>NW_027551777.1:3307212-3968654 GCF_045843805.1 Urocitellus parryii
CTCATCAGAATTGCATTCTAGCAACCTCAGGCCTACTTTACCTAGCTATTTTTTGACCAGAAAAGATAACTGAATTCGTACTGGGGCTGTAGCTCAGTGGTAGAATCCTTGCCTCGAATGTGGGAGGCACTGAGTTCAATCCTCAGCACCACATAAAAATAAAGATATTGTAAAAAACTAAATAGAGCTTTAAAAAAGATAACTGAATTCTCAAGAGTTATTTTGGTCTATATGAGGTTCAGTTGTATTCTCCCCATGTTTACACTTTCTTGAGATGTTCAAGAAAATGAGTAATCATACTTTACCTGCTTAGTTCATTTAGAGCAATATCTTCCAAGTTCATCCACATTGTCACCTACTGCAGACTTTCCTGCTTTATTAAGGATGAATAATGGCCCATTGCAGGCATATATCACATTTTACAGAATAGAGTCACTTTGTATTAGGCAGAGACAAGTGAAGGGAGGGGAGGAGAACAGGGGTAGTAAGATAGAATGAATTGGACATTATTACCCTATGTGCATATATGACATATATGACTGGTGTGATTCTGCATCATGTACAACAAGAATGAGAAGTTATATACCATTTATGTATGACGTGTCAAAGTGCATTCTACTGTCATGTATAAACAATTAGAACAAATAAAAAAGTATATACTAAATATATGCATTTTTGTATATCAGTTTTCCTTATTTACATGTTTTGCAAAAGGAAGGTGAAGGTGGTAGGACGGCAGAAATTAAAACTGTTAACCATTACAAAGGCAAATATGGTCTTACCCTCTTATTTTCTATTACAACTCAGCTGGCCGTCCATCCCTGGGGAAGGTAGCTTTTGGTTTCTAATCAACCTTTATTGGCATATGCACATGCTCCCTGGGTCTCTATTGTCAATCGTCATGGCAAATTCATGCTTCCCACTGGCTACTCAAGGAAATTTCTAGGGTGCAGTGATGAGCATGTTTGCACAAACATTGGCTTCTCAAAGATTGTACCACATGGTGCAATACTTTAAAATATTTGTTTGAGTCAATCAGGATTTCATTGTAGCCTCTTCTTTCTTTCCCTTCCTCTTTCTTTTCAAGGTGCTAAACACATGTATTTTGTGTTAGGACAGCCTGAGTTCAATCTTGCGTCCATCTACTGAGTAAATAGTAGTATAAAATTTGTAGTATATTTTAAGTCTCTGTCTCCTTAAAAAGAAGGGTAAACTTAGTTCTTTTGTGTGAAAATTAAATGTGATCACAAATGCAAAGTGATTGGCATACTATTTGACATGATGATACATTTAGGTCAAGTTGGTTGCACTGAAAACTGGCAAACCAGGCAGATCAGCAGTGGAGAACTGCAGGAACTGCTAGGTGCAGCTGTCAGATGATCTCCAGGGAACTGTTGGAAGCAGCTGGCTACTGATCCCAGGAAGGCAACATGAGAGTTGCTACCACTAGGAACTGAGAGTTCTTGACATTCAATCTCAGGGCTATTAACACTAAGATCTGAGATCCATCAGTTAGTCCTCAGACCTCAGAGATGGGAGAAGTGCTTTGCCTCTTTGTGACTTCTCTTCAAAGCAGGCCCTCAGATGATTGGTAAGGGAGATGTTTAAGGGGCACAGATCATGGAGAGATGTACAGAGAAGATCCCCTAAACCAAGAGAGGCCTTTTCCATGGGGTGATGAGTTGGGTTTTGGGATATTGTCTGTTTTCTCCCAGGATTAGGGGGGGAGGAGCAGTCTAAATCTGGAAACAAGACCCAATAGATGGACGCTTGTGAGCCCTCGGTCCTGGCAACCCCAGTTCTCCCATCTTGGTTCTCACTGCATGGAGGTGCACAGACAACATGGCAGAAGGCAGCAACTGGAGAAGATTTTTTCCCTACCAAACTTCCTTTATTCCCAGTGACAGTCAAACAAGGTACAGCTTCCCACCCAGGATTGAACATTGTGACCCTCCCCTCTCAGTACCTCCTGCAGCCCCTTTTTTTCTGACAACCCACAGGAACTGTCCTATGTGAGGAAGAACCTTTGGCCCTTCCAGCACAGAATGAAGCAAAGGTGAGATCTTGCCTGAGAGGCAGCCATCTCAGAGGCCATCAGCCACCACGACTGTCCTCAAGGCCTCTTCTTCTTTTGGTTGCTCAATGACATGCACTTCCTCTTTTGAGTCTGTGAGGTTCAAACCAGCTCCAGATCCACAACTTGCCCTCTGGTGGCCTGGAGCGGAGACCCAGAGCAGGGCATCTTTTCCATATTGCATGAGCATCCAGTGAGAGCGCTCTTCATGGACATGGCACCTGAAGGAGGGTGGCAGCTGAGGCATCCTCTCTGGGGAGGTGGGGCCTGGATTGCTTGATCTTCTGAGCACAGGGTTTCCATTCTAGGAGTCTGGCTCTGCGACAGTCCCCAGGGCAGCAGGCGGTGCTTGGAGCTAAGGAGGAAATCCAGGCTTTGGAGGTCATCATCAACACTGCAGCCATTGGCTGTCTTATGTGGCCACCCAAAAGAAGTGGCTTTTCTGAGACCCACTATGCCTTTGTTTCCCAGGTTTATAGAGGAGGATCTGTGGTTCTGGGGAGGATGGTTGGAGTGGATGTCCCCCAATGAGGAAGACCAGTGATGGCCTTTGAGGATAGTAGTGTCCTTCGAACCCAGTGGCCCTGCTCCTCTTCACAACCTGGAAAGCCACCTCTGTGGGCCAGTCCTCCATGCTGTCCCCTTGATCAGTGTGATGTTTCTGCTTCTCTGCACCTTGCTTGGCAGATGCCGCAGAAGATTTTTTGTCCAGTTGAAACATACCATGAACTTGAGGAACCTGCAAAGGTGCTTCTTCACAAGATAAAGGAGGATATGGGCACTGGCCAACTCTTCTTCATGCATGAAATGGGCCATAGGGACTGGGACAATCATATTTCAGTGGGAAGTGGAGCTGTCACTGTTCTTATTCTCAGAGAGACACACTGAGTGTCTGCTGGCCACCCTCCTGGGCTTCCTTTCTGCTTGATATCCTCAGCTCTTCCATGGTTCTCATGTCTCCTTCCTTTTTTTTTTCCATCCTACATCCTGTATCCTAGAACAGACTCACTCAGGGAGCCATCACAGACAGGATAATGATAACATCCTCTGGGCCACATGAGTAAGGTCCTGTGCCTTCCTCATCTACCTGCTATCCCTTGCTCCCCTTGCTCCCCTCTCCACCTGTGGTAACTCCCTTTCTGTATACTTGTGTCCCTTTGTCTCCTAGTCTGCCATCTATTGCTCTGTGCCTTTGTGTCTGTTCTGAAACCCTGGTAAACCTGATGTCCCTACCTCCTTTGTTCTACCTGGTGCCCCTTTCTCCTTGTCTAACTTTTGTTTCTCCCCAACCCCTGTTTTTCCTGGTGTCCCTGCACTTCTTTATCAAGTGTTCCTGCCTCTCTTCTGTACCTCCTACCCCTGGTCTACTGGGAGACCTTCCTTCTGCTTTCTACCTGGTCAGTGTTGAGTCTTTCCTGATGCTCCAGCTCTTTTGTTAGGGCCAAGATATTTATATATGGTTTGGAGGAAAGCATTTCTTCCAGGAAGCGAGGATGAATTATATTCTCTGCCTGGGATGAGAAGGAAGAGAGTGTGAGTGACATTGGGAGGAAATGGCCCCAAGTCAGAAGGATTTCTAGGAGAAAGAGGAAGCAATAAGGATCCCATGCTCATCTGTACCAAGGAGTGGTTATATCACAACTACAGGCTACACCCGTTTACAAGTGTAAAACTGCATGTAAACACTCACTCTCACACACAGATAAACACACATACACTCACAATGCTATTATTCTAAGCTATGTAGCTTAATTCCATGGATCTTGAGACCTTGTATACACCAAGATTGTAGGCCCAGCTCACCTTGTTGACAAAGTCCTCATCGACATAGCTCAGGAGACTTGGATCTGGGTATAAATCATCCTGTATTGGCTGTTGCTCCAGTCCTTCCTCTCCCATGTTTGCAGCAAGCTCTTCTGTGGACAAGTGGGAGGGCTCCCACATGGCAAAGTTGGTAGGCCCAAATAGCTCCATGTACTCTTGGATGGTTTCAGGTGGGATCTCCTTGGGTGCCTTGGTCTCAGGCCCTTTGATCTTGGCCACCTTGGTCTTGGCCATCTTGGTCTTGCATGCCTTTTTCTCAGGCACCATGGTCTATGGTGCCTTGGGTTTAGCTGCTAATGAGCAGGCAGGACATGCCTAAGGGTTGGTCTTTCTGGAGGTGCACACCATGACAAGGAGGACCAGAATGGCGCATGTATGAGGGATCCATAGTCATTTCAAACACTTGGTATTAGACAGGGTTGAGGGGACCTAACCTGGCATGCCATGCATGAGGAAAATCTGACCCAGGACCCAAGGGATGTAACAGTGCACCAGATGCAACATCTAGGAGAGTCAAGTGGGAGGACATTTGGATTTACTTGTATTGCATGCACTTTATCCTGCCAGGACCCAAGTCCTAGGCAGATCATGTGTTATTTCTTTGGACAGACAAGGAGAGAAATTAGATCTGTACTTGGCCCAGTCAATGTGCAGTTCAAAGCTGGGTGGACAGGACCTCGGGTGCTAGGGGCTGTTTTGCTTGTGAGACTGAATACTCAATACTGAAGGAAAAGTTCTTATTTGGGAAAACAACTTGCCCTGGCCCTTGTCACCATTTGGACACTATCATGTGCTACTGTGTGAATGTGGGAACCCTACCTGGCTGTTGGACAGCCTTGGAGACTAGGGGCTTTGGAATTTCCATCCTTGGATTTGCAGGAGGATGTTGGCACTAGAAGGCCCCTGAACAACTGCATCCTTGGATTCTCTATCTCCTCTGCAGCTTCAAACTCCATGAACCTTGGTGAGATTGGGGTAAGGCAGGCACAGGCTGAGCTGAGAATTAGGTTAGCCATACAGGGAAGGTGCTGGTGTGTGATTCTAGGCTATGGAGTATTCTAAGCTACCAGTCAGGAGCTGGTGGCAGGGATATGGAGCTGTGTCCTGGGGTGGGTCAGGCCAGTCCCAGGAGGGAGCTGCTACACAGGAATAACAGCCATTCTCAGGAAACACTACATCAACTATTACCTGAAAGGAATCAGATATGAGGGACCCAGAGAGGGCTCCTAGCTGTCCCTAGTTCCAGCTCTCTCCTGTTTCTGCCAGGAACCACACAATCATATTACTTCTAGAAACTGCTCAGGGATGTGATTTATTTCAGGGAACACCAGGGGTCCTGAGACAAATCAGGGGTATTGAGGCTGGGACCATGGACCTTGAAAGGATCGCCTGGGAGACCAAGTTACAGGCAGAGTCATGTGGAAGTGGAAGTAAAGCTGAGATCATTGGGTTGCTTCCAATGAGGGCAGGTTCTTCCTTTCCCTTGTTAGAATGGCAGGGATTGCATAGAACAAAGGCAATAAAGACCAGAGACATATCCTCGGGGCACCTGAGATGCTGGCTGGCCCTGTCCATGCACTCCCCCCCCATCACTCTCTTCTGGAACATCAGGCTGAAGTAATGGCCACTTTCATGAGTTATAATTGACCCCACTCCATAAAGAGGTACCAGTTCCCAGGCAGGTGGTCTGAGTGAATCCAGTGCAATTTTTCCCCTCTACAGAGCCAGCAAAGCAGAAGCAGACCCTCTGTCTGGGCTAGTTACTCCTCCAATCCTGATCCTGAACCACAAGGCAGAGTTGGAATCAGGAGTATGGAGCCTGGAGTTTCTGGGAATTTTACTGTTGGTATGTGATGAGTCTCTGGACTAATACTTAGGTCCTTTACTTTGAGTTGATTTTTGTGCAGGTTGAGAGACAAGGACCTAATGGTTTTCAATTTTCCCAGCACCATTTGTAGAAAAAGCTATTGTTTTGTCCAATGTATATTTATGGTATCTTGTCTAATAGGAGATAACTGTATTTATGTGAGTTTGTCTCTGACTTCTGTTCCTTTGGTCTTCATATCTGTTTTCTTGCCAATACCATGCCATTTTATTACTATCGCTCTGTAGAATAGTTTAAGGTCTGGTATTTTGATGCTTCCTGCTTCACTCTTTCACCACAGATTGCGTTGGCTATTCTAAATCTCTTATTTTTTCAAATAAATTTTGTGATTGTTTTCTCTAGTTCTATGAAGAATGCCATTGGGAATTTAATAGGAATTGCATGAAATATGTTTTACATTTTTTTGTAGTGTGGCCATTTTGACAATACTAATTTTGCCTATCCATGATATGGGAGATCTTTCCATCTCCTTCTAAGATCTTCTTTCTTTAATGTTCTGCAGATTTCATTTGTTAGATTTATTCCCAAATATTTTTTTCTTTGAGGCTCTTGGGAAAGACAGTTTTCCTAATTTCTCTTTCAGTGGATTCATCACTGATGTATATAGGAACACAGTTGATTTATGGGTGTTAATTTTATACCATGCTACTTTGCTGAATCTTTTTAGGATTTCTAGAAGTTTTCTGGTGGAGATTTTGGGGTCCTTTAAATATAGAATCTTGTCATCAGGAAACAGGGATAGTTTGAGCTCATCCCCCCCATTCTTATCCCTTTAATGTCTTCCTTTTGTCTAATTGCTCTTGCTAGTTTTTCCAGGACTATGTTGAATAGAAGTGGTGAAAAAGGGCATTCCTGCCTTGCTCCAGTTTTTAAAGGCAAGGCTTTCATTCTTTCTCCATTTTAGAATGATGTTGGCCTTTGGTTTAGTGTCTATAGCTTTTACAATGTTGAGCTATATTCCTACTATCCCTAGTTTTTCTAGATTAATGGATACTGTATTTTGTCAAATGATTTTTCTGCATCTGTTGAGATGATCACGAGATTCTTATCTTTAAGTCTATTGATGTGGTGAATTATATTTGTTGATTTGCATATGCTTGCCAACCTTACATCCCTGGGATGAACCCCACTTGATCATTGTGCACTATCTTTTTAATGTTTTGTATGCAATTTGTCCGTTTTTTGTTATTAGAGAATTTTTAATACTTGTTCTAATTACTAATACATGGCAATGGAATGCATTTTGATGCATCATATTTAAGTGGAGTATAACTTCTCATTCTTCTGGTTATACATGAAGTAGTATTACACTGGTCATGTAATCATATATGCACATAGGATCATAATGTCATATTTATTGTATTATGCATCTGACTTCCATACCCCTCCTCTCCTTTCACTCTAATGTCTAATCCAATGTACCTCTATTAATACCTACTTCCACCACCTTTATTGTGAATTGCAATCTGCACAAGAGAGAAAACATTTGGCCTATGGTTCTTTGGAATTGGCTTATTTTATTTGGCATAATATACTCCAGCCACATCCATTTACTGGCAAATGTCATAATTTCATTCTTCTTTAAGGCTGAGGAATATTCCATCATGTGTGTGTATAACTATCACATTTTCTTCATGCATTCATCTGTTGAAGGGCACCTAATCTGATTCCATACTTTACTTATTGTGAATTGAGCTGCTATAAACATTAGTGTGGCTGTGTCACTGTAGTAATACTGATATAAACCTAGGAGTGGTTTAGCTGTGTCATAAACCTTTGGATAAAAACCTAGTAGTGGATAGCTGGGTCAAATGGTGGTTCATTCAATTTTCTGAGGAATCTTCATAATGCTTTCCAGAGTGGTTGCACCAATTTTCAGTCCCACCAGCAATATGCAAATTCTCACCCATATTCTCACCAACATTTATTGTTGCTTATACTTTTGATAACTGGCATTCTAACTGGAGTGTGATTTCAATCTTAGAACTTAATCTAAGTTTTACTTACATTTCTCTAATGGCTAGAGGTATTCAGCATTTATATATATATATATATATATATATATATATATATATATATATATATATATACTGATTGCATTTCTTCTGTGAAGTCTCTCTTCAGTTCCTTAGTCCATTATTGATAAGATTATTTGGGTTTTTGGTGTTGGAATTTTGGCATTCTTTATATATTCAGGAGATCAATCATCTATCTGGGGTGCATGTAGTTAAAAAAATTCTCCCCATTGTGTCAGCTGTCTCTTCATGTTATTTTTTCCTTTCCTTTATTGTTTGTAAAGGAAAGTTTCCTTTCCTTTCCTTTTACTTTGATTCCATCCCATTTATTGATTATTTACTTAAATACATTTTTTAGTTGCAGATGGACATGATACATTATTTATTTATATTTTATGTTGTGCTGAGGTTTGAACCCAGTGCCTCACATATGACAGATGATCACTCTAACACTGAGCCACAACCCCAGCCCCCAATTATTGATTCTTGATTTTAATTCTTGTGCCTCAGGAGTCTTGTTAAGGAAATCAGTTCCTAAGGTGACATAGTGCAGATTTGGGCCTACTTTTTCTTCTCTTATTTGCAGGATGTCTGTTCAATTATTCACTTTGAGTTGAGTTTCATGCAGGATAAGATATAGGGGTTTCATTTCATTTTGCTACATATATATTTCCAGTATTCTAAGCACCATTTATTGAAGAGGCTCTCTTTTCTTCAATGGATGTTTTTTGACACCTTCTTCTAGTGTGAGATAAATGTGGATTTCTCTCTGTATCCTCTATTCTGTACCATTGGTGTACAAGTCTACCATGTCATTTTTGTTACTAAAGCTCTTTAATATACTTTAAGGTCTGGTATTGTGATGCCTCCTGCTTCACTTTTCTTGCTAAGAATTGCTTTAACTATTCTGTGTCTCTTATTTTTCGAAATAAATGATTGTTTTTTGTTCTTTCTGTGCAGAATGTCATTGGGATTTTAATAGGAATTGGATTAAATTTGTATAACATTTTTTGGTAGCATAGCCATTTTGACAATACTAATTCTGCATTTGTTCTGTACCATTGGTCTAGGTGTCAAAACATTGCCATTTTATTACTATGGCTGTGTAGAATAGTTTAAGATCTAGTATCATGATGCCTTCTGTTTCTCTCTTCTTGCTAAGGATTGATTTGGCTACTCAGGGTCTCATTTTTCCAAGTGAATTTCATAATTGATTTTTCTAATTCTATTAAGAATATCATTGGGATTCTAATAGGAATTTCATGAAATCTGTATAATACTTTTGGTAGTATGGTCATTTTGACAATATTACTTTTGCCGCTTCAAGAGCATGGAAGCCTTTCCATCTTCTAAGATCTGCTTCAATTTCTTTCATTAGTGTTTTTTACTTTTCATTGTAAAGGTCTTTCACCTCTTTTTAAAAAATTTATTCTCAGGCTGGGGATGTGGCTCAAGCGGTAGCGCGCTTGCCTGGCATGCGTGCAGCCCGGGTTCAATCCTCAGCAACACATACAAAGAAAGATGTAGTGTCCGCCGAGAACTAAGAAAAAAAAAATATTAAAAATATTAAAATTCTCTCTCTCTCTCTCTCTCTCTCTCTCTCTCTCTCTCTCTCTCTCTCTCTCTCTCTTCCCCCTCTCTCTCTCACTCTCTCTTTAAAAAAAAATTTATTCTCAATTATTTTATTTTTTGAAGCCTTTGTGAATGGAAGAGTTTTTATAATTTATCTTTCAGTGGATTCATTACTGATGTACAACAGCGGGTTTGATTTATGGATGTCAATTTTATATTATACTACTTTGCCGAATTCATTTATGATTTCTAGAATTTTTCTGGCAGAATTTTTTGCATCTTCTAAAGATACAATTATGTCATCAGCAAATACTGATAGAGTTCTTCTCCTATTCTTATTTATTTAATTTATTTATTCTTTCTCATCGCTCTGGCTGAAGTTTCCAGGACTATGTTGAATAGGAGTGGTGAAAGAAGGCATTCTTGTCTTGTTCTAGTTTTCAGAGGCAACAATTTAAATTTTGGCTCATTTGATGACATTGGCCTTGGCCTTAGTTTATGTAGCCTGTACAATGTTGAGATATGTTCCTACTATCCTGAGTTTTAGTAGTGTTTTGAACATGAATCATTGATGTATTTTGTCAAATGATTTTTCTGTGTCTATTAAGATGACCATATATGATTCTTGTTTTTAAGTCTACTGATGTCATGAATTACACTTGATTTCTCTGTGTCAAAACAATATTTCATCCCTGGGATGAACACCACTTGATCATGGTGCACTACTTTTTAATGTTTTTGTATGCAATTTGCCAGTTTTTTACTTTGAGAATTTTTGCATCTATGTTCATCTGGAATATTTATCTGAAGTTTTCTTTCCTTGATGTATGTGTCTTTGGTTTTGGTATCAGGGCGATGGTAGCCTCATATGTCCTATGATGTCTACTATGGAGATTGGATGAGTTATTGGCTGATCCTTTTGGGGTAGGTAAATGCCAAGCATGGGAAACATTCCTTGCCAAAAGGCAAGGATGTGAACCAACCCTTGACACTGGGCTCTGACACTAATAATTATCAGACCTTCCAGTATGATCGGTTTTCTTTTTTTTTTCTTTTAATTTTGATGAAAGATTTTGCATTTACTTAGTATTTAATGAGTTGAGATATTATCCTGGATTATGTTAAAACATGACAGCCTTTGAAAAGTAAGATGATGTTAGTGACATGTGGGACCCATCTGATAAGCACTCTTTCAGTTTTTTCTCCCCTAGTTTAATAGCTACTTAAAGCTAAGGCATCCTTCTCCTTATTATTCCTGTCTTAGGAAGGAGTGTGGCTCTTTCTAAATGTAAATTTTGACCCTCTTCCAAATCTTTTTGAAAGCTTATCCTATTGATTTTTCCCCTCCCATAGTATTTCTCTCATGCTACTGCTTTCTCCTCCTAAAACAACTGCTGTCACAATCTATTTGTCACTTCGGTTTGTATAACTGATTTTCTAGGATCAGCAAGATAGTTGCAGGACTTACCTAACACTCACCTAACAGCAGGATAGTTACAAAAGTGTTTTTAATTCTGTAAGTTTTTAGTGCACCAAGAAACTTCTTTTTAAAAAATTTTTACTTTATAAACTTTTAAAATTTGTTTTAATTAGTTATATATGACAGTAGAATGCTTTTATACCCTTTGATATACAGAATTAGGGTATAATTTGTCATTTTTCTCATTGTACATGCTGTAGAATAACATCAGTCATGCAGGCATATATGTACATAAGGTAATAATGTCTGTCTAGTATCATTCCTATCCCCCTATCTCCTCCCTTCACTTCACTGTCCTCTACCTAATCTAGAGTAACTTTATTTTTTCCCAAGAATTCCCACCATTTTCTTGTGAATTAGCACCTAGTATTAGAGAAAACATTCAGACTTTGGTTTCGGGGGAATTGGCTTATTTCACATGGCATATTCTCCAACTTCATCCATTTACTGGCAAATGCCATAATTTCATTCTTTCTAAAGCTTGAGTAATAGTCTATTGAATATATATACCAGACAAAGACATCAAGGATAGAAATCTTCAGACTAATATCCTTGATGAACACAGATAGAAAAATCTAAATAAAATTCTGGTGAATTGCCATTCAAAAACATTTAAAAAAATACTTCAACATTATCAAGTGGGGTTCATCCCAAGAATGCATGTTTGGTTCAACCTACATAAATCAATAAACATAATTCATCAAATCAATAGACTTAATCATATGATCATCTCAATAGGTGTAGAAAAATCATTTGACAAAATACAGCATCCATTCATGTTCAAAATGCTAGAAAGCTTAGGAACTTACCTCAACATCCTAGAAGCTATATATGCTAAGCCCAAGGCTAGAATATTTTTTAAATTAAATTATTTATCTATTTTGATTTGTTATACATGATGGCAGAATGCAATTCATTTCATATTACACATATACAGCACAATTTTTCAAGTCATTGATTGTGCACGAAGTATTTTCACACTATTTGTGTCTTCTTGCATGTACTTAGGGCAATGATGCCTAATTTATTCCACCATCATTCCTCCCCCCTTTTCCCGCCCATCCCTTCTCTCCTCTTTGCCCTACCTAAAGTTCCTTCATTTCTCCCATGTTTCCTACCCATTGCCATTACTAGTCAGCATCCTTACATCAAAGAAAACATTCAGCCTTTGTTTTTTTGGGATTGGCTTGCTTCACTTAGCATTATATTCACCAGATCCATCCATTTTCCTGAAATGTCATGATTTTATTCTCTTTCAACATTCATTACGGTAAACGATTATTAAAAACAAAACAAAACAAAACAAATCAAAACAAAAACTGTGGAATGAGAAATAGTTTTTTTTGCACTGCATATTTTATATCACTGCTTCAAAAAAAAAAGAGGGAAGGAAGAGTGAAAGAAGCTTTTTAGTGCCTGAATATCATGGTTTGCCCCCATCCTGCCATTTATTTTAAAGACTTATAATAAGGTGTTAATATTTCATAAACACCCAACTGTGCCTTTTGCAAGCCAGGGATGGGATAAAAAATAATCAACAACAAGAAAAAACACTTTATACATAAAACACAATCCACAACCCACAGTTTTTTAGAGTATTGACTGTTTATACTCTTGATTTTGTGGCTCATGAGCAACATGGTTCACTGGTACTTCCCATCAGGACAAGCAAAGATGATTCAGTTGTTGAAAGAGAGGGCCACCTGAAACACCCCTCTCCTGTGGATTTTAGAAAATACTTCAAAATGACCCAGAGGCACATAGCACTTGTGTCACCCTTGAATTGCCTGAAGAGAACCAGAGGTTCTTCTATACCTATCAGAGCTCTTCATGGAATGTCTGCCCAGCCCCCACCCAGGCCAGCTCCTCTTGACCCCTCCAACCCTGCAGAATGTCTGGGTCCAACATTCCACTGGGGTTTAAATTTAAATTTTGCCCAACTTGGCCAGTTGGACCCTGAGCATCTGTTACAGACAGGTCACTCTCTGGGTCCTGTACTGAAGTTTCCCCTCTGTGGAGACTGTGAGACACTCTGTCAGATGTCCTGCCTGACCTTCAGAAGGAGGTGAGTCTGGAGGGACAGAAGTTTGTTATCTGAGGGCTAGTCACCTCTGAAACCCTTGGGAATTAGAATGGAGTAAATTAGAATGGAGTACTTCCCCTGTGGTCATTGAGGCTATACACATAGAGTGTGAAAGTTATAATGATTTAGAAGACCCCCCAGTGGCTCAAATCTATGTTTATTGAGGTTTCCTGGGTTCCCTGTCCTTCTGGAATCAATGACACCTAGTGTTAGAATGGAAGGAGAAGTTTTCCTGGGCAGGAAGTTGGTGAGGGACCCTGGGCTGTGGCAGTTGGAGTAGTTGAGCAGATGTAAGGGAAGAAAAGAGCCTTAGACAATGCACTTGACATGGCCCAGGAAGCCCCAGGAAGACTGATACTGCTCATGCGGAGGAGGGCTCCTAAGACCCATGTTCACACTAATCAGAGAAAGCACACTGGGTCAGCAGAAGGGAGAGAGGCCAAGGGATTGATTCCTTGTAGAATGTACACAGGTCACTGCATCATGTTTTTTTAGGCAGTCACAGATGGTGTCATAGTTGTGATCAGTTAGGGCTGAGCCCTGTGTCCATTCATCAGACACAGGGAAGCTGCCTAGGTTATCATTCTGGAGAGGACTGAGTGAGAGTCTCAGATCATAACTGGGCAGTGGAAAGAAGTGCTTAGCTAGAAAACTGCCCAATGGGGATCTCAATGGCCACAGATGCAGTGCAATATATTCTCTGTGGGTGAGGCTGCAGGACACTCCAACTGCCACAGCCCAGGGTCCCTCACCAACTTCCTGCCCAGGAAAACTTCTCCTTCCATTCTAACACTAGGTGTCATTGATTCCAGAAGGACAGGGAACCCAGGAAACCTCAATAAACATAGATTTGAGCCACTGGGGGGTCTTCTAAATCATTATAACTTTCACACTCTATGTGTATAGCCTCAGCTCATTGTTTTCAAATCAACAGGAAGACTGCTTATCTTGCTCGTTTAGTTGGTACTCCATGAAAAGGGAGCACATGTGGGGTGTTCTTCATTTTCCAGGACCAGGTTTGAAGATGACTGGGTTCTTATGAAGACAAGAAGGAGAATAGCACACAGTTAGGAAGGGGCTCTACTCATATTGTCATTGGAATTTAGGCAGGTGTCCTGATTAATACATGCAAGTGCTGAAGTGTGGTGCATGTCCCATTCCTTGACATCATTCTGCATAATGTCTTGGTGAACAGAAATGTTCTCCCAACAACATTGCCACAGGTAGCAGCTGGTGCAGGCCTGAGTCTCTGTGACACTTTCCTTCCCATTATTGGGATTGCAAAGGAAAAGGACCTCACAATTGCTCCAATTCCCAGGCCCAATAAAAAAATGACGAGTGGCTGTGAAAATATCTGGAAAACTCCAATCCTCACCATCCCATCAACTTCATAAATCTCAGTGGCCTTTGCTAGTCAGCCCAGAAGAGGATCTCGGTGACTCAGTGTCGGTCACATAGACCTCTTCCCTGGGAAAGGAACTCCATGTATCATGGCAGGAAACAGAGAACACTAGGGATACAGCTGGCCAGAATCTGGACCCCCATTAGTGTTTGCTGTGGGAAGTGCTGGGAGACGCACCCACATGCTGGGCAGGATGTGCTGGGCAGGGTGAAATTCCGGATTCCTCAGCATCTATCTAGGCAGAGATCTAAATCAGGTGTTTTTTGTTTGTGGAACTTAGGAAAGAAGTGGAAGGTATACAAGGAGTATTAGCAAAAGGAAGGCTGAGGAAGTGATGGGGCAATAATCTTTAGAAACAGTCATCTTCACAAATGACCCTGGAGTACATGCATATGCCCTTTCTGTTGGAGAAGACTGCTTTTCTGTTGGTGAGCATGAGGAGGGGCATGATGCCACTGAGCAAAGTCAAATTGATCCAATTCTGGGGAGTCACCTAGGAGGCCAATGGGGTGTCTGCAAAGGATGCACAAGGGGCCTCTCAGCGTCAGGGAAAGCTGAGGTGTCACAGTCAACTGGGAATCCTGGTGTACTAGAAATGAGTTTTCTCTGGGTAGAACTATGACTAAAGGAACACAGCATGAAATTCACTCAGGGACACTTGCAAACTGCATGATTTAGCTTCCCAAAAGGCCCTGAGCTGTGAGAATTTGTCCTTGGATTCCCAGTGAGTAAGTAACTGGAGGTCCTCAATCCTGCTGCCATTTCCCCTCCTCCATTCTCCGCTTTGCTTTGCCTCCACAGCATCTGCATCACAGAGATCAGGCATGAACTTCAATCCTGGTACCCACATGTCTGTGTTCAGGGGCCTGCTCTTTCTTCCAGCTGCCCCTATGCCAACACACCAGCCATTCTGGGAGCTGCCCCTGGCACCATGGGTGACTGCACCCATCTCCCAGGGTAACTTTCTGGTGCTGTCTACTTATTCTGGACAACCATATGTGCCAGAGCTGTTCACCTTTGGGAAATGTGGGCCACAACTGAGGCCAGAAGGGCCTCCTCATATTCAGAACATTGCCCACACTCAGGCACCCCTCAACTGGAGGGCCCCATGGGCCTTCTGTGGGGGTATGGAGCATCCTGCTCCATTCCTCATGGCACCTTCTGCCCTGAGGCCCAGTGTGCCTGTTTCAGCCAGTGGGGGGGATCCAAAACTATGGGATCCACTGGCACCTGGGCCTTCACCCTCCAACAACATGACCATTTTCCCAACTGTCCCCCATCATGTTCCCAAAGAATGTGCACCAATGACCAGGTACGGTATACGGGGAGGGCACACCACCCACCTTCCAGGCTGCAGTGCCAAGAGATGACTCCAACAGACCTCATAGCATCTATGAGAACTTCCAGTGCTGGCAGCACTTCAAGACCCTGGTCTGCAGGCACCTTCCTCAGACTCTCAATGTAGAAGCAGTTTCCTGTTTCCTTGTGTGAGTTTTCTCCTCAGGCTCCTCCTTGAGCTCTGCAAGGAGGAAAAGCAAGGGTTGGAAAGAGGAGTCTGGGATGTAGGGGAACTGGAAGCAAGGTCCTGAGGGTGAGGGTTAAAAGCTGAGATACCTATATTCCCAGATGTATTCACCTAACACCAGGGAATGAAGTGTGTCTTATGTCAGGTGCCCATCACAGGCCTGTGAGTGCAGGCAATCTTTGTTTCCAATGATCATCACCATCACATGGAGGACTCAAGGTCAGAGGAGGTTCCTGGGGATAATGTGGGACAGGAATTGAAGTTGGATGTCTGACTCCATGCCTCTCCCAACCATTTCACCTTCCACCATAGACCTGATTGTTCCTGGAACAGGGAACATCACAACCACAAGTGGGTTTAGGGGTGCTGGCCCCAACACAGAACTCTAAGGATACCTATACACATTGTTATGAACTCCTGATTGGGACCCTCTGGTGATGTGACACCTAGGAGAAGCTGTCTTTGGATACTGGATGGGCATGTTTATCTTTGCCCCAGTTTGTAACTGTGCTCCCAGGCCATTCTGTCTTAGCCTGGGCCACCATACATGATACTATGGAACATGTGGACACAAACACAGGCAGGTATTCCTTTCTCATAGTTCTGGAATCAGGATTCCCAGGTAAAGGGTACCTGACCTAAAGTTCCATGAATGCTCTCTCTTCTCCATGCTTGAAAAGATAGCTGGTTCACCTCTGTCCTCACGTGACTGACATCTCTTCAGTGTCTCCTCCTTCTCCAGGAAGAATACTAATGCCTTCATGAAGCACCACCCTCAAGATCTCATCTAACCCTCTAAGCACTAAATACAATCTTTTTTTTTTTTTTGAGAGAGAGAGAGAGAATTTTTAATATTTAATTTTTAGTTTTCGGTGGACACAACATCTTTGTTTGTATGTGGTGCTGAGGATTGAACACGGACCGCACGCATGCCAGGCAAGAGTGCTACCACTTGAGCCACATCCCCAGCCCCACTAAATGCAATCTTGAGATACCATCCCATTGAGGCTAAGGGATTCAACAGGTGAATGTTGGAGGATAAAAACATTCAGCACACAATACACCATATCATTGAGGAATCCAAGCACAATCATGCTGGTCAATGTAGCCCTTGGTGTTCCTGTTTGGTATAAGTGTACTGGAGTCCCAATGTCAATACTTTGAGTTGAACCTGATGAGGCAAAGATAACAAAGTAGGAAATTATGTTGGTCTGCTGATAAAGGAGGATGACCTTGCGGACACTGATCCTTATGAATTCCAGCCCAGTGCTTCGGTCTCTGTCCCAATGGGAGCCCACCATGACCATGGAAGAGGGCCTGCTGAAGGGTTTGCAGGAATGGCATCACACCAGAAACTTTGACCCAATGGGCTTCTATGAGACTGCAGAAAAGTGAGCCAGTTTTCAGGGCCCAGAGACTATTGGTGGGGGATCTTGGTTTGCACACCAAGGTCTGGTATAGCCTGTCACCTACCTATATTTTGGTTCCGAGGCATCTAGCTCTCCAAAGAGTAGCTCCCTCTAGCTGGAGGCCTGGGCATTCTCTCTGCAACAATCCCAGAAACTCCAGGCTCCATACTCCTGATTCCAATTCTGCCTTGAAGTTCAGGGTCAGGATGGGAGGAGTAACCAGCCCAGCCAGAGGATCCGCTTCTGCTTTGCTGGCTCTGCAGAGGGGAAAAGTTGCACTGGATTCACTCATGCCACCTGCCTGGGAACTGGTACATCTTTATGGAGTGGGGTCGATTATAACTCATGAAAGTGGCCACTACTTCATCCTGATGTTCCAGAAGATGGTGGCGGTGGGGAGTGCATGGTCAGGGCCAGAGAGCACCTCAGATGCCCCAAGGACATGTCACTGGTCTTTACTGCCTTTGCTCTATGTAATCCCTACCATTCTAACAAGGGAAGAACCCACCCTCATTGGAAGCAACCCAATGTTCTCAGCTTAGCTTTCACATGACCCTGTCTGTAATTTGGTCTCCAGGTGATCCTTTCAGGACCCATGGTCCCAGCCTCAGTACCCCTGAATTGGGTCAAGACCCTGGTGTCTTCTGATATAAATCAAATCCCTGACTAGGTTCTAGAACTAAACTCATCATGTGGTTTCTGGCAGAAACAGGAGAGAGCCAGAACAAGGGTCAGCTAGGGGCCCTGCCTGGGTCCCTCTGACCTGATTTCCTTTCCGGTGCTAGTTGATGTAGTGTTTCCCAAAATTGTTGTTCTTTCTGTGTAGCATCTCCCACCTGGGACTGGCCTGTCCCACTCCAGGACACAACTCCACATCCCTGCCAATAGCTCCTGACTGGTAGCTTAGAATAATCCATAGCCTAGAATCCCACACCAGCACCTGCCTGGTATGGCTAACCTAATTCTAAGTTCAGCCTTTGCCTGCCTTACCCAAATCTCACCAAGGTTCATGGAGTTTGAGGCCGCAGAGGAGATGGAGAATCCAAGGATGCAGTGGTCAGGGGTCTTCCAGTGCCAATCTCCTCCTGCAATTCTGAGGCTGGATCCCAAGGCCTCCACTTCCCAAGGCTATACAACAGCCAGGTAGGGTTCCCACATTCACACAGTAGCTTATGATAGTGTCCAAGCAGTGAAAAAGGCCAAGGCAAGTTGTTGTCCCAAATAAGAACTTTTCCTTCAGTATTGGAGATTCAGTCTTACAAGCAAAACAGCCCCTAGCACCTGAGGTCCTGGCCACCCAGCTTTGAACTGTGTATTGACTGGGCCAAGTACAGATCTCCTTTCTCTCCTGTGTATCCAAAGAAACAACACAGATCTGCCTGGGACTTGGGTCCTGGTAGGTTAGAGTACATGCAATACCATTCGCTACAAAGGTCCTCCAACTTGATTCTCCTAGATGTTGCATCTGGTGCACTAAAATAACCCTCGGTTCCTGGGTCAGGTTGTCCTCATGCATGGCATACCGGGTTAAGTCCCCTGAACCCTGCCTACTACCAAGTGTTTGGGATTAACATGGATCCCTCATTCACACACTACTCTAATCCTCCCTGTCCTAGGGTGCAACTCCAGAAAGACAAACCCTAAGGTACAGTCTGCCCGCTCATTAGCAGCCAAACCCAAGGCACCAGAGACCAAGGTGCCTGAGATAAAGGCACACAAGATCAAGGCACGCAAGAATAAGGTGGCTAAGACCAATGGGACTGAGACCAAAGTACCCGAGGAGATCCCACCTGAAGCCATCCAAGAGCACTTGGACATCATGGATGAGCTATTCGGGCCTACTAACTTTGCCATGTGAGAGCCCTCCCACTGGTCCACAGAAGAGCTTTCTGCAAACTTGGGAGAGGAAGGACTGGAGCAACAGCCAATACAGGATGATTTATACCCAGATCCAAGTCTCCTGAGCTATATTGATGAGGACTTTGTCAACAAGGTGAGCTAGACCTACAATCTTGGTGTATACAAGGTTTCAGGACTCATGGAATTGAGCTTCCTGGCCTAGAATCTCAGCATTTTATGTGTTTGTGTGTGTGTGTGTGTGTGTGTGTGTGTGTGTGTGTGTGTAAGAAAGAATGTGTATGCACACATGTGGACTCGTACATGAGGGTAGCTGGTAGTTGGGATATAATAACCCCATGGTGCAGATGAGCATGGGATTATTAGTGCTTCCTCTTTCTCCTAGAAGTTCTTCTGACTTGGGGCCATTTCCTCCCAAGTTCACTCACACTCTCTTCCTTCTCATTCCCAGGTAGAGAATATGATTCATCCCTGCTTCCTAGAAGAATTACTTTCCTCCAAACCATATATAAATATCTTGGACCTAACAAAAAAGCTGGAGCAGCAGAAAGGACTCACCACTGACCAGGTAGAAAGCAGAAGGAAGATCTCTCAGTAGACCAGGGGTAGGAGGTGAGAAGAGAGACAGAGATACCCGATAAATAAGTTCAAGGACACCAGGAACAACAGGGGTTGGGCAGAAACAAAAGGTAGACAAGGAGAAAGGGGCACCAAGTAGAACAAAGGAGGTAGAGATACCAGGTTTACCTGGGCTTGGGAACAGACACCAAGGCACAGAGCAATATATGGCAGTCTAGGAGACAAAGGGTAACAAGTAAACAGAAAAGGGAGTGACCAGAGTTGGAGAGGGAAGCAAGGGATAGTAGGTAGATGAGGAAGGCACAGGACTTTACTCATGTGGCTCATGGGACTTTGTTTATCCTTATCCTGTCTATGATGGCTCCCTTAGTGAGTCTGTTCCAGGTCACAGGATGTAGGGTGGAAAAAAAAAGGAAGGATACATGAGAGCTATGGAAAGGTTCAGGATACCAAGCAGAATGGAAGCTCAGGAGGGTGCCCAGCAGACACTCAGTGTGTTTCTATGAGACCAAGATGAGTGACAGCTCCATTTCCCACCTCCCACTGAAATATGATTGTCCTGATCCCTGTGGCCAATTTCATGCATGAATAAGAGTTGGCCAGTGCTCATATTCTCCTTCAGCTTGTGAAGAAGCACCTTTAAAGGTGCCTCAAGGTCATGGTATGTCCCAATAAGACACAAGAGCTTCCAAGGCAGCTGCCAAACAAGGTGCAGAGAAGCGGAAACATTGCACTGATCAAGGGGCCAGCATGGAGGACTGGTCCACAGAGGTGGCTTCCCAGGTCATAAAGAGGAGTAGGGCCACCAATCCAGAGTTGCTGGGTTCAAAGGACACTGGTATCCTCCAAGGCTGTCACGGGTCTTCCTCACTGGGGACCATCCACTCCAACCATCCTCCCCAGAACCGCAGATCCTCCTCCTTAAACCTGGGAAACAAAGGCATAGTGGGTCTCAGAAAAGCCACTTCTTCTGGGGGGCCACATAAGACAGCCAATGGCTGCAATGTGGACGATGACCTCCAAAGCCTGGATTTCCTCCTTAGCTCCCAGCACCGCCTGCTGCCCTGGGGACTGTCCCAGAGCCAGGCCCCTCAAATAGAAACCCTGTGCTCAGGAGATCAAGCACTCCAGGCCCCACCTCCCAGAGAGGACGCCTCAGCTCCCACCCTCCTCCAGGTGCCATGTCCATGAAGAGCACTCTCATTGGATGCTCATGCTTCATGGAAAAAATGACATGCACAGGGCCTCCTCTCCAGGTCATTGGAGGGCAAAATATGGATCTGGAGCTGGCACAAACCTCACAGCCTCAGAAGAGGAAATGCATATCATCAGGCAACCAAAAGAAGAAAAGGAACTGAGGACAGTCGTGGTGGCCGATGGCCTCTGGAATGGCTGCCTCTCAGGCAAGATCTCACCTTTGCTTCATTCTGCGCTGGAAGGTCCAAAGGTTCTTCCTCACATAGGACAGTTGCTGTGGGTTCTCAGAAAAATGAAGGGAGTGGGAGGGTATACGGAATGTAGAAAGAGAGCAGCAAGAGGGTACTGAGAGGGGAGGGTAACAATATTCTGTCACTGGGAATAAAGGCAGTTTGGTAGGAAAAAAAAATCTTCTCTGGCTGCTGCCTTCTGCCATGTTGTCTGTGCACGTCCATGCAGTGAGAACTGAGAGATAACTGGGGTTTCCAGGACCCATGGCACACAAGTGTTCATCTATTGGGTCTTTTTTCCAGATTTAGACAGGTCCTCCCCCTAATCCTGGGAGAAAACAGACAAGATTCCAAAAGCCAACACATCAACCCATAGAAAAAGCCTCTCTTAGTTTAGGGGATCTTCTTTGTGTATTCCTCCATGATCTGTGCCCCTTAAACATCTCCCCTACCAATCATCTGAGGGCCTGCTATGAAGAGAAATCACAAAGGGGAAAAGCACATCTCCCTTGGTATTCACAGCTCTGAGGTCTGAGGACTAACTGGTGGCTCTCAGATCTTAGTGTTACTAGTTCTGAGATGGAATGTCAGGGACCCTCAGCTCCTAGTGATAGAAACTCCCATGTTGCCTTCCTGGGATCAGTAGCTAGCTGTTTTCAACAGTTTCCTGGATATCATCTGACAGCTGCACCTAGCAGCTCCTGCAGTTCTCCACTGCTCTGGGTCACTCTCTGTGCTTGCTGCCTTTAGGCTGACCTTCCAGGTGTGCCAGTATTCAGTGTAACCAACTTGACCTGCTCTAGTTGAGATGAAAGTAATGAATATACAACTCTACCATCTACTTGATTAGGATTTATGCTCCTGCAGAAGGAAAAGTGGTATAGGGTCTATTTGCATAAGGAAATGGGGAAGTAATCTTATTGGAATTTAAAAGGTGAACTCAGGAGTGCACAGTATCCTTCCAAGATACCCATAGTATTTCTTCTTAGGCATGGTTAGGGCAGGGGCTCTCTGCACTCCACACTAAGGACCACTGAAGGGTCCCAAAGGGTTGAGTCATGTTGAGCTCCTGTAGGTTGGAGTCATCTGGGGAGGACCTGGTATGGAAGTAAAAGTTTCTCAGTTACTGTGAGTCATTTGTGGCAGCCATGGCCATCACAGACAAGGACACAATTTTTTATCAAGTACCTCTTGAGAACTTTGGGCCCTCCTGTCTCATTTGGATGGAGAGCTGCTTTTGAGCCTTCAAGCCCCTGTGCAATTAAATAAATTCTAGAAATAAGCCTGGGAACAATGTTTTTCGTAGACAGCTTCTTTTTCCTCTCCTGAAAGATGATGACCAATATTATTTGACTGATCCCAGCATGGCTGTGGTCTTCCTGTGTAGGTGTCCTGATGAGAGGACAAGGCCTGCCTTCACACCTCTCCAACCCCCTCTACAGTTCTGACTGGGAACTCACTAGGGACCCAACAGGCTGCAATTCCTGACTGCATCCCAAGACAGACCCTCCCCCACACTGACACAGTGCTCTGACCCCCCCCCCCCATACATAGTATTGGCCCCACCCCAACACCAGCCTGACCTATACTGAGTGTGGCTGGCCCAAATATAATCAAGTTCTTTTACAAATCAATGAGGAAAAAAGAAGGCTACACACCACATGGTTTTCCAATCAACAAAATGTGGAAGTTTACAAAGAAGAATAATTAAATTGCAAGGAGGCCAAAGTTTAGTGCCATTTGTGGGATAAAGAACTGGGATGACTTCAAATATGCACAAAAGTGATTGGAAGTGAAGTTGTTTGTGGTCTGTCATGTGTAATCAAACTCCATGATTCTTCATAGGACCCAGGTTCCATGGCCATCAGAGTCAGGGCACAATTTTTTATCAAGTACCTTTTGACAACTTTGAGTCCTCCTGTCTCAGTTGGATAAATAACTGCTTTTGAGCCTTCAGGCCCCTCTGCCATTAATCAGTTTTCTAGAAGTAGCCTGGAAGCAGTATTTTTGAAGACAGCTTCCTTCTCTTCTACTGAGTGATGCTGGACAGTGAGGATGGATGGAACTCCAGCATGGCCACGGTCTTCCTGAGTAGGTGGCCTGATGAGAGGACCAGCCCTGACTTCTAGGAGAAGTTGCAGCATGCTAGGGAGTCATCAACTGACACAACCAAGACCCACTCCCTCCAGTAATGAAAAGCTGTGCTTTCTGACAATGACCACAGGGGCTGGGCCCTTGTGGGGGCCCCCTTTGGTAGCTGCATCCTTATTGAAACTCAGTTTAAGGACCTCCTCCTGATCTCTGTGCACTGGCCAGCACTGATCAGAGTCTCCTGTTTCCTGTGATCTTGGCCAGGCTGTGGCACGCTGTTCTAACATCTGAGGTATTGTCTGCTAACATCTTACTATTTTTGCAGCAGGTCACTACAAAATAACTTTAGGAAGACATTCACATAACTCACATCACCCATCAAATATTAGAATTCTAAAGTTTTCATAGACTTTGCCACCATATCAGTGATAGACCTTTCTTTCATTATAATAAAATATAGAATACTTCAGTCAGCTCAAAAAGAAATCCCTTACCTTTTAGCTATCAACCCCATTCCCCATACATTTTCCCACCACTTTTCAAATATCTCTGTGCCTATCAACTCTTCCAACCATTTATTTGATATGTGTAAGTGTGGCCCTTGTGTGTTCAGTTTCAGCACTGCATCTCCCATGGTTCAAGAGTTAAGAAAGATTGACATTCTTTCTATTTTACTAGAACATTCTTAACTAAAATTGTCATTTCTCATGCAGCTCGGTGGGTGGGACAAATAAAATCTCTACTAGTACAGTTTAGGTCCACTGCCTTGATTCATTTCAAGTTGAGAACAGTTCTGCAACCATGGCTTTTGCACCTCCAGCGAAAATATTCAAGTTCTAGTTTACTTGTTGCCATGTCAAGAATTCTCTTGGGAAAACCTTCTTTACAGATACACTGAGGTGCCAGAATCTGTGTCCTCACTGGTGTTTGTGGTTAGAAGTGCTGGGAGAAGTACCCACATTCTGGGCAGGATGTGCTCCTGATGACTTTCAAGATTCCTCAGGCTCTAGCTAGGGAGACATTTCACTCAGGTGCTTTTGTTTAGTTGTGCAAGTCCAGGGAAAAAACATAGGGTTTTCCAAAGAGATTCAGCAAAAGGAATGCTGAGGAGGTGATGGAGCCATAAATTATGAACTTGTCACCTCCACATAGGCCTTTGGAGTGCATGGAACTTTCTTGGAGAAGGGAGGTCTCCTTCCTGTTGATGAGAATGCCGAGAGGAATGGTGCCACTCGTCAGAGTCAGTTACCATCAAGATGCCTTGGACATTGATACATTGTCAGCAAAGGATGCCAAGGGGCCTCTAAGTCAGGGAAAGCTGAGGTGTCAATATAGACCATGTTCAGGGAATCTTTGATTACTGGGATCAAGATTTCTCTGAGTGTAACTTTTGATTGGAGGAAGGAAGCCTAAATTTCACTCAGAGAAAGATGCAAACCACAAGATTTACCTGCCCATAAAGCCCTGAGCTGTTGTTGCCATTCCTCCTCAGATGCCCTATGACAAAGGCTGGGGAGCCTCACTCCTATTGCCACTTCCCCTTAATTTGCTTCCACAGCATCTTAGATGCTGAGACCAGGAAG
This sequence comes from Urocitellus parryii, assembly GCF_045843805.1. Taxonomy (NCBI): domain Eukaryota; kingdom Metazoa; phylum Chordata; class Mammalia; order Rodentia; family Sciuridae; genus Urocitellus; species Urocitellus parryii. The sequence continues at coordinate 3,332,019 of NW_027551777.1, forward strand.
AAACTGGTTCCCCTATGTCTCCCTTCAGAGACCTGCCCTGTCTTCCCTCTGCTACTGTGCCAACACACCAGCCATTCTGGGTGCTGCCCATGTTGCCTCTTGTGACTACAACAATCTCCCAGGGTAACCCACTGGTGCAGTGTGCTTACCCTGAAATATCAATGGTAGCAGGAGGTGGTGTCCCTGCTGTGTGTGTGTCTGGGCAATTCAACTTTAGTCAACCTGGGCCAGATGGAGGCCAGAAGAGCCACATTCAGAAGGTCGCCCTCACTGAGGTACCTCTCAACTGGAGGGCCCCATGGAAAGGTGAAAATAGAAAGGCATTTGGAATAGATATTAAAGGCCCTGAATTTGCCATTTTTAGAAAATTTGAATTTGTTCTGGAAATAATTTGTAAGATACATGCATTTATTTTTCTTTTTTTTTTTTTTTTACAAATTTCAAAAGTAATATACACTCATTATGAAATTTTAAAAAATTAATAGGAAAGGAATCACCCACAATCTTACCTCCAAAGAGAAGCAACATTAACGTTTTGACTTGTCATTTCAGATACACACACACAACCACACACACATATACACACACTCACAGGCCCAGATGTGCAGATGATCTTATTACTGTTTTTTTTTTAATGTAACCACATACTGTGAAACCTTTCTATCTCATTAGATAGAATTTATAAAATCTACATAATATCCTACCCTATAGCTATATCAAAATTTATTTAACTAATCCTCTACTGTGGATATTAGACCATTTGTAATTTTTCCACATTTTAATGAAGCTATAAAGAACATGTATGTCTGATTCTGTTTGCATAATTGCTTGCTTGTTGCCATAATTTAAAATTGCAATTTCTAATTCAAAGAGAGTACAAAGTTTAAAGTCTTTAATTTATATTTCAAAATTGTTCTTGAGGCAAGCTATACCATTAAATGCCACTTAGGGTATAAAAGTGTCAATTTCCTTATTTCCTTGCCATTATTAGGTATTGCATTTCTATAATTTTTGCCAATTTGTTGGCCAAAACTAATATATTATCAACACTTAACTTACATTTAATTACTACAAGGGTAATTTTTAAATATCCATTAGCCTTTTTCATTTTCCTTTTTAATGAAATGCCTGTCCCTGTTCTAGGACCATTTTTCTAGTAAGATATTTTTATTTTTCTTATTTATAAAAACTACTCATACAACATTAAACTTTTGCATCTTACAAATACTTTTTCAAACCTGCTGATTTTTTTATAATTTTGTATACAGTAATTGAAGACCAAACAGGTTTTGAATTTCTATGAGGGCAAAACCATCAATCTCTTCTTTGAGAAAAGGGTATCTCTGAGATCAGATGCCAATTTGCTTTCATATCTCCTATTTAAATACTTAGTGTATTATAAATGTATTTGATGTTTGGGTACGACAAGTATCTAGTTCATCACTGTAGTAGGATGAATAATGGCCACTCAAAGATATCAGGTTCTAATCCCTAGAACCTGTAAGTATTATCACACGCATTAAAATTTTTTTTTTTAATCTTGACAATTGTGATTAAGTTGAAGATCTTGATTCGAGAAGATTATCCTGAATTATCTGTATGTTCTACAAGCCCAATCAGTGTCTTCACACACGAAATATGCAGAGGGAGGTTTGACACACACAGAAGAGAAGGCCATGAGAGGATGGTGGCAGAGATCGGACAGATGCCACCACAAGCCTGGGACAAGCAAGGGACAGAGTCGCATCTATGTCTCCAGAGAGAGTTCAGTCCTGCTGGCACTGATTTCAGATTAGTGAAACTGATTTTGGACTTCCAGTCTCCAGATCTATGAAAGAATAACTCTTTGCTCCTCTAAACCATCAAGTTTGTGGTAATTTGTTATTGCAGCCCTACCAAATAAAAAACAATGAATCTTTTTTTCTTACTTGTGTGAAATGTCATCTGTATCACATATAAGCTACTTGTATATATATATATATATATCTGTTGGCTTCTAAGTTTATTCTCAGTCTATTCTTATGTCAGTAAACGTCATGTGAATTATCATGTCTTCCAATTTCCTCTCTGGCAATACAAACATTCCTTTGTTATTTTTTTCCAAAGTACGTTTACCATTCTTAATTAGACTTCCAGATAACAGAAGATTTAGAATAACTCTTTAAAGTTCTCTTAAAAATTTCATTTAGGAATACATATGTTATGTTCATAAATTAATATGAAAAGAAATTACCTTTTAAAAATATTACTTGTTCCCATTTAAAAAGTAGGTATATATTATTAAAATCATTATTTTATGTCCCACAGTAACTCAAAATTTCCTTCATATAGTTCTGCCCATTTCTAAGTGTCTACCTAGTGTGTTCTCCCCACCCCCCATCATTCATTCCTTCCTGTCTTATCCTTCTTTTCATCCCTTTCTCCCTGTCTTTCTGCCTTCTTCCTTCTTTTTTCTTTGTTTCTTTCTCTGTTGTTGCTTATATAATGTTTTTGAGCAGAGGAATGGCATATGATTTCTTCCTTGGCAGCTACTTTAAATTTCCAACTTTGTTGTGTGATTTTCTTGGGCTAATACTGAAACTCATTTTTAGGTTCTAGCAGATGCCATGTAGGTGGTGGCAAGAGGGAGTGAAAGTTTATGATGTGTAGGGGGTGGGGGTAGGGACACAGCCTGTCATTTTTAATTAGCACTTGATAATCAAGGGATTGTTATTCATATATTTGGAAATTGGGTACAGCAGGGCCTTGTGACTGTTTTAAAGAGAAAAAAATAGGTCCCCAAGAGCTGCAGTTAGAAGCCCTTGAGTTCTAATCAATCATCATCTATCCCTTTGTCTTAGATGTGTTGGGGGGTGGGGGACCCTCCTGCACATCTGTCTGAGCCTCAGCCCTTCAGTCAGGATGTACAGCATGAGCCAGGCAGGAAGTTGTGGAAAGAGGGGTGGCCAACAGCTCTGCAGAACAGACCTCTGGTTTCCCAACCAAGACCATCACAAGAAAGAGTGTGGTGAAGATGAACTCAGTAAAGACACAGGGAGAGAAAGACATGACACTCTTCATCAGTGGAAGAAATGGATTAAAAAGAAGATAACAATCTTCACTTTACTTTTGCCATCCTAAATGTGCAGAAAAACTGAGGCCCGTGGTTTCCAGTCTTGGGAAAGAAATGGAGCAGATGTTTAATGGCACCTCTTGTAATGCACTGCTTTAATGATCATGGAAGACTAATTAATGATGGTGATAACAATTATAATATAATTTTATTAAAATGCAAGAGCAAACTGTAAAAAAATAAATCATCTCCTTTGCTAAACAGACTTTCTTTTGCTAATCAACACTCTGCCAAGGAAAAGGGAACATTCTGCCAGAATTTAAACTGGAAAAAAAAAATCCTCAGGCACGTTTATATAAAACCCAAGGAAAGTGATACATAATAAATTAAATATACTGAAATAAGCAAAGCATGAATATTTAATCACTTGGCTATTTTAATTCAAAAGCGAGCTGTGAGACCCGGGCTCACTCAACACAGGATGAAAAGCTTAAGCCAATATTGGCAACCCCAGCAGCTGTCCTGAATCCTTCTTTATTCAGGACACTGGCAAACATAATGTGGCACCAACATGGCATCAAGCTGCAGGCCAAGCCAAACATTTGCCAAGGGCTGATGGTGTCCCAGAATCTACATGGCTGTGGAACTTGGACCATGAACATACAGTGCATCTAGCTTCTTGAACCATTCATAGCCTGCAGGCATCAAACAATTTTGTCAGGGTCCTGGGATGGACCCAGGCCCCTGATGGAGCCTAATTTCTCTAATCAACCACAAAGCAGAGAAGAACTCAGTGGAACTCCTCAGAGGAGGTCAGGAAGATAGAGGGTGGAGCCCAAGAGGTAGAATGGGATCCCACTGCCAGACAGAGGGCGCCTGTTCAAGCTTCAGCAAAAGAAGGTTCTGTGTTCTTGAGAAGGTTGCTCTCCCTCTCTGGATCTTACTTTCCATCTCTGTTTGGAACCCTGTCGTATGATACTTCTGTAAAATTGATTCTATAACTGCTGTGCCATATTCTTCCAGAGTCTAAGGCATGCTCTCTAACATTTCTGTTCACAAAAATAACACACAATCTTCTGTCCTCTGGGAAGGAATAGATATGTGACAAAATAGCAGGGAAAAGCTCAAGAGGGGAGGTTTACTGACTGGGCCATGACAGAACAGCAGAAAGATGAAACAGCAAGGATGAGTGGAAGTGACTTTGCAAACCGCAGGAGGTTGGTGCCCCTGTCCTCTGGTGTAGGAAAGAGGCTCCAACATGGAGCACTTGTAACTGTTTGCTTCCTACCTGGAACTCTACCGACAACCTTGTGTGCTTGATTTTATTTCATCCTTGCACAGTTGTGAGATAAGTGTAATTGTCTTCACCCTACTTTATAAATCAGAAAATAGTCCCTGGTAGGTTAGAGAACTTGGTGAAAGGAAAAAGCTAGTAAGTACCAAAGCTGGCACCCAAACTCAAGCCACAGCTCCAAAACCCATGCTTTTTATCTTCACACCATATTACTTTCTAATGGCAAAACAGCCAGCCAGCCCAAAATTTACAAATATGGCAGATTCAGGTACATACAGAGCTAGTGAGCAAGGCTGGGAGGGCCCATGTTCTTATTTGGCCATGTTACCACTTGCATGCATCTACCTTAAAATATTCAAAGAGTTAACTGATTCTTGAAAATAACTATTACATTTTGACAGGTAGCACTAGAAAATATCAGCTAAAGCAGTAAATTAAAGTAGTTAATGGTCTCAACAAAAATAGACCCACAATTAAATGCTCTGATTCTATAGCTCTTCTCACCGACTAGGTTAGTGTTTCCCCAAAATTCTTGTAAATCCCTGTTCATGTTTATTCTGTGAAACTGCCCCATTGTCTCTTGGTGACATATAAAGAAATGAAAACATCTGAATTTTTTTTTCTTTTCTCCCCAATACTATCAGAAGAGTATTTATTCTATATTAATTTCATGTGCAAGGAGAATAAAGTGTGGAGAAGCTATGTCCTGGGTGTGCACGGAAGGTGTAGAAACAGGGGCAGGATTCTGATTACCAAACATGCATCTTCAGTGATGCAAGTTGTCACTTTGCAATTGGTAGGCAGAAAAATTCCAAATTTCTTCAGAAGAGATTACTGACACAAACAGATTCTTATCAGCCAAACTAAAATGCTTTTCACAAGCTACAGTGAAACACTCCGTGGAAATTCATCTGGCAGGATCTTTTTTTCTTTTTTTTTTCCCCTTTTGAGCTTTAAATATGCAAAGGCAGGGAGATAGATGAGAAAGAAGAAAAGCCTTCTTTAAGCGTTACTTACTGATGAAAAAAGCACCAATTTTGTCAGAGCTTTATAAAAACACCTCAGGTCTAATCCAGCGTGCAATTTGACTTGAATCTCTTACCCATCAGCCTTAGGAGAACATATTTTCTTTCACTTCTACAATTTCCATTTCAGTAATGCCTTTTGGACTGGCATTCAGAACCACAGTCAGCCTTAAATTTCAGAGACAGTCCCTGCGTCCCAGCTCTGCATGCCTTACATTATCTTCCTTCCACTCCATCAAAACTGCACCTCCCTAGGTGGAACGCTGGGCTTCTGGGTCAAAGTATGGTCAGCCCAGCTTTAGGTACTTCTCCTGGGAAGGGGCAGTTCCTAATGGCCACACCCTGCCTTCTCTGTTACACATGTGGTTTCCTGACTTATACTTGGTCATTACACTGAGACAACGGGTGCTTATTAAAGTGTTCAACCACTGCATCTCTTGGTGTGGGAATTAACCATATCTGGGCTCTGTTGATGAAAGATGAGGAACAGAAGCTGGCCTAATATTTTCCCCTTTATAAAATAATTTAATGACAAGAGAGTATTTTATTATAGATTATGCATTACTATTTATACTATGTACACATATCTAAAATATGTTATATATTAATATGTATACCTTCACCATATTATTTGAATTTTTATAACTAGAGTATATCTATGTATTTTTATGTAATGTCACATACGTTTTTTAAAAGGTTGAATGTCACATTTACATTTATAACTTTTTTTTTACATTTATAACTTTTTATATGGTAGGAATACATTCATTTAAGAAAAAGCCTTAGGATATACTGATTAAAGGACTCTAAACAGATCAATCATAATCATACATTTATAAATAATCTCCAATAATACTTAGATGTATAGCATTTCATTGGTTTCCCTCCTGGATGTATACACACATATGGAGCTATTCTTCCAAATACACACACACAAACACACACACACACACACACACACACACACACTAGATTTGCCAATTTGAAATGACTTTGTGTACCCTTTCACTTAAAAATATATTATGAACGTATTTCAATTTGTGAATATACACACATATATATGTAATCAGTTTTAAAATAACGAAGTGCAGTGTTCCATTGTTAACCACTACTGTTAATTCCAAATTTTTCTACTGTAAACAACAACATTACTTCCACACATTTTTTCTGCTCCTGTCTTACTGCTGGAACAAAGGGCATATCTCTTCAAAGAGATTGTGTGCTTGTTATAAAACTGTCCTCCAGAAAAATTGTGCTGTTTCATCCCCTCCAGCACCGTGTGAGAGAGTCCATTTCCCCACACTCCTGCCAATGTGGTATTATAATTCTTTTTCATCTTCATCAATTTGATAGGCAAATTATTTCATTTAAACTGGGTATTAAAATGGTGACTCACTGTGTTATTTGATAGGCAAGTATAAAGTGCTATTACTTTTAGTAAAGAAATGATTAGAGAAAATATTTTTCATTTATTTTGATTATTTGTTTCTTCCTTGGGGATTAGCTATTTATTATTCCTGTGCTTTTCCTAATGGGAATTTTATCCTTTCTAATTTAGCTATGAAATTTCTTCATATATTAAGAATACCAATTATTTGTCTTTTATTATGTTGTAGAAGTTTCTTTGTTTTAATTTTCCTTTAATTTCCAAGCTAATCTTATAGATTGCTGAAATTTTAAAATTATCTGTAGTCAAACTTATTGGTCTTTTTCTTTATGGTTTCTACCATTGGTGACATTTGCCACACTATTCTCCAAAGTGCTTATTATATAGTGTATCTCATAGATGAAATGTCAGCTGACATATACCCGAAGCTCAGGCACAAGACTGAGCTCTAACTATGCTAAATAGCTTTGGCAAAGAAATGTGATATCTGCTGGAATTGTTCAAAGATTCTGAACCTTAAGAGTCCCAGTAATACTCAGGGGTATCTAGAGATGTTGATTGTGATTACTTTGAAGAAAAGCTTTAACATGTATCTCCTTAATGTCACTGAGATAGCAGGTGGCAGGCGATATTTTCTAGAGATAGCCACAGCAATATCTCCCATCCCACATGTTCTGGCAACATGTCTTTAATCTCTTCCCTCTGCCATGGAGAAGTGGGGTTTACACTTTCTGCCCTTGAATCTGGGCATGGCTGACACTATGATAAGGAAGCTAAGGCTTTCAAAAAGCAACACAGCTTCTTTCTGGTTCTCTTTTTACCTTTCAATCTCTGGTCCTCCAGGAAAGAGTTTAAGCCTTTGAGGCCACCATGAAAGGGGCAGGGGGTGGGGGAGGAACTAGCCCATTGGGAAACAGTATACAAAGACTCCAAAGTAAGACTCTCTGAGAAAAGGATGCACAGCCAGCCTCCAGCACTTCACTGGCCTCAAAACCCCTCCCCCCACCCCCCCATGCCAGTGCCTTTCAAATCTAACAGGAAATGTGAGAAATGGAATTATTCATGCCCCTCTCAGAACTTCTGCCCCTTACCACTTCAGATCACATCAACCCTACTTACAATTGCCGTCAGCAACACTTCCTTGATGAAGCACCAACTCTGAGCCCCCCAAGTCCCCTCTACATGTCCATGCCACAGGGTAGCAGTGCCAAGGAATTCACTTCCTCCCCCTGAACCACTGACTAATGCACACGGTGCCTACACCCCAGCTCCCCCACCCCTCACACAGGATAACTCTGCCATGCCGAGTTCCACCCTGACTCCCACATTCCCCACAGGGTCCACATTCATTGTCATCCAGTGTTATGGTTTAGATATGAGGAGTCCTTCAAAAGCTTCTGTGTCCATGCAGGAATGCTCAGATGTGAAATGATTAGATTATCAGAACTGTAACCTGACTGGTCCATTCTAGTTTGAATGAACTATACAGGTGGTAACTGTAGGCAGGTGGGGCATCGCTGGATAAAGAGGGACACTGGGGATGTGCCCTGAAAGGGTTCATCTTCTCAGCGGTGTCTCTTCCCCACCCCACCCCACCCCGGCAGCCATGAGCTAAGCAGTTTTCCTCCATCATGCCCTTCTGCCATCATATTCTGCCTCAACTTGAGCTCAAAGCTATGGGGTCGGCCAACCGTGGATTGGACTTCTGAAATTCTCCCGTGTTTTCTTGCTTTTCTTGTCTTACTTGCTTACTCCATTGACATTTTGGTTTTGTTTGTTTTATTGAGGATTGCCTCCAAAATTAAATTATAAGCACTCAAATCCTTGTCCAGTAGGGAATATGTCTGAAACTGACCTAGCCTTGTGGGTCAGAGGAGGCTTCCTGGAGGAGACGAGGCAGAGACTGAGTGAGGGCTGAAGGAGAAGGAACAGGAGTCTTCCCATTAACCCCTACTGTTCATTCCAGATTTTCCTAATAGAAGGAATACTGGGAATACTATTCCTTTCCATGCTTTTCAGTGCACATTTCTTATTATTCTCATTGGATAAACTCCTAGATAAGGAATTGCTGGATCAAAAGGCATTTTCTTTTCAAAGGAGTAAAAATAGGAATATATGGGGCAGACTTAACCTGGAGGGAATTCTACTTAAGGATCAGCATGACAAAGGCCAGAGGCAAGAGCTAAAGTGGCAGGTGTATTAAAAGAAATGGAAACAATTCAGTGTGGCTGAGAACGAACCAGGAAAGGTACAGAGATGACTGATGAGGCTGGAAAGGTAAGATATAAATAGATCATGAGAGATCCTATATACCAGGATGACACGCATAGACACAAGGGCCTGTTTTCAGCAGAAACTTTTTTATCATTAGCATTTCTGGGTCTTGCTAGAATTTGATATAAATGTAAGATTTGGATAATCTAAGCATTTTTCTCTATGATTTTTAAAAAACCAATTACATGCCTCTTGCTCTGTCCTTCCTTAGGGTAGTTTTTTTTCTTATTCTTCAGGAAGCCATGCTCCCTCTGTAAGCCTCTGGTTCAAAACTGAGCTTCCAAGGTGGGGAAAGATTCTATCCCATTCTCCTCTGCACCCCACAGTGCCTAGTACAAAGCACTGGTAATGGTCCTGGCCTGCTGCTCCTTGGTGTCCTAACAGCCCACTGTCTTTTCCTCCCTTTTTCTCGGTCTCTCTTTGTCCCCTCCTCCTACTGCTCAGAACTTCTTTGTAGTCGATGCACATTATAAATCACAGACACATTTCCCAAAGGGAAAACCCCCTCTGCCAACCAGCTGGTCCAACCTCATTCCATTAACATTGCTGAGTGGTAACTGCCCCATTACACAACCGATTTCACTACGTATGGCATTCAGACTCTACCTCGGAAGAATTCTGAAGGAGGGGGTTTGGCGACCCAGTCCAGTGTGTGCTGAGCAGCCCTCTCTTGTTTCACCAAACTCCTCCAAGTTCTCACCTTCCCATCACCTTCCATCTCAGTTTCTTTTCCTGAAGGATCTGAGTCTTTGCTCTCAAGTTGCTCTTGTCATCCAGTACATGTATCTTGGCCTTCAAAGTGAAAATAAAGAGAGACACTAGGAGACACTAGGAGACACGGTATTGGGAATGGTCCAAATCTTAGAACAAACCCTTTGGAACTAGAAGGGACTATGAGAATTTTTTTATTCATTGCCTTCCCATCGAATCAGGCCATTGAATATGAAGAGCAATTACAGAGTTTTAGAGCTTGAAAAATGGAAATCCTTCAGATCAGAGTGGAACAAACCTTTTCTGTTACAGATCTGATAGTAAATACTACAGATTTTGTGGGACATAATGCTTCCATCTCAACTCTGCCTTTGTAGTAAGAAAATAGTCATAGGAGATAAGTAAACAAATGGCCAGAGTTTAAGTCTGAACTGTTCCACCTTGACCGTATTACCACCATCACCCATTTGTCCCACCCTGATGGTTTGAGACTTCCCAATGGAAGTCAGATATCAGAATTTTAAATGTTAAACCCTTCTCCCAGGCTTCCTGGTATTTTTAGTATAATCTATGTCTACTTTTGGAATGATCAACCTCCAGCTCCGGGTGTGTGTGTGTGTGTGTGTGTGTGTGTGTGTGTATGTATGTACGAGTGCGCATGCATGTCAGAGAGACAAAGAGAACAATGTACAGAAAAATTTACAGATGACTGTCAAGAACACTGACAAAGGATCAGATAGATCGTGTTCAAATGAAAGAAACCTTTTCTAGTTTGCTTAAACCCAACGTTAAGTTGTCCACATTTATTAAAAAGAAAGCTTTTAAATTAGGCAAATCTGAAGAAGTTGAAGATGAAAAGTAAACAAAGCAATGAAAGCTATCTGAATCACTGGTAGAATGTTCCAAATCATTTAGCCCGCTGCTAATGACTGTAAAAGCCAAGAGGGACGACAGAACTAGTTCCCACAGAGAGCCTCATTTGGTCTCACATTTCAGCTAGACTGGGCCTTGAGTCTTGACTAGTCAGAAAAGTGTTCTCAGTTATGGAAGAACTTATCTGTCCTTTTAAATAGATGCCTTGAAGGTGTTTCTTCAAAACTCAAGAGAGAGGACAGAACATCTTTATAGGCTCAATCACAGGCAGATCATTGTTATTTCCATTTTTGTAGGTGAGGAAATTGAAATTCAAAGAGGTCAAATGTTTTGACAAGATCACAAACTAGTAAATGACAGGCTCTAGATTTAAAGTCAGTTCTGTTTAGTCCCAAATGCTTTCTGCTGGCTCTTCTCGACCTGAAACCATGACCATCAATGGCCTAGTTTAATGGAATGGCAAAGAATAACAAACTTCTAGCCAGCATGGTGGCACACGCCTGTAATCCCAGTGGCTTGGAAAGCTGAGATGGAGGATTGTGAGTTCAACGCCACCTCAGCAATGGTGAGGTGCTTAGCAACACAGTAAGACCCTATCTCTAAATAAAATACAAAATAGGGCTGGGAAGTGGCTCAGTGGTCCATTGCCCCTGAGTTCAATCCCTAGTATAGTACCAAAAAAAAAAAAAAAAAAAAAAAACCTAAAAGTTTGATCTAGGAGTTGAACCATTGCCAACACTTAGGAAGAACAACTACAGATGTGCATCAAAGGACCAGTGATACCTATGCAATGTCACCTTTTATTTCCCCTTGGCCATGTCAGTCATTCTCCCCAAAGAGGCTTCGACTAATTTCAATAGGGTCATCTTCAAAATGACTCAATAGCATTCATAAAATCAATTAATAAATAAAATGATGTGAAGCTATACCTGGAGGGAATTGTATGTATTCTAATGACGACTTAGGAATTATATGAAGTTACTACCATGATGATAAACTTTGGCAACAACTACAGTGAAAATAAGAGAATCTCCTTCCTGACTCCTTGTTCTAACCATATTTTAAAGTTAAATTCCCAGTATTAAAAATCGCACATCAACCAGGAAGTCCAAGGACATTATGACTGATCAAAATTAACAAGACTCATTCTTTAAAATGAGGGACATAAACTAATGTGCTCCTCCCCAATCCCAGTATCTCCCTAGATATTTAAGCTTTGCATTTATTTTTGTATCTAGTTAATAAATAAAAAACTAAACTCCCTAATATTATTACAACATCAAGAGAGATCCCACCTCAACACATCTCCCTGTCACAGTTTTTCCTCAAATATTCCTATGATTTAATGAAAATAATAGTATATATTTAGTGGATAAATGAATAAAAGAGTGAACAGAAAAAAATGCAGGGAAAAAAATCTTAAGTCACTCCATTCACGCATAGACCAAGAAAGCAGTTATCTTTCTTGAAATTATTCTTGAAAAACCTCCATGAAGTCAGAGGAATTTTTCTTCAAACCATCAGAAACTGTTAATTATAACATTCTTCATAATATAATAAGAGAGCCAAACTTTCCTAAATGCCTGTTATGCTGATTTTATTCTAATTCTCATCACTTTTCTGGAAGACAACCATTATTCCCCCAAAATTTTGTAGATGAGGAAATTAAAACTCAAAGAGCTTAAATGTTTTTACAAAGATCACAAACTAGTAAACGACAGCCCCTAGATTTAAAGCTGGTTCTGCCCAGCCCCAAATGCCCTGTGCTCTCTGTACCATAACATTGCCTTCTACTGATGAATAAAGAAAAGAAATGGTCCTTGAACAATGAGGTGACTATAAAGTTGTGCTCAGAGGGAAGAAGAAGATCAAGTTCATTTTTTAGGAAACGAATATCAGTCCTATTTCAAAGTTATAGACATGAAAAGGCAAGATCTAGGTTCTATTGCAAGTCATTGGTGACAGCAATAAAAACTCAAAACTCTCAGGTTCCCAACTCACTATTTTTGTCCAATAGTTCTACACGGATTCAGACACTTTGGAGATATCTGATGTGGACAGTATACTTTGCAAATTTAAAACTAACCTCAATAAAAGTGATAATATTCCCAATTGAAGTCTCTTCTCCCAAACATGAATAATGTCACTATAAATATTAATGAAATGCAAAATATTTTAGAGGGCTGGGGCTGTAGTTCAGTGGCAGAGTACTTGCCTCTCACTTGTGAGGCACTGGGTTTGATCCTTAGCAAAAATATAAACAAATAAAATAAATACAGGTTGTCCATCTACAACTCCAAAAAAAAGTCTAAAAATTATTTACTAGAACAAAGTGAGCAATAATGCAGCATTTATGAGTGGGCAATCATAAATAATATTTTTATTTGTAGTGAGAAATTTTGTTTCCTTATTATTTAAATCCACAAAAGAATGACTTCAATACTTGCAAATGTTGGCCTTAAAAGATCTGCCTATTTTACATTGTGTAGGAGAAAAAAAAATGGCCTCACTGTTATTGTTTTTATATAACTTCTTAGGACTCACACATTGACTTTTGTGTACAGCTAGCCACAGATTCCTTTTTTCCTTTTGCTGATTTCATGGGGTATTGATGATGGCTGTAGTTGAATGAAATAAACATATGCATTATTTTGAATTGGTTAGTAGGGTATGTAACCCAAAATAAGCCCTGAAGTGAAAGTCTCCATTTTACTTTGTTCAGACATAGGAAAATTATAATTTGTAAATAGTGATAGAAATAACCACCAGGTTATATAACAAAGAAACCCTAATGCAAATAAAAACTAGTTTTAGATATGTGGGACCCCCAAACTGACATTAGATTCATTAGGTGTTGGGTATTATATAGACACAAACTAGATCTTGTGCAGACAAAAGAAATAAAAATACTCAAGTCATCTAAGTTTTTCTCTATGTAATGGATATAATGCCACATCATAATTTTATATGAGTATTAAATAACAAATTAAATATAAAATGTTACAGAGTTCTGATAAGCAGCCACTGAGACGGTTGCCATGGTTGTCATCATTGCTAGTTTGACTCACATTATTTCCTCAAAGCTTTTTTTTTTTTTTTTTTTTTGTCTCTGAGTGAATCCATTAGTATGATACATGCTGTGATTCAGGGGAATTGGGAAGATATCATAGGACAAGACAGTGTCGCCCTATGTAATTCTGTAAGAGGCTACAGTCCAGAAAAGTAGTTATAACGAGCACAAACAACATCCCACTCCCTTTCTTACATAGAAGAAGTAAAAAAAATTTCCAATTTCATTCTTGAGTCACCAAACCCTGATAAACTAAGAAAATAGTCTTTAAACCTCAAGAAATATGCTTTGGGAAGTGAGTGTTCTCAGAAATGCAAACTGTTTTCTCAAACATAAATTGAATAAGAAACTGTAATTTAAATCATTTCCAAGTAAGGGGATCTGTGAATTATGCACAAAAGTAATCTTCTTTCTTTGAAGGCAAAGGCCCTTCCTTGATGTGGTAAAAATTTGAGAAGAGGCTATTGATAGGGTTGCTCCAAAAACTTTGTCCTTCTCAGTCTATTCCCAGTAGTTCAACACTCAATATAGAAAGTTATCTAAGAAGTGTACTCCTGGGTCTCTTGGGTCATTGAAAGACTATCCATATTGGATTGGAATTGGAGACATGCTTTTGATTTTTTTTAAGTTGGTCCAGAGTAAACACTGACTTTGCATTTTTATATTCAAAAATCTCTCGCTATCCACATCTGTCTAAAGAGATTTTTCCAACATATGCACATGTAGAAAGTTCTCCTCCTTCTCTCTTTGTCTTTCCAGATGCCATCCTTAATCTTGGGTGCAGTATTACACCAGGGTAGACACTTGATCCAAGCAGAATCAATCAGTCTTACTCTTCCAGGGACTTGGAATTGAGGCCCAGAGACTGGGCTGGTTAGTTCTGGGAGGGACAATGGAAGGTCACAAGGACAGGAAACAAGACAGCTATTTGCGGGGGACTATGGAAATCACCTGCCAGGAGGTGAGTCAAAACGAAGGTCTGCAGGTGAAGACAGATGGAGTGAGTGAAGGGAATACATGGGGACAAGGTCAAAGAATGGACTCTTCCAGTGATTTTCCAGTTCCCAGGAGACCTTGCTGTCTGTCTTAGAGCTGTGTTTCTGTGGGATCCCTTTACATTCTTATAATAAATGCCCTATTCACTTAAGCTTATTTGAAAGGATTTCCTTTTCCAGAAAACAAAAGTTCCCTGGCTAAAACATCCTCCAGCCACCCTGGCGTTTTGTTTTGTTTTGAACTCCCGCTCTCCCTGCCCCAGTCTCCCAGAGGCTGCAATCACTATTATCTTAAGGAGTGTCTAACTGGTAGAAGGTATGTTGATTGCTGGTGAGAAATGGAAAAGAGACAGACACAGAAACTCATGAGAAGTAAACAGTGAGTAACACTAAAGAGAATAACAAAATCCTGTCCTGCCCTAAACAAGAAGGTGGAGTACCACCACTGCCTTTGAAACGTGCGTTGTTTTTTCTCAATCACCTTAGGTAGGTCTTTGGTTGTTTTAGTAGTATTGGAGCAAGAACTAAAAGAGTCTCTAGTGGGGCACACTGGCACATGCCTATTGGTGGCACATGCCTATAATCTCAGCAACTCGGGAGGCTGAGGCAGGAGGATCACAAGTTCAAGGCCAGCCTCAATAACTTGGTGATGGTCTAAGCAACTTAGTGAGACCCTGTCTCAAAATAGAAATAAAAATTAAAAAATGAAAAGGGCTGAGGATGTTGTTCAATGGTTAAGTGTTAAGTGCTCCTGGCTTCAATGCCCAGGCCAAAGAAAGAAAAATGGAAGGAAGGAATAAAAAAGAAGGAAGGAAGAAAGAAAGAAGGAAAAGATAGATTGGGCTTGTGGCTCAGTGATAGAGTACTTGCCTAGCATGTGTGAGGCATTGGGTTTGATCCTCAGCACTACTAAAAGTAAATAGATAAAATAAAGGTATTGTGTCCATTTACAACTAAAAGTATATTTAAAAAAGAAAGAAAAGAAAAATTTCTGCAGCCCAGCTATTGCTCTATTCCAAAAGAAGACTGATACAAATTGACCCCAACATGCTCATCACACCTTTATGGGTGGATGTGTGAACACAAGCAGCATTTTCCTCTGCTTTAATAAATGATAGATGTGAATGGCATTTAAATCACCCATCGCAGGTTATTGATCATAAAATCTTCCTTGAATAAGAAACAGAGACACACTTGAATAAACAATGTCCCAGAAGGGACCTAAGCACCAAACAATAAGAAGGACAGTGATTCCAAAATGGAAATCACAAAATTTGTATGGCTTTTATAACTATATAATTTGGACACTAAATCTTATAAAGCATGAGGTTTGATGAAAGATGCCTTGAATTTAGCATGATGGGGCTGGTTGTTAGGAAGAAAAATGACTCAGGTGCATAAATAGAAGCATTCAACAAGAAAGTGACAAGACATACAGAGGACAGATAAAGAGGCATGGAGCTGTGGGAGAGGGATGCACACTTCCACATGGAGGTGGGTAGGGGGGCATTGTGGTCAAAGGCAGAGACAGGGAATTTGGAATAGGTGCTGTTGGGTATAGAGCTACGACAGAAGTGACACAGTGTCTCAAATGACTACAATATGTGTCTCTGTGGCCAAATCTATTCTGGGAAACCAGGGTTGAATATCTAACATAGGTGTTAACACTTCTAACAAAGAGATTCAGAAAAGAGTTCTTACCAGAAAAAAAGGGAGATAACTAGCTGGTTGTGACTATTTTCTTGGGCAGGCAGCAGAGAGTAGTGATCAGACCCCTCAGAGCTAGAAAAAAGCAAGCAGATGCCGCACATCATAAGTAGATCTTGTGGGTCTCCCCTGCAAAGTGTATACATTTTGAGGCTATAGATGCAAGACTGCCAGGAATGCTATCCCAGTGCAGAGGAAAGCTAATTAGGAGATTATTTAGAGGTATCTATGAATGCCTCCGTGTGGAACCTAGAGTGTTTGCCACTCCAAGACAATGGGGTTTTAGGTTGGTCTCTGGGTTCCCACACAATGATTTTTTCCACATTACATATCACACAAGAATTCAGTCCCGGCCCCATCACACGCCACAGAACTGGGATTTAACTCCCAGTTAACTCTGTTTCCACCTGTGGTCCATGGCAGAGAGCCCAAGTCTGTGCCATTCTAGGGATGGGGTGGACATTTTCTTCTCCCCATTCATGAGAACCTTTTTGGTTCTCAGGTTTTTTGTTTTGTTTTCCCTAAGAACCAGGTTCTGGCTGCCTCTGACTCATGAAAGTAGATGACTTGTACTTTCACATCAGCAGGAAACCTTTTCCTTCAAGCCACACATCTCCTGTGGGTGTCCACTCAGCCCATCCAACCTGTGTGCTCTCTCACCACTGTGAGTCCATTTGTAGCTCTGGTCCTTGAAACGTCCTCTGATTCCTTTAGAATTCAATCAGGTATTTTTAATTATTTTTTTAAATTTAAAGGCTGAATATTTAAATATATATAATATGTAAATATTAAAACTGGGATGGGGGTTCCCATGGAAGCTCAGTCTATTGTCCTCCTCAGTTTATAGGCAATATAGCTGGGGTTTCAAATCTAGATATTCTGAATCTAAAATCAGGGTAGTTCCTTTAATACATATTATATTAAAACACGTTTCTTCCAGATCATCTCACTGAATTTTAACAAAGGAAGAAGAGAGTAAACTCACAGAATTATGAAATGCCCTCCCCCCATCAAAGCTATTACAGGATAAAAGTAGACATTTGAGGTTTTAGAACATTGCAAGGAATGAAGTCTTTTCTCCTTTCTGGCTGTAGCAGGAAGGGACCATGTCTCAGAGGTAGGCCACCCAGTCTCATAATTCACACCCACCTCCTGTGCACACACATACACACACACTCCCAGTGTGAAACCAAGACCATGTTCAGAGCAAGCTCAGAAGTAAGTCATGCCACCTAGTATGTCTTGAGGTACTGGCTAAAGAAATATGGACACCAAAGATGCTTCTAGAAAAAGAAGCAGTTTGCTCCCAACTGCTATAAGCCTCAGGTAGGCTGCCATAATTTTTATACAAAAATTCTATGCACTGGAAGAAAAGTCTGATCACAAACATAGCTCTGTTGATTACTCAGAGTTTCCATTTCTACTAAGGCTATCTCCTATTATGGTAGTAACTGTGTATCGATCGAGTATTGACTACACTTGAACAATTCCCTTAACTGACTTTTCTAGGAAATGGAGTGCTTGGTTAAGTGAGTTTTCTGTTTCTAAATAATCCAGGAGGTTTGAATCTGCCTGTAAAATTCATCTTTGTGCATATGTAGATATATTTATGGACTTAAATTAATAAACATTTATCAAGTACAAAATAGAAGAGCCTCTGCATGGACTGGCTGTGTGATCTTGGGAAAGTTATTTAACTCCTGAGCCTCAGTTCCCTCATCTGTAGATTGGGGACAATAAACTCCATTTCCTAGGACTGTTGTGAGGATTATATGGGATCATGCATGAAGAATGCTTGGCACAGGTCCTGACACAGAGTTCATGCTCGACCAGTAGCACTGATTATTATTATTATGAAATTGAAACTGTCTCATTGCAGTGGAGGCTCTCATTGCATGACAAATCCAGAGTAGATTAAGAGCAACCCACAACCAAAGTCATTTGGGAAAGGTGAGGTTGGAAAATGAGGGCGGTGATTGGCCTATGAATTTGCACAAGAGAAAATGAGGTGAGTAAAGATGAGACGCTGGGCACCCGGCTGGTGGCTGCTTGAGTCAGTGCCCTAAAGCCCATGCGGTTGGTTGTTGACAGAGAATTCCTTGTCCCTATCAGATGCAAATCCCCAAAAGGTTCCATTTAAGAGCCATTTTTTTTTTCAGAATGGCTGCTATAATCCAGTCATCGGAACCAAGATTGTTTTTCTGTGTGATTATCGCCTGGTCGGAAGAATCATGGCCTGGAGTCTCACTAAGGAGATTTAGAATGTTGTCATTTAGGGAATTCCAGCTAATGAACCCTCACACAGCAGGAAGTGATTTTAGGCAGATCAGGAGACATTTATCCTTTAGAAAAGCCATCCGCTCTTTGGCCTCCCAGTCCACCCTCCAGAGCCCCTCTCTGGTTTCCCACTCACAGCATTTGCTCCTCTGGGCACTGCTTCTCTGGAGGCTGGGAAAAAGAGATTGGTCTTCCAAGGTTACCAAACTTATCTCCTTTCTCTTGCTATACAAACAACTATGTGAAGGCCACCCAGATTTCTACAATTAAAGAGGAGCTTGCAGGGAAGGGCATGGCCAAAGCTCTTTTATATTCTGCCAAGTTGAAGCTCAAGTTGCCTCTGTGGGAGAAACTCCCCTGACATTCCGAAATAAGCAGCCTGCCGGTCCATGGGAAAAGGAACTGGAGTCCCAAGTCACTTTTCTTGCCTCTGGGCAATGTTCTAAGCACAATCAGCGTCTGCTCAGGGACCACAAGTTCAAAGTGACTTCATGTTAGCAACAGGGATTCACACAAGGGAAATTCTACACACCCTGATGACCTCTAGCAGTGTTCTCAGGGTATGCCCTGGAATAGTAGCAGCAGCATGACCTGGGCAATGCTTACAAATACTAATCTTCACCCATTCTTACCTACTGACTCAGAACCTATGAGGGTTGGGCCCAGCGAGTGTTTTTAAAATTCATTCTGTTTTAAAATTTTTAGGCATACTGGCCTGATGAAACCCTAGTATTGGGGATGAAGAAAGTCATTTTGGAGAGAGATCTAATGAAAACCAAAATGTAACTAAACAAGTGTGCCTGTCCCCATTTGCCATCTTTAACCAACTCAGAAAGGAAAGCCATGTGGAGGTAGGTGCTTGGATAGAAGAAATATACAAGAGAAACACACCTGAGCCTGAGTGGTACACAGCATGTTTCCATTTGCTCATTTTTAATTAAATATTTTTCAGTCCTTATAGCGGTTTCTGTTTGTCCTCCAGAAATAGCCATCGTTCTGTACAAGATTCTCAAATTGGAAAGGTGGGGGAATGATCCAGGAAGGGCAGGGAGCAAAGGAAAACAACATCACCACCAGCCCCAAGTCAGAATCAGTTCCCAGCTCAGAGGAGAAAAGAAGACGAGCTGAAAAGAAATGAGAAGCAGAAAATAGATGGAGGAACAGACTGGATGATTAAACCCCAACATCGGTAGGGCCAAGGACAAAAGGACAAGTGGAGACCCATATACCATATACCCCATATGCTCTATGTCTAAATATTTACAATTGACTATCAAGGAACAATGATTAAGTTGTACAACTTCCTCCCACATGGTGGGTAAAATTCAGAAATCTTGGACTCCTCAGAGTTCTAGACTACAGTATCATAAATGGAGTGGTCACCTGTTCAGTCTCTGGCCTACAACCTGCTTCCTTTTTCTTCTCATCAGTTCCCACACCGGGAGGGACAGCATTCATATGCATGTATACCCCAGCTCTGAGTCCCAGCTTTATCCACATCCCTTTCAAAGAGCCTCACTTGAGTAACATTCACACAGAGCATCAGAGGTTAGACCCAGGGAAGACACTCATACATGCTCTAGAAATAGGCTCAGAGTCTTTAAAACAGGGAATTCTGGGGTCCCAATTTCTCAAAGCATGATCTTGAAGGGGAGCTAAATCTAAGTGGTCAAAATTCCTTGGCCTATATATTCTTCAATCCAAGGGAGAACAAGGAAAATAAGGGTAGGTCCTCTGAAGCATGGATCCAAATCAGGTACCATCTTGCCCAAGTTTAAGAGTGATGCCAGATAGAAAAGACAAGGAAGGGTCAAGTAGGAGAGAAGGAAGAAATAATAAGTGATAAAGATCTTCAAAGAAATTCTTGTAAGTAGCTTTTACTGTTATCCATTCCATGAGTGACCTGGTATTCTCTGGTCATCAAGTTAATGATTCCTCCTCTGGATTAGCCTCACTGCCCTATCATAGGGTGAAATGAGTGCCCGTGCCTCACTTTCATGTTCTATTCCTCCAAATATATTACAGACAGAGACCAGGGACACCTCATTTTCCCATCACAACTATAGATCCACAATAATTTCCTGTGTGGCATTCTGAAAAGAAGGGATGGAGAGAGGGAAGGGTCTAGTGATCACAGACTAGCAGTTTCTCTGGATGAAACAAAGGAATATTTCATCAGATAAAAAACTGAAAGGCAAGTTTACATGGAAAATTGGTAACTTGATGCAGTATTTTGGACTTTATGATGTGGGTTGATTGTTACTTGGCTTAAGTTCTGATATTGCAAAAATTGCATTTGTGAAAGTTTCTATGGCCAATTGTTCTGATGTAGATTATTTTTTAAATTTTTTTTTTGTAATTGTAGATGGACAACATGCCTTTATTTTATTTATTTATTTTTATGTGGTGCTGAGGATCGAACCCAGTGCTTCACATAAGCTAAGCAAGCTCTCTGCTACTGAGGACTTGATCAAATAATGATGATGTGGATTATTTGAGTTTTGTTCTTTGTTACTTAAAAGACATGAAATATGATGGATTTTCTCTGGGTATGTTTCATTTCCTGGGACTGGAAATGCAAGGGAGTTAGGTGAACTGCTGCATTGCTGAGCCATATAATCACAGTACAGAGGTGCAGGGCAATCCAGAGCTTCCCAGACTTTAAAAGTTCTCTTTCAAGCATTGTTTCTTGGGGGAAAAAATTACTTTCTAAGAATGAACTGAACAGAGGAAATCACAATGGAAAACCATAAAAAATGTAAAACATCATGAAAAGTGTAAATAAAAAGCAAAGTAGGAAATAGTTATGTTTCAAGTATGACAAAGGGAGCAATTATTAATCTATAAAAACTTATACACACATATGTTAAAAATCACCAAAGCTATGGTTCTAAAAGTATTCAAGAGAACAATTGCAGACTATTTACAAAAGAAAAATTACGGTGACTAAAAAATATTTTTGTATATTCAAAACAATGTAATGTAAAAATGAGATTATAGAAATTGATATGACATTTCTGAATAGAGCTTCACAAATGTGTCAAGAGCCTTAAAATTTTTCATAATCTTGACTCTGGCAATTTTTCCCTAAGATCTTATTAGGAATGTAACAATGTGTTGGTACTTCCAGGCATGGTGGCAAACACCTGTGATCCTAAATACTTCTCAGGAGGCTGAGGCAGGAGGATGGCAAATTCAAGGCCAGCCTGGACAACTTAGTGAGACCCTATCAAAATAAAAAATAAAAAGAGTTGGCGATTCAGCTAGCTCAGTGGTAGAATGAATACTTACCTAATGTGCAGAAGGCCCTGGGTTTAATCCCCAGTACTGCCAAACAAACAAACAAACAAAAAGTATTGATATAAATGAGTTGAACTTTGCAGCATTATCTGCAATAGAATTTTTTTTTTTTTTAAGACCAGACCTGGGGGGTGGACTTCAGTGGTTGAACATGCACTTAGTATGCGTGAGGCCCTGAATTTTATTCCTAGCACTGCAAAAAATGGATTTTAAAAAATTATTTTTTTAAATTATTATTCCCCCCCATCCCACTGGCCACTCACCAGAGTCCATATAATACTTTGGTTCAATTACTGAACATGGCGGCCGGCGAGGAAGCAGCGACTCCAACGTCTCCACTTTAACGGGATATGAAAGACTCATCGAAACAGCTGCAGCCTAGCTACGGTGGAACTTCTAGCATAACTTCCTTAAGAGGAGAGCTGCCGTGAACTGGTAGGTTTACTCGAAGTGACAGGTTGCCCCAGAGAAGTGGATCTTGGAAGACCACGCGGGCACAGAGGTCTAGTCCCCCAACCATCAGCCGCTCCGGCAGGCGGCTCCCCCTGGAGGCCTAGCTCTCGCCCTGGGAGAAGCGGCCCCACCCGCCCGCTTCCTAACCAGGCGGCCACAGCTACTCGGCGATAAAGGTGCCCACGTGGCGGGTGCAGAAGTTAAGTCCTGCAGATGCCAGCCACCTTTGCAACCCCCGGGAACCCTGAGTGGCTTGGCCCGCCCCGCCCGAACTGGCAGTCCTCCGCCATACGGGCTCCCCCGGGAGGCCTAGCTCTCGCCCTGGGAGAAGCGGCCCCACCCGCCCGCTTCCTAACCAGGCGGCCACAGCTACTCGGCAATAAAGGTGCCCACGTGGCAGGTGCAGAAGTTAAGTCCTGCAGACGCCAACCGCCTTTGCAACCCGCGGGATCCCTGAGCTGCTTGGCCCGCCCCGCCCGAACCGGCAGTCCTCCACCATACGGGCTCCCCCGGGAGGCCTAGCTCTCGCCCTGGGAAAAGCGGCCCCACCCACCCGGTTCCTAACCAGGCAGCCACAGCTACTCGGCAATAAAGGTGCCCAAGTGGCGGGTGCAGAAGTTAAGTCCTGCAGACGCCAGCCACCTTTGCAACTCGCGGGAACCCTGAGCGGCTTGGCCCGCCCCGCCCGAACCGGCGCCGGGTGCAGAAGTTAAGTCCTGCAGACGCCAACCGCCTTTGCAACCACCGGGATCCCTGAGCGGCTTGGCCCGCCCCGCCCGAACCGGCAGCGGGTGCAGAAGTTAAGTCCTGCAGACGCCAACCGCCTTTGCAACCACCGGGATCCCTGAGCGGCTTGGCCCGCCCCGCCCGAACCGGCAGCGGGTGCAGAAGTTAAGTCCTGCAGACGCCAGCCACCTTTGCAACCCGCGGGATCCCGGAGCGGCTTGGCCCGCCCCGCCTGAACCGGCAGTCCTCCGCCATCCGGGCTCCCCCGGGAGGCCCAGCTCTCGCCCTGGGAGAAGCGGCCCCACCCGCCCGGTTCCCAACCACGCGACCGCAGCTACTCGGCGATAAAGGTGCCCCCGCAGCGGGTGCAGGAGTTAAGTCCTGCTGATACCAGCCGCGTTTGCAAGCCGCCGGCACCCAGTGCGGCTTGGCCCGCCCCGCCTGAACCGGCAGTCAGCCTCCACCATCCAGGCTCCCCCGGGAGGCCTAGCTCTCGCTCCGGGAGCAGCCCCCTGCAAGCTAGGCGAACCTTCGACCCATCGGGAGGTTAGGCCCAGCAACCTGCGGAGTGATAGAGGTGCCCCTCGTGCCTGCTGGGTAGGCGGACCTTTGACCGACCAGCAGAGCAGACCTAGGGCCTGCCAGCGTGGTAGACGGATCACACCAATTGGAGGAGGATCACAGCCACTACATGCCCTGCAAGGGTGATTATTCAACTATACAAGAGCAATATAAATAAATAGAGGGAAAATTTCAAAACACAACAGTTTCACCAAGCAGAAAGAAACGCCAGCAGTATGAAAAGACAAGGAAAGAAAGGACCACAGGCAATGCAGGTCAACTCAACTTTAGAAGAGGTAATAGGTGCAACAGATGGAATGTCAGATAGAGAGATCAGGATATACATGCTTCAGATGATCTGGAGTCTCAAGGAAGACATGAGACAGCAAAATCAGATAATGAAAGATCACATTGACAAACAAATCCAGGAAGTAAAAGATCAATTTCACAGGGAGATAGAGGAAATAAAAAACAAACAAATAGAAATACTAGAAATGCAGGAAAAAATAAACCAACTTAAAAACTCAATTGAGAATACTACCAGCAGAGTAGATCACTTAGAAGAGAGAACATCAGACAATGAAGACAAAGTATTTCAACTGGAAAAGAACATAGACAGCTCAGCAAGTCTGCTAAGAAACCATGAACAGAACATCCAAGAAATATGGGACAATATCAAAAGACCAAATCTAAGAGTCATGGGGATACAGGAAGGCACAGAGCTCCACACCAGAGGAATACACAGCCTATTCAATGAAATAATACGAGAAAACTTCCCAGACTTGAAGAATGAGACAGAATCCCAAATCCTAGAAGCCTACAGGACGCCGAATGTACAAAATCATAACAGATCCACACCTAGACACATTATAGTGAAGATGTCCAACATACAGAATAAGGAAAGAATTTTAAAAGCTACAATGGAAAGGAAGCAGATTACATTTAGGGGTAAACCAATCAGGATAACAGCTGATCTCTCAACACAGACTCTGAAAGCTAGAAGATCCTGGAATAACATATTTCAAACACTGAAAGAAAATGGGTTCCAACCAAGAATCGTGTATCCGGCAAAATTAAGCTTCAGGTTAGAAGATGAAATTAAAACCTTCCATGATAAACAAAAGTTAAAAGAATTCGCAGCTAGAAAACCATCTCTTCAAAAAATCCTTGGCAAAACATTGCAGGAAGAGGAAATGGAAAATAACATTGAAAACCAACAATGGGAGGTAGGACAGTAAAGGGGGGAAAGTAGTCAAAGAGGATAACAAATCAGGTTTAGTAACATCAACAAACAAATATGGATAGAAGTACAAACCATATCTCAATAATAACCCTAAATGTCAATGGCTTAAACTCACCAATTAAGAGACACAGGCTAGTAGAATGGATCACAAAACAAGACCCAACAATATGCTGTCTACAGGAGACGCATCTGATAGAAAAAGATATCCATAGACTGAAGGTGAAAGGTTGGGAAAAATCATACCACTCATATGGACAGCGGAAACAAGCAGGCGTGTCCATACTCATATCTAATAAAATAGATTTCAAGCCAAAGCTAATCAAAAGGGATAAAGAAGGACACTTCATACTGCTCAAGGGAACCATAAACCAACAAGACATAACAATCATAAATATATATGCCCCAAATAATGGTGCAGCGGTGTTCATCAAGCAAACTCTTCTCAAGTTCAAGAGTCTGATAGACCACCATACAATCATCATGGGAGACTTCAACACACCTCTCTCACCACTGGACAGATCTTCCAAACAAAAGTTAAACAAGGAAACTATAGAACTCAACAACACAATTAATAACCTAGACTTAATTGACATATATAGACTTTACCCCCCAACATCAAGTAGTTACACTTTTTTTTCAGCAGCACATGGAACCTTCTCAAAAATAGACCATATATTATGTCACAGGGCAACTCTTAGACAATATAAAGGGGTAGAGATAATACCATGCATCTTATCTGATCATAATGGAATGAAACTGAAAATCAATGATAAAAGAAGAAAGGAAAAATCAAGCATCACTTGGAGAATGAACAACAGGTTGCTGAATGACATATGGGTTATTGAAGACATCAAGGAGGAAATTAAAAAATTCCTAGAGTTAAATGAAAACACGGACACAACATATCGGAATCTATGGGACACATTGAAAGCAGTCCTAAGAGGAAAATTCATTGCTTGGAGTTCATTCCTCAAAAAAAGAAAAAAACAACAAATAAATGATCTCATACTTCATCTCAAAATCCTAGAAAAAGAGGAGCAAAACAACAGCAAAAGAAGTAGAAGGCAAGAAATAATCAAAATCAGAGCTGAAATTAATGAAATTGAAACAAAAGAAACAATTGAAAAAATTGACAAAACTAAAAGCTGGTTCTTTGAAAAAATAAATAAAATTGACAGACCCTTAGCCATGCTAACGAAGAGAAGAAGAGAGAGAACCCAGATTACTAGCATACGGGATGAAAAAGGCAATATCACAACAGACACTTCAGAAATACAGAAGATAATCAGAGACTATTTTGAAGCCTTATACTCCAATAAAATAGAAGATAGTGAAGGCATGGATAAATTCCTTAAGTCTTACGATCTGCCCAGATTGAACCAGGAGGATATAGACAACCTAAACAGACCAATAACAATAGAAGAAATAGAAGAAACCATCAAAAGACTACCAACTAAGAAAAGCCCAGGACCAGATGGGTATACAGCAGAGTTTTACAAAACCTTTAAAGAGGAACTAACACCAATACTTTTCAAGCTATTTCAGGAAATAGAAAAAGAGGGAGAACTTCCAAATTCATTCTACGAGGCCAACATCACCCTGATTCCGAAACCAGACAAAGACACTTCAAAGAAAGAAAACTACAGACCAATATCTCTAATGAACCTTGACGCAAAAATCCTCAATAAAATTCTGGCGAACCGGATTCAAATACATATCAAAAAAATTATACACCATGATCAAGTAGGATTCATCCATGGGATGCAAGGCTGGTTCAATATACGGAAATCAATAAATGTTATCCACCACATCAATAGACTAAAAAATAAGAACCATATGATAGTCTCGATAGACGCAGAAAAAGCATTCGACAAAGTACAGCATCCCTTTATGTTCAAAACTCTAGAAAAATTAGGGATAACAGGATCATACCTCAACATTGTAAAAGCAATATATGATAAGCCACAGGCCAGCATCATTCTGAATGGAGAAAAATTGAAGGCATTCCCTCTAAGATCTGGTACAAGACAGGGATGCCCTCTCTCACCACTTCTGTTCAACATAGTCCTCGAAACACTGGCCAGAGCAATTAGACAGACTAAAGAAATTAAAGGGATAAAAATTGGAAAAGAAGAACTTAAATTATCACTATTTGCAGATGATATGATTCTATACCTAGCAGACCCAAAAGGGTCTACAGAGAAGCTATTAGAGCTAATAAATGAATTCAGCAAAGTGGCAGGATATAAGATCAACACGCATAAATCAAAGGCATTCCTGTATATCAGCGACAAATCCTCTGAAACGGAAATGAGGACAACTACTCCATTCACAATATCCCCCAAAAAAATAAAATACTTGGGAATCAACCTAACAAAAGAGGTGAAAGATTTATACAATGAAAATTACAAAACCCTAAAGAAAGACATAGAAGAAGACCTTAGAAGATGGAAAAATATACCCTGCTCATGGATAGGCAGATCCAACATCATCAAAATGGCGATATTACCAAAAGTTCTCTATAAGTTCAATGCAATGCCAATCAAAATCCCAGCTGCATTTCTTGTAGAAATAGATAAAAGAATCCTGAAATTCATATGGAATAATAAAAGACCCAGAATAGCAAAAACAATACTAAGCAGGAAGTGTGAATCAGGCGGTATAGCGATACCAGACTTCAAACTATACTACAGAGCAATAGTAACGAAAACAGCATGGTACTGGTACCAAAACAGGCGGGTGGACCAATGGTACAGAATAGAGGACACAGTAACCAATCCACAAAACTACAACTATCTTATATTTGATAAAGGGGCTAAAAGCATGCAATGGAGGAAGGATAGCATCTTCAACAAATGGTGCTGGGAAAACTGGAAATGCATTTGCATCAAAATGAATCTGAATCCCTATCTCTCGCCTTGCACAAAAGTTAACTCAAAATGGATCAAGGAGCTTGATATTAAATCAGAGACACGGCATCTGATAGAAGAAAAAGTTGGTTATGATCTACATACTGTGGGAGCAGGCTCCAAATTCCTCAATAGGACACCCATAGCGCAAGAGTTAACAACTAGAATCAACAAATGGGACTTACTCAAACTAAAAAGTTTTTTCTCAGCAAAAGAAACAATAAGAGAGATAAACAGGGAGCCTACATCCTGGGAACAAATCTTTACTCCACACACTTCAGATAGAGCCCTAATAACCAGAATATATAAAGAACTCAAAAAATTAGACAATAAGACAACAAGTAACCCAATCAATAAATGGGCAAAGGACCTGAACAGACACTTCTCAGAAGAGGACATACAATCAATCAATAAGTACATGAAAAAATGCTCACCATCGCTAGCAGTCAGAGAAATGCAAATCAAAACTACCCTAAGATACCATCTCACTCCAGTAAGATTGGCAGCCATTAGGAAGTCAAACAACAATAAGTGCTGGAGAGGATGTGGGGAAAAGGGCACTCTTGTTCATTGCTGGTGGGACTGCAAATCGGTGCAGCCAATTTGGAAAGCAGTATGGAGATTTCTTGGAAAGCTGGGAATGGAACCACCATTTGACCCAGCTATTCCCCTTCTCGGTCTATTCCCTAAAGACCTAATAAGAGCATGCTACAGGGACACTGCTACATCGATGTTCATAGCAGCACAATTCACGATAGCAAGATTGTGGAATCAGCCTAGATGCCCTTCAATAGATGAACGGATTAAAAAAATGTGGCATTTATACACAATGGAGTATTACTCTGCATTTAAAAATGACAAAATCATAGAATTTGGAGGGAAATGGATGGCATTAGAGCAGATTATGCTAAGTGAAGCTAGTCAATCTTTAAAAAACAAATACCAAATGACTCCTCTGATATAAGGGGAGGAAACAAGGACAGGGTAGGGACGAAGAGCTTGAGACGAAGATTTTCATTAACAGGGTTGAGAGGTGGGAGGGAAAGGAAACGAGAAGGGGAATCGCATGGAAATGGAAGGCGATCCTCAGGGTTATACAAAATGACATATAAGAGGAAAGGAGGGGTAAGACAAGATAATTCAAATGGAAGAAGTGATTTACAGTAGAAGGGGTAGAGAGAGAAAAGGGGAGGGGAGGGGAGGGGAGGGGGGATAGTAGAGAATAATACAGACAGCAGAATACATCAGACACTAGAAAGGCAGTATGTCAATCAATGGAAGGGTAACTGATGTGATACAGCAATCTGTATACGGGATAAAATTGGGAGTTCATAACTCATTTGAATCAAACTGTGAAATATGTTGTATGAGGAACTATGTAATGTTTTGAACGACCAACAATAAAAAAAAAAGAAAAAAAATACTTTGGTTCTCACATTGGCTCAATTCCCTGGGATTTCATTCAGTTATTCTCTCATATACCATCAATATCTATCTTCTCCCCCCACTCCACTCTCTCTCTTCTAGATACAAATATACTCAGGATTTCCCCAGTATTTAAATCCTTTTTGACTTCACTTCTCCCTCTGCCTGCCACTCTACTCCTCTGCCTCCCTTAACAGGGAAACTCAAGAGTTAGCGCCATATGTTTTCTTGGCCTCCTAACCTCCCATGCACTCACAGAGTGCCCTTTCTTGCTGATGTCAGAGATGGCCTCCTTCTTCCTAAGTCCAATGAACACTCTACTGTCCTTCCTGAAACTCTCAACAGTATTTATTATTCTTGTTTGGTCACCCTCTGGGTTTCTTTCCTTGGCTTCCAGGACACCCCATCCCTGTTTGTCCTCTTTCTTCAGTGGCCGCTCTTTATTAGGCTCTCATCCAATCCTGTGGTTTCTGATGTCATCTAACATCCATGACTGACATGTATATGTTTGGATTGAACCTCTCCCTGAAGTCCAGCCCCATGTAGCCAACTATTGCTCCACAGACACATGGGTACGTCTTAGGTATCTTAAATGATACCCGATCAAAGGAGACCTCTTGACCCCATCTCCCTCCCTGACAAAATATCCCAAATACCTATCCATCTTAAGAGAACCATCCTTCTCCTCAGTTACTAAAATAAGATAATTGCATATATTCCTTGATTCCTTCATTTTTCAACCTGTACATCCAACACTCAGCAAATCTATGGGTACTGCTTCCAAAATATATCTTACCTTTGACCTCTTTCTTCCCTCTGCACTGCCACCACATTGGTCTCTGTTACCATTTCTCCTGCCTTACCTTAGTCACAAAGTCTCCTAAAATGATCTCATGATTTCTCTACTTCTACTTCTATGCTTGTCCTCCTTACTTCTACAATCCTTTCTTTCTTTCTTTCTTTTTTGGTACTGGGGATTGAACCAGGGGACTGTTGGGGGAGGGGTGTGCTTTACCACTGAGCCATATACTCAGCCCTTTTAATTAATGTTTATTTTTAAAATTTTGAGACAGGGCCTTGCTGAATTACTTAGGGCCTCGCTTAGTTGCTGAGGCTGCTCTTGAACTTGTGACCCTCCTGCCTCAGTCTCCCAAATTGCTGGTATTACAGCCTGGGGATTACAGGCATGCAACATTATGCCCGGCCAATGGTCCTTTCTTTAAGCAACATCAGGATTTTTAAAATGCATGTCAAACCATGGCTGCCCATTTCACTTCAGATAATCTCCAAATCCTCAGGCTGTGCATGCTCCCTGCCTAGTGCTGTGATATATCTCATAGCAACTGCTGGCATGCTCACTCTAATTCTGTACACACACACACACACACACACACACACACACATGCTTTCCAGAACACAGATTTATGCACGTGTGCCCACGCAGTGGCAGTGGAGCTCTCACTGCAGTCAACCGTGAAGAGACTGGTAAGATTTAAAGGACAGAAGTTGATTTATTTTTAAACACATTAAACTAGTTTATTAACATGTACCTTAGATTTGGCAGCTGAACTCAAATTTCTCATTAATTAGGAATTAATTTTGGCTCATGTCACAATGGCATAAATAATGTACAGGGTATTTTTCTCTCTCTCTCTTATGTAACATGAAGTCCTAGACATGAATGAGGTCCAAGGCTAAGAGCCATTCAGACACCGTCACTCACTTCCTGGATGTCTTTATATTTCCTCTCCTCCACTGAATGTGGGGTTTCCAACCTCAAGGTCATCTCCTTGTCTGAGGGTGGCTGTTACAAATCTAGTCATCATAACCATATTCCAGAATAAAGGAATAAAATTGTTGGAATTCCATTTGAGACTAATGAAGTACGGTCTTTGTAAAGGAGAAATAGAGAGTAGATAATCCTCCCATGACTTCTCACAAATAATTTCTTGGAAAGGAAAAGAAGGAACATTAGTTTGGTGATAAAATAAATATGTTTTCTTATAACACCAAGGACAAAGGGATCTGGAACCGAGAGCACCCTAATTGTGTAACTTTTCAGATACTTTTCAATATCTCAATACACTCCTGTCAGAGAAGAGTCTTTCATAGTATGATCTATGCCCCTACCTGCCCAGAAATCCTTAAAGAAACCTTGATCCCCCTGTACCTAAAAATGTGACTATATTTGGAGAAGGGTCTTTGAAGAAGTGTTTAAATTAAAATCAGGTCATTGGGGTGGGTCCTAATCTGTTATGACCTGTGTCTTTGCGTTTTGTTTGTTTGTACCAGGGATTGAACTTATGGCACTTAACCACTGAGCCACATCCCCAGTCCCCTTTTTAGTTTTTATTTTGTGAAAAGGTCTCACTAGATTGTTTATAGGCTTTCTTAGTTCCTGAGGCTGGCTTGGAACCTGAAATCCTCCTCCCTCAGGCTCCCAAGAGATTGGGATTACAGGTGTGTGCTACCATGCCCTGCTTGACCTGAGTCTTTGTAAGAAAAGGAGATTCGGACATTGGTACACAGAAGGGAGACCATGTGAAGACACCTGGAAAAGATGGTCATCTATTAGCCAAAGAGAGAGCCTTCAGAAGAAACCAATGCAGCCAACACCTCCATATTGGATTTCCAGCCTCCAGAACTGTGAGAAAATTACTTTCTATTGTTTAAGCCACTCAGTTTATGGCACTTTGTTCTGACAGGCCTAGGAAACCAACACATGTAAGATTCAGTTAAAGAGAGTTAACACTCTAAGAAGATAACTTACCCAAGATCACACACCAATAAGTGGCAGTGCCAAGACTCATTCCCAAATCCAACCTCAAAGACTGTGTCCTTTTCCATCCTGCCAGGTGGTTCTCTTCTGCACCCATTCCTCCTCTGAACTAAAGAGAGCTTACTTCCCCTAAGATTTAACTGCTCTACATTATGCTTGAATGTTCTCATCAAAAGGTAGAACACTCAGGAAAGATGTGCTCATCAGAATGCAGAAAAGAATGTTTCAGGCACAACTTCTGAAAACCAACCAAGACAAGATGGCAATGAAAATCACTTACCAACATGCAGCATGTTCAGGAATATTTTAAACACTTTAAATCATCCGTCAACCCAGATGGAAGATGATCGTTGATGTAGTCCCCATTTCACAATGCTTTAATATTTTAAGGAATTTTAACTTTTTTGGTTGTGCTATTCTTTTTATAGATCCTGGTAATTTTAAAACTGTTGATTCCCATGAAATTAGAAGGGCATTATTATTTATACCTTGCCTTAGGCAATGCTCTGCTATCTCTGGTAACAACATTTATAAGTAGTTTGAATTCCTGGTGGAGCAGATGATCACCTAGAAATCCCCTTCATTTATAAATTAATGTCATATATACACATAGACAGGGCAAGAAGGAAAGTCCAACAGAGCTGAGACTTACTAAATGACAACAGCTGACCTGATCTGATAAACTTATTGACACTGAGATGTGAATAAAAGATGGCATCAGAATGAAATAACTCAATATCTTAAATGGAAACTCAATCACAAGATTCTGTTCAAGATAACAATTTGAAGCCACATCTTAATCTTCTCTTCATCCACAATCCTATTGAAATGAACAAGGAAGCATAAAAGTAAAAAAATGAGAGGCAGGAATGTAGCTCAGTGGTAGAGCACTTGCCTAGCATACCCCAGGCTATGGGTTCAATCCCTAGCACCACCAAGAAAGAAAGAGACAGGAAAATGTCTTTATCTATATGGAGTAGGGAAGGTTAACATGAAAGGCTATGCATTCTGAAAAGTGTTTGCAATACATAAAAATCATAATGGGATTGAAGAGGTCCCTGCCTGCAAGTTAACATTCATGTTCCACTTATCTACTGCTGGCTAACTAAGCACCCCTGGATTTAGGGACTTAGAACAACATTTATTTTGCTCATGGATCTCATGTGGGCAAAGTTTGGCAGAATCAGTTTTTGTCTGCTCCATGGAGAAGCTCAAAGCCTGGGATATAGAATGATCTGGAGGCTCCTTCACTCTCATATCTAGTGGCTCAAGCTGGGAAGACACATGGGGTCCCTGGGGGCATCTCTCTCTAACTCCATGAGGTCTCCTTACAATTTCTCTCCACCATGGGAGCTTCAGCATAGCAAACATCCTGCAAGTGGGCCTGGGACTCCCTAGGTGCATGCATGCTAACAGGAGAACGGTCAAGGGAGAGACAGACAGGAAGAACTAGGATAAAGCCATGATACCTTTCATATTCTGGCATCAGAGGCCATGCCTTTTATTCATAAAATCTAGACCATTTTCAATGGAAAATATATTTCCTTTTCAATGGGAAATATATTCCTTTTGTGATAGGAAAGGCTTCAAAGTCAGGCAAGAGAATGGCATGTCACCATTTTGAAAATACATCAAATATGTGACAGAAAAACACAATAGGAGGAAGTGACTGTGGTCATTAACAAAGTCAAAATACAATCTCAAGGTCAGTGGTACAAGGGCTAGAAGTATGGATGAGCTGAGGGGCAAATGGGCCTGGGAAAAATCTCACACAGGGCAGGTCCCCTTGGGGATCTTGCCACAAGGTTACTTGATGTGGGCAGGAGGAGACAGCAAAATGGAGCATTGTTTCAGCCACCTTTGAAGAGGGCATCTTCCTCAGTTAGAAAATAGCACCAGTTAACTTCAGGTTGGGACAACACATGTGCATAAGAGTAACTTCTCCGCCCTGGGGCCTTCTCTGATCTAATTTTCTTCCTATCCTTGGCAGACAATGAGAAGCTCGGTTTAATTAAATTAGACTAGAGAAAATGCAAACTTCCTATGTTCTCTTTAGTCTGGAACTAAAATGTTTGGACAATTACCCATATAAACTCTGATAAAGTCTCTCTCAGCACCTAAAATTGGATAGTATTTTCTCTGTGGTTAAGAAGGAAAGAAGGGAGGGATGAAATATTTTTGGATATACAAAAAGATAAAATCATTCAAAACAATTTTAAAGATTCAGAGCAAATACAAGCCCACCTCCAAGAAAGAGGGAGAACAATAAAAATCTGAGACCTATGGTTTCAGAGATCTGAGAAAGCACAATGGGAAGTTATTTGAGGTTATTTTCAGATCTTAAAAAGTAGCAAATTAAAAGTTTGGTGTAGATAATAGAGGTGATAAAATAAGCTAAATACTAAATTAATAAATAAACAATATCAGAGAAGATTTTTGTACATAATTAACCAGGAGAGGATGAAGAAAATTGTGCAATGAGTCAACCTATAAGCACATAGAGATCAAATCCAATAAAACACTTTTCCCAGGAGAGAACAGTAATAATGTCCCTGAAGAAAGACTCAAGAGGCCTGATCAACTATATATAAATTATTTGAGGAAAAAAATTGACACATAGGCATACTCTGGTTAATTAGAAAAATTCAAATTAATCTTTAAATTTAATGGGTATGGAAACCCACAAGCACTGTAGTGTAAAAAATTATAGTCTAAATGGAAATAAATTAGATTATCAGAATTTCTTGTAATACAAAAATCGCAAAATATAAAATAGTCAAATCCTGATAAATAATTAGAACAAATAAGGTAACTTGATAAGGTGGCTGGTCACAAAATAAATAATCTGAAGTAAAAATCTTTTCTTATTATGAACAATATGACAAAGTAAACTCGATTCTGAAAAACGCCAGTGGGTAAGAGGGAAGTTAAAAACCTGAAACAATGGGAACCCATGGGAAGGTACCAGGTTTTGGGGTCTTGACTGAGGATTGGACAGAGGATGATCTGGCATGCTACAGAAAAGAGTACCATTGGCATTTCCTGGTCTTTGCCCTTCCACAGCCCCACCTTGCATCAGGCAATTCACAGCTGACTCTTACCCTAGTGGAACAAGAAAGCATCACCCTCAATCTGGTGCCAATTACATCAATGGAGGAGACCAGGCAATGTCACAGGCTGGTGAGATGAATCTGAAACAGCAGGTGGAGGTATCCAGCCCTGGGAATGTCTCCTCTCCCAACTCCCTTGGGCGACATATCTGTCCCTGTTGGCACATAACTCAGGGAGGCAAGATGAGCACACTCATCATTCTCTTACATAGAACTCTCAAGAACCCATGCCATTTAGCAATTCCCCACCCCAACTTAGAGTGCCTGCTTAACTTCATCTGTGGCAGAGAATGTGCACCAGACGCTTATCTAGGGGTGTTTGCTGTTCACCATGGCGGATAGTTTCACTTAATGAGGTGGAAGCAAGAAGCCTTCCCTCCAAGGTGCTTGCGGTACCCACCACACAAACATACAAACATGCACTCATCACCATCACTATTACCTCTGCACCGTCCCCATCATCATACCACCTCTGAGCCACAAACACACCACGCCACACCCAATGCACACACTTACCCAAAGCCACCTATGCACACCATCACATCATCGTATTGTCTCCATCTCCTATACCACACCATGCTTCACACATACCACACACCACTGGAGACGCCACCCTTAACCCCCAGACACACATGTGTATACGGAAGCACATGTGCACACACCTCATTTTAAGATTCTGTTTGTCTGAAGTACAAACCCGTGACTCTTCCAATATTCTCAGGTTAGTGAATAACTTAGGATCTGGTAAATAGGTGAAGATTTGGTAAATAGATTTGGTAAATAGATGAAGAAGGGTTTTGAGGTGAGTCTAAAAAGGAAGCTATGCTGCCAGAAGGCCATTGTTGCCTCTGCTGGTGTTGCTGGGGGACGGGGGGGGGGGAAAGGGCTGCACCTTCTGACTGTGGCATGGCTCAGCACCTTTCTGCATGGCTACTCCCCATGCTGCCCTCACACTTATAGATCCGCTCCCCCTCACTTCCTGCGGTAAATCTTTCTGAAGGCTGAGCATCCCTCCCTGGTAACGCGTCCCACAGGGCAGCTTGCATAAGCCCCACTTTATGAGCAGTTTCTCCAGGCTGCCTTCCTCCCTCTGGCCCAGAAGAGACTGAGTCAGATGCGTGAGCTTAACCTAGAGTGGGAGGTCACAAAGTGGACAATCTCATGCTGGCATTTGCCTGTGAACTTTTCTTAAGTCCATAAAGTCAAGGCAAATACTGGTATCCTCTAAGTCCCTACTATTAGGTCCCCAAGGCAATGTGCTGGCTGGACCCAGTGCCTCCAGGAGGATTTGGATTCCCCCTGAGGGGTCGAAGAAGCTCTGTCCAGAGTTGGCCAGATCACTCAGTAAATAGCACACTTTCTGGGCCCAAAGAGGAGCAGCCTCCATAAGACCTCTGTCCCTCCATACTCAGACTTCAGCCAGAATCAGTCTAACTGCTTAGCTGCCCCAAATCTCTCAAGAGAAGGGAAAGATGTGAGCAGAGGACAAAAGTTCTAAGAAAAAGCACAGTATTTAATCAACTTCCTTTTAGCTTTATTTCTTAGTAATATCATACAAGAATATAGACTTGAGAAATACTGACAGCCCCAATTAGCTTCAGCCCATTTAACTAGGCTCTCCTAAGTTTCACATTTGGAAAGAAGACATTTTACCATAGGGAGGGTGTCATACACTGGGCTGGGCTCTGAGGACATTCATAAATGCTAGGTGAGCCACCTCAGCTTCAGACCTCATCTGGGGATATAATGGTTGCTATCCGTACTCTAGGGCTGTGCTGCAGATAAAGTAAGTTGTAAAAAGTAAAATGGGTAGCACTGTTCCCAGATCATTATAAATAAGTGTTAGTGTTTAGTGTTCAACAAGTATTGACTGAGCTTGGCCAGTGCTGGGTGATGGGATATGGCGGGAGTTAAAATAAGAAATCCATATTGCCTTCCCTTTTTTTGCTGCCCCCCAGGTCTTGGCAACAGCATCACCTTGTCCAGATGAGTATGAGGAACATTTCAAGGGCGAGGACCTCCTGTCAGGGTAAACCCCAGGACACTTCCAAGTCCTGGGCCTGCTTCTGACCCTCTGCTTCCTGCTCAGCACTTAAGGACATATGTACCACACTCTCTCTTACCTTTGTGAAGCCTCTCTTCCTTCCCAGTGGCCGCCAAGCTGAAAAGTTTTGCACTTCACTCCTCCTGCCTGCCGAGTTTTCAGAGGATGTTTTTCTGCTGATAACTCAGGGAAGAGCACACTCCTAGGCTTGTGGAAAGACCTCTCCCTTCCCTCCTCACCAGGGCCAAACTGCACCTATACCTGCACGTGACAATATACTTACACATGGACCAAGGCACTAGCTCCTTAAGATGGAAAGGTGCCAGTAACAATGACCTGAACAAGTCAAGGACGTTTCTGGCACTCAGCTGAAAAAATTTGTATTCAATGGGTCTGCAGTGGCCCAGCCAGGAGTGGTTTTGTTTTGGTGTGCATGGAGTGAGGGGGTACTAGGGA
Source organism: Urocitellus parryii (assembly GCF_045843805.1). Lineage (NCBI taxonomy): Eukaryota > Metazoa > Chordata > Mammalia > Rodentia > Sciuridae > Urocitellus > Urocitellus parryii. The sequence goes on from NW_027551777.1 coordinate 3,369,690, forward strand.
TTGAACCCAGGGGCACTTATCCACCAAGCCACATCCCCAGCCCTATTTTGTATTTTATTTAGAGACAGGGTCTCACCGAGTTGTTTAGTGTCTTGCTTTTGTTGAGGCTGGCTTTGAACTCTTGATCCTCCTGTCTCTGCCTCCCAAGCCACTGGGATTACAGTCATAAGCCACCACACCCAGAGCCATGAGTGTTTTAAAAATCTCCCTGGTGGTTCTGATGTTCACACAAATCCCAGTAAGATCGAAGGGATGCACAGCTCCCTAAGACTCCTGACCATTCAGTACAACACTGCAAGCAGGGTCTGGCTGAGTCCCAAGCCTGGTGGGAGGACGCTGAAGGTGGACAGCAGCTACAAGGGACCTCCTCTCACCCCTCCCCTGGGTCACTGCAACCTGGGAAGGGACAAGCAGGAAAAATGGCAGGACCCCCGTACACAGAAGGTAGAGCATTTGAGAATGATGGAGAGGAAAGGAGCAGAAGAGGAGGAAAACTCACAACAATGGGCAAGGTAAAGGATTCCTTCAGTTATGGGGCTGCCCAGCCAGTCTCAAGATCCTAAGCAACCTCCCTCAGGCCTCTCAGAGATGCCTGCAAATCAATTCACATAATTCAGGGACTGTGTGTGCTGCAAATTGCCATAGGTTTTTTCTTTCTTCCTTTTTTTTTTTTATTCAAAAGCTCCACTCCCCACCCCCCTTTTTTTTCTTTTTAAGTCACAGGATCCCAGCCCTCCTGGCACATCCCAAGGGAGACAAATGGCTGCTGGAGAATGAGCTGTGTGCCCTGGCTCCAAACACGCTGAGACTGCAGCTGGCCCTTTGTGTGCCAGGATGCTGCTATCGCCCTGGGGACGGCCATGGGCTGTGTCCCCAGCAGGTGTGCCAGCAAGGAAGCGAGAGTCTGAAAGAGACAAGAGCTTTGTACAGGGCTGGACCTAGAAGCTGATCCAAGCTACGTTATTATGAAAAGTTATTAACTGATATTCAGTTACAGTATCGTGGGCTGAACAAAGAATGAGGCTCAGCGCAGCTCAAAACCATATGGTATTGGGGCTACGCACACCTGTGAGAGAGCAGCTGGCCTGGTTAGGAACTGTCATCAATTCTAGGAAAGCCATAAAGTTTGGACTTGCTTCATGGCACTTTCTAATTAACTGTGTGGTGAGTTTTCTCCACTTTCTTATAAAGGCCTGTGCCCCCTCCCCCACTCGTCTCTCTCTCTCCCACGGCCCAAGACATCTGGGGAGAAATTTCCCATTAAGATTCCTCAGCACTCAGAGCATGGAAGTTGTTGTGTGTAGGAAAAGAGCGTTCACCTCTGTGACCAAAGCAAAAATAGAGGGGAAGCTCTTAGAAAGTTATCACAGAGAGATAATTGAAAAGGGAGGGGGGGAAAATGATGTTCTTAATATAACAGCAAGAAGCTGAAAGCCACTTGCATTGATCACATGTAGGAAAACAGTTTAAACAATATATTTATCCAACAGACCAGATAAGTAGAGAATAGAAGATGAATGTAAATTCTAGGTGGTGACCTATAAAAAAGACTTAACATGAAATGTAGATTTTTTTTTAAGTAGATGTAAAGATGGATGCCTGCTATCATTTTGCTGGTAAAATTACCTGTTCACATGACTCTGAATAAACAAGGGTGATAAAACTGAAGATAGTTTGGCTAAGAGTGGCAGCAGGATTGTGGGGTTTTTTTGTTTTCTTTTTCCTTGCCTTTTACTTAGAATTCTGTTAGTGCTTTCATAGTGTTTGCATAATGCTCATTTAAAAATAAAATGAAGAGGAAAACAAAAGTAAAAATTATTATTTAAAAAATGAGGTGGGTGGAAGACAAAAACAGACAAGACGGTCAGTGCCAAACCTACTCCAAAGTTTTCCAGAACAGTCCTGTGAAGTGACTTTCATGAGGAACAATTCATTTTTCACTGCTGCTCATCCACATAAGAAGAAAAATGAGCAGGGTGTTGGAACAGAGCAGAGATTTCCACAGCCTTCTTCTGTGGGCGGGGCAGTGATTTGACCATCAGACTCAAAGTTGCTGGTTGGCAGTTCCAGGGTGAGGCTGTGCCTGGTTTTACTCCATTTAACTTATGTGACGGGAGCCGGTCAGAGAGATAAATGTCAACCAAGCATAAAACAAGGCCCCCAGAGCCTGGGAGGATGAATGTGTCCCAACAGCTGCAGGGAGCCAGGCAGGGGGAGATGTGTGCAGAATTCCCAGAAAGCCGCCCCTGGGCCTCTCTCAGAGGGAGACCTTGCTCTGGGGCAGACTCCTCAAGGCTTTACCGGAAGACTTGGCCACTAGCTGCCCAGCTGATGGATCAGCAAAGCTGGCCGTGCCGGGGGCCCAGGCCACACTGCACTTTGCAAAGGAGTGGCTCATGAGAACTCAGAAGTTTACTCTTTATGGATTAACAGATCCCCTTCTGCTCTCGCAGGATTGGTGTAAACTCAGAGTCCAGGACCCAGATGGAGGATTGAATGAATATACTTAATATTTAAAGTTCAAGAGACTCCTTAAAAGAGGACAACTCATCTCGGGGCTAGGTTTTCATTCTTTATCACTCTGGATGTGAGAGGAAGATTCGGAAGAAGGGACTGTGTATTCAAAAGAGGAGAAGGGTCAGGGGAAAGGGTCCCCCACCCCCTACACCTCTGTGTGCTCTGGAGAATGAAACAAGCTTACAAAATAGCTCATATTCCGGCCCCAGAAGGGGGGCCGCTGCACTGTGGAATATTTTCAGTTAGGAGAAACACATAAATGTTTAAGAAACAGCCTGGAATAATCAGGGTTATAATTCCTGGCTGCAGTAAATGGAAGGGTGGGAGCAAAAGAAGCCACACAAGAGTAATTAGGCAATTGGGTGACCATGGCTCTGAACTGGCAATCACTGATAAACACAATATAAATTTTTTAAGGGCCACACTGCATGGAACACAACTTTGATATTTGAGAAGCAGTCAGACTTTGCTCTTACGAGGAATCAACTCAAAGCTTGTAAAATACACCTGTGATTCTAGCACATTTTTTTTTCAGGAGAATGTGCTTACTGCTTGCTCTTTGCAGCTCTTCACTATGAAACTGCTATTTGCATATCTTCTTTTGAGGAGTTGGCCTCTTGCTGCATCAGGGATGTTTTAGAGACAGTGGAAATAGTTTTACCAGTTGCTGCATCCCAGCAAGGGATTTCTCAAGGGACATATTAAATCTGGGGGCAGTTAGCACTCCCTGGAGAAACGAATCCAAAAGATAAAAGTCTTTTTTAAGCCCTACAAGATTCTCTGCTTTCAAGCATCTTCGATGTTTTAAAAACCCCTCCTTTGCTATTGTTTCATGGCGTTTACCTTTGTGTTTCAGCAGACACATGAAGATAGGATCTCTGTGAGGATGTCCACTGGAAGCAGGTCCAAAAGAAGAAGTCCTGCTTTTCCAAAGTATATTGTTCTTTCCTGCCTTTTGGTCAAAACTTCCCAAGTTCTGGCCTCTTGCTGCTGAGCATCTTGCAAGGGGAAAGTGGGGGGGAAAAGCAAGCAAGAAAAAGAAAATCTAGGAAACTCAATGGAGATTGAGTCTAACAGTCATAGGAAGACATGCAAAAGGAACAGTTGACCCCCTCCCAGGTCACAGGTGTTGGCATACAGAAAATGTCTCTACTCTCTAGATGAAATTTCTTGCCCCCATTTCCAAACCTCCAGCTCCTACCTATTTCTTTCAATGCCTCATGTTCCCCAAAGTTTTCCCTGATCTTCTTAGTCCCATAGGCATGAGAGAATTCATTGTATGCCAGTTAAAGGCACAGACTCTGAAATCAGATTCCCTCTATTCACATCTCAACAATGCCACTTGGCATCTGTGCCCTAGTCTCCTCATCTACAAAATAAGATACAAAGAGCAACTACATCCCAGTTTTTTATTTTGTTTTGTTTGGAGGGTACTGGAGAGTGAAACCAGGGGTGCTTTACCACTGAGCGTTATCCCCAGCCTTTTTTATTTTAATTTTTTGAGACAGGGTCTCTCTAAGTTGCTTAGGGCCTCACTAAGTTACTGAGGCTGGCTTTGAATTTTTAGCCTCCTGCCTCAGCCTCCCATGTGACTGGGATTACAGGCGTGTGCCATCACACCCAGCTCATACTTCTTTTAATTAAATGTCAATGCATGTGAAGCTCTTATAAAAGAGTAACTGTGTAGTAGTCGCTCAATATTTATTAACTACTGTTATTATCCTATTATTACTTTTTTAATTTCTCACAGGATTACTTAGATGCTGTCAATTGGCACTTTTTTTTGCCTTGTTTTTTAAATTTTATTTATTTATTTATTTTTGATACTGGGGATTGAACCCAAGGGCACTTAACCACTGAGCCAGATCCCCAGCTCTTTTTATATTTTATTTAGAGATGACTTCTCTCTGAGTTGCTTAGGGCCTCTATAAGCTGCAGAGGTTGGCTTTGAACTCACAATACTCCAACCTCAGCCTCCCAAGTCTGAGGTTGGGTTACAGGTGTGCACCCCTGTGTCCGCCTGCCTTGTATTATTCTTATTTGAAAGCATATATTTTTGGGCTGGGGATGTGGCTCAAGCAGTAGCACACTCGCCTGGCATGCGTGCGGCCCGGGTTGGATCCTCAGCACCACATACAAAACAAAGATGTTTTGTCCGCTGATAACTAAAAAATAAATATTAAAAATTCCCTCTCTCTCTCTCTCCTTCTCTCTCTCTTTAAAAAGAAAGCATATCTTTTTTTATTCCTTTCTTTATCTAGTAGAAAAGAGGGATTGTCTATTAAGTGAATAAATAATCAAAGGCATAAAAATGAGAGCAGATAAAAATGGTGTGAGGGTTGGGGAGGTAGCTCAGTAGATGAACACGTGCTTAGCATACACAAGATCCTGATCATGATACAGAGAATGGAAAGTAAAAGAAACTTTGAAATGTCATGGAGGCTTGAATTTTCAGCTGCATAAAGAAAAGGCATGGGGCTGGGGATGTGGCTCAAGTGGTGGCGCGCTTGCCTGGCATGCGTGCGGCCCGGGTTCGGTCCTCAGCACCACATACCAACAAAGATGTTGTGTCTGCCAAGAACTAAAAAATGGATATTAAAGATTCTCTCTCTCTCTCTCTCTCTTTCTCTCTCTCTCTCTCTCTCTCTCTCTCTCTCTCTCCTCTCTCACTCTCTCTTTAAAAAAAAAAAAGAAAAGGCATGAAATAAAGAGAAAGGGAAAGATCCCAGGGCCACCCAGGCCAGGGAATGACATGTGGAAAGGCAGAGTACCACCAGGTCCAAGGTATGCAGTGTAGATGGTCTGGGCAGTGCTGGGAAGTTTTCCCCAAAACTCTAACCTCAGAGCACATTGTAATCTCCCTTTAGCATCCAAGTGCCCACATCTGTGTCTTCCTAGGATTTTTTCAGCAGCATGCAGAGCTGCTTTGGAAAGATGGAGAACAAACCCAAGGCTCCTGCACTATCTTCCAGGGGACCTGCTGCCCTCCTTGACCTCCCCTGTGTGCCACGCACTCCCCCGCAGGAGCCACAGACTGGCCCTGTGCCCCACACTTCCTACCCACAGGCAATCCTGCTTCCCTGCCTCTCTCATGCTACTAGCAAGAATGAGCACTCCATCAGGAGGCTCTGGCCCTCTGGCCCTCTTTGTGCAATGGGGATATTCCCTGCAGTCTCAAACATTTGTGAGGGTAGGCTCCAAAGACACCAACCCAAGCAGTTACACCCATCTGCCAACCCTCAGGAACCACTGGTTGCCCAGAGCATCAGAGCTTGTGAGAGTACCAAACATTGCCTGGCCCAGTCTCATTTCAGCAACATGGAGAAGGAGGCACAGGTCACAGGACACACTGGGTAACAAAGCCCATACTGGTACAAGCCAAGGCTGGCTCCAAGTCCTGCCTTCAGTCCCAGGCTCTTCCTGTTCCTTTTTCCTGTGGGAAATACATTTCCAAATTCAGATGCTGTCATTTTCTTCTTCTTGCTGGTCTCATTTTTCACATAGAAATTATATTGAGTCTTCATTATATTTAATAGGATATCAAAGGTATTTAGAACTATGATCTTTAAACTTTTTGGATCATAATCCTCAAAAAGAAAGAAATTTCAGACATATACCTTTCGGTATACCTTCAAATATATAACCAAATCAAAGTGTTCACAATGGAGAATTTAAACTAACTATGATGCATACATCTATATATAAAATTTGTTTATTTATTTATTTATTTATTGGCACCAGGATTTCAACCAAGGGGCACTTAACCACTGAGCCACATCCATGGCCCTTTTTTGTTTTGTTTTGTTTTTATTTGCAAGGGTATATATATATATATATATATATATATATATATATATATATATGACAGCGGAATGCATTACAATTTATATTATACATATAGAGCACATTTTTTCATATCTCTGGTTGTATATAAAGTATATTCACACCAATACATCTCTTCATACATTCCATGGCCCTTTTTATATTTTGTCTTGAGATAGGGTCTCACTAAGTTGCTTAAAGCCTCTCTAAATTGCTGAAGCTGGGTTTGAATTCATGATCTTCCTGCCTCAGCCTCCTGAGCCGTAAGGATTATAGGTGTGTGCCAGGAAGTCCTGGCCTAATATTTTCTATTGTTCAAAAATGGTCAGCCCTGCTAAATGGAATTCATGGCAGATGGTATGAAAACATTGACTTAGGAAGTGTCTTTGGGTGGGAACCATGTGAAAGCACACTTAAACCTGGACTTTGTGAGGGGCGCTTTCTCCACAGGTAAGTCCAGGAAACATTCCTGACAGGGAAATGAGAAGGAAGTGGGGAAAAGCCACCAGTGAGTCATGTAAACAAGCTGGGGCTCAATCCCATTTGGAACATAGCCCCCAAATTACCCCACCAGGATTGGGGAACCCAGGGTTGGTCACTCACAAACTCTCTGAGTTTGCCGACGATTCCTGCTGGAAAAATTAAACCTATAAAACTACTGCTGTGCTCTGTGAGTCTGAGCAGCTGCCATAGGGCTATAGGAAGCCCCTCGAACTGAAGAAAGCAGAGGATCCAGGTGCTTGAATTGGGAAACTGACAGCATCAGGAACTGTCCACCTGGCCTGCAGGCCAACCCGGTGGTGGGTTAAAAAGACCTGCGGGAGGCATCCAGAGCACCTGCCACAGTGTCTCATGCTTCCTCCCCTCCTTGTAAATATCCTTAGTAGATTTCAGATCTTAAAAAGCCAAAAAGTGTAATGTTGATAAGAAAGAAAGGGTTAGCATAATTAGCAATGCTGTGAGATTCAGTCAACTTGGAGAAAATACCAAACAATCCCTTCTCGGTTTTCATGTCACTGTAATATTGCTGACTTTAAGAAAAGGTGAAGAGAAAATTAACTACAATCTGTAATCAAACTCTGTGGGATTTTGCTGCTTGAAATGTTATGATTTGAAAGGTCTGTGGTAATCAATCCAAATGTGAACAGTATGAAGATTTTGACTTCGAATTTTTCTTCCTCCATTTGGATTTTCTACCCGCCCTCCAGCAGTGGGTGTCCAACAGCTAGCCACCCCCATAATACATGGGCCTGCAGAATGACCCAGAAAGCCAAACAGAAGGCCCTGGCATATTTCTCATCTAGAACAACTTTGAAGACTTTGAGGTTGAAAAACTCCATGTAATTACAAATTGTCATCAGAACACAAATATGTCTGGGTAGACAAGTTCAAGGGAAGAATGGATTTTCACCAAGGACCAAGCCCTCGAGTTCACTGATCAAACACACATTTCAAATTTCCCAAGCCTGGCATGTTCACACTCCAGCATGTGCGGTCCATCTGGAACACATGGTCAGCGTAGGCAGACAGGCTCCGGAACTGCTGGTAAGGGACCTGGACGCTAGGCGTGCTCTGCCCATAGCCATGGGATTTTGGATGAGCTGATTAAATTCTCTGAGCTTGTTTTCTGTAAATGGTGAAAGCATTTTTTAAGGGTAGGAAAGGGCCATGCCATAATCCTGCACAAGGGAGCAAACAGAGAAGTGCATCTTAGTTGCAGAGTTGGGGACATCCCGCTTTGGGCACTCCCCTGAACTTTCCAGTCCATCTTTAGATGCATAAACTGCACGAAGGACAACAGACAATGGAAAAATACCAGTTTAATCAAAGGGGATTCTCTGTCCAACTGTTTGTCATCATCTTGCTTTAAGCTCCATATCAGATCCAAGAAATGGATATGTCCTTTTTACCTTTCTGTCCTCCTTTTCATATTTACATCCTCACTGTCAGCATCTCCTACCCTCACAGCACACTTGTTAAATTTCTACAGTGTACAGAGCATTGTGCTAAGGAATCAGTGGGGACACAGGGGCTCTTAGGCATGGTTCTCATGAGGACTTCATTGAAAGATAAAAATCATTTGTATAAATTGAGGCATAACAGCACGAGGCATCATGTGATAAGGACTAGATGAGTGGCCTGACCGTTGGTGTGATCAGAGGTTACGAATGTCCCCTCGTATAAGGCTCTTACTCACAACTGTGCAAAAAAAGTGATTTTCTCTTTTTTACTGTTATTTATGGTATTCTTTAATTAAACCATAGGATATTTACAGTTTTACTGTTCTTGGCCTTTTAGATATTTTCCAATTGGGGTTTATTATGAACAATGCTACAATGAATTTTAGTGCACCTATCTTTTGGTGCACATATGTTAAGAATTTCTGTTGTGCATATACCAAGAGGTATAATCTCTGTCATGTAAGATATATTATGCTCATCTCCAGTAGATATTACTAGGGAGTGTCCATGGTTTTGGGGCCAACTTACATTCCAATTAGCAGAGCATAAGTGTCCCAGTTGGATTTGCTACCTGAATCTTCACAGAAAATATTTGCCAATCCCCAACTTCAGCCAAAGGACAAGAGGAACAAAAGTCCTAAGGAAGGAAAATACCTGATATGTCTTCAAGAAGTGTAAGAACACCAGTTTGTTCAGGAAAAAAAATTACAACTCAGAGGTCAGCAAACTCTTTCTGTTAAGGGCTAGAAGTAATCTAGGCTTCATGGGTCACATGGTCTCTGTTGTAATATTCAACTGGGCCATCATGGCTCAATTGAATTGCGTCCGCAAAGAGTGAGTGAAAATTGTTAGTGATATGTAGCACTAAACTTTATTTAGGGACACTGAAATTTGAATTCTATATCATTTTTACATTATCAAAGAATAATATTCTTTTTTTTTACTTTTTTAAACCATTGGAAAAATTTAAGAATCATTTTTAATCTTGTGGGGCAAACAAAAACAGGCAGTGGGCTGGGTTTGGCCTGTGGGCCATAGTTCGCTAGCCCTTTCTGCAGATAATGGAGATCTAAACCTAACAATCCAAACTTTATTTGGGAAGCAAAATACTTAGTATTTTTGAGAAAGCATAGGATGTATATAAAGCAGTGTTCTGGCAAAATTGAGGTGGTAACAATTTTTAGGATGGATGAAGGAGGGAGAAATTAGAGGTGGTATGACTAAGAAGGCTACTGATGTAATCCTCTAAAGGATGATGTGGGTCTATTATTTAATGGTGAAAGAGAGTAAAAGCAAAGAAACATGGTAAAAGCAAGAAGATATTGGGGAAATATAAGAAAAGGGTTTGGTGATGATGAGAGAGAAGAATCAGTGCCTGTTACCAGGATTTTGAACATTGGTTATACAATAAATGAGAATTTATTGATATAATGGCTGACAGATACTGAGGGTTCAGTATTTAGAGTATGACTAAAGCCCAGATGCCTGAGTCTGAACTTTGCCTCCCTGATTTACCAGCTCCAATCTCTTTCCCCCTCTGCAAAACGGAATAAATAACAACATCTACTTAATGGGGTTGTTAGAAAAATTAAGTGAGTTCATTCACATAGAGTGCTTAGAAACAGTTACAGGCACTGGACAAATGCTAGCTTTTATTATTAATTGTATAGTCTCATTTTAAAATTTCAAAAAGTAAAAATGTTAAAGATAGGAGACAAATTTAAGAAGAAAAGTGATATCTGGTTATAAGCAGGTGGAATTTCAGCTCATCCTGGTCATGAGACAGACATGACACTGGGGATGAAGGTTCAGAGAGGCCAAGGAAAGTGCTGGAGTTGGGGTGTGCTCATGTGGAGCATAGCCAGATTCATAGGAGAAAATGGTTCCCACACCAAAGATATCAATGCAAACACACATGGGGGTCAAGAGCTCAGGCTCCAGTTAAATCTCTTCTCTGACATTCTTAGTAGCCATAAAACCTTGTTGGGGATTGCTCTTTAACTTTCCTATACCTTAGATTTCTCATCTGTAAAATGAATATAACCATAATACTTACTATATAGAGTTAGTATAAAGATGTTTATAAAGTGAATGTGAAGTTATCTTAGTCAATTCTCTATTGTTATAGCAGAATACCTGAGACTGGATAAGACATATAGAAAAGAGGTTTATTCTGACTCAAAGTTCTGGAGACTGGGAAGTCAAGATCCAAAGGCCTCGTTTGGCAATGACCTTGATCTGCTTCAATCTACTGGTAGAAAGTGGAAGTGCAATTAAAGAGTCAAAATACAGAGGGCAGGCTTAATTTATAACTCATTCTATGTACTCATTCTTACTAATTAACCCATCCTGGGAGAAAGGCATTAATCCCTCTTAAAGACCTTAGTCATCTCTTAGAGGCCCACTACCTCTCAACACTGTTACATTAGGGATCAAGCCTCGACATGCCTTGGATGATGACAAACCATACTCAGAGCATGAGCTGAGGCCCAAACAGCACCTATGACAAAATGAGTGTTTGAGAAATGTGAGCCTTTACTACTTGACATTTCAGGAAACTAGAGAACCACAGCAAAGGAGTTCCCAAAAGGCAAAGAAATTTGCACAATGCCATTGTCCTTGCAGAAGTCTCTGTCTCTTTCTTTCTCTACTGTACTGCATCAGAATTAGGAAGAAGGATTTTCTGAGAGCTTGATCAACTCTTTTTGGATCCATGGGTGAAATCCCCAACTTTCCATTTAAATGAAGTTGACCTAAATCTCCTGAATGGCAATGTCTTCAGGACAGCTCCTGGTGCTTTTCAAGTGACACTGATTGCATTGCCTAGAAAACCCTCTGACTTAAGGAAATCTCCTTTTCAGTGAGACTGGGAAAGGCCTCCAAATCACTCCTTTCTGCCTCAGGAGGAGAAGGAGCTGCTTTTTCACTGGAAAAAAAAATCAGCCTCCTGCTCTTATTCTGCCGTTGAGCTCTACATCACATCAGTCAGGATCTGACACTACAGAGTTGCTCATCTTCTAATCCACCATGACTGAGGGTTATTTATTTGTAAGATTCTTAATTTGCTGCTTAGAAAATTACTTTTGGTGGAGGCAATTAGTGTTACTTACTTTTGATAAAAAATGATAGCCTAGCCTACTGACTGCATGGGCCGGAGATGTCCTCAACATCCCATTCCAGTTTCTTCTTCTTTTTTAAATTTTTTCATGACCTCTATTAAAATGTCTGGCCCCTTAAGCCTCCTAAGATAATATCTTGGTGCCATGTTTAAAATTCCCAGAAGCCACACTTGGCAAAAAAAATAAAAGAGCTTAGCTGTGAAGATGTAGTTGACAGTTTCCCCAATAAAAACTGACTTCAGGAAGGTTTTCCTGTTCTTTGAACTGATAAACACTGCATATGGATATTCAGTGTAGGGGTCTCGGAGAGGCTGGGCAGGAAATAGAGACTGATGTAGGAAACTCTGGAAATTTTCTTAGTGATTACAGCCTCTCTGATGTTGTCTTGGTCGTTCCTGGAAAAAATCAGAGTGGAAACCTCCAGTAAGCCATCCAAATAGAATTCACTAATGGGAAACAGTCAGAGCAAGCCAGAAAAAGTCTGAGCAGCTGGCCACTGAGGAGGGACCTGGGGACTTGTCAATCTAACCATCAGAGAGAGATCTTCCAAAGAATGGTGATGTTTATGCTATGAAATACCATACTTCTACTTATTTTATGATAGATATTACAGTTCACCCATGCCATAGTGAACCAGGCAAGGAGGCAAGGGAGAAATCTCACAAGTTACTTGGATACAAAGTTCATTGGTCTTGCAGACCCAGGACAGGAGTTGGCGGTGGTTCATTGGTGGTGTTCTTTGGAGAGCATCTTGCCTGAATTGGTGCAGGCCTAAATAATGTTAAAGGTGAACCTCGTCACACAAATGTGTATGTGTGCAGGGTATTCAAAGCATGGAGTGTGTGAAGAATAAGTACTATCTTTTGGGCCTTTAGAAAGTCCTTATCTCAAATGAGCAGGAATGAGCCCTTCCCTCATCAATTCCCAGCTTTCATTCTGCCTGGATCTGACACCAAGGATTTCATCTCAGTGTGGTCAGCTTTCACAGACTGGTAGAGGTCAGGAGCTTTGCCTCCCTGATTGTGGTGGTACCAGCACTAGCCAGAGGCTGCCTCAGCTCCTCCTATCTGACTCCTGAAGCTGGCAGGTGTCCTGTTTAAACATGGTTGCCTGCCAACCTGCACTTAACTGCCTACCTAGCAGAAGGACTGTGTATATGCCTAGTCATATACACAGAGTTGCAGCTTAGCATTTTCAGGGTCCTTCTCTGACTTTTTTAGCCTCAGTTTCCACAATTCCTATCCCTCATGATCCTTCACACAACTACTCACCTGAGTCATGTTCTCTGCTCCAGAACCTCAGGGGACAACCTGATGACCCCTTTACCTTCACATGACATGAGATATGGCTGGCTTTGTGTCAAAATCAGCCTGTCCTTCCTCAGGAAAATGGTTCAAGGTCTACAGGGTTATACATGAGGTCATCAGAGTCCAGACTGCACAAGGGAATCCAATTTCATGACAACTCCGTGGAGCCCAGGGGGTCTGCCTGCTCTGTGCCCCTGTGACATGATGGCAGTGGGGAAATTCCCCACTGACTGCCCACAGCTCCTTCCCCTGTCCCTGGGGCTTGCTTCAAAGGACTGAATTGCTTGGGCTCTAACTCCCTTGACTGTGAAAAATCATGCCTCTCACGGCCCCAGCGTCTTTCTCAGAATAGAAAGTCAATCCAGACTAAAAATGCTGTCCTGAGAGTCAGTCCCTGGAGGTTCATTCTCTGAAGAGTTCAGTATTTATTAACGGAGAGGAATAAAAGTGTCATCCATCTCCAAATGTCTGGGAATGTTATTGAATTGTAATCAATGAGGAGTACAGCCTGAGTGAGCAGAACAGCCTTTCACCCCTGATGGATTATCCTGTTCCTGGAAATCAGTCAGGCCGCTATGCTAGCAGGGCCTGGGTCTGGATTCTGTAATGCCTGGAGTGGTTTACTCAGTGGAGTCCTTCAGGCTTACAGTTAAGTCTTCCCCATAGGCCCACCCCCATCAACTTTCACACTCATAAACCCAACACTGCTTTGTCTGAAGTACAGCAGAGTTGCTTTCATTTTCATTCAAATTTGAAGGGGAAGGTTGCAAAGGTAAGTTCTGGACTCTAAAAATAAGTACAAGTTATAATTATATTCTTCACATTATGCTTTTGATTATGTTTTGAGTTGATGGATTGCATACCCCCTACTGCACACACCAGGATCCTTTTGACAAAACTAAATACACATATTTTCCTTCACTTTCCCGGTGGTGATTTCCCAGAAATACTGTTTGTGAAGTTTCCCCAGTGTTCCATGACAGACTGTCTTGCTAAAATCTTACCTCAAAACCACAAAATGACTACCTAATAAGATAGACTCCTCACAGACCTGGGAACACTTCTCTTTGAACATAGAATCTGTTGAGGACCACTGGGGGAGGGGAGGTGCATTTTGATCGAAGCAACCATTTGCTCTATTCAAATACCAGTCCAGACTGATGGTCACCATCCTGAAGTGATTTCTCCTTTAAATGGGTGAACACTGACTCAACAAATCATTTGAGCTTATAGGGTGATGACCTTGGTCACTGTATCTGAGTTCAGCAACTATTTCCTTGTCATACAACCGCAGATAAAAATCACTTCCTGTCTCAGTTTTCCTGACTGGAAAATGATAAACAAAGATATCCACTTAAGCCCCAAAATGAATGCCACTCAACATTCATTATTGTTAGGCTGAGGTTACTATTACTAAGAAATCATCAATAATTTTAATGATGATAACTATTATTTCTTGCATTGTTGGTCTTAAGAGGATAGGCATGGAAGGAATGGTTTGTTCTAAGTGTTAAAAGAGGAGGAACAAAGTACGTTTACTTGGGTTCTTCAATGCCTGTGTTGCCAAGAAGACAGATGGCATGGTACAGAGGAGACAATTACCTCCCTGCTCCACATCTTAAGCTGGTCATGAGTTTTCTGCAAAGAGAAAAGCAGTGGAAGAAACTGGATTTCTTAGAGACTTTATCACAAAAACAACCTGGAGACCTTGAGCAAAGAGGAAAGCTAGTTTCCCCACTGCTACATACAACCTGCCTCTTGTTTTAGTGAGCTTTTTCACTGCTGTGACTAAACGACTCAACCAGAACAATTATAGAGAAGGAAAAGTTTATTTGAGGGCTCATGGTTTCAGAGGTCTCAATCCATAGACAGAGGACTTTATTCTTCAGTTCTCCAGGTGAGGCAGGACAACATGGTGGGAGAGTGTGGCAGAAAGAAGCAGCTCACATGGTGATCAGAGGGAGAGAGAGAAAGACTTGACTGTCCAGAAATATATGCCCCAAATCCATGCCCCCAATGCCCACCTCCTCCAGTCATACCCACCTGCCTCCAGCCACCACACATTTAATCCCATCAGGAATTAATTCATTGATTAGGTTAAGGCTATAATCCAATCCTTTATCTTCCAAACCTTGCATTGTCTGACATGAGAGTTTTTGAGGGACACCACATCTAAACCATAATATCCCCCAACCCCAGAACAGCTAAAAATTGACAGAAACATTGGAGATAAGGATATGGCACTGCAAGTGAACATGGTCATTTTCACATGGCACCAATGGGATTCCTGGTGGACAGTGGACTGAAAGGGCAGCTAGAGCCCAGAGGGAGTCCACACACATACTGAGGGCAGGGCTAGGGCTCACATGCTGCTCCCAAGGAAATGGAAAATTCTCTTAAGGAACATTAGGAAACACATAGAAGGAAGACACTTTAAGGCAGCTGAGAAATCTGGGGAAACTGGAGACCTTTCTGAGTGTGTGGGGAGAAGAAACTCAGGATTTTCTACGTCATTTAGAATTTCATTTGTAGCTGAAGAAAATAATAAAAATTGTCTCAAATATTTTAAAAATAATCAGAAACCAATTAATTGTAAATGTATGGTTTTATTTCTAGGCTCTACTTTGTTCCATTTGTCTGTATGTCTACATTCATGCCAATAACTCACTGTGGTTTATTATAACTAAGTCAATAAAAATAACACATCAAAATGCCATAATTTGACTCTTCTTTAAAGCTGAGTAATATTCCATTGAGTATATATATACCACATTTTCTTTATCCATTCATCTATTGAGGGACACCTAGGTTGGTTCCATAGTCTAGCTATTGTGAATTGAGCTGCTATAAACATTGGTGTGGCTGTGTCACTTTGGTAGGCTGATTTGAAGTCCTTTGGGTTGTTGGGATAGCTGGGTCAAATGGTGGTTCCATTCACAATTTTCTGAGAAATCTCCATACTGCCTTCCATAGTGATTTTACCAATTTGCAGCCCCACCAGCAATGTATGAGTGTACCCTTTTCACCACATCCTTGCCAATGTTTATTGTTGCCTACATACTTGATGATTGCCATTTTGACAGGAGTGAGATGAAATCTTAGAGTAGTTTCAATTTGCATTTCTCTAATTTTTAGAGATGTTGAACAATTTTTCATTTATTTGCTGATCAATTATATTTCTTCTTCTATGAAGTGTCTGTTCAGTTCCTTAGCCCATTTATTGATTTGGTTATTTCTTTTTTTTTGGTGTTAAGTTTTTTGAGTTCTTTATATATCCTAGGTATCTCTCAATAAATGACTGGATAAAGAAAATGTGATGTATATACTCAATGGAATATTACTCAGTTTTAAAGAAGAGTGAAATTATGACATTTGCCAGTAAATGGTTGGAGTTGGAGAATATCATGCTAAGAGAAGTAAGCCAATCCCACAAAACCAAAGTCCAAATGTTTTCTCTAATATGTGGATGCTAATTCACAATAAGGGGGGGGCAGTAGACAACAATAGCGTTACTTTAGGTAGAGGGAAGTGATGGGAGGGGAGTGGAGGGGATGTGGGGATAGGAAAGATAGTAGAATGAAACAGACATTATTAGTGTATGTATATATGTGACCACATGACCAATATGATTCTGCAATGTGTACACTCAGAAAAATGAGAGATTATAAGATTATATCCATCTATGTATGATATATCAAAGTTCATAAATGCATTCTACTGTCATGTATAAATACTAAAACAATTTTTTTAATTGTTGATTTTTAATTTTTTTTACAACTATTAAATTATTCTTGGACCTTGCATATCTCTATGTTTTTGAACAAGCTAGTCAACTTATATTAAAAAATAAATCTTGCTATGATTTGGATTGAATATGACATAGGTGGTAAGGCAATTCAATGGAGAAAGTGCAGAAACATAGTCTTTTTACAAATGTTACTGGAACAATCAGATATTTACATGAGAGAAGGAGGAAATAATAAATTAAAAAGCTTCAATCCTCACCTGACCATATATAAAAATTAACTTGAAATGGATCATGTAAGAAGAAACCAGAGTAGGAATTCTTTGTGACCTTGAGTTTAGGGAAAGATTTCTTAAAAACAACCTAAAAGGCAGGGGCCATAAAGAGTTAATCAATAAAAATTATACATCATCAAAATTAAATTCTTTTGTCCTAACTAAGACCCTTTGAAGGAACTGAAAAGACAAGCTACCAACTGATGGAATATTTGTAAAACATATACTAGACAAAAGACCCTTAGAACTCAATAAGATAAAAAATTCAATAAGATAAATGGGAAGTAAAATAACAAGTTGGATACTTTCCCAAAGAAGATTTAGGAAAAGCTAGTAAGCACATGCAAAGATGCTCAATTTCATTTGTCATTAGAGTTTGAAACTATGGTAGCTCCCACTACCCATCTTCTAGACAGACTGAAATTAAAGACGTAAAATACCAAGTGCTCTTGAGGATGTAGAACAGCCATAATTGTCAAACATTGCTTTGGGGAATGCAAAATGGTAGTGCCACTCTGAAAAAAAAAATTGGGCAGTTTCCTATAAAGTTAAATATATGCAGATGTGTATACCAGAAATCCCATTTCTAGCTTTTTACCCAGGGGAATAAAAAATACATATCTACTTGAAGACTTGTAACAATCACTTTCCAGTATAAGAAACTATCTTCCTAATATTTGTTTTGCTATTTTTAAAAAGCTAACATTTTCCTGTGAATAATTTCACTTTTAAGTGACTGGATTTTTTGGCTCTTTCCTTTATATCTTTCTTGACATTTAGAAAATGTGAAATAGAACTCTTCCATCAATTTTAGCATGGACTATTACACGATATTATGATACTTAGTGGATTAGAAAAGAGACTTTAGACCCAAATTGACACATATTATTGCTATGTGAACATCCTGCCAGGAGGATCTTAAGAAGGGTCTAGGTTTTTAGATTGTGTATGTATGTTGTCATCTTTGGAATTCCTCAAAACTTTAATGAGGCAATTATGATTCTTGCTTCAATTTTTTCTTTCATGCAACTTTTCCATGTGACAGTCTTTACATGTCTAAATGTCTAACCACAGGAATAAAGCCCTCTTCCCATTTCTTTTTGTGGGTTTGATTCTCTGTAGCTACAAATCTTGACCCCTGACATTTTATGTCCCAAGAATAATGATCAAATCAGCCATCAGTACCTTTTAGCTTAAGAGGAGGTCAGCCAGGACAATCAGCTGAAAGTCAAGGTAACAAAAGAGTTAAGGGCTGGTGTGAGTCCTCTTCACAAGCCAATGCACTTGATTCTTGCTTATTGGGATGTGAGGAATCTGGGGCTATTCCAGGAATGTCAGCAATTTGTCCTAGAGAGACTTTGATCTTCTAGCCTCTCCCTGAGCCTGGTGGGTCATGAACTGCCATCATAAAGACCAGGTCCATGACTGTGTCTTCTCAGAGCCCTGCTTGCTGCTTAAATAAATCTCCTCCCATTGTGCTCCCTTCCAGAAGAAAAACATCATTCTTCCTAACCAATCTGCAAGGAGCTACAACTTCTCATTTTCACAATTTTCACTCCAGCTGATGCCCTCTCTGGAAGCAACACCTTTGAAACTGGTAAATAAAGACCAGAGAGGGGAAATGAGTGTCCAACAGCCACAGCTTCCTGAAGACTTCCCAGCTCATCCTCAAAGCCCAAGAGGGAGAGGGCTTCCTGTGGCTTTAGGAAACTCCTTAAAAGGGTGAGGGAAAGAATTATATGTAACTTCTATTGAATCTGATCACAAGAAACCAATTTTGTTTCACACACTTTCTTTCCTTTAAAGCTTTTAACTGTTAATAGTGGCAATTAATATGAATTAGCCAATGCTGGCTTAGGCTTCATTTATTTGAAAATAGCCAGTTGGCTAATGGTTGGGCCTCTCACCTTGAAGAGCAGACTGTGTGGATTGTGCATGTGAAGAAATTCTCCCAAATGTGTTTCCACATAAGCAAGGATCAAAGAAAGATTCCCCTTGTCTCCTTTTTTAATTCTGCTTCCCCAAAGATAGCCTGAATAAAGTCATTTTTCATTCAGATTCTCCCCCGCATATTTCTGAGGGTCAGAAGCTGTCATCAATAAGGTTTAGAGATTTGCATGCACTTTATGGTGTTTTCCAAAATTAAGAGGCCAAAGTCCCTCAGAGCAATTACTAAGACTCATGTAAAAGTACCTCACCTTAGGAAAAGAAATCACCAACACACTTGTTCAAACAAAACCTGTGCCAGTTTTATCTATTTTATAATCTTATAAAAATGTTTTACTTACACCACGGGATTCGGAACATGTTTATGAACATTTTCCAAATGTTTTGAAGTCCATGGTTGGGAGCCCAATAATTGTCAGCTGATGAGTTGGGGGAGCCATTGGAGGGCCTGTGAGCACTAGGCAGGCTTTCTCTTCTCTTCCCACCCACAGGGACCCTGTCTCTTACAGACTCTCAGTGGCCTTGGTGTGCTTGGCTAATTTTGGAGACCAGCTTTGATTTATGAAGCTCTCATGGGGCAATGCTTTAAAAATGAGCTGTTTGCATGGCCACCAGCCCAGTGGTTTCTTGCCTGCTTTCCCACTCGACATCTCCTGATTCCTATAATCACATCAGAGACAAAAAGCTCCAGACCTGGGATGTTCCTGTAAGTTCAGTCTTCTAGGTCATCGAAATTTATCTCCTACACTATTCAATCAATGAATAAAAACACATTGAGCACTTCCTAATTGTTCAGTTAGTACTCAATAAAACGTCTTCCAATTTAAAAAG
Source organism: Urocitellus parryii (assembly GCF_045843805.1). Classification (NCBI taxonomy): domain Eukaryota; kingdom Metazoa; phylum Chordata; class Mammalia; order Rodentia; family Sciuridae; genus Urocitellus; species Urocitellus parryii. Next base: position 3,389,214 of record NW_027551777.1, read on the forward strand.
TCTGCTGGGCAAGCTCTATGTACCTTTGGATGATTCAAAAAGTACATCAGAACGGAAACTCTGTGCTCATGCTCTTGGCATAGACTGTGGAAGCGCTCAACCCTACATTATCCTACAAGTTCATTCACACACACACACATTTCTAGAGTTCAACCTGGAATTCAGATTGTTGCAGGCCTTTAGCTAATGAAAACGTGTTCTCACTAATCAGGTACACGTGGCGGTAATTATTCAACTTACTCAGGACTCACCTTTAAGAATTCCTTTGCATGGCATTTAAAGACTAAAGTGATTTGGATAATTTCCGATCACACCGAGAGTTTTACGAACATGCTCATAGTGTGTGCAGAGTCTGTGCACACCCTCCCACACATACGTCTCAGCACGGACCCTCTAACGTGCCTGGTCAACTTCCCTCCAAGTGGCAGAATAGTAGAATAAGATGAAGAAGAATCTCTTGGCTCTTCTGTGCTCACTCTGCCTTCCTCCTAAGAACAAAATGTGCTCCATGAGGTCTTTAAAACTATCCAGTATAATCTTATCAGTCTAATTTTATGGATGAGAAGCTGAGACCCAGAGATGTTAAATGACTTGGCCAAAGTCACAGAATATGTTAGTGACAAAGCTGGGACTAGGATACAAACTGTGGGAGTCCTGTCGACAGCCTCTGCTCTTCCCACACAGTTCTGCTTCCATACCTTCCCTAGAAAGCTAAGGGTATTTTGCCCACAAAGACCTACAGAGAAAACAACATTGTCTGAAAAACTCGTTTTTCTATATTTAAAAGTGCACACTTCCACTGACACCCTTTTCTGATTTTATCTAATCTGAATTCTCCATGGTATAGAAAAGAAAACACCTGTCCAGGTGGAGATGGGTCAAGGTGGTCACCGTGTAATGCCTCATACAGCTTCTTCTACCTAAAGGGGCTATGAATTTTTTTTTTCTTTTTTGGCGTAAATTTTTTTTTTTTTAAATGAGGCTTGTGTTCTGAATTTCTTCAGCTTCGTTTCAAAATCCTATGTTTTCCTCTTCAGTTGTATTTGTGGATTTCTCAAAACTCACTCTACATTCTCAGTATCCCTCTTAAAAGATGCAGCTCTAGTTGAGATGCACAATTGGTCACAGGTTTTGCTTGATGCTGACCTTTGTTCAAAGGTAGCACAGACTTACAATGTTGGCTGCTTTCATTGCACAAAATTTTAGCCCTTTCTTTTGATTAAAAGAGAATTCCCATATGTCAATCAATGGAAGGGTAACTGATGTGATACAGCAATTTGTATACGGGGTAAAAGCGGGAGTTCATAATCCACTTGAATCAAACCGTGTAATATGATGTATTAAGAACTATGTAATGTTATGAACGACCAATAAAAAAAAAAAGTGAAAAAAAAAATAAAAAATAAAAGAGAATTCCCATGAGATTAAATGATTTCTTCTTGCAGACACAAGTGCTAAACCAGCCATTTATTTGGGCCCATGAGTAGAAACATAATTTCCATCATTACAATAGATTTTATTTTTAAACGACTTAATATATGACTTCTTGGAGGACTGATTTGTCTCTTCTTTGAGGTGTAAATATTTGTTACAACCTTGTTCTGCTGCCCAATAAATCAAAATGTTGAACCTCTTGTAATAAAAATAGTTGCTTTGAAGTATGACCTTAAATGTCTAATTTTCTACCAGCAGTAATGAGGTTTTATCCAGCCATTTTGGGGGACTGGGTTTTCTTTTCTTTCTATTTTTTTTTTTCTGTCCTTTTGTTTTTTTAACATGTGGACTGTCTAATAACAGGATTTTTGTGTTCCAGATGTTTTGGCGAGAGAAAGCAGTAAGCGCCAGTACACATCTCAGACCTCCATACCACCCAAGTGGCTGTGATGTCACCGGCCAGCGTGAGCCTCTCCAGATGATCTCTGCCCTCCCCTTTTTATTTAATGTTGTAACCCTTTAGTCAGCAACACGAAATAGCAGGAATTCTTGTGTGCAGCTCAAATCCAAAATAGAGGGAAAAGAATCTAAAGCCATACAGAAGTTAAACCCATGTGGTATTAATAAGAAGAAAAGAAAGAGATTGTTTAATTAAGTAATGAGACTCGACTCTCGGGTGGTTAATAAGGTAATTTGCCACATGATTAAAGGTAGATGCAGGGAGAATTTCTATGGTGACGTTCTTGCTCAAACGGATGCTCTCTGGAAATTGGGATTGGTAGTCCCTTAAATACTACAACTCTTTCAACAAGATAAGGGAACAACCAAAAGTGGCTTTGGGAATTCAGTCATTATTAGCTCAATCTTTTCAAAAGGACAGAGGGGACACAGCCCATTATGGAAGACCACAGTCCAGCATGGAGCAGTCAGAGTGAAACTGTTCCTCCATATTCTGGGCTGAGACCACAGGGACATTAAGTGGTCATGGAACAGAGACCAGGCCCTGCTCTGACCATTGCCTGTAATGAATTGAAGTTGGATAAACCAAAGACTCCAAGACACTAGCTCATTTTTGAAATGCTTCAAGGTCTTTACCACTGACCTTCCTGCTCCTGTCTATCCTCCTGAGGATCGCACTGGGCATGTCTCCGATGCTTCTTGAAGTCTTTTGCCTCCCTGGGGAATTCCCCTTCTTACCTTTGCTGTATTTTCTGATGACAGGGCCTGAGGCAGACCACCAAAGGCCTCTCTGCTGGGTAGACCATGAGGATGCAGAGCTGCCAGGAGTGAGACCATCTTGTTCCAGAGTGCTCTTCCAGGTGCCCATGTGCTCAGAGGCCAAGCTGTCCTAGCTAGACTTCAGCTCCTGCCTGCTACTCTCTGTGTGATCCTAAGGGTCCTCCTGCTTCTTACCTGAATGGAAGTAATGATGCATTCTCCACCTCATGTAACTATAGGTGCTGTAGTTCAAATGTTCTCTCAACTGTGAGGTGCTCCATACACATGGTGGATTACTGCCATGGTCTCCTCTCCTCAGTATTCTCCAAATGTCCCTGGGGAAGCCTTGTTTTGAGGCAACAAGGTCCCTGCCAGCTCTTATACTCCATAATTAATCATTCATCTATCCATTCATTCAACAAGTATTTAGTGAACTCAGGCTATGGCAATGGATAGAAAGGCAAAATCCTTTTCTGGGGCCTGAATTCTAGGTAAATGGCAGAAAATTAATAAGAAAACAAATAGAAAAATCAGAAAGTATAATAAATGCTATGAAAAAAATAGATAATTGTAACAGATGAGAGCTGCTTTAGAAAGGTATCAAAGAAGGCATCCTGATGTGGGATATTTCTTTCCTTTTTGTTACTTTTAGTTATACATGACAGTAGAACATTATTTTGACATATCATACTGCATGGAGTATAACTTCACATTCTGGTGGTTGTACATGTTGTAGAGTTACACTAGTAATGTGTTCATATATGATCCTAGGAAAGTTATATCTGATTCACTCTGTCTTTCACATTCCCATCTCCCCTGTCTGCACCCCACTTTCTCCTATCCAATTCAGTGAACCTCCACCCCCAACACCTGTTGTAAGTCAGCATCTGTTCATCAGAGAGAACATTTAGCCTTTGTTTTAGGGAGATTGGCTTATTTCACTTAGCATAATAGTCTCCAGATCTATTTATCGCAAATGACATAATTCCATTCTTCTGTATGTCTGAGTAATATTCCATTTGTATATGTACCACCTTTTCTTTATGCACTTATCTGTTGAAGGGCACCTAGGTTGGTTCCATAGGTTGCTATTGTGAATTGAGCTGCTATAAACATTAATGTGGCTATGTCATTGTAGTATGCTGATTTTAAGTACTTTGGATGTAAACCAGGGAAAAATCACATGGTGGTTCCATTCCAAGTTTTCTGAAAAATCTCCATACTGCTTTTCCAAGTGGTTGCACCAATTTGCAGTTCCACCAAGCAATGTGTGAGTGGACTTTTTATCTCACATCCTCCCCAACACTTATTGTGGCTTGTATTCTTGATAATTGCCATTTTGACTGGAGTGAAATGAAATCTCAGTGTAGTTTTAATTTGCATTTCTCTAATTGCTAGTGATGTTGAACATTTTTTCATATATTTGTTGACCATTTGTATGTCTTCTTCTGTGAAGTGTCTGTTCAATTATTTTGGCCATTTATTGACTGGGTTATTTGTTATTTATTTGGTTGGGGTTGTGTGTGTGTGTGTGTGTGTGTGTGTGTGTGTGTATGTGTGTGTGTTAAGTTTTTTTAGTTCTTTATATATATTGGAGATTAACACTCTATCTGAGGTACAGGTGGCAAAGATTTCTCCCATTCTCTTTATGTTCTTGATTATTTCCTTTGCTGCAAAGCTTTTTAGTGTGAAACGATCTAATGTGGGACATTCCAACCAGCATATAATAGATAAGACGGAGCTGCACAGAGTAGCAGGAGGCCCATTCCAAGGAGAGGGGTGCAGCCTAGAGGTTTGAAATAGCTTGCATGATGAAGGAACAGAAAAGTGGCTGGTGTACTTGAGCACAAGTCACTGACATGAGATCAGAGAAAGGGTCAGGAGCTCAGGCAGGCAGGATCCTTCAGGCCATGGTACATGTGCAAGTTTCATTTCAAGTACAAATGGAGCTACTAGAGATGCTAAGCAGACATGGGATGTGATCTGATGTACATTATTAGACTATCACATGGGCTGCCATATGGAGAATGAAATTTAAGGTGGCAAGATGGAAGAAAGAAGACAAAGAAGAGAGTATTGACGTAATCCATAAGGGCGATGAAAGTGGCATGGGCAAGGAAGACAGCAAAGGATAAAGAGAATAATGAGAATATTGGAATGTGGTTTGGAGGTAGAGCTGAAAAGACTGAGGGAAAGGTCTGGGTTGCTCCCTATCCCATTGCCAGGGGTAGACCAGCTGGGCACAGAGGTCAAACCAGAAAGAAGAGAAAGAAATTCCAAAGAAGAGTTTTTCTCTTCTGTGATTTATTCCTCTAGGAAAACTGCTTTTGTAGACCTCTTAACTAGCCTCGTTGTTTTTCGATCTGTTGGGAAAAACAACGTTTCTACATAAGCCATGTTCTGGTCACATATGGCTAGTAAATGAAAATCAATATATTGATTCCTTTGAAAGGGCACAAGAAACCAGGATGTGTTCCAGACAGAAGATCATCTTGTTTCAGGTTGACCCACAGACTCCTCAATTCAATTAGTGTAGTTTCTGTCAGCCAGAACTTGACTCAGACATCTTTAAGCTACTTGGGCTTTACCTAGAACTGAAGCCAAACATCAAGGAATGCATGAGAACTACAGCATTCTGGACTCATTCATATTCTCTCTCTCTCTCTCTCTCTCTCTCTCTCTCTCTCTCTCTCTCTCTCCTCCCCCCTCTCCCTTAATTTTGAAATAATTTCAAATTTATAGGAAAATGCAGAAAGTTTTCCTTCACCCAATTCTCTCAGTGTTACATCTTGATAGCAATAAGCCCAGGATGTCGACTTTGGCCTGATGTCTGTGTGTAGCTCTATTCTGTTTTATCACATGTACAGATTCCTGTGACCACTATCACAATCAAGACACAAACCTCCACAGAGACCTGCTGGCGTCAATGCGTGACTAGTATGAGTGAAGTACAGAAACCTGATCTCCCTTTTAGTCCCTCTGTGCCCGTCTCATCACACCCATGCAATTTACAATACAACGGCCTCGATATTTTCTCTACATACACTGAAATCTACTTCAGACATGCCAAAGTTTTCACTTTGACTGTCCAACATAATTTAGAAAATCGAAGAACAGAAGGAACATCTATGGGTGTTGTCTCTTTCTTTTACTCTTTCCATTGTTCTTTCTTCCTTCCAGGTGTTCCAAAATTCCTTCTTCTACCATTTCCTTTCTGTGTCAAGAATACCCCTTAGTTATCTGTTAGGGCAGGTAGGTCTGCAGGTGACAAATTTCCTTGAGTTTGCCTTCATTGAGACCCTCCCTTCCTGAAGGATAATTTCATAGGATAGAGAATTCAGAGCTGATAATTATTTTCTTTCAGCTCTTAAAAAATGCCAGGTCACTCCTTTCTGGCCTCCATGGTTTCTGATGAGGAATCCACTGTCATTTGAGTGGATTTTTTCCTCTGCAGGTTATGTTATATTTCTCTCATGCTGCTTTCCATGTTTTTTGGCCTTTTTTCTTTAGTTTTCTGAAGGTTGATTACAATGTCTCTTTGCATGGATTTTGTTGCTTGTCAATGCATTTTTATGATGACTGCTTTACAGTCCTTGTGAGATAAAACCAGTGTGTGTGACATCTTGGTGCTGATGTCTGTTGGTGACCTTGTGCTATGGTTTGAAGATGGGTAGTGACCCCTGAAGTTCCACGTATTAAAGGCTTATTTTTCAAGTGACACTATTGGGAGGTGCTATGGACCTTTAGGTGAGGCCCTATTGGGACCCCTAGGTCATTGATGTATGCCCCCCTAAGGGGACCCCACCTTATCTCTTTCCCTTCCACTTACTTTCCATGAGGTAAGCAGTTTGCTCCTCCACACACTCTGCACTTATTTGCCACCAGAGGCCCAAAGCAATGGGTCCACCCCATCTTGGACTGACACCTCAAAAACTATTAGTGAAAATAAACCTTTTTTAAAAGTGAATTATCTCAAGCATTTTATTATAGTAACATGAAACTGACAAATATACCTCTATTCTCTTTCATAAAACATTTTACTTTTGACATTGTCAGATGAACTCAACAGTCCCATTTGCCAAGAATAATCAAGTTTGCAAGTTTTCTGTGGATTTCTGAATATTTTGGACTATTTCAGTTTTTGTTGCAAAACACAGGCATTTTTCAGTGGTTAGGAGCACAGGCTTTGGCATATGATAGACTTAGGTTGAAACTTTATTCTACTACTTACCAGCTCTATGACCTTGTTCAAGTTACTTGACTTTTGAGTCTCAATTGCTCATCTGTCATGAGTTATGAATACATTTATTATTAAAGTATTTGGGAGGGAAGTGATAGATCACTGCTTTCCAAATTGGCCACACCAATTTGCAGTCACACCAGCAATGTAGAAGAGTACCCTTTTCCCCACATCCTCGCCAGCCCTTGTTGTTGTTTGACTTCAGAATAGCTGCCAATCTTACTGGAGTGAGATGGTATCTTAGGGTGGTTTTGATTTGCATTTCTCAGACTGCTAGAGATGGTGAGCATTTTTTCATGTACTTGTTGATTGACTGTATGTCCTCCTCTGAGAATTGTCTGTTCAGGTCCTTGGCCCATTTGTTGATTGGGTTATTTGTTATCTTATTGTCTAATTTTTTGAGTTCTTTGTATACTCTGGATATCAGGGCTCTATATGAAGTATGAGGAGAAAAAATTTGTTCCCCTGATGTAGGCTTCCTATTTACCTCTCTTATTGTTTCTCATGCTGAGAAAAAACTTTTAATTTTAAATAAGTCCCATTTGTTGATTCTTGTTATTAACTCTTGTGCTATGGGTGTCGTATTAAGGAATTTGGAGCCCGACCCCACAATATGTAGATCGGAGCCAACTTTTTTCTTCTATCAGATGCCGTGTCTCTGATTTGATATCAAGCTCCTTGATCCATTTTGAGTTAACTTTTGTGCATGGCCAGAGGAGGGGATTCAGTTTCATTTTGTTGCATATGGATTTCCAGTTTTCCCAACACCATTTGTTGAAGACTCTATCCTTCCTCCATTGCATGCTTTTAGCCCCTTTATCAAATATAACATAGTTGTAACTTTGTGTATTAGTCCCTGTGTCCTCTATTCAGTACCGTTGGTCCACCTGCCTGTTTTGGTATCAGCACCATGCTATTTTTGTTACTATTGCTCTGTAATATAGTTTGAAATCTGTTATCGCTATACCGCCTGATTTACACTTCCTGCTTAGAGTTGCTTTTGCTATTCTGGGTCTTTTATTTTTCCATATGAATTTCATGATTGCTTTATCTATTTCTACAAGAAATGCCATTGCGATTTTGATTGGCATTACATTAAACCTATAGAGAACTTTTGGTAATATCGCCATTTTGATGGTATTCGTTCTGCCTATCCATGAACAGGGTATATTTTTCCATCTTCTAAGATCTTCTTCCACTTCTCTCTTTAGGGTTCTGTAGTTTTCATTGTATAAATTTTTCACCTATTTTTTTAGGTTGATTCCCAAGATTTTTTTTTTTTTTGAGGATATTGTGAATGGAGTGTTTTTCCTCATTTCCGTTTCATAAGTTTTGTCACTGATATACAGAAATGCCTTTAATTTGTGCGTGTTGATTTTATATCCTGCCACTTTGCTGAATACATTTATTAGTTCTAGTAGTTGTTTTGTAGACCCTTTTGGGTCTTCTAGGTATAGAATCATGTCTTCCGCAAATAGTGATAATTTAAGTTCTTCTTTTCCTATTTTTATGCCTTTAAATTCTTTTGTCTGTCTAATTGCTCTGGCCAGTGTTTTGAGAACTATATTGAATAGAAGTGGTGATAGAGGGCATCCCTGTCTTGTTCCAGACTTTAAGGGGAATTCCTTCAATTTTTCTCCATTTAGAATGATGCTAGCCTGAGGCCTAGCATAGATAGCTTTTACAATGTTGAGGTAAGTTCCTGTTATCCCTAGTTTTTCTAATGTTTTGAACATAAAGCGATGCTGTACTTTGTCGAATGCTTTTTCTGTGTCTATCGAGATGATCATATGGTTCTTATCTTTAAGTCTACTGATGTGGTGAATAACATTTATTGATTTCCGTATATTGAACCATCCTTGCATCCCAGGGATGCAATGGTGCACAATTTTTTGGATGTGTTTTTGTATCCGATTTGCCAGAATTTTATTGAGGATTTTTGCATCTAGGTTCATTAGAGATATTGGTCTGTAGTTTTCTTTCTTTGAGGTATCTTTGTCTGGTTTTGGAATCAGGGTGATGTTGGCCTCATAGAATGAATTTGGAAGAACTCCCTCTATTTCTATTTCCTGAAATAACTTGAAAAGAATTGGTATTAATTCTTCTTTAAAGGTTTTGTAAACCTCCGCTGTATACCCATCCGGTCTTGGACTTTTCTTGGTTGGTAGTCTTTTGATTGCTTCTTCTATTTCATCCATTGATATTGGCCTGTTCAAATTGTGTGCATCCTCCTGACTCAGTCTGGAGAAATCATGTGACTTAAGAAATTTATCGATGTCTTCACTATCTTCTATTTTATTGGAATATAGGTTTTCAAAATAATTTCTAATTGTCTTCTGTATTTCTGTAGCACCTGTTGTGATATTGCCTTTTTCATCCCATATATTAGTAATTTGAGTTCTCTCTCCTCTTTGTTAGCATGGCTAAGGGTCTGTCAATCTTATATATTTTTTCAAAGAACCATCTTTTAGTTTTGTTAATTTTTTCAATAGTTTCTTTTGTTTCAATTTCGTTGATTTTCGCTCTGATTTTAATTATTTCTTGCCTTCTGCTACATTTGCTGTTGTTTTGCTCTTCCTTTTCTAGGGCTTTGAGATGAAGTGTGAACTCATTTATTTGTTGTTTTTCTCTATTTTTGAGGAATGACCACCAGGCGATGAGTTTTCCTCTTAAAACTGCTTTCATTGTGTCCCATAGATTCTGATATGTTGTGTCTGTATTTTCATTTGTCTCTAAGAATTTTTTGATTTCCTCCTTTATGTCTTCTGTAACCCATTGATCATTTAGTAACATATTGTTCATTTTCCATGTGATGTAGGATATTTCCTTCCTTCTTTTATCATTGAATCCAGTTTCATTTCATTATGATCAGATAAAATGCATGGTATTATATCCAGTTCTTTATATTTACTGAGGGTTGCCCTATGGCATAATATATGGTCTATTTTTGAGAAGGATACATGTACTACTGAGAAAAAAGTATATCCACTTGATGATGGTTGATATATTCTATATATATTAGTTAAGTCTAGGTATTGATTGTGATACTGTGTTCTATAGTTTCTTTATTCAACTTTTATTTGGAGTATCTGTCCAATGGTGAGAGAGGTGTGTTGAAGTCACCCATAATTATTGTGTTGTGGTCTATTTGATTCTTAAACTTGAGGAGAGTTTGTTTTATGAATGTCACAGCACCATTATTTGGTGCATAAACATTGATAATTATTATGTCTTGTTGGTGAATGGTTCCTTTTAACAGTATGTAATGTTCTTCCTTATCCCTTTTGCTTAACTTAGTCTTGAAGTTGACTTTATTCCAAATGAGGATGGTCATCCATGCTTGCTGAAAGTTCCTACCAAGCACTGGGATTATAGCTCAGTTGGTAGAGTGTTTGCCTCACATGCACAAGGGCCTGGGCTCAATCCCCAGAACCAAAATAAATAAATAAATAAATAAATAATGATTTTAAAAAAAAAATCCTACCATTAATTCAGATCATTTATTCACTCAAAATTTAACTACTATGGTTTCAAGTTGGGGCGCCTTTACTGTTACATCTTCCAGTTGCAACATGAAATTGGTTAAAATAAGCCTCTAAGTTACTAACAGGGTCATCACATGTTTTATTGTCCCAATGCCAAACATATTATATTTTTGTATAAAATGGAGCTAAGCAAATTCCAGATCTAAAGCTTTCAACTTTCAAGGGAGGTACATCTTCAGGAATCCTTGCCTTGTATCTGACAACATAACTAATTTTTTTAAAATTCTAATTATCTATATAAGCCATAACAATAACAATTACCCACATACAAAGTCATAGAGCAAAGAGAAAAGAGCAACAGTCAAAGATGCTAGCAACTAGAGTTCATCTTCAAGAGTGACAAGTGAGTTTTGACTAACTCCTTGGCTCTCAATGTCTCCCAGATTGTAGGATTCCTTCACCATGAGGGCCACAATACACTAGCAATGCCTGTCGTGGCTACCAAGGGACAGGTGGGGACAGCATGTCACACAATTGCTCTTTCCCCTCAGGTTTCAATTCTGGAGAGTGCAGTTGACAGTGGAAGGAGTCAAGTTCAATAATGATTCAGTTTCTTTATATGTAAATTACAAGGTTACATCACCTCATCTCCAAAACTCCTGAGAGTTCCCAATTTTATAAAAGCATTTCCAGTAACACCGGAAGAATCAATCAGGCATGTAAGATATTTGTGGATAGTCTCCAGTGAATCTCCAAACCCCGCCACTGCTTCCTCTTTCTTTCTTAAAAGTTAACTGCAAAGATATGATGAGTATTAAATAATTATATCAAAAGCTTAGGCAATAGTGCTTGGCATACAGTAAATGCTCAATGAACAGGTTTCTATATATTTTCCTCTAGGATAACCACTTCTAAACCTTTATGTCTGAAAGACATGACCCTGACCCATCTCCACTACAGCATTTGGCAATTAGCAGAATATCATCCTTCTTGATTGGAGACTGAGCCAGGAAAGTGCATTAGCGTGGGCCTAACCCTATGGGGGCACAATATCATGTCCATACAGTGTATGGTATCCATTGGGATTTCCCTGCTCAGAGAAATTATTTTGGGCTGGTATTATTCACAAGGCAGTGAGAACTTTCAGAGTCTGTGGGAGGAAATTACTTTCCAAGAGGTACATAAAGAAGAATGGGCAGTGAAATCAATGCAAGAAAAATTAGAAGGCAAAGTGATTGGGTTAGGAGAGTCTCAACACAATCAGTGAATTCATCCACTGGTGGAGTAACTGGGTGGTAACTGTAGGAAGGCAGGGTGTGGCTAGAGGAGACAGGTCACTGGGGGTGTGCCTTTGGGGTATATATTTTGTCTCTGGTGAGCAGATCTGCAGATTGATACCCCTCCTTCTCTGCTTCCCGGTGGCATGTCCTGAGGTGCATTCCTTCTGCTATGATATTCTGCCTCACCTAGGGCCCAGAGCAATGGAGTTGGCTATCTATGGACTGAGACCATTGAAACCATGAGAACTAAATAAACTTTTTCCTCCTCCAAAATTGTTCTTGTCAGGTCTTCTGGTCACAGCATAGAAAAAAACAAAAACAAAACAAAAAACCTGACTGCAATAGGCAGGAACTCACCTGAAAACAGAAGAGAATCAGCTTATATTAGCTGTCAAGTGCAAAGTCAGGAACATAAGGAAGGTAAAAGAAATGGAGGCAGGGACCCAATGAAACCATACTTCAAATTTAAATGTGATCTCCATAGTTTTCTATTTAAAGTGTCTTTGCATTCAAACCCACTGGAGTAAGCTCTCTGTATTTGTGACTAACAACATAGGGTGTAAACAGAATGTTGGTTTAAGAGACCAACAGTTAAGTCATTCAATGCTTTCTTCATTCATCACTAAGACGAAAATGTCAAATTATAAAGATAAAAATCAGGAATGTGTGCTGAATGGAATATACACAGATAACATCTCCTGCTTCCTCTTTCTTCCTATCCTCTTTCCCCATAAGAGAAGAATAAACTAGGGTAAGGATTTAAAGATCTCATTTAGACAAAAGGATAGGAAATAGGCTCTCGGGTCCCTTGCCATAAATTTTTACTCAGGTAACACTGGGGTCATGGGATAAGAACCCATGAGAGACTAAATGGGAAGAGTTGTATCTCACTGAAGTTCTTCACCTTAGAGACCAGCCACAGCTCAGGCTATTATGTGGGGAAGACCCGTTAAGGTGACCATGAATTATTCTGCAAGGTCAGAACTGCAGCCCAAAGTGCAAAATGAAACCTGGTAGTTGAGTCTGGATTAAACATGGCTGGGATTCTTGTCTTTCTCAGAAAGGACTTTTTCACACGGCTTCTCTACTATCAATATCTTATGCCACAATACTTTGTTTATTCTAAGTCACTCTAGGTCATCAGAAATTCCTTCACAATAAAACAGGGGTGTGGGGGAGGATTCCCAGAGACATCATTTGGGAGTTTGGGAGAAGAGAAAGACTTATACCAACCCATCAGAAATGAAAATTAAAAATATGGACCACGCCACTGCTGAGGGTGCACACAGGATGATTGACACCTTTGCTGTGACAACTAGAAAAACAAAAAGCAATGTATGTTCCAAAATACATTTAACTATTAAACACCATCGGGGCAATGACAGGAAACAAAGTGCCCCACTTACCAGGTGAAGCCAGAACAACATGAGGGAGTCCCTGTGTCACTCTCACAGATGAGGACTAGATGTTAAATTGTTCTTTTCTCTATTTTGATAAATTCATAGTATAAGCAACTTCCAACAACTGGGATACAGAAAGAAAATTAGAGAAAATTAGTCAAAGTTGTAGGGATAAAACCCAGCTACCAAAGGGGCCTCTCCCCTTGACCACTAAAATCGCATCCCACCCTCTCTGTTTACTTCAACATCTGACTCCATTTCCTGGTATAAGGACCAGTAGCAAAGAAGGTCCCTGAGGTCACAGACATGTTCACTTTCAATACATATCTGCTCAACTGGGATAGGAGTAGAGCACCTAAAGTAAAAGAGTCATCTCACATAATTCTCAAATCAACTATAGGCCAGAAATTCCACTATTACCCTTGCATTTTAGATGGGGCATTTGAGGGTATGAGGATTGAATAAGCTGCCCAAAATCTCTGCCCCAGTAAACAGGTGTCAAGTCCCCACCCCTCCAAAACCATTCTTTATTAACAGGTAATATATACAGGCCAGTGATAATAGTCTAGGTCCACCAATGATCTTACTTGCTCCCGCCAAAAAATTATCTCCAATTTTTATGAATGGAGAAACCATAGCCTAGAAAGATCAAGCTCTTTAGTATTTACATCAGACCATAAGAAAGTGTAGAGGGGCTGGGGATGTGGCTCAAGTGGTAGCGCGCTTGCCTGGCATGCGTGGGGCACTGGGTTCGATCCTCGGCACCACATAAAAAAATAAATATGTTGTGTCCACCAAAAAACACCAAAAAATAAATGTTAAAGAAAAATAAATAAAGTGTAGAGGCAAGATTCAAACTCAGAGGGCTCCAGATGTCTTCTTAACATTCCTACTACAGTCCCATTTAAATGAGTAAGTCCTTCTGGGCTGTTCTGGTGTTAGTTAAATCTAGAGGTCAATTTCAACTCTGGATCTTTATTAGGTTTGAAACCTGAGCCCATTACTCAGCAACATCAAAGACTGGATAGAATCACCTATTGGCACCTTTGAAAATAAGAAGATGCTGATAATTAATTACCCAAGTACTTGCGAAAACACTGTAGTATTTTCAATAAAATTATGTGTCTGTAGGTGGGGAACAAAAGAAACAAGTGAGTTTGTAACTGTTTTTGTTGTCTGAAGACAACCAGCCACAGAAAGACACATACTCCCTAATTATCACACCACCTTTGAGAAGACTCATGCCACAAACACGGAGAGATTAAGATGAAAGGAAAAATTGATGGAAATGTTACCTTAATGAAAATTAACTAATATCATAGACTTTTGTGTACTAACAGGTTCTGTCCAATTTAAGGGAATAAAATCCTTAACAAACAATACCAACCCGATTATATGAAGACTGTTAGGAGGGATTATGGTCAGTAATTACAGTCAAAACATGCTGACTAGAATTCATGAGAAAAAAATGTGGCCTTCAAATGTGACTCTATAGTGTGGTTCTGCAATCCTTCAATCTTTTATTTAAGTATCACTAATATCACGGAGAAAAAAATTGTCCCTGACGACAGTTTTTTGACACCATAAATTGACAGTTTCATGGTGATCTCTCTCTATGTTTAAAACAGAGAAGAAAAAGGAAAGAAAAGAGAGGTAAATATCAGAAAGGAATAATTGTTTGAGACAATACAAGGAAGAAACATGTTTGGCAAGATGGATCTAAAAAATAGGATTAATAGGGAAGATCTAAGTTTGTGACTAAGCAGGAGGCAGAATATACTTTTTTTTTTCCTTCCAGATCCTAGAACTGAACATTGAGAGGTGCAAGCATATGTCAATTCCTGTCCACCACATTGATGAACCTAGCTGGAATTCTTTAGTTCAAGAGCTCTGGTCCCCCCAAAAAAATGCTTAGTGATTTCCAAAACAGTTGGATCCTGCTTTTTTGTTTTTTTTAAAGTGCTCTAATTAACAAATTAGAAGTCCTTTCCTTGCAGATAAAACTGCTAATGTAGACAAAGTCTCAATATAAAATAACCATTTTCAGAAGATACTGGACAGAGGAGGAAGCATGCTGTAATAAGTTTATATTCTATTTGCAACCTTGGTGTTCAACTGCAGGACTACTTTTTAAGGGGAAATTGAGACCTTTCGAGCATTTCTTTTTTTTTTGATTGTTTGTTTGTTTCTTTTTTTTAATTTTATTTTTTTTTATTGGTTGTTCACAACATTACAAAGCTCTTGACATATCATATTTCATACATTAGATTCAAGTGGGTTGTGAACTCCCAATTTTACCCCAAATGCAGATTGCAGAATCACGTCGGTTACACATCCACAATTTTACATAATGCCCAATTAGTAATTGTTGTATTCTGCTACCTTTCCTATCCCCTACTATCCCCCCTCCCCTCCCCTCCCATCTTCTCTCTCTACCCCATCTACTGTAATACATTTCTCTCCTTGTTTATTTACCCATTCCACTCACAACCTCTTATATGTAATTTTGTATAGCAATGAGGGTCTCCCTTCATTTCCATGCAATTTCCCTTTTCTCTCCCTTTCCCTCCCATCTCATGTCTCTGTTTAATGTTAATCTTTTCTTCCTGCTCTTCCTCCCTGCTCTGTTCATAGTTGCTCTCATTATATCAAAGAAGACATTTGGTATTTGTTTTTTAGGGATTGGCTAGCTTCACTAAGCATAATCTGCTCTAGTGCCATCCATTTCCCTGCAAATTCTATGATTTTGTCATTTTTTATTGCTGCATAGTACTCCATTGTGTATAGATGCCACATTTTTTTTTTATCCATTCATCTATTGAAGGGCATCTGGGTTGGTTCCACAGTCTAGCTATTGTGAATTGTGCTGCTATGAACATTGATGTGGCAGCATCCCTGTAGCATGCTCTTTTAAGGTCTTCAGGGAATAGTCCAAGAAGGGCAATAGCAGGGTCAAATGGTGGTTCCATTCCCAGCTTTCCCAGGAATCTCCAAACTGCTTTCCAAATTGGCCGCAACAATTTGCAGTCCCACCAGCAATGTACAAGAGTACCCTTTTCTCCACATCCTCGCCAGCACTTGTTGTTGTTTGACTTCATAGTGGCTGCCAATCTTACTGGAGTGAGATGGTATCTTAGGGTGGTTTTGATTTGCATTTCTCTGACTGCTAGAGATGGTGAGCATTTTTTCATGTACTTGTTGATTGATTGTATATCCTCCTCTGAGAAGTGTCTGTTCAGGTCCTTGGCCCATTTGTTGATTGGGTTATTTGTTATCTTATTGTCTAATTTTTTGAGTTCTTTGTATACTCTGGATATTAGGGCTCTATCTGAAGTGTGAGGAGTAAAAATTTGTTCCCAGGATGTAGGCTCCCTATTTATCTCTCTTATTGTTTCTCTTGCTGGGAAAA
Organism: Urocitellus parryii; assembly: GCF_045843805.1. Lineage (NCBI taxonomy): Eukaryota > Metazoa > Chordata > Mammalia > Rodentia > Sciuridae > Urocitellus > Urocitellus parryii. The sequence continues at coordinate 3,405,680 of NW_027551777.1, forward strand.
AACTTTTTAGTTTAAGTAAGTCCCATTTGTTGATTCTTGTTATTAACTCTTGTGCTATGGGTGTCGTATTAAGGAATTTGGAGCCCGACCCCACAATATGTAGATCAGAGCCAACTTTTTCTTCTATCAGACGCAGAGTCTCTGATTTGGTATCAAGCTCATTGATCCATTTTGAGTTAACTTTTGTGCATGGTGAGAGAAAGGGATTCAGTTTCATTTTGTTGCATATGGATTTCCAGTTTTCCCAGCACCATTTGTTGAAGATGCTATCCTTCCTCCATTGCATGCTTTTATCCCCTTTATCAAATATAAGATAGTTGTAACTTTGTGGATTAGTCTCTGTGTCCTCTATTCTATACCATTGGTCCACCCGCCTGTTTTGGTACCAGTGCCATGCTGTTTTTGTCACTATTGCTCTGTAATATAGTTTGAAATCTGGTATCGCTATACCGCCTGATTCACACTTCCTGCTTAGAATTGCTTTTGCTATTCTGGGTCTTTTATTTTTCCATATGAATTTAATGATTGCTTTATCTATTTCTACAAGAAATGCCATTGGGATTTTGATTGTCATTGCATTAAACCTATAGAGAACTTTTGGTAATATAGCCATTTTGATAAGGTTAGTTCTGCCTATCCATGAACATGGTATATTTTCCATCTTCTAAGATCTTCTTATACTTCTCTCTTTAGGGTTCTGTAGTTTTCATTGTATAAATGTTTCACCTCTTTTGTTAGGTTGATTCCCAAGTATTTTATTTTTTTTTTGAGGATATTGTGAATGGAGTGTTTTTCCTCATTTCCGTTTCAGAAGTTTTGTCGCTGATATACAGAAATGCCTTTGATTTTTGCGTGTTGATTTTATATCCTGCCACTTAGGCGAGTTTGTTTTTATTTATTAGCATCAAATTTTTTTCAGTAACTCTTTCCAAAACACTCATCTCAGAAAACCAAGAGGAAAAAAAATATTTGGTAAAGAATAGACAATTCTTTGAGCAGGAACCTCTGAACCATGTTTACTGAGACAGGTCACATAAAGAATAATCACTTAATACTGTGCTTAGTATTAAACTTGGAATTTCTATAAGGATCGATATGATATAGGTTGTTCCTCTCTCTGAGATCCAAAAGAGAAGCAAATTGCAGGACACCAAGAGAAATCGATCAAACCACTCCATTGGCTCTTTGTTCCTGGCAGGCTAAAGTGCTTGTGAGACCTCTACTCAGCCCCAGTCTCAGGAGGAACATGCAGGCATGATTGGAGCAGGACCACTTCCAAACATGAAGACTTTCTCTCTCAGGCCCAGAGTAATGAAGGTATGAAGATCTACTTGATATTATTTCTGACATTACATTAGCTTCCAAATGTAGCAACAACAAATTTGAAAAGGCAACTGTGTTTTCTTCAGGCCACATTAGATATTTCCCTCAGTTTTCTCCATTACTTTGGTGGTCATTTATAAAAACATGGACTAATATATAGACTTCCCAACATAAAACACAGATACAGATGAGAAGATGATAGGAGTTAAAAGCATTCTTTCCTCTTCCTCTTGAGATGCGGAGTTTCTCAGCACAATTTAAAATGCCACCCAGGTAGCCTATGCTGGTGAATTAAAATAACTTGAGTTGACATGATAAACACAAACAATCAGAAGATGGATCTCACATCATTCCAAAAAAAAAAAAAAGTAGCACTTCACTACCTCGCTTAAGAATATTTACGACCAAAGTCAAATGAACAATTATCTTTGCTAAAAGGGATGATAGGAATCTATCTACCACTGAAGATCGTTCTGCCTCAAAATTCAACACAGAATGATCTTCAGCTCATTTTGAAATGCATTAATCTCAAAACAACCTCATTGGTTTCATATTAATTTGCACTCCTACATAAATTAATCTGTCCCACCGGTGTGATTGAGAAGGCACACAGCCACGTACCACCCATCCAGGGCCACTGTCCAAGGTGAAAATCACGATCCCTGTGTTCCTACTCTCCTGTTACCCCTCAAGAGGCTCCCCAGGCTGTCCCTTGGCAGGTGCAAGATGCCAAATGTATTTGTGCTAACAGCCAGATGTGCACACCAGGGTCCACAAAACACACTCAAGATAGAGGGAGTGGAGGACCCTGAATCTGAAGTGTATTTCCAGGGACAGGGCAGGGGGTGGGGGAATTTTACCAAGGTTCATCTTGCCAAGCCCAGAGCCATCTCACTTCCTTGCTTTAGTCCCAATCATCCTCTACTATCCACCACACCCACTCCCTGCTTCCCTGAACATCTACCCTGTTTTCATCAATCTGAGAAAGATAATTCACATAAATTACATAATTCAACATGAGATTACTATTTGCCCAACTTTTTAATTATCTTACTAATTCAATAATATTCCCCATGAAAATAATCAATTCATTTGCAACATAATTATTTGTTACCACTCTTATTATATATTCATTAATCCAAGTATTCAAAGCATTTTTCATTATTTATTTATTTATTTGGTGCCTGGGATTGAACACAGGAGTACTTAACTACAAAGCCACATCTCCAGTCTTTTTTAAAAAATATTTTATTAGAGACAGGGTGTCACTGAGTTGCTAAGTGCCTCACTTAGTTGTTGAGACTAGCGTGGGGTCCTCCTGCCTCAGCTTCCCAAGCCATTACACCCAGGAGGCCTCATATTTCTCGGGACCTGCATCCAGGATACATTAGACTATGAGTGAGGGATAAGGGTCTCTGGCTCATGAAGAACACTCCTGTGCACACAGCTCCTACCATTGCTGTGGTTTTCACTACCTCCCAGGAACCTTTCACTGACCCAGGTGGTTGGCCTGCATTGTTGATTTTATTCCTTACTCTGTCCTAAGTCAAATCTAGTATCACTTTCCCATTACACAAGTATGTAAACTCATGCACCAAGGCAATATAGCACATGTGGTGAGAATACAAATCCTAGTGAATCTAAGACTCAAGGTTTTGCTCTTGATCTTAATCCTACATGACCTCATCTTTTCAGTAAAATATGCAGAGTGCAGACACCATCTCTCAAAGAACTTCAGGGTTTGAATGAAGGTGAAGCTTTCTTCCACCAGGTCCTTCCACCATGATGTTTCCAACTAGGAGCCAGCTGACCTTGGCCTAAATCCTCTGACACCATGAGTCAAAATAACAGTTTTCCCCTCTATGTTGTTATCAGGATTCTTCCCCCCCCACCCCGCCCCTTTGGGTCACAGGAACAAAATGCCGACTAACACTAGTTAGTCATAATATGTATATAAGTTTTTTTAACAAATTTCACACTTCCATATGATGAGTCCACATGCAGGAATATAAGAATTCAAGAAAATGCAATTAAGCAAAGGAGCAGTTATGCCCAGATAACCTTCCTACCCCTATTTTTAATGTGAAAAGGGGAATAATAGACTGCCTGTCCCAACAATGAGAGGGTATACCTCCTGGGATGGTACCAGCAGAGCTCTGAAATATAGAGGTGAAGGCCACTGAAGAAAATCAGAGCATGAAATTATATATCCACGATTGTAAAAATCACCACTCTACAAATGTTTGATAAAATATGTTTTATGCTTAAGGGTTCTGACCATTTTATGAGTCAAATGTAGTACTTGTTCAAGACCCAAAAGGCAGCAACCACTTAGCTTAAAGTCTGCACCAATTGTTTCATGGAAGAAATAAACATGTTCTTGTGAATAGTTTTTCATTTTTCTGACTCAACTTCCAACTGGGACTGCTTTATATATTTTACAATGAATTTAACTTCCTCTTTTATCTCCCCATAGAAGTGCAAGAAATTTTTTTTAAAAAATTATTCATATCATCATTATTAGGAAAATGCTTGTTTAGCATGCTCTTTAGAGAAAAATCTGAAATCAATTTATATATACATATTACCAAAAACTCGCATAACATTTTGCTTAGACATACATCCATCAACCATGTTTAAAAACATCCATTCTCAGGCTGGGGTTGTGACTGTGGTAGAGCACTTGCCTAGCACATGTGAGGCACTGAGTTCAATTGTCAGCACCACATAAAAATAAAGGCCCATCAATGTTTTTTTTAAAAATTGGTTTTTTAAAAAATCCATTCTCCTTGTCCAAGGAATTCTATTTTAAAAAATGTTTTCCTACAACATTATAGCCACTATTTCTATAACCTTTCAAATAGGCATGGCCAATCTTAGCACAGCAAGGGAAGCATCTGCTGAAATTAGCCAAATTTATAATCTGTGTTCAGTGGCAGCTCTGTGCACGGAATCTGGCAGAATGTCACCCATTTCTGATCTGAAGACTATGATTATAAATTATTATGTCATTAGCCCTTTTCTGCTTTTAAGTATATACCTTTCCTTCCCAAGAAAGGAATGAATCGAGACATCTGAAATGCAGCTAATGTAAGACTTAGGGTTTTGATGCATTACTAACATTTGAAATGAGGCTTGAGACCATTCCTAGGGTGGGTTAATATTTCTCACCACTTCTGAAAAGGAGATTAGGGAACTGAAAAGGCTGAGATGAATTGAAGGTCTTGATGATAAAAATGAGTTAAGAACAGTTTTTTTTTTTTTTTTTTCTAATGGAGGTCTTAACACGCCAGTCTCCCTAGTTTGTTAAAAAGCCTCTATGATCAATGCAAGATATCTAATCACAATCAGAGGTCCTCGTTAACAGGGCCCCCCCCCATCTCCCCACTAGGAATATGGAGACAAGTAGCCACATTCCTCCTTTGACCAGCCCTGTATGGGGTCTCCAGTGACAGTCCAGGTCAGGTATAGGATCCACGTCACATCTCAGCCCAAGTTTCACTTCTTCAAGAAACTTCCTTGAACCCTTATCCTAGATCAGTCTGCTCTGTCATAAGCTTCAGAAAACTATCACTTTCCTCTGAAACCGTTAATCCCCTTGATTCCCTTGAAAGCCTTTGAGCCTTTGAGTTTGCCACAACTCCTACCTCCTACTGGCCTGACTGTAATTCTTACAGCTAGGAGAGAACTTTGGCTAACTGGCTACCCTTAAATGCCATTATAATAATCATGCAAGTAAGTAAAAGCAAATTGCTTGCTAGACCACTGCTGAATCAAGACACATTCTGTAACTTCCACACTGTAGTAGCTAAACCTTAAATAAAACCTCTAGAGCCACCTGTCCTTTTTGCTCCCACTTGTTCCCCTTATATCTGGATGGACGTCTAAATAGATAGCCAATAGATCTTTCTCAAATTCATAAAGTAAAAAAATAAAACAAACAAACAAACAAAAACTAATGAATAAATGAAAACTAAGTGACTGTGCCTGATCCCTTTAACAGATGCTTTTCATATGGGATGAAAGAGGCATTATCAATACTGAATCCCTGTCCTATAATTTCTACTGGTGCCACCACATGACACCCTCACAGCAGCACGCCAGAGCTTAAAACAATGATTTGGTTCAGAGCCCATCCACCTTCCATCAGAACCAACATTCCTTTAGATTAGAGCTGTACTTGGCCTTCTTCACATTCTCTATTTCCCACTCATCAAAAGGACTCATTAACAACCCAATATCAGATGTCTCAAGTAATATCTCATCCCTGAATTGCTTGTGGCTGCCTGTTTCCAGCACTACCTTGCTGTGCTCACCAGTAATTAACTTGCAGTGTTCCACTGGCTCAGACACATCCCAGGGCATCAAAGTATTCGCCAGCAGGTAGCTACGCATGCAACGTGCTGCCCAAGTTAAACTCCATAACCAAATATCACATGCTAAGTGCCAGTCAATATGGAAGACCTTCTTTTTTTTTTTTAGAGTGAGAGAGGGGAGAGAGAGAGAGAGAGAGAGAGAGAGAGAGAGAGAGAGAGAGAGAGAATTTTTAATATTTATTTTTTAGTTCTCCGCGGACATAACATCTTTGTTTGTATGTGGTGCTGAGGATCGAACCCGGGGCTCACGCATGCCAGGCGAGTGCTCAACCGCTTGAGCCACATCCCCAGCCCCTATGGAAGACCTTCCTGACATGCAAGTCACAAGTCAGGTGGAGAGGCATGGTAACCGTGCTTAAATCACTTTCCTTCAAACTCTTTTAATTTGAATCCTGTGACAACACAGGCAGAACTAGAATAAAGACCTGTTTTTATGCTATAGAGGTCAGGTTTGCTTCGAGAATCCTAAAAATAAAACTGCACGGATCCAGTTCAACCAGATAAGTTCAATAAATAAAAGCATCATATAGCTATATGCTATAATGACCATGAATACAGGCGTTAGAGCGTTATAAGTGGCCCTGAGAAAGTTACCTAAATACTCTGCACCTCGGTTTCTTGTCTGCAACATGGGGTTCATAACCGTACCTAACTCATAGCAAGGGATGAGATTAAGTGCTTTAAATGGTACCCTGCAAACAGCATGCTATATGGTTAAGTATTAGCTGTTATTAATTGGAGCATACAGTTAGGATTTTGAAGTGTCCCCCAAAAGCTCATATGTGAGACAATGCAGAACTGTTTATATAAATATTTTTATATTTTTGCCCTTGGCAAGCTGAGCGCATGCATGTGCTCTTATTCTCTCTCTCCCCCTTTCCTGCCTGTCATATCCCGAGCCACTTCCCTCCACCGCAGCCTTCCACACCATGAGGTTCTGCCTCACACTGGGCCCAGAGCTATGGAGTCAGCAGATCATGAACTGAGACCTCTGAAACCAAGAGCCAAAATAAACGGTTCCTCCTCTACATTGTTCTTGGCCAGTTATATTGGTCACAGGGACACAAAGTGGATGAAAACAGAGCTTTATTATTGCCCAAGGCTGAACACACAGTCGGACCATGATAAATACCCATGGAAGAATGACGGAATGACTGAGCACACCGAAAACTATCCTTGCAGGGACTTTAGAAAAACCCACTTCAATAACTCAATCATTCTTCATTCATTAATAATATCAGCCCACCCCAAAGGTTCTCAGTGAACATTGTCGTTGTGGATTCTTTCTTTACTAACTACACAATCATTACATTTTAGTTAATTTTTTCTAAAGAAAAGACTGCATAATTCAGGCACTGATCTCTACTGCATTCCTTCTGAAATTCTAGGTCACTGAGATGACACGTAATCAAATGATAATAGTGTGGGCTGGAGGATAGAGCACCTCATCAAAAAGGCTTTAAAAAGAGCAGAGGGAATAAAGTCAGAAGCTCAACCTGAGCCATGCATGGGAAGCCATGGACACAAAGAAACTGTAACCAAGAGCGGAAAAGAGGGGCCAAGGCAGTCAAGACAAGAGGAGATCCACATGAGTGCAGAATTATTGGCTTTAGAGGTTCCTGGAGAAAAGCCGAACAGATCCTATTGCTTTTCCCTGCAGGGAAGGGCAGTGCAGTGATTTAGAATTCAACTCTTGTTTGACGGAGGGTTTTGATCTGGAATCAGGGTGCAGGGGGGTCATTAGCTTGTAACCCACCGTAAAAAAATGTGGACCGTGGCAATGCTGTCCAGGAGTGAGCCATCTGAGCAATACCCCCCTGGGCAAGAAAGGATGGCATTACCTACCTTGTTCCCCACATTAGTGAAGAGGGCTAATTTTATCCTAAGTCATGGTTGATATTATACAGCCTTTCTGCAGTATCTTTGGGAAAGTCTCCAAACTGCTTTACTGATGATAGAATAAAATAGTTCTCTCAGTCCCATCAATTTAGTTCCACATTCCTGGAAAAGATAACACACCATGTGCCCAACGCCCCACCAACTTGTCCCACAGGACAGCGTGGGTTAGAAGCACTGAGCACATTTCACACCACTGCTTACAATTCCACTGATACTTTTCCAGGTGGCTGAACACTACCTGGAGGCATTAAATGAGTAACTGTTACTAAGGTACTACATAGAATACTATCTAAAAGAACATATGGAATTACATTTGATTTTGGGGGGTGTGGTGGGGGGTAAGGACGGGATACCAGGGATTGAATACAGGGGTGCTTAAACACTGATCCCCAGCCCTTTAAAAAAATATTTAGAAACAGTGTCTTTCTGAGTAGCTGAGGGCCTCACTAAGTTGCTGAGGCTGGCTATGAATTCATGAGCTTCCACGATTACAGGCATGCGCTACAATTTCTCATACAATTTATTATCGTCTCTTCTCTTCATCTCCCAAGTGGGACAGGAGCACCAAAAAAGCATGGATCTTTCCTAAGTAGGCCTCTGTGATGTCCCCACCCTATCTAGAGCAGCGCCTCATAAATATTAAGCATCAAAAACCATTTACCTACCCAATTCAGTAGTTTATATCTGTGATTCATGTGATTCGGGAGGCTATGGCAGGAGGATTGCAAGTTCAAGGCCAGCTTAAGTAATTTAGTGAGGTCCTAAGCAATTTAGGGAAATTCTGCCTTAAAATTAAAAAATTAGGAAAATAAAAATAACTAAAGTGGTAAAAATAGCTCAGTACAGTGTCTCTGAGTTCAATCCTTATTATAAAAAACAGAACAAAACCAGAAAACCTAAAATGATTCATGACATATGTAGTATACACATGATTGATATAGGACAAACTATATGTTTTTTTAAAATAATCTACAAATAAGCTTCGCATTTTCGTCTATGATTCCTAAAATGTGCATTTATTCTTCAGAAAGTTTGATAAATTTGATTATAGATAGGAAAAGTGAACCTTCCAGCTAAGGAGGTGGTTTCTCTATTTACACCACTTAAATCTCCACGTTTCTCCTTGAGATGAGTTGTGTTATACCCCTTTTATAGATGAGGAAAGTTATACTCAGAGATGATAACAATGCTCCTCGAACCAGGCAATTTCAGGAACAAAGACTTTGCAAACAGGTAACCTGATTCCACATCCTATAATTTGCTAGTATATTTAGAAAAAAAGGTGATTACCTTTTATTTTAGGGAATAAAATTAGGACTTTCTTTTGAGATAGTCCACCATCCAGGGAGTGTGCCGAGAGTCAGCATACCTGTCAACAATCTTCTGGGGTGTTAAGCACACTCCTGGAGACATTTCCTTTCCACCATGTATTTTGACTTGGGCTGAGAGGAGCTTAAAGGAGTTAAGGAGCTTAAGGCATCAGACCTACTGAGGCAGAACTCAAAAGAACTAGAGTATATCACAACCCTAAAATCCTTAAGACCTCACACAAAAATGTCTCCAGGCACCAGGAAGGTAATTAATTCAATGATAGGAGCCTACTACTGCAAGGCAGTGGGGCAGAGTGGAGACTGTGGAAAACTTCAAAGCCCAAGTTCAGTCTGCAATAGCTTTTTAAATTCCAGCCAGATGGGCATCACTAAAGGGCCTCCTCAGAGGTTGCTGCACCCACCGTAGAGTGTCTCAGTGTGCAAATATGCATTTTGTACATGTCCCTAGTTGATGTGATGCTGTTGGTCTAGGGATTGCACTTTGAGAACAACTGGTCTAAAGAAAGCCGTTTCTACTCAGTACTAGTTGATTGGTGAAACTGAGAAAAAAAAATACCCAGAGAAGGTTTCTCAAGCAAGACTGAATTTTCCCAGTCTAAGTTTTTAAGATAGGGTATAATTCAGTTAGAACAAGACTTCCAGACAAGAAAAGAGTGTCCAAACCAAAGGAACAATGCCTAACCATTCTTATTTGGGGCATTAAAGGGTCACGATACAATTACCCCCAAGAATACCAAAAAAAAAAAAAAAATGAGCACAACTAAAATGCTAAACCAAGGTATGGTTATTGGAGGAACTAATTTCTGCAAATTGTAAACAGCAAGATTCTGTTTTTCAAAAGATTTTTCAACTTTTCCAATGAGCATGCACAGATTGCCCCATGGACCAGCAAGTTTGACCTAAAGTCACTGAAGAAGAGAAAGTTCCCTGTTTAAGGCCTCATACATATTATTTGCATCTCATGCCCCTGATTTAAAACCTGGAACAAGCATTTGGTGCATGTGTAACAAGCAGTATGGGCAAGGGTTACAGTCACTCTTTCCCTGCTGTGACTAGAAGATCTGACCAGAACAATTTTAAAGGAGGAAAAGTTTATTTTAGAGTTCACAGTTTTAGAGATCTTAGTCCACAGAAGTCCAGCTCCATTCCTCAAGGGCTCAAGGTGAGGCAGAACATCATGGCAGGAGAGTGTGGCAGAGGGAAGTAGCTCACATGGTGATCAGGAAGCAGAGAGAGACTCCGCTCTCCAGAGACAAATATAGACCCCAAAGCCATACCCCCAATGCCACCTCCTACAGCCACACCCCTCCTACCTCCAGTTCTCCAGTTACCACTCAGTTAATCCCTATCAGAGGATTAATTTACTGATTGGCTTAAGGCTCTCACAACCCAATCATTTCTCCTCTGAACCTTCTTGCATTGTCTCACCCATGAGCTTCTGGAGGACAACTCACATCCAAATCAAGGCACAGGAATCTGTCAATCACTCTTCATCTAGCTGAAAGCACTCCTAACAAGAACACCATCAAAGGTAAACAAAGAAGTCAGAAGCCCACAAAAACCCAGATCCTTGCAGAGCCCACAGATGTGTTTACCTTGCAGCTTCTCATCCTCCAATAAACAAACTCACTTAATTGCTTCTCTTTGTGTTGGTGGATTCTCACTTCCTGTGCACTGGCTATCACCAGGCTCCTTGAGGAGTCCCACTCTAAAAGTTTGATTCTTCCACTACCCAAAGTGCCAAGCTTAAAACCATCTTGTCCTCTGATCCCAAAACAAGGAGGCCAAAACTGTCTCTCTCACTCCTCAAAAAGTAAAAAATAAAAAACCCATCCGTTGTCATATATGGACCATTAGTCCTGCATTTAGGAGGCAAAATACAATGACTCTAGTCAGCTGTCAGGCAGAGTATATTAAATTTCTTTTTCCCCGAGACAGATCGCATTGATCTGTTTTACTTAGGCTCAGTCTCCAGAGTAGACTTCATAACTTAGGTTTATGACTTGATCCAATGATGCAGAAAAACAACCCCAAAAGCTCAATGATTGTATTAGGCTCATAATGGAGTGCCACATTCATGGCAGGGCAGCAGACTGAGAATTAATCGCCCTCATGTAGATGGCCTAACAGAGGATTCGGTGTCAGTTGTTCAAAAGGATGAGCCCCCGGGAGATGAATGACAACCACACAGATGCACGTGAAAGAAACATATATGGAGCTCCCACTGTATACCAAGCAATGAGCCCCAAGGGAAACAAGGCAGAAGAGACTTCAGGGTCTTGTAGTCTAGAGAAAGAGAAAGGCATTAATGGATTAAACGAGCACCCATTTGTACAACTCCAACTTGTGAAAAAGAAAATGAAATAACAGAATGGGAGGTGCAACTATCTGGGAGAATCCACAACAGCAGAGGGGATCTGGAGAGGTGACATTGCAGCCCAGCTCTGATGGCTATATGAAGGCCACATGGAAAACAGGAACAAGGGGCAACATGGCCCAGGGTTGGAAACTCAGGGGGATGCACTTGCCGAGCATGTGTGACTCTCACAAATAGGAATAGATCATTCTCTAAAAGCATAAAGAAAAAACTAGACCACTCTGGGCTCCAGTGTTCCAGAAGGGTTTCTTATATAGGATGGCATGTGGATCAAATATTGAAGGTGGTACATTTGAGAGAAGTAAACACGACTTTGGCAAGGATACAAAAATTTGAGGGAAAAAAACCAAACATGGGCATTATTTTCTCCCTTCGAATATGTTCACTGCCCAAGGTCTTTGGTGAACTGTACTGTAGATACCTAGCACATGATTTCACCAATGACTTCTGTCCATCTATAGTCACCCCTTAGAGAACCCATCTATCTGAGGGCAAGGTAGCTCTCCAAATCAGATGACACCTTTTTTTTTTTTTTTGGTATTGGGGGTTGAATCGAGGCAGACTTAACCACTGAGCCCTATCCCCAGCCCTTTGTACATTTTTATTTAGAGACAGGGTCTCAATCAGTTGCTTAGGGCCTCACTAAGTTGCTGATGCTGGCTTTGAACTCACAATCCTCCTGTCTCAGCCTCCCAAGACATTGGGATGACAGGCGTGAGCCACTGCGCCCAGCTAGAATGACCCTCTGTTAGATATCTTTCTTTCCCCAAGGCTTTGGATTAATCCACCACCCTGCCCTCCAAAAAACAAAACAAACAAACAAACAAAAAAAACCCACAAAAAACAAAACAAAACAAAAATCTCTGGATTCACAGAAAACCCATAGTATTGTCTCTACAGGGAATCTGAAGTTAGGCTTATAGAAACTGAAGGAAACACAGCCATCTGGATAGATCCTTACTTAATGGGACAGAGGGACAGAGCTCTATGGACAGGGAAAGATGCTGTCTCCATAGACTTACAGATGCTGAGACAACAGATCATGAATCACATGACAGTCCATGAGCGATAGTGCAGGGATCTCAGGACTCTAGCATAAACTGTCTCTTTCCCTGAGTCCTGGCTGGATGTGCTGCCCAGCTGAATCCAACAGACCCACTCCTGTATTCTCCAAGTAAACTCCTGCCTTTGCTTTAAAGAAACTTTCTACTGATTTCTGTTCTCAACACCAAATGGTCCTTGACTGATACAATGAGGGTCCAGAGGGTATTTAGACTTGAAGAACTTGACTGTCTCCAACTTAACAAGTAATTATCAACTGGATATTCTATGCTCTGCAGCAGGAAACAGAGATGAGAAGGACTCCATTCCTGTGTCTGTAGATTCTGCCTTCCAGCAGCTAAGCAGATCATAACAGCAATGTAAAACAGCATATAAAAGGGGAGGAAAAAAACTCTAACAATGGATGCATACCAAAGATAGCAATTAATTTAAAGAACAAAATCAAGAGTGGCCTCATTAAGACCTTTGACCCTCATCAGTCCTGAGAGATACCATCAACACCACTCCCTTGCTATCATCTTACCAGTTTCAAAAAAAGTTCTTGACTATTAGTAACCCTCCTAGGACAGGCAGATTTTTTTTTTAATTTTCTTAGCTGTAGATGGACACAATATCTAAATTTTATTTATTTTATGTGGTGCTGGAGATGGAACCCAGGGCCTGCTAGGCAAGTGCTCTACCATTGAGCCAAAACCTCAGCCTGAACAGGGTGAAATTTAAAACAATAATAAAGTCCATAATAGTTTGCTTGGGGGGATGGACAGGATGTTCAACAAAACAAGGAAACATATAACACCTCATTAAGGCAAGTCCTCCAAGCCAGGCAACAGAAACAAAGAGTCACAGATTATTAACCAGCTATACACACTGCTTTCAGATGAAGCAAGGGGTGGCCAAACCACTTAAGTGCCATTGTCTCAGTCCAAAGACCCTAACTGAGGCTTCCAGGTGGGAGGGGGCGGAATCCAGGGTATAAGGCTGGCAGCTGAGAATCAATTAAAATGGAATTGAAGCCAGATGCAGAGGTGCAAGCTTGTAATCCCAGCAGGTCAGAAGGCCAAGGCAGGAGGATCCCAGGTTCAAAATCAGCATTAGCAAGTTAGCAATGCCCTCAGCAAATTTGCAAGACTATCTCAAAATAAAAATAAAAAGGGCTGGGGATGTGGTTCAGTGGTTAAGCACCCTGAATTCAATCCCTGGTGTCAAAACCAATCAATCAATAAAATTTTAAAAAGGAATTGATATGACAAGGAGTTCTTTACATCTTCTATTTTAGATGAAACAGATATAACAGAAAAGTACAAAAATTGCCTGCAGGACACAAGATGATATTCTGAGTAGTGTTTCCAGATGAAGTGGAATAAATTCCTCCCAGATATTACTGAAATACACCAGAACTAAGCGAAGAGAGAGCATCACCTAATTGTCCACTGGATGGGAAAGAATTGGCAATCACCAACACCAGAAGACCTCTGCTCAGTGATTACATGTTTGCACGCTCTCCCTACCAATGCTGCATCCAAGTCAATAAATTTGTGGAGTGAATTATACAGCACAGTACATCATTCACCTAGAACTGCACAGCCAAAGAAGCAGAGCAGATGGCAAGTGTGAAAGAAATATTGATCACCATGAATAATTTTTTACTAAAAAGCATATAAAAATTGGATTTTAAAATATTTCAAAATAATTTATTCACTGTGGTCTCACTGTTTTACATTTCTGTTTATAAATATTTACAATGAACTACCTTCGTAAAATAATTATTATTCAGTGTTCACAGTAAAGAGAAAGGCATCGGAGACTTGACTGTGTGTGTGTCTGCTTCTACTAATCTGTGTGACAATATTTTAATTTAGCATTAATTCTCAACTGTTCCCAGTTAAACATACACGGTTTTATTTGTTCTCTTTTTTCAGGTGGTATTTATAGACAAGCAACATGCATCACAGTACCAGTTTTTATTTGTGGTGATTCAGTGATACAAGGGGGAGATTTCGAGTTAATACTAATGTGGAATCCTAACAAGTCTTCAACTCAACTTTCTGTATATGCTCAACAAGGCAACAGAATAAAAGAGAAAAATCAGAAAAATGGAACGTTCCAATGCAATTTCATTAATGAGTGTTTTAAGGAGGTTAAGAGTCACACTGTGGTACTATTCCAGGATGAAAAAAAGATAGCTATGACATGAATAACCAAGACTCCTTCCGATGTCACACTGTCAATGAGAAAGGACAGTATATTCAAAAATGGTTTTGAAAAGAAGTATGAAAGTGTCTTCTTCAACTATTGACAAGTGAAAAATCCCAACACATGGATATAAGAAGGCAGTGTAGTTTTTCATTTCATTATAGCAATACTAAGTCTTTTTTAAAATTTTTTCTTTTGGTGTGAGGAGGGTGTTGGGGATGGAAACCAAGGCTATTGAGCTCCACCCTCAGCCCTGTAATTCTTTTCTTGTGAAACAGAGGCAAAGTCTCACTATATTGCACAGGGCTGGCTCCAAACTCTTGAGCTCAAGAGATCCTCCCCCATCAGCCTCTCCAGAAGCTAGAACCACATGCACAGGTCACTCCACCTCGTAAGATCCTTTCTGTCCTGCTTCATCTTCTTTATTGTCTTTCAATTTCCTTACATTACCCTCTAGATGGACTGTCTGGTAGAGCTACTGAGTTAAATATTGACCTGGCTTTGAGATAGGAATTAGTAAATAAATAGATGGTCTTTCTTGGTCTCTTTAACTAGGCAGGGAGGTACTCCATCCTTCTGAAACATTTTTCCAAGGGCAGTAGTGCTACCTCTAACCCACAGATGTGATAAGAAGGTTCTGACATGGTTCTGCACATAGCTGGAATAGAACTTTCTAGAAGTGTTCCATCTGTGATCTCTTCTTGGCAGAATAAACAGGTGAGGATGTAATGGGGTGGTGGAGGGGGTGTGCCGGGGGGTGTTCAAGAGCTGGGTATTACACTGATATACAGTATATAAATAATTAATGAAAAGAAAATTAAAAGTAATTCCTCATGGCCCATTTCAAGGAGGGGAATCCAACATCTGCTGTGGGGAGAAGAAAAAGCAAGAAAATAACTACAACGAAACTCAAAGACAGAACATTCCATTTTTTAATAGATATATTTCATTTGTTCACATGCTCTTTCATTGCAGGAGTGGGTTGGTGTATTTGTTCCTTTCCCAGAAATAATGAACTTGGCAATTCCATCCCTGAAATTGAAACTCTGTTCTTTAATGAGCATAACATATGTTGTCTTACCTATTTCAGGAGTGCAGAAAAAAAAAATAAGAATGGTATGACACTACTCAGTGATAGGAAACAAAGCTTTTTAAAAAAGTTTATTTCAGACAATATTAGAACCATCTTTTGTTAAAGGGGAACTGTCTCAAATACATTTATGTATACATGTAGATACGTGTGTGACGGTGAATGTCATTATTTTAGTGAAACTGAAATATAATATAAAATTTTTTAACTCCCTAGAGTAACACGAAATAATAATCACCAAGCACATTCCCCTGACAAAGTAAATTTAAGACACAGATATTTTTAATAATGGGAAACTGTAGGTGAATCTGACATTTTGTAAAATTGGTGCAGGTGGGTTTTTAGCCAGACACTGACATTGCTTGGGATGCAAACACACATAGGAAGAGATTTAAGCCATTTTTATGCCTGGTGCCTAACTTACATACATTTATGTAAATGTTCATAAATTCTTCCTAAGTCTGAAAAGCAACAGAATAGCATTGCAGGTTATAAAAATTATTTTACAATTAAAAACAATTTGAATATCACCATCATTAGCTAATGTTTTTTTATCATCCTCTGGGACCATAAAAGCATTAAAGTTCAATTTTATAACATGTACTTCTCCTAAGCGTTGGGGGGAGGTGGCTGTTAACATTTTCCAGTTAAAAACATTTAACATCCTATTGAGCCACAAATAACAGACTCAGTTTCAGGGATGAAGGTCTGAAAACACTGAAGCTGAAAAAATAAATAAATGAAGTCCAAGGATATGACACATTATATATAGGTCCAGAGTACCAGAGCAGCCAATGACTCTTATCCATCATGTTTTCAGCCTAAACCATACTTTATGTCCAGGAACTAAGGTGGGGTTTAATGTTAGATTAATTGTGGGGAGATGCTATTATGTAAGGTCATTAAATTAAAATAATACTATGATTATAACTATTAATCATGAGTTAATTCATCAGATCAGTATTAGACAAGGCTGTTCCTTCCCCAGGATAAGTTGGTGCTGTTCAATCAAACTCAGATGCACACCATTCCTTTCACCTCCACTGATTTCTCCTCAAGCTTCTCCTTTCCCATCTGATTTCTTAAACTGCATTCCACCTCTCACTGAGATGTTCTCACCCATACATCCTGATCTTCCTTCTTCAAGGCACCAAATTCCCATAATTTCACCACAAAATATTTCCAGGGGACCCCTGAGATACATTAGTTCACCAAAGAATCATGGATGTAGTTTGAGATTTCCTAAGGGATTAAAAGGGAGGTGTCTTCCTGCTGAGTCTCATCTGCCACTCTCCTGCTTGCTTTTCTTAAGTCCAGTCTCCCCACTCCAATCTTGCCGGTCCAAATGGTGCAATTTTTCAGGGATGTAATAAACATCTCCCCCGTGAATCTCTGCAGGTCCCTATTGCTTATTTCATTAAATAGAAAAGCTCTACAAGCCAACCCTGTCTTTATCTATCATTTTATCTTATACAGACCATCAAGGTGATGGGAGCAGATGGTATTTATAGCTTTCCCCAACACTCCAAGTGTGGGAGCCTGTGTTTCATCACCCTTCCCTGCCCAGTTTCTCTCAACATTGTGTTTGCTTGTGAAAAATCATGGGAAAATTTGCCACTACCCAGCTTCCCAACACATCCGAGTTATACAGAAATGAGCATCATATAAGAGGAACTAATGGGGATCTCTGCAGACCCTCCCACCTTAACCAAAGGCCAGGGTATTTGGTGGAGGAGGGGAGCTGGGAATGGATGGAATCAGGTGCTGATGTCAACAAACTATTAAACCAAGCAGAGTATCATCAAAATTATCCCTCCAAAGTCCTTCAGAAGGACACATAAGTCTGCCCTCTCTCCAGATTTCCAACTCAACCTTCTGCCCAGGGAAGTATGAGAGACAGCAACTGGCTTGCAACTTAACCATGGGTAGGAAATAGATGTAGCCAGAAATGAAGAATCATGGAACTCACTGGATGAACAGATTGCAATATCTGACTGATTTTATCAGTCCCCTGAACTTTCTCTGGGGCATATATACTTCAGGGTGGAGTGACCAGTACAACTATGAGCATTGTATCTATAGGCGGGTTTTCCTTTCCCTCCTTTCCCCTTATAATAAGAGTACATATTATGAGCTAAAGAAAAAAATGGCACCCATCTGATGTCCTTCTATACTGGAGGAGAAATGCTGCAGTGGGCCCTAGGCAAGAAATTATGTTAATGAGAGGAGCAGCAGGAAAGGAGCCCAGCTTGTGGGAAGAGTCTCTCTAGACCCACAGAATAACCTTAACAACCCCATTTATTACACTGCTTACCTGCCACTGCATCTGACATCAATTTCCTAAGGGGCTCTTAGGGAAAGCTTTAGAAGTGAACTTGGCATGGAGAGGTGCCTCTGCAGGAGCAGGGGACACTGACATTCAGTGTTCTACCCAGGTTTGCAAAGACCAAGGGACAAAGTCAACTACAGCAAGTTGATCCCTCAATTCCTGGTCTAACCATGCCTTTTGCCTGAATGCCTGTGCCAGAATCTCACTTCTATTTCTGCCCCTTTCAGGTCATCCTTCATTGTTTTATAGCAGAGCAAAGAAGAACAACCAATTAAAGCTTACCTGGGGGCTAGGGAAGCCTCCTAAAGAAGGAATTTAACCTGAGCATTGAAGCCTGGGAAGAGTGAAAGAGGGTCCCAGTAGAGGTGGCTGCAGATTCAAACCAAGTGCATGGAGAGAGGGTACAAGAGAGGTAGCAGGGCTAGGCCGTGCTGGAATGTGCCCTGAGACAGATGGGAATCCACTGACAGGGTATTTGTTTATTTACTTTTTCACCTGAAAGGTTGCTGTCCTAGTCAGCTTTTTCACGCTGTGATGTAAAGACAAGACAAGAACAATTTTAGGGGAAGAAAAGTTTATTTGGAGGCTCAGGGTTTCAGAGGCCCCAGTCCATAGACAGCAGGCTCCATTCCTCAGGGCTGGAGGGGAGGAAGGACATCATGGAGGAAGAGTGTGGTGGAGGGAAGCAGCTCACATGGTGATCAGGAAGCAGAGAGAGACTACACTCTCCAGAGACAAATAGAGACCCCAAAGCCACGCCCCCAATGCCCCCTCCTCCAGCCACACCCACCTGCCTCCAGCCACCACCCAGTTAATCCCATCAGGGGTCCATTCACTGGTTGGGTTAAGGCTCTCACAACCCAGTCATGTCTCCTCTGAGCCTTCTCATTGAGCATTTGGGGGATCCAAACCATAACAGTTACTGACACCAACATGTGTCCATTAAAAAAAATAATAATCCTCCAGATTTCTGTGCAGATAACAGCAGGTCCCAAGAGTAAACTTGGAGAGACCATTACTGAAAGGTGGGCTTGGGGGTGGGGAAAAAGAATGGATTCCAGGGACACTGAGAAGGAAAACTGACAGGAACTAGCTCACAGGGAATGGACCTTGGATTCTGCCTTTCACTGGAACAGGAAGAAGAGGAGGTTGGACATGAGGAAGTAGAAAGGGGGAGGGGCGGGTACTGAGCTAGATTTGAAGGTACCCTGAGAACCCCAATGTCAAGGAGAGATCAGGGAGATCTCAGCCAGAATTTGAGAGTGCTCTTGGGACAGACAGTAATTTTTGCCATGAGGAGGCAGCTTGGGGAAAGAAGTGAATAGAGTGAGAAGAGAAGGGCCCCCAGATGATCCTTAGAGGAATCCAACAGTTAAAGAACTTAATGAAAGACAATGATTCGACCCTTTTATCATTCAAAGCCTTCACTTGGTTAATGATTTGTCATTCCTTGATCACAAATCTACAGAGTATGCCCCTCCACTGCTTAAAGCAACATTGCCCACAGAAGTTTCAGATTCCTGGCTTAGGGACTGGGTGTCACTGGGCTCTATGTGATCATCAACAGGTCCCCGCAGCCCTGTGCTATCTTACCCCTTAGGGCTACTAAGCATTCACTGCCTGCAGGTTTGAGGAACAGTGGGATTCCACTGAAGTCTACCAATTCTTATTTGGGCTTGAGTTATATGTTAATTTCAGGCAGACAAAAAGGACTTCACAGAACCAAATGAACAACTCTTTGTCTACTCAGTAAGACAGCAGGAGCCATTCAACTGCTCCCTGGGTGAAATCCTTGCACCTTCCCAAGCATCACTATTTGCAGACTAGCTCTGAAAGGGGAACTGGAGATACCCCAGAAAATGAGGGCAATCCTCAGCCATAAGAAGACTAGCAGGGGAGACTGGGAGACATCATGCTGCCCAATAATCCAGACCAAACATGGGAAGACTTCCTACGCACACATAAATATGAAGAATGTTCCTGGAAAAAAAGAAAGTCTCCCAAAGTAACACTACCTGGTACCACATTTTCCACATGGAGAGAAATATCTTGCTCAGTCAGCACAAAGGCAGATGATCATCCACCGTGGGCTAAAGAACTATAAGGAAAATTTTGAAAAAACTGAATTCTTATGAAACTCAGAATAATAAAAGCTGCAGGTCAAGCAGGTATTCTGATCTGCTTGAAAAGGACAGTTTCAGCAGAGACCTCAGGAAACACTGCAGCAGCTGAATGGGAAGTTGGCCCAGGGGGATGGAGCTCAGTGGTAGAGCATTTGCCTAGCATGGGTGAAGCACTAGGTTCAATCCCCCAGGACCTAAAAGAAAGAAAGAGAAAAAGAAAAAAAATCAAGAATTGACTGTCAATTCCAATTTTAGTAACTGGGAGAAAAGAGTACAATTAGGGATTAGACAGCAGAAGGTTCTTTTCAAATATAAAATATATGACCAGGAGGGGCTAAAAGACTCAGAAGCATTTCTAAAGTCTGAATGCACATACAGATAAATGTTATCACATCTGACACCAACTGCTGTCTCTCTCAAAGTTGGGGACAATCTTTGGCTTCCTGCACTACTCAGGAAAGTTACATTTAACCAGTTCCAATTTCCTGCAATGAAATTTCTGCAGTGAGCTGGAGGGAGAGATGGTAGAACCTGGGTATGCCAGGGTTCACCTACACAAAAATGACTCTTCCATATTGCAGGAGAAGGAACTACTTAGTTCCTTGATTTATCCTTAAAAAGCTTATATCCTTATCAAGCTACCACGATTTAAGCTAGATTTTTTTTTCCTTTAATAGGAGACTGTTTGTGATTACAGCAAGTCATGTAGCAACCAAGCCCTCTTCCCAGTTGTTATGCCTCATCTTAATAATTTCAAACTAGTGATCTAAAAATAGCAATTTTCACATATCCTTTGGCAACCATAAATATGATAAAATAAAAGGGGCTTGAATCAGCCAGTAGAACTATGAATCAAAACTTCCCAAGTTAATGAACACATTTTCATCCAACTACCAGAGGCACAAGGATACCCATTCTCCCTCAAACAATCATACAGAAAGAACTAATAGCCAATGAGTTTTTCAAAATATTAATAGAAATCATTTAAGGCACTGTTCCTCCTCCTAAACTTCATCTTGGAACTTCAGTCTGAAAAGAAATACTAACAACTCCTGGGTGTGAGCCTATAATCGCAGTGATCTAGGAGGCTGAGACAGAAAGCTCCAAAGTTTGAGGTCAACCTCAGCAACTTGGAAAGGCCATGTCTCAAAATTAAAAAAAAAAAAAAAGACAAGGGCTGTGGATGTGTATCAGTGTTTAAGCGCCCCTGGGTTCAATCCTCAGTGTGTGTGTGTATGTGTGTGTGTGTGTGTGTGTGTGTGTTGGGGGAGGGATACCAATAACTAATGAGCCTCTCAAACTCTCCATTTGCACTTTTCCTCCAGCCTTCACTTCACTGTACATTTACCACGTGTAAAGCATGAAGGTGATTAAAAAAAAGAAGATACAATTTCTGCAAGACCGGAACATCTGAGTTCCTGCAGTCAAGCATTCAGAAGAAAAAAATGCAATTTGGAGGCAAAAATATCATCACAGGTATAAGCAAAATTGCATGGACACAAGACAGACAGACACCAGCAGGTGGGAGATGGAAAAGAGGAAATGGTTCAGAACAGGAGTGTCAATCGTCAGCTTGATCAGGCTCAGAAAGCATCTTGTAATCCATGCAATGGAAGGCTCCATTTTACCAGCTCCACCAGGCCATCCAGGGTGTTTCTCTGGAGGATCCTGACCTCATTTGCTATGGTGACCAGATAATTTGAAGTACAACCAGCACGCTGTATCCACGGATGATACCTCAGCATTTTCAACCAACCACAGCCAGAAAAAAAATATTTTTTTAAAAACTCCATAAGTACTGAACATTTTTCTATGTCAGTATTCCCTCAATGATATAGTATAACAAATATTTACATAGCATTTACATTTTATTCGGTCTTACAAGTCATCTAGAGATGATTTAAAGTATACAGGAGAATTGCACAAGTTATATGCAAATATTATGTCATTTTATTTAAAGCATTTGAGCATCTTTTGCTATGTGTGAAAGATCATAGAATACCATCCTTGGTACCCAATTCCCACTGGATACCAAGGGACAATGGCATTGAAAGCATTGGGGGGAAAACCAGAAGCAAAAAGCCAACCAAACAAACAATCAAAAAGCTCAAAAAAAAAAGCTGGCACATTTGCCCACACCTATAATACCAGCAACTCAGGAGGCTGAGGCAGGAGGATCCTAAGTTCAAAGCCAGCCTCAGCAATTTAGCAATGCCCCTTAGCAACTCAGCAAGACCCTGTCTCTAAATACAATACAAAAAAGGGCTGGGGATGGGGCTTAGTGGTTAAACATCTCTGGGTTCAATCCCTGGTTAAAAAAGAAAAAAAAATCAACAATAACCATAACAACACATCAAAAGCTTCAAGAAGTGGGATAAAAATGTGACCTTGTGAGTTAGCATTTGCCAACTGAGCAAACTTAGTTCCTGAACCTCTATCACAAATTCTTCACCTGTGAAATTGGGACAATACTGGTTCCTGGTGAGTTATAAAAACAGTAAGACATCCCACCCTCGTGAAGGGGTGCAGCATGTGATGAATGCCCCACCAAAGCCTTGTCTCAACAATGGATTCTGCCAACCAGGGACAGTCCCTGATTCTCCTCTCCTCTGTGATTTCTGCTGTGATGTCCCTCAGACAGTTTTTAATCAGATGCTCTCCTTCCCGTTGGTATCCCTCAACAAATAAATCCTCATTCTGCTACCATCAACAAGAAATGCATTATTTTTATTTTCCCATCTGTTCGTTTAAATCTGTTTTCCTTCAGTTATAAATACCCCCATCACACCTGTTTTTGTTTTCTCTGGCTTAGGTTTTTTTTTTTTTTCTGTTATGAAGCAGCTTTTATGAATGCAGTTTTCTACATTCTTTTTTTTAATTTAAATAATCGTTTTATTTTTTTAATAATTATTTTTTTTTATTGTTGGTCATTCAAAACATTACATAGTTCTTAATACATCATATTTCACAGTTTGATTCAAGTGGGTTATGAACTCCCAATTTTACCCCGTATACAGATTGCTGTATCACATCAGTTACCCTTCCATTGATTGACATATTGCCTTTCTAGTGTCTGATGTATTCTGCTGTCTGTCCTATTCTCTACTATCCCCCCTCCCCTCCCCTCCCCTCCCCTTTTCTCTCTCTACCCCTTCTAATGTAAATCATTTCTTCCATTTGTATTATCTTGTCTTACCCCTCCTTTCCTCTTATATGTCATTTTGTATAACCCTGAGGATCGCCTTCCATTACCATGCGATTTCCCTTCTCACTTCCTTTCCCTCCCACCTCTCAACCCTGTTAATGTAAATCTTCGTCTCAAGCTTCGTCCCTACCCTGTCCTTGTTTCCTCCCCTTATATCAAAGGAGTCATTTGGTAGCCATTAGGAAGTCAAACAACAATAAGTGCTGGAGAGGATGCGGGGAAAAGGGCACTCTTGTTCATTGCTGGTGGGACTGCAAATTGGTGCAGCCAATTTGGTTTAGGTTTTTGTGTTTGTTTGCCTTATAAGCCATCAGGTCACACTCTGAAAAGCTGAGACCTTTGGGGACAAAAACTCCAGGTATTAGTGAGACCATTTGCACACTTGAATTAAAAGTCTCCATGTGTCAAGGTCCGGAGGCAGGTTTTAGCTTCTGTTTTTTCCACTAAGTGCCTTTGCTTTAGCAAGTTGAGCTGCTTTACTGATAGTGAAGGAGAAATGCCTTTCTCTTTCCCTGACAGCTATATTCCCACTGTGACAAAGATAATCATAGACATTAACAGTGGTAACAAGCTATTTGATCACCAACTAGTGCTTCTTCCAGGGCAGGCGAAGCATCTAAAATAATACAGTATCATGACTGCATTTTCAAAAGTAAATACATTAACTCTCCCATTCCCAATTAACCAGAAAGGCTTTTTTGCACCCAAGTTAAACCCCTCTGTGCTTGATAAAATACACCAGGTACCCACTGCCTGCTTCCTCTTCAGAAGTCCTCAAACCTCTCTCCATCCTTGTTTTCTAAACATGCCCATCTCCTCTTCCCTCGATTTCATTTCACAGAATTAGTCCACCCCTCTGCCCTTTTCTGTAGCTACAGCAACCAACCACTCAATATTTGGGAACAATCCCCACTCCTGACCCCCCAATAATAGCATGAAGACATTATGAGATGCAAGAAGAAAGGGGCTGCAGGTGTTTTGTTCACTGCTGAACTCCCTGCACCTAGAACAATGCCTGGCCATAGTAGGTGCTCAATTTTTCTTTGGTGAAAGGAGAGAGCGAATGAATGGATGAACAGATTGCTTTTTGATTCCCTGGGTGTTCTTCGTGGCCTGCATCAATTTCTCTTCTTTTCAAGACATGCTTGAGATTCCTTTTGGAAGTGACTCCCTTAATCCATATTCAGCTTTTCTGAAAGGCAAGCAGGGTGTCAGGGGTCTCCTCTGAAAATCAAAGCCGGTGGAAATCCAGATCTAACAACTATCTATTTCCATCCGACCACCAGATGTAGAGTGTGACTGGTCCAGAGATCAGACCTCTGCAGGAAAGTATAGGTCAAGGAGCTCTCGTTCCACTGACATTGTAAGCTCTAAGGATGATTTAAGCCCACTGATGCTGGAGGCCACCATGAAGAAAGAGCTGGCTAGGAATAAAGCCAAATCAGGCAGAACCCTGCAGGTGCAGGGATGGGGGAAGGCAGAAACCGCCTCAGATTTTGCAGTTAGTTTAGTTAATAAATCTCAGTTTTTGCTTCAATCCAGTTTGTCCTGGATCTTCTAGTACATGCTCCAGATGGGTCCTAATTAACAGAGACATATACCTCCTCACCTTAACCTGGGTAACCTCCTGTGCTTCAGTCCCAGGTCAGTGACATTCCTTCACACAGCATCTCTTTGAATTTCACCTCAATCCATCATTAGCATGGTGCCCAGGCACATGTCAGAACCACAACTGCAGAAATGATTCCTTCCCTGTGTCAGGTATTTTCTATGTATAATTCCTAGGGTGCAAATCATGTACTGTCCTTTCCAATCTAAGATGGTTTCATAAATTGTTGTTCGTGATTAAGTAATCACCCTCTATGCTTGGAATGGATGCTCGTTCACAGGCAACCACAAAGCTGACCTTTAGCCCACCAGAGTCTCTCTCCTTCTGCAGGCTCACAAATTAGCATGGGATCAAAAGCTCAAATGCAGACGCAATTAGGTTGGGCTAATTATCTTTGCTAATAAAAGGACTGTCACCCTGGTGGATCCACTTGGGTGATTTTGGAAGGCAACAGGGGCCTTTTCTATTAGAGAACTGAATCTCTGTTGAAAACCCTCTGCGACTCTTCCTTACTTAACCCCCAGCACACATCCCCCAAGCAAAGAACACTCTTTCCATTATTAGAAGCTGTCATTTCTCATCATGCTATGTCTAAATTTGCTCAAATGTTTTCACTAATTTTCTGACAATTTAGGAAAAATGTTCTAGAAGAGAGAAGATACCGCAAAGAACTCTAATGTAAGAACAAGCTCATGTCCTACCAATTGAGGGTGCTTAAAAAGGTCTCTGAGAGTTGAAAGTAAACAGGTGTCTTCGAATTTCTGCAACAGAAGAGTGGGGTGCCAAAATAGAACACTGATGCTATAAGCGACACTAATTACTGAGCACAGGTATTTCGGGCCTCTCATTTACAAAATCAAGACAGCTAAAATCCACTGCCATGGACTGTGGTATCTGTGCTTGGCTTACCTGTGGGTAAGCATCCCATCTGGATTCAAATATGCTCACAGAAGTTCATGGGGTTCAGAGGACACCTTCTGAAGGTGGGAGTAAGCTCACTATCAAACAGTTCCACAAAAAGTGTGTGTGTGGGGGGCAGGCAGGGCCTGATCCTTTCCTTCAGTCTTCTTAATTATAACCTAAGTCTTCATGAAATCATTTTCAAATTAAATCCTTCTGTGCTCCCTAAATTAAATCCTTCTCTGTTCCCAGATCCAAACCTCTTAGGCATAGCAGGCATTAACATTTTTTTTTTATTTATCGCATTAAGAAATATATGTTGTTTCCTCAGCTTCTGCCAATTGTGGAGTTATTTGTTTGCAGAGCCCAGCCTTAACCATTCATCTGATAGAAAGAAAATGTGAACCTTATTATCCAGGATGATTTTATTCACTGCTAGGCAAAGTGGAATCTACTATGGAATTCTAAGATGATGACCCCCCCCCAAAGAAAAGAACAAAGAAAAACGATTCCCCAATTGGTGCTAATAACCTTCCAGCAAAGTATTATAAGTGGAAAATCAAATAAACAGTGTGAAACAATTGTAAAAACAACGATGATGATGAAGATTGAAGGAATCAGTCAGGAAACTTGGCTTAGCCAAAGAAAGCACTCTTCCACAGCCATGTTTAATAACTCTACAGTCTGGGCAAGCCACTTCATCTTCCTGAGCTTCATTTCTCCCCTCTATACAATAAAAAGAGCAATCTTGTCTACTGCAATGCTGGTCTTCCTGGCTAATGCCCTCAGTTTTTACTCTACATTTACAGATCTCAGGACAATGCCTAGGTACCCATTAAGTGCTCAATAAATGGCAGCCTTTGTTGATCTTATTAATTTAGCAACATTTCTTGAATAGAGACGATAAATTATTGTTTGCTGTTCATCAATATCCTTTTCTGGAAAAATTCCATCTGTTCATTTAAATCAATTTTTTTTTTTTTTTTTTTTTTTTTTTTTTTTATGATTTGTAGGCGCATCCTTTCTGGCTCAGATGAGTTCATGAAATCTTCTTGCAAGGCCCTGATTTAAGTTTTCCTTGACTGAAGGGCTTTCAGTGTCAGCTGGAACAGAAGTTTGCCAAAAGTATTCAAAAGTTCCTACTAGATTCGGAAGTTCCTGGTACTGTGCATAAAACTCACTGGCCAGGTCTGCACCCCTTGTAACATACATTGATTGATATTCTACTTCCTGATCGTAAACTTAGCTATGTCCTTTGCTGTCTGTTCTAGTTTGTGTGAGATGTCCCCCTAAACCTCCTGTGGTAGATTCAGAGGTAAAACAATTAGATTGTGAGAACTGTGACCTATTTGGTCCATCCTAGTTTGAATGGACTGACTGGGTGGGTGACTGTAGGTAGGTGAGAATGGCTGGAAGAGGGGACATGCTCTGGAAGTATGCATCTTCTGGGGAGCCCCTTCTCTTCTGCTTCCCGGCTGTCTTGAGCTAAGTACCCTTCCACCATGACAGTCTGCTTCACCTTACACCCGGAGCAATGGAGTTGGCCCACCCCAGACTGAACATCTGGAGCAGTGAGCCTAAATAAACTTTTCCTCCTCTCAGTTATTCTTATTAACAGAATGAGAATATTTTAGTTCAAGATAATAATGATGGTAAATCAATGGCATGTTGAAAGTTCCCCTGTAATGATAACGATTTCACTTGTGTTTGTTGTTGGGGATCTAAGGTAGGGCCTAGCACATGCTAGGCAAGTGTTCTACCATGAAGCCACAACCCCAGACCAATATTTTTCGTTGCTGTTGTTGTTTTGATGGTTGGAGACACTGAATTGCCCAGGAGGGACATGACTTTCCAATCTTCCTGCCTTGGTCTCCCAAGTCACTGGATTACATGTACCCCTGTACCTGGCTGAATATACATCTTGTCACTTGCAGTGTGTTCTTCAGTACTATGCAAGCATTACAACCCTAAATGGTAAGAATTATAAGAATCAGTGTGTGTGTGTGTTTTCCCTCAGTGTGGGAATGAAACCCAGGGCCTCATTCATGCTAAACAACTACACTATCACTGAGATATATCCCCAGCCCCGTAGATGTATTTTTATGATCATTTACATATTAGGATTTTGGAAAAGCAGGCTGACAACAATAAAATGAACCTCAAAACTCCAACCAGGAATTCAATTTGTTCCATATGACAAATAATGTATCTGTGTTTTATACAGGCATTTTACAACATCTGGTGCCTTAAATGAGTAAAAGTATTTGTTAGGAAAACAAGGGTTTACATGTGACTCCCTTCAACTTTGGAATAACCCAATGGCACAACTGTAGTGTGGAATGTTGCAAAGTGAAGTCAGTCTCTACAACTAGTGAACTGTGAGTTTGTCTCTGTGTCTTCTATTATGTTCCACTGCTCTACATGTCAATTTTGGTGTCAATACCATGACATTTTTGTTACTATAGCTTTGTAGTATAGTTTAATGTCTGGTACTCTAATGCCTCCTGCTTCTGACTATTTACTAAGGATGGCTTTTGCTATTCTGGGTCCTTATTTTTCCAAATGAATTTCACAATTGCCTTTCCTATTTCTATAAGAAATGGCGATGGGATTTTAATGGGAGTCGCATTGAATCTGTATAGAGCTTTGCATACTATGGTCATTTTGAGCATATTAATTTTGCCTATCCAAGAACATGGGAGATCTTTCAATCTTCTTCAATTTCTTTCTCCAGTGTTCTGTAGTTTTCATTGTAGAGGTCTTTCACCTCTTTTTTTTTAAGGTTATTGTAAATGGGGTAGTTTTCCCAATTTCTCTTTCAGAGGATTCATCACTCATGTATAGAAATGCCTTTGATTTATAGGTATTGATTTTATATCCTGCTACTTTGCTGAATTCATTAATTAATTCTAGAAGTTTTCTGGTAGAGGTTTTTGCATCCTGTAAGTATAGAATCATGTCGTCAGCAAATTATGATAGTTTAAGTTCTTCTTTTCCTATTCATATCCCTTTAATTTCTTTTATCTGTCTAATTGCTCTGGCTAGAGTTTCAAGGACTATGCTGAATATAAGTGGGTAAAGAGGGCGTCCTTGTCTTGTTCCAGTTTTAGAGGGAATGCTTCCAATTTTTCTCCATTTAGAATGATGTTGGTCTTGGGTTTAGCATTGATAGCTTTTACAATGTTGAGGTATGTTCCTACTATCTCTAGTTTTTCCTAGTGTTTTGAACATGAAAGGGTGCTATATTTTGTCAAATGCTTTCTCTGCATCAATTGATATAATCATATGAATTTTATCTTTAAGTCTATTGATGTGATGAATTATATTTATTGATTTCCATATGTAGAAGCAAACTTGCATCACTGGAATAAACCCCACTTGATCATGATGCACTATTTTTTATTATGTTTTTGTATGTGATTTTCCAGAATTTTATTGAGAATTTTTGCATCAATGTTCATCAGGAATATTGGTCTGAAATTTTCTTTCCTTGATGTGACTCTGCCTTGTTTTGGTATCAGGATGATACTAGCTTCATAAAATTAAACCAATCTGGAAAGCAGTATGGAGATTCCTTAGAAAACTTCGAGTGGAACCATCATTTGACCCAGCTATCCCACTCCTCAGTCTATATCCAAAGGACTTAAAAATAGCATACAATGATAACAGCTACATCAATGTTTATAGCAGCTCAGTTCACAATAGCTAAACTGTGGATGCCCTAGATGCCCTTCAATAGATGAATGGATAAAGAAACTCTGGTACATCTACACAATGGAATATAACTCAACATTAAAAGTGAATAAAATTATGGCATTTGCAGGTAAATGGATGGAGTTGAAGAATATCATGCTAAGTGAAGTTAGCCAATCCCAAAAACCCAAAGGCTGAATGTTCTCTCTGATAAGTGAAGGCTGATGCATAATGTGGGGGACATGGGAAAAATGGAGAAACTTTGATGGCTCAAAGAGGAGGAAGGGGTGGGGAGGTGGCATGGGGTAGAAAAGATGGTGGAATGAGCTAGACATCATTACCCTAGGTCCATGTATGACTACACATATGGTACAACAACTACATTGTGTACAACCATAGAAATGTAAAGTTGTGATGCAATTGTATACAATGAATCAAAATGCATTCTACTGTCATATACACTAATTGAAATAAATTTAAAACAAAAATTCAGATAAATTTAAATAAATAAATAAATAAATAAGGTCGGCCTAGGTCTGGGTGAAGGCCTAGTTCCTCTGTTTAATAGCTGTATAAATTAATGTTGGTTCACCAACCGCTCTGAGACTCATTTTCTTCATTTCTCAGAAAAAATGAAATAATACTCATTATCATCCATCTCAGAGATTGGATGAGAGAATTAAATGAGGTATTGAAATGTACCCAGCACAATTCTTGGCACAGAGTAGACGAGGAACGTGTTTTGGGACTGAATTTGACCCCAAAATAAATTCAAAATGAAAAAAAAAGCAGTCATACAGTAAACTTAATTAGTGTTGAAGGAAATACTGGATGTTATTAGGATGACTGTTGTTTCCTCTTATTTAACAGATGCAAGGAGAAAATATGTGTTTACTTCAGGGTTCTGATTTGCATATTTAGGAAATGGGACTTTTAGAAGATTGGACAGGGCTATCATTTTGCTTAAGAAAATACAGTAACTGTTTGCTAGTGTTGCAATCTAACTGTCAATCCATCCACCCAAGTAGAGAAATTCTCCCTTCAAAGCCTATGTTCTACCATCAAATAATAACAACCTACTGAATAGAAAGAAATCTATGAAAACCAGAATGCAACTTGGTCCCATTCCTAGAAAAACATATAATCCTATTGATGGAAAAAATCTTGAAATCATCATAATTCACACAAGCACATACCCCAGGTCAGATGCAGAAATAGCCCTGGCACAAACTAGCAATTGGTGAAGTTGGAAAAATAAAATAAGATCTTGGAAATTCCTCTAAAATATTCTCAGGGCTGTGAGATTCTAGGTTCAACATAATTTCTTGCAGTTCATTCATTCGTGTACAACCTTTGCAATTGTTGCCATAAAACTGTAAACTGATTAATTGGTTTCTTCCTAGAAAATGGCCTTTTCTTTACAAGAAATCAAAAAAAAATTAATGAATGCAACTGCATTAAATACAAGTTATTGATGAAGCCAAGAACTGAAATCAGTGCAGACTTTTTTCCAGTCAATCTAAAAGGTTTATAGAAATTTGTTTTACTCTAGCTCTGCATCTAACATGGGTGCACACCCACCAAATTCACTGTGGTCAGAAGGCCCCAAATGAAACTGTACATGAAGTTTTAGGTTCAGAAACTCAACACTCTCCATGAAAGAGATAGGGTTTCCCATTCGGCTTTTCAAAACAGATAACCGGTATTCCTCAAATAATAAAATTCAGCATGTTATCGAAACCTTTAGATTAAAGCAAGAAAATACAGTCAAACATAACCTTCAAAATATTTCCTGTACTATTAACAAAAACTAGAGGTGCATCATTTTAGAGTATGGATTGCCTTCTCCAAAATGCAGGCTAAGCCTGAAAAACTTTATAATATTTCAAGCATTTTCTCTGTATTTGTCTGGTGTTTTCCCATGATGGCAGATTTAGCAAGGTATCCTCACAATGCAATTGAATCACACATTGTCTTTTTCTTTAGGGTCCACCGTTTATGACTTTTATGAGTCTTGCATATATTCACTCAAGTTTGCTCTGTAGTCATCCTCTTTTGATACTTACTGGAGGTGAAGAGATTCTCTGAGATCTGCTTATAAGTGCAAGATGTCAAGGTTTCCACTGCACTTTATAGAACTCGTGTGAGTTTATGTAGAGCTGCTTTGTGTCATAAAATAGTGGTATTTTAAAAGTTTCCCTAATTTGTGTGAAAACTGCTCCAAAATACACTGTAAGTGTGACTACCAGTTTATTCTCCTCTGCACAGTATCCAAACAACTGTCAAAATCCTGTGTGTGGACGTTACCAGTTTCCTAAGTTCTCAACCAAGTTCTGGTCCCACTCGCTTGAGGAATTTCTACTTATGATAATTAAAATGACACATTTACCATGAAGTGCAGTGGGCCATTTCCAGCAAATGTTACTCATGTCTGAATTGTTTTTTTCCATTTATAAAGAATAGTTTTTCCCATTAATTATGATGGGATTAATAGCCACTTAAAAGTTATCACCCCAAATGCAAAAATCCAAAGACCAATGGTTATTGGATGATGAAGACGTTAAGCAATGCTAATGGTATCTCCTTCCAAAAGATCTGTTTATTTCCTCTAGAAACATGGACAACTGTAATTAAAAGTTTCATTTTCCACTTTAGACTTGGTTTTGTATAATGTCTAGAGCAACTGCAAATATTACAATTGAGCACACTGTCCATGAACAATTGGTAACGGCTTTCATTAGTAGACTCTTCTGAAAGGTTATAGGAAAAATAACCAATGTAAGTGAAGAACTTACACATTTCAAACATGAAGTGTTGAATGCTAAATCAATTTCCCTTCTCTACTGGCATTTACAGATTCCTCAAGAACACCTAAAATAGAATCTGATTCATAATAAATTTTAATTTACATAAAACTCCAGGGAAATACATGAGACATTCCTTAAATCCTTTTCCAGATCAGAAAGTTTCTAATTTGCAGGATAAGAGGGTGCAAATGTTTCCTTAAAACCAATTTTCAAAGTTTATACCCATACAGAAAAAGTTTATACACCCATGTACCATATGGTAATCCAATCAAATCTGGAAAGTTTTATAAAAGTAAAAAACTTTTTTAAAAAAAGACAGAAAAGGGGGCAAAATGTTAAAAAAAAAGTGTCTGGGGGTAAAAGGGATACATATTAAAGCTTTGATAAAAATCAATCATTCAGATTTGGTTAACGATAGAGAAAAGAAATTTAAATGAAAAGGAAGAGTATTTTTAAAACCTTTACTAAGATAAGATAGATAACTTCAAATGCAGTCTTAGAACAGTAGGAAATCTGAAGTCCAGACAGAAGAAAAAGGGTAGCATTATAGTTTTAAATTCCAATAAAAAGCACTCAGGGCACAATTCTATTCCAAGATAATTCACTGCAGAAGGGGAGGGGGCGTTCAAGATCAAATGCAAGATTGTTTTTCCTTTTCATTTACAGCTTTAAAAGCTTCTTGGGAGCACTGGTAATCTGTCAGAAAGGGTGAAAAATGGTGCTTAATAGATAATTGTAAGGCTTTACTCAAAAAGATGTTAATAAATACACGGGAGCCAGGACTTGGAAGTGGCACTAGGAGTACCATGAGCACAATGTTCTCCTTTTGCCGTCACCTGTTATAAATCTAAAAATGCCATCCTCTCTGACTGCATGTTTCTTGCCTCTAAAATAAGCAAGAAGCTGTGAAATTGTTTCCATGTTTCCCGGGCTCAGAAAAGAGAAGGGCAAACTCTGAGTGCTTCAGCCGCCTCCATCAAAGGCAAGTTGGTTTTAGATTTTTAAATGTTTGTGCTGAATAATGGAAATACGATTGGGTTTAAATCCTAAGTGTTTCAAACAGCTTCTCAGTCTCTAGATCTGATAACCAACATGTACAGACATCCTGGCCCAGGAAACGGGTTTCAACTGTAAGAGACCTGCCTCTCATAAATGTCCAGGAATGTGAATGAGTGTAGCAAAGCTCACCGGAGATCTGAAAGGCCAGTTTACAATAGTCACAAGATCTGAGTGAAAATGAAATGGCCAGTGATTCTCACATGAAGAGGAGCAGGCAGGGAAGCCAAATTTGCTGGGCATCCCCGCTCAATCTCTTTGCTTACCTTGCCTGACATCCCAGAAAGCACCCCGTCACGTAGGCTAGGTTCCCCCTCCAGGATTGCAACATTCCAGGAAAGAGTTTAGCCAGTGCAATATCAAGAGAACTTTCTTTGGATACTACCTCTCATCTAAATGAAAGTGCACTATTTTTAGAGAAAACAGTTCCTATTTTAGCCAAATGTATCCTGGGAGATGTCTCAAAAGAAAGCCTTGTTGGTCCGGTCATTGGAATTGAGGGTTAAAAGCATTTACATGTACATCACTTTTCTGAAGTTCAAGGATCATAAAGCTTCTGAGCCAACTCTCCTATTCCCTCGGATGGCTTTTATAAGGAGGTGTTTGCACAGTGGTTGTTTTTTGATGGAGTAAAACCACAAAGGGTATTCCCTCCTCATTACCACTTCTGGTAATTTTCTTCATGTGTCAGCTACAAATACCATACAATTTCCACATCCAGAAGATGAGACTCTGAGATACAATCCGGAATCCCCACAGTGTTAAGAAGACCTGAAATGCAATTGATTGTCCCCATTTCACAGCAGGCATGTTAAGGAAAGCAAAGAGAGGCATGATTGGCGCAATGTAGATACCATACAAATCAGCCCTTCCAAACACACAGCTCTGATATTGGTCCTCTTTCTACTGGGCACAGTTCTATTTTGGGGTATGTACGTGTGTGTACACAGTTGCTTGTGTATATGAATGTGTGCATAAGGAACTCATTTCTTTTTTAAATTTTTTAATGTATACATGGGCATAATCTTTATTTTGTTTATTTATTTATTTATTTATTGTGTGTGTGTGTGTCTGTGTGTCTGTCTGTGTGTGTGGTGCCAAGGATCAAACACACTTCCTCATATGCTCGAGGGAAGCACTCTGCCACTGAGCCACAATCCGAGCCCAACTTTCATTTCCTTTATGCACAATGAACTATGACAACAGTTACAGCGAGCCTAGGTTAACATCGAACGTCAAGGTCACAAGTGTATACAGAAGCGCTCAATGATGGCTCAAGGTGATAAGTTCTGGAATCAGTCCACCTGGTCCTGAATCGAATCTCTGCAAAGGAATCTTGCACAAGTTACTTGCTTCTCTTAGCCTCAGTTTTCTTAAGGAAGAGGAAAATGATTTCCACTCCACAGGGTTCTTCAATTAAAGAGTCTACATAAAGTTCTTCAAAAAAGTGCCCAGGACAGATCAAAGATTAGATGAGGGTAGCTACTGATAAAATAATTCAAAGACATGTATAAGTAGCCAAAGCCCTTCCTTGGATTTGAGACATTTTATAAATGTGCAGAAAGTAGAACATAAAATTATTTTTAAAAAGTGAAAATGAGAGTAAGAAAAGAAAGATGACATTAGAGGCCAAGTCAGGAGTCAAAAGGAAATTCCACAGATCCCAACACGCTAAGAGTGACACACAATGGACCAGGGACCAGCTCTCCCTCACACATGGGAAGTTCATTCCTTCCACCTCCTGGGAGGCTCACTGAATGTGTTTTCAGTGGGCAGGGTGTGAGGGAGGGTGTGCTCGCATGTGTGTATCTCTGCCAATCTCCAAGACACACAGGGAGAAGCTGCAATCAAGAATTTGGAGAAGACAGGGTGTCCATCAAAAGCACATGGAGCAGACTGCTTTCTGTCCATCTGTTAACCTGCAAAACTGAGAAGCTCTGCTTCATTCTGTAGATCACACTTTGAAATGAGAAATGAGCAAACTGGAATGTGTTGGGAAGTGAGAGACAAGGATGGGGGAAGGACCTCAGTTTACAAAAGTGCACAACAGTTACAGGGAATGTGGGTGCAGGGACTGGTGCGGGGGGGCAGAGAGAGGAAGAGGCTGCACATGGCAGCTGTCTTCAAACTAAGTTAAGCACGGACGTGGGAAGAGGGGGGTGTTGTGTAAACCCATGACATAGAAAGAAGAGTAATGAAAAGGAGGTGAAATCAGGATTTGTTGGGAACTCCACACTCAGGAAGTTCCAAAGATGAAATGGCCTCCATTTCATTCATTTATTTAAGGAATATTATTTCATGTACTGATGATATGCCTCCCAATGATAGGAATATCCAGGAGCCAACACTCAAGAAGACCAACAGGCTTACCAGGGTGAGATTATAAACCACAACAACTCATTTGGATGAAATAACTAACAGAACTTTGAAATGTTACCTGGACTAATGGCCACCCAGGCTCTATAGTTGCTTTCCTAGCAACCAGGTATATACATGTGACTAAATTCTGACCAATAGGAAGAGAGTGGGGGTAGCACATGTTCTTAAAGGGATGGGAAACACCATACACTGTGCATTTTCTAACTGAGACTCCTACTTGATGAATGGGCAAATAATAAGATAGGGAGAGTCAGGATTACAAAAAAAAAAAAAAAAATTCCCAGATCAGCCCTGAATGGCTTGCTGCAGACTATTCTATGAAAACAAAATTCACCATATTGGTTAAGTCAGTGTTCCTTGGATTATCACAGCAGATGTATAGCATTGCAATTATCCTTACCTAAAAAAAATACTCGTATTTGTGACAAAACTGATATTTAAAAATCCAAGTTTTACAGCAAATTCGAGAATATAATCTAATCTTCAGATTACTTAAGCTTTCACCTTCCATGATTCAAATTCACAGTATGTGTGTGTGTGTGTGTGTGTGTATTCACTTTCTTTGTGTTGCACACACATACCACTATACATGCATATATAGAACTGAATGTGACAACCTGTTTAAAGGAGGTTCCTGCTAGGATACATAACTTAGATGAGCATCCCCCCTTCCACTGAGAATCTAAACACCCAGTTGAACAAGCTAAATGTTCTCACAAAGCAAGGTAATTATAACTGCATCTTTGAGTCAATAAAATATTCAGACACAGAAGCCCAGGTGCAGGATTGAAAGACTGGGCCTGGCATGACCCACATGTGGCTCCCTTGCAGAGAGGAAATTTGCTTTCCCTGGGCTCGATGGCACAAATATCTAACAGGGTGAATTTCTAGAGTGGAGACTATTTTCAAACTAGCTGATCTACTGATTATATGTTTGATATAAATGCCAGAGAAAGAAAAGACTGGTGTCATTGAGGAGACAAGGGGGAAATCAATTAGATTATCTTGTCATTTTCTGTGGCTACTGGTGAGATACAGTGCCTTAAAAAAATTCACTCTAGAAAATGTAGAGAAACAATGGGATTAAGAGTGGCCATGGACCAGGGATGTGACTTAGTGGTAGAGCATTTACCTTGCATAAGTAAGTTCCTGGGTTCAATCTTCAACCTTTCAAAAATAATTAAAAAACAGCCAAAGATAAATGACTGTTTCCAATGTCAATGTGAATCACACTTTAATGATCTCTTCCAAAAGATATTTGCTTCCAAAAAAAGCAAAAGGAGTGATACAATAGCAATCAATTATTCAACTTGTGTGAACTATTATCAATGGTCAACACTTCTGCTGGAACCTACACTTGCCAGACTATAAGCCAATGCACTTTGGGAAGAATCTCATTTTTTTAATTGATTTTTAACATATTACAGTGGAGTACATTACAATTCATATTACACGTAAAGAGCACAATTTTCATATCTCTGGTTGTATATAAAGTATATTAATACCAATTCATGTCTTCTTATATGTACTCTGGAAAATGATGTCCATCACATTCCACCATCATTGCTACAGAGCAAGGAGAGTCTCATTTTTTCTACTAAGGTGTTGAACTGTTATGGTGGCTAATTTATAGATGAGGAAACCAAGGTGCATTCACTCAACATATTTAAGAAGTGCCAGCCAAGCACCAAGCACAATGACAAAACATAAGGCCTCTGCCTTTGAAATCCTGCATCTAAAATGCAGAAGGCACAAACTCATATATCTTGACAACATTATGACCGACCACCAAGTTGTCACTTGATACTGTTTCTTTTTAAACCTGAAGTTGAAGAGGGAACGCATGGTTCCATGTGGACTGGGGCACCCTCATTTCCTCCTGTCTTACACCTTCCCTGTTTTACATATTTATAATGCTTCAGGGACCCCAATTATAGGATTGCAGCAGCGGCTGTGTTCAGTTTTGCTTGTCTGACCACAAATTCTTAGCCATATGGGTTTCTTAATTGGCAGTCCTTCTCCAGACGGCCAGCTTAGCCATTCTGGACTTCAGCTTCTTTAGCTAAAAGTAAAAGAAGTATGTGGGTGGGTGGGTGGGGCGTCTTGGTTGCTTCTTGCTCTTCTCTTGATCCATATGAGACCCTTATGAGTCCCAAGCCATGCCTAATCCCTGGGATATGGTAATAGGGAGAACATGAGCAGGTGACACTTGAAAAATTCACCAGGGAAAACAGATCAAAATCAAAAAGTGACAAAAGAAGTCCTTTCTTTCTGACTATGAGACCAGAATATGCATGGGTGTGGTGGATACAAGCTTTGGTGTCCAAACACATGGGTTCCCAGCCCATCTCTCTTCTTTGGGGTGCACTTTAGCCAAGTCTCATGAGCTCTCTGAGTTTCCATTCCCTTAGCTGTAAAATGGGAACAGAACAGACTATGCTGTTGGTTTGAAGACTACCTGTGACAACAGAAATAGAATCAAGAAAATGGTGCCTTGCACACATGGTAAGAACTCAGAAAATGATGGTATTAGAGATTTTTATATTTGACCCTTTTAAAGGCTAATGCCAAAGGCACTGGGTCAGCTCACACAGGGAAGCTTATAATATATTTAAGTATTCATATTCTCCTACATCTCTCTCTTGGCTAAGGTGCCCGAGGTGGTCAGAAATAATGACACTATTTGTGATCCTATGTTTATGCAACAGAAATGAAATGGAATTTTATGGTCCACTGTGTTTAACACTGATGCCCTCAGTAGGATAATTCCATGCCGTGCTGTATAACAAGAATCCAGGCAATACCCCAGCCAAAGATGCAGCACTCAGGCCAGCAAGGATTTACCAGACCATTGGCTTAAGCAAGTGAGTCCCACATCTGGAGACTACATCTTACATGCTCTCAGTAGGAGATATTCTGCTGAACTGTGGAGTAAATCAGATCATCATTTTTAAACAGGTATCAGATATTGATAGGGGAAAATATTTTTAAACCACAACTAACTTGCCTATTCAATAACAACAAAAAAATAAAGCTCATAAAATGAAATTAGAAATAGTGAATAAATGTCGTCTATGGGGGTACAGGAAACCCTGGTGGTTGATAAGAAAGGAAGACAACATAAATGGCCATGTTTCATGCATAAGCTTACAAAACATTACACCCATAGGTCTCAAGTTGGAGCCAAATATAGGAATACTGAGTTGTTATCCAAGATGAAAGTTCATGCTAATATCTACCTGGGACCTCACGTGAATTATTATTGCCAAATGATGACATAATCATCATTCTTGAAAAACCTACTAGCATTTTGTTTGTTTTCTTTTTAGTAGTGGTTACTTAATTTAATAAGCCACCAGAAAATAAACAGCATTGATTCCATGGTTAATTTGAGTCTATCCAAAAAAA
Organism: Urocitellus parryii; assembly: GCF_045843805.1. Lineage (NCBI taxonomy): Eukaryota > Metazoa > Chordata > Mammalia > Rodentia > Sciuridae > Urocitellus > Urocitellus parryii. The sequence continues at coordinate 3,444,840 of NW_027551777.1, forward strand.
TATAACCTCAGTGGATCATGAGCTTCAATGCTGTACTCTCTGGGTGGAGAAAGCTGAGGACCAGCAGACTGGGAGGGGTTGGCTTGTGCTTGTGCCTGCAGGGGCATTCCAGAAGATTCCATGACAGTCACGGAATTCTGGAAGAAGCATGGAAGGAACTGAGTCAAAATTTAGCAAGAATCCCAAAGCTTCACCATCTCAGTCTAAAATAAACTGGGAAAGCCTTTGATCTGCAAAATTCCACTCATCATTATCTCCAAGAATTCATTTCAGAAACATGAATGCTACCCTTTAAATATGAAAATCACCTTTAATTAAATACTGTAGGGTAAAAAAAAAGTATGCATTCATACAACAAGTTCTTATGGCGAACTCTGTGGAGGGGAGCAGAAGAACATGAGGGCAAAGGAATGATGACAGGGTCTCTTCCTCTAAGAATTCACGTTTGTGAGGAGGAAATGAGAAAAGCAATTCTAGAGCAACTGAAAAGTCAGCAAGGGTAACGTGGAGAGGAGAGAGAAAATTGGCACAGCAGCAGGTGCTGCAGGGGCATACAGAGCAAGAGAGCAGAAGGCAACAAGTTGGGGAGGTCATGGGCAGCCAGAGCGCACAGCACACGGGGTAGGCAGAGGCTGTGGACCCTCTAAGTGATGGATCACAGTCAACCCATTTTTGCATGCTGCCTTTTGTATGGTTTCAATAGCACCATCACCAGGATTCTTTCTCTAGTTTCCTTTAGGAACACCCATGGATGACACCCAGGGTGATGCCTGCCTACACAAAGCAGAACCACAGGCCAACAAACATCCAGAGCTTTGAGGTCATGTGGATTTCACACAGCTTTTCAGTCTTCTCTCCCTTCCTGCGTGCAATTGGTGCATAAGTGGCTGCTAAAGGAAACAGTTGCTCACAGAGACCATCTTCTCACTGGCATGTACAGCTGTATTTATAGATATCGTGTAGGTAGCTCCAGCTTTATCTTTCTCTATAAATACTATGCTTGCAATTGTCAACCAGATCATGGAGAATTGAAAAGCAATTTGTTGGAGTAAAAAAAAAAATCACATTCTCTGTTATTCTATTATTAATCATGTCAATATCCAACTACCCAGGGCGAGAAAGGACATTACTAATAATTTTAATTAAAGCCTACCTGACATTTCATTGATGCCCTTTATCTAGTTGAAGTGGTACCCATGATTCTGTTCATAAAATACAATGGAGACAAATAAAAATCACAAAGCTGAAGAAAAATAAAAATCTTGAAGCTAAAACTTTACACTTTAAACTTTAATGCCATTCAAGGTTAAGAGGATGTCATGTTGCACAGAATCTACCACCAGCTCCTGCTACTCAACACTGTGCCCTGGAGCCCGCAGCAGTGGCACCTACACAACCACACATCTACACTAACTCTGATGGAAATCCGATGCCCTGTTTCTAGAAAAATCTAGGCTGTATTTTCCAATATACTTCCATTAATGTCAGGTCACAAATAAAATGAGTTTAAGGATTTAATTCATCACCTTTTAGGCAGAAATTCACAATAAAGAGCTAACATCCAAAAGGACAAGCTAGCTCAATTAATGGGCTTTTCTCAAAGGAAATACAGAATGAAAAGCATATGGAACCTATAAATTAAATATTGAGTTCCAATCTAGGAAAGGAATCAAAGTACTACACATTGGGTGATTTGAAAAATTACTGGATTAAAAGAAAAATTGTGTTAAGGAAATCATCAGTATAAAAAAGTCAAAGCAGTATAATTTTTAGAATCATACCCAATTCTAACGCACATTAGAATTTTAGAAGGTGAAAAAGCACCTTAGTCTTCAATCCCAAAGGGAAAGCTACCTCTAGGAAACAGTATTGCACATCAACTTCACATTTATTATTTTAAAAAATGGTGCTCACCTGGGCGTGGTGATGTGTGTCTGCAATTCCAGCTACTGGGAGGCTGAGGTAGGAATATCACAAGTTCAAGGCCAGCCAGGGCAACTTCATAAGTCTCAGTCTCAAACTTTTAAAAAATGAAAAGAACTGGGATGTAACTCACTGAAGAACACCACTGGGCTTAATCTCCAGTAACATTTACTAAGTTAAATAACTAAGTAAGTAAAAACAACAAAATCTGCATTGTGTGCTGTACTGTGCCTTGTGTACCACAGGATGCTTAGCGCCATCTCTGGCTTCTACCTACTTGGTGCCAATAGTAACAATCTTCTAGTTATGAATGAAACATCTCTCTGGACCCTGCAGATTCTCTGTGAGAGGTGAAAGAAAACTTTCCTGTAGTTGAGAACCAATGGACTTCTCCAATCAACACTTTGTTAGTGAAATAACAATTTCTTACATTTAGAAACAGTTGGATTATACTGAATATTATTATATAAACATATCAAGCTGAAAAAAAAAGAGAGAAATGATATTTTCGAACCTTGTGTCTCCAACATCTTTGGAAATTTAATTAAAAACTTTGAATATAGCAGTTAAAAGCAAAATGATAAAAAAGTAAATAAAATAAATCACCAATATCCTTGTCTTCTCGGGTTCCTATTATCACAGCAGTGTTAACATATTCATTGGATAGAGACTTTCAAACAGCATCCCAAAATTCAAAAGCAAACAAACTTCATCAACTTGTTCTAGCAAATGTTGACCTTATCCATGAAAAAGGAATAAATCCCCAGTTCATACAATCTGTCAACTGCTGATTTTTTTTTCTTTCAGTAAATTAATGTAATTTCTTTTCCAGGTAGAAAGGAAGGGATTTTTTAAAAAATAGAAACAGAGGTGAAATAATAACTATGATTTGGAAAATGTAATTGGATTTCATTCTACATTCACTTGGGAATTTAAACTGACCATCCAGATCTTACAAGGGGACAAGGAACACACTGGTTAGGTTATAGCTCTTGTTATCAAATTGTTTCACCTCTGATCATCTCTGCATTCACACAGGAGTTATGGGGATACCACACGTCCAAACTCCCATCATCCATCTACTTTATCTTCACCCACACCTCCACAGAAAACTGTCCTTTGATGCACACAGTAGGCTAAAAAAGGAAAACCCCTGAGCCACACAGGATTGCTCAACACTGTCAACACCTTTGCCATCCACACCTACATTCCACACCTCCTTGAGTACAAGTCCACTTCACCAAGAGACAGGAGAAAGGTTCAACTTTACCAAACAAATAATTATGAAATCTTTCTGGAGGAATTTGATCTCCACTTTCTGGAGAAAAGACTACCCTTACCAGCAGACGCTAATCCTATTTCCAAACCAGAGAAATGACACCACATTTCAAGGAGGCTTCAAATTTATCAAGCAAGAAAATCCTATCATGAGCTTTTAAAACCTTCCAGACGAACCACACCACATACAGCCCCAGGGATACCTTGTCCTGTCATGCTTAAAAGACATCATTCTGCAGAGTCAAGATGGTTAGATGCAAACCACAGTGAGCTTCCAAATGAAGTCATGCACTTCTCAGAACCAGCCAGCAAGGGCACAGAAAGAGGAGAGAGGGCTTCTGGCCCACGCTCATGGCCAAGTTCATCCTGTTTCCACAGTACAGGATGCAGCCATTCTCAAACCAGCCAAGTGGGAGACCTGCCCAGCTGGCTGGGAAAATCTCCAATAGGCCTCTCCCTGTATTTAGCTCACAATTGCATGCCAGATAATACAATTCCAAGGAACGGTTAAGAGCGCTGCCTTGGACCATGTCACAAAGACACCCAGAGGTACAGAGCTTTGCTCTGGGACCTGAAGATATACCCTAAGATCAACCCCATTTCCAATTAGCTAGGCAGTTATTTCTAGGAGAAGCCCTCAGTGTTTTGAGCAGAACATATAGCTGGACGGCAGGGGGTGTGGGGTGTAGGAGGTGTGCTGATGGAAAGGATCAAAGGAACAGAAGAAACAAACAGAAGTGGAATTCTGAAATAGAATTCTGTTGCTTAACTGTCGAGTTCTCCTGTAAACGAAAATAGAATCCAGACACTTGATACTCTCATGCATTCATGAAGTGGCACATCAGGAAGGACAGCAAATTATTTTCAAAATAAAAGAAATTCCATGTCACCCTTAAACCTTGTAATACTATGGAAAGTAAAAAGAAAAAAAAAAAAAAGAAGTTTATGGACTTTTGTTTTCCTCCCCCTGGACCTTGTAAAGGGGGAGTTCCTTTTTGAATTTTCAACCTCTAATACCATTAGGACTTGCTGGAGGCAAAATGGAATGAGTAGGATCCTGTAAATATCTGTGGTCCACTTTGAACATCAAACACCATCAAGTGCGCTAAGATTTGGATTAAATTTGAAATGCCATTGGAAACTGACAAAATTGTCATGACACTACATGAATGGGAGTCAAAGCTGGCCAGTGGAATCTCCTGGAGCCTGGATTTCGCCAGGGATTTCCTGAAAATGGCCTGATTTGACTCCTCTAGACAAGCAGTTCTCAAAACTTGATTGCGTGTGCACACACCCTGGAAAACTGATGGGTTCTCCCAGGGGTTCTGAGGTTCTGCAGTTCTAATGAGATGGCAGGTGATGCTGAGGTTGCTGGTCAGGAACCATGATAGAAGTAGCCAGGAGCTCAGTTCCTATGGAAACCTCATCAATAGCCTCATTGGCAGCCATTCATTTTCTTATTGAGGAAAGAATTTTGATTTTTTTTTTGGAGGGAACAGCAAACTGTGCTCAACCCTGGCCCCACCATACTGATCATCCTGATTCTGTCTGATAAACACTGGTGTAGGGTGTGCAGGTGATCGATTCCACGTAGGACGGTGTATTTTCAGGAGAACCTGGCTAGACTTGCTTTGATGCAAATATCATTTCTCCTCTTCCCTTAGTCCCTCCTCTGTAATTGGTCATGTGAGGTGAGGCTCCAAGGAGCTGAGGTGCCATCGTAGAACCACAAGATGGCAAGGACGGAGGTGAAAGGGCACACACTGAGGGAGAAGAAGAAAAGCGGCCAAGATCAAAGATCAGCAAACTACAGCCCAGGGGTCAAATCCAAGCCTCCAACTGTTTCTGTCAATAAAGTTTTATTAGAGGACAGCCATGTCCTATTTTTAAAAATATTGTTTTAGTTGTAGATAGACATAATATATTTATTTTTATGTGAAACTGAGATTCAAACCCAGTGCCTCATGCTTGCAAGGCATGTGACCTACCACTGAGCTACAACCCCAGTCCCATGCACCATTTTTTGATGAACCAGTTTATGGTTGCTATCTTAGCTCAGGGTACTCCAACAAAAACCAACCAAACAAACCAAACCAAACCAAACCATGTCATGGGCTCAAACCACAGAAAGTTCTAGAGGCTGGGACTTCAGAGATTAAGATGCCAGCATGTTTGGAGAGGTGCTGGAGAAGAGAGAGAACTTTCTAGCTGGACCCTGACATGGCTGGGAAGGAGATCATCTGCTTTGTAATTGTTCTTAAAAGGGCATAAATCTCATTCCTGAGAGTCTACCCTCATGACCTAATGACCTTCCCCAAAAGTCCTTCCACATAATATCATCACATTGGGGATTAAGGCATCAACATGACTTTCAGGACTTACACAATATTCACTCATGGCAGCTACATTCTAAAGATGAGTAATTGTAACAGAACACAGCAGTCTAACACCTTTACCATCTGGAACTTTTAAAGCTCTGCTGCCAGGCACAGTGGCACACACCTATAAGCCCAGTGGCATGGGAGACTGAGGCAGGAGGATGAGGAGTTCAAATCCAGCCTCAGAAAAATGGAGGCATTAAGTAACTCTTTGTGCTCCTGACTCTAAACAAAATACAGATGAGGGCTGGGGTGTGGCCCAGCTGTCAAGTCTCCCAGAGTTGAATCCCCAGCACCTAAATAAATAAATAAATAAATGTTCTGCTGGCCCTGGGCATAGAGTATGAAATTACCTACCCAGATTCCTCATGGCCTCTTCCATTTAACCTTTGTAGGATTCCCAGAATGAATGATTATTTTATCCGGTCATCTTCCATGTTGGAGAGTGAACTCCAAAGCTCTCTAGCTCAGTCCTATATGCCAGACCCCAGCACAATGCCAGGCACATAGAAGATGACAGAAAAGGTGTACAAATTGCAATTAGGCTCCTATGTTTTATCAAAGACTGTTTCGCAGTTTACGTTCCCTTCTTTAGCTCTTTGATATAAGGCATTTAGAAAGTGCTAAAAATGACTGGTCTTAATATAACCTCCTGTTAAAAATAATAGCCTCCATTTCATCCTCCACAAACCCCACTTCCTTCGTGTGTAGTTTTCCAATTTGGACTTGGTCATATCCAGAAGCAGTTTTCCCTATGACCTGGAAGTGTAGGTCAGCAACTGTAGGACCAGCAGCCTGAGATGTAGCCAACTCAAGTCCACAGCACAGTAAGAGCACAAAATAGCAGGCAGCCTCTTGTGAGCCCAAGAGAAAACATAAATTGTGAGAAAGGAAGGAAGGGAAAACCAAACAGGAGATCCAAGGATGGTCAAAGTCCCAGCTTCCTGCAACATGAGAGTCACTGCAGGATATCTTAAAGAGAGTTCTATAGACGTTTATAAGATTGTCTTGTAGAAAAAACAGAATGCTGTAAATCAATATATACCAGTTGTTTTCAAAGACAAATTTTTCCTTGATAAAATTAAGACTTAATGTATGTGAGTGTGTGTGTGTGTGTGTGTGTGTGTGTGTATTTTTTTTTTCTTTTGCACCAGGGATTAAACACAGGACCATTTAACTAATGAGCCACATCCCCAGGTCCTTTTAGAATTTTAATATCCAGATAGGGTCTTCCTAAACTAAACATTGCTATATTGCTGAGTCTGATCTCAAACTTGTGATTCTCCTGCATCAGCCTCCTGAGCCACTGGGATTAAAGAAGAAGTTAATGTACCTGTTAAATTTTGTAGAATAATATCACAGAGATTAAACACAAAAACAAACAAGCAAGCAAAACAAAACAGGTAGTGGAGTAAGAACTTGGCTAGACTATCTTCAAAGGGACATAGGTAAATCATGCGGGCTCTGAAGAGCCTCTATTTTCTACTCCATAACATAGCCATAAAAAAAAAAAAAAAAAAAAAAAAAAAAAAAAAAAACACCTTTCTGACCGTGCCCATGTGTTATTGCTATAAGAGAATACCTGAGTCTGGGTAATTTGTAAGAGGAAGAGCTTTATTTTGGCTCATGGCTCTAGAGGCTGTGAAGTCCAAACATATGCTGGCTGCATCTGGTGTGGGCCTTGTGCTATTTCAAATCATGGTGCAGAGGAGAAAGGCAAACAGGTAGTATGATAGGTAAGAACACAGGAATGTGGTCTTGCCTTATATCAACCTGCTCTGGTGGTAACCAGTTCAGTCCTAGAGAAGCAGAAATTGGAGAAAGGCACTCATACATTCATTTCTGAAGCTCCACCGCTATGACCACACCTCTCACTAAGCCCGCCCTCTCAATACTGCAGCATTGAAGAATTAGGCCCAGACTTGTATATTGATTGGGGGAGGGGGACCATTCACAACAAATCACTCCCTTACAAAATTATGGCATGAATATCATATGGCAGCAAAGCATTATTGCTGCTATTTCTTTTTCTTTTTTTCTGGTTGCGGGGGCTGGGTGGGGGGAGTAAACAGTTGGGGATTGAACTCAGGGACACTGGAAGACTGAGCCACATCCCCAGCCCCATTTTGTATTTTATTTAGAGAAAGGGTCTCACTGAATTGCTTAGGGCATTGTCATTGCTGAGGCTGGCTTTGAACTTGTGATCCTCCTGCCTTAGCCACCCAAGCTGCTGGGATTACATGTGCACCACTGCGCCCAGTTATTTCTGCTATTTCTAAAATGGTGTTTCTACTTGCATTTTCGTCCTCCTGTTTCTTCCTGCCCACTTTCCTGTATCAGAAACAATATTACAAGCAACTTATAATAGGATCAGTTAATAATCTATTATAGACTGTCTGTGGGCATTCCCCCCAGAAAGACATGCCTGAGAAACAGTTTCAAGGGGAGACCTCTGCTTCTGGGAAAACCCTAGCGACATCACTCAGCAAGTAAAGAAATACCAAGGAGCAGAAAATATCATGTATCTGTAAGACCACTCTCATCACTGTTCTAAAGTCATTGCATATCATACAGCTCAGGTCTTCCACCTACACACCTGCAAAAACCCAGATTAGTTTTGCCATGTTTGGGGAAAACAGACACAAATAGTTAAAGGGATCAAATTATGGTAAAGAGTGAGCTGCTCTGTCAGCATTAATTAACTTAATAAACTTCAATCAGTACCTACCAAGCTCTAGGCAGTGGGAAAACAACAGGGTATACAGAGTTAATTTTTTATAGGAGTGGGACAATAGATACACCAAGGCCTGTGGGAAAACTGTTATGAAGAATATTTTTAAAAAGATGGGAGAAAGATATAAAGCAGGGTAGAATTTTTCTTTCTTTTTTTAGAGAGGCCACAGACAAGAACAAGGCAAGTTCCAGAGCCTGTGCCAAAGAAGGCTTCTTCTTGGGTCACACACACACAGACCAGCCCAAGTGTATGCACCTCCCAGCTCCCTTGGTTCTCAGGGTATCTGTCTGCTATTCCCACCTTGCTTAGCCATTTTCCTCCCTAGACCACAGCCTCTGTAGGCACAAAGCCTGTATGCTATCATGCAACTTCAACACAGACCCAAATGTCTGTTGAACGACTGAGCAAACTTTCCAGATCCCTATGCAGAAAGGGGTTCCCAGGAAAATGTTTTCCACAATTATTTGTAAATTACATTTTACCCTAGATTCAAAGCCATTAAGGGGATTTCAGTTGCTTATGGCAAAGGAGAATCATTATGTTGCTGGGGGGAAAAGATCACCTGGAAAGTAAGCAGCTTGATTTCAGCACATCCTGCTCAATTAATTGGGCAGCACTTACATTTTAGAGCTTCCTTTACACTAAAGGCAAGGGTCATGCTTGTTACAATTAAAAACAGATCTGGATGCTTAATTTATCATATTAAACACACAGACGCTATAGGAACACAAGTGATGTGCGATGTGTGCAAATGTTGAGATGCAGTTTAATTAAACTCCACATACATGGAGACTGGGCTTTTTGCTTCCTATGAAGACATTCTGGAAGGAAACCAATTTCCTGTCCTGTAAGCACAGAAGCCAGGAAAACCTCTCAGCAAAGGTGAATGATCCATCTCACAAATCTTTGCACTCCAGCACAGTGTTTTCCATTTCGGTTTTCCGCCACCACCTCTGACATTCTTTCCTTCAACCTTGTGTTTTTGGCACTTAGCTCCAACTCAAGATTTCTCTTCTCACTATCCACATGATGAAATTAATTCCAAGGAAATACAAACTTCCTAAAGCCAAATAAGACATCTGTCCAATCTTTTTCTCTAAGCTGTTCTCAATCAGGCAAGGAGAAAGAAGAAGAGAGAGATGGAATTCAGAAAAGAGGAGAAGAGAGAAGTGAAATGAACCAGCTCAAGGATTTTATTTTAGCAAGAATAGGCTGTAGCTCCAGGGTTCCAGCACTTGCTCAGTATGCGAGAGACCCTGGGTCTCTCTCCTCCCCAGCATTGCAAAAATAATAATAGAAATATTAATATTTTTATTATAACGATACCCTCATTTTGATACAATATAAAGTACCTATCATAAGCCAAAATTTGGGATGTTGAATAGAAAATAAATAAACAAAGCTCTTTATTTGGGGAGGTTTACAACTGAACAAGAGAAGTCACCCTTCACCGAAGATCCTACCAATTTGAAATTCACCTTCATCAAATGTACATTAAAATGTCTTAAATATTGCTAGTCCTACAATAAAGAGCAAGCCAAATTTTAAAAATGTTGAAAGATGGAAATGTCTATCTTAGGGGGCATACAAGATATTTCTGTGCCTTTCTTTCAGCTGTCCACTGGACCTGAATTTATGGTTTAAAAAAAAGGAAGTCTAAAAAAATGTCTACCTGAAAATGGAGAATTAGCAACTATCAAAACACTTTGCTGAAGCTCATCCAACCACAAACTGTAGCACTAAAACACTGGGGAGGGACCTGGGAATGATAAACAGGGTAGTTTCTGGACATGGCCTCCCACCAGCATGAACTCTGGAATGCACTCCTGAGAAGTGAGACAAGGGTTGCTCTAGAACTGAGATGCAAAGCCAGGAGTCACCTCCCTCCAGAGGAAAATATCTCACCCCAGGACCATCTTCCTTTCCCAAGTCAGAACTGTCACACCCTCCTAAGATCACTTCTGAAGCTGGAACAGGCTCTTGTTTCACACTTCAAGAAAATTTCCTACCCCATACCTGAGATCCATTTTTTTCTTCTTCTCCTGGGTAGTGAACAGGATTAGTAGACAGGAGCCCCTGGTGACTGCACTTTCAAGGGAAGGGTGGAAGAGAACACAGGCAAGCACTCTTTATCCAATCCCTCAAGACTGCATTTAAACACACTGTGGACAGGAGCTTGCTGCTTAGAAGGGGTACATGAAATAGAGAAAATTCTCTCCATGATTGCATGCCACTGGGATCCCCCAGGGAACAGAACAGGACGATTCAGAACCATTCCTGTTCACCTAAGTTCACAACCCTCGACTGAGCAATTTCCCCTACTGTCTGACAAGAGCTATGGGTTCCAAGTTCATGCCCATTATCAAGCAGGAGACGTCATAAGGGGACAGGTATGTGGAGTTACTTGGACCCTGGAATTCCACCTATAGCAACACACATTGCAGATGACCACCTGGATACTACGCACGTGTTAAATCTGCTTTCTGAGTATTAGAGAGCAAACATTTGCCCATTCTCCAAACTTACTGTTGTTTCTTTTTGGAAAGACCCCATACACTCGCCTACTCAACTGTGTGTGACCAATCATATCTGCACTCTAACCCTCTTCACAACACCTGGATGAAGCAGAGATGAGCAAAAATCAGATGGCAATTCCCCCATGTAAAACAGCACTCCCTTTCCAGCTCAAACCCCAGTGTTTCCCAAGGAGAACATGAGCATCATGCCAATCCCTGGTTTTACATACAGGGATTACAAGGGCACGTCCAACCTGTGGAAGCACTGCAGAAACAGGGAATAGAGTTAAAAACTAACTCTCACTATAGCGTGCCAGCAGACTTACAGAGCTCTCCCGGTACCCTTCTCACAACTGCAGACTTCTTAAGAGGCCATTAACAGCATTTACAGAAGGATGAAAAGCATTTGCAGAACAACACTGTCCCCAGGAAACGAGGCAGGCTTTTTGAATCATAGCGCAAAATAAATCTAAGAGGCAATAGAAAGTTATATCAGACCAAAAGGAAGGCACGATCAAGAGAAGTGGTCTACATAGCCACCACACTGAAGGGATGGCAAGGGTACTCCCCAGCCCTGCTCCTGATGATCCCTACACAGGGTTCAACTCAGAGTCAAAGTGGCAAGGAAGCTATTCAAAGCACCGTTCTTGTCCATGTGACTCCAGAGCTTATAGATGAAACGAGCAGACAAAACTGATAAATTTTGCTAAATACAAGTTGCTTTTCCATATTTCTTCCTGCTTTAGTACCATTTGTACAGGGGGAAAGATATGATGCTCAGGTTACGATGAAGATTGGAAAGATTAACTGCTCTACCTTAAGGTCACACAACTAGAAAACGACAGAGGTTAATATCATATCCAGCTCTACCGATCACAATACCTGATGATATTTTCAGAGCACCATGACCATCCCTGGGTAGTTAAAAATTCTCATACACATATATTCAACATGTGTATTCCATTCAGTAAAGAATTTTTTCTTACTGATTAACCTAAGCAGTCTAAGTATATCTGAGTCTTTATGATATCAATTAGGAATGATGTACTTAGTTCTCATTTCTTTCTGACTTAGTCTCCCAAGAATGCCTAGCTTTCACACAGACCTCAGAATTGCCATGTTTCTACCTGGGGCTCAGTCCAAGGAAGTCTTTATTCACTATCATCCTTAAATTATCTCTCCCCCATCATGACTTTGTCCCAGTTTCTTCCCCTTTCCCCCTCATCACTGGTTAAGTTATAGAGAAACATATACAAGACCACCATAAGTTGCTTCTCCCTACCAACTTCTAATTTACTAAGTTGTATGATCTGTTCCTCACAGGATGCTGTTACCTCCTCTATCAGTGCACCTGGATTCTTGACTCTGATCCGAAAAGCCACCTTAATTAAATGACCCTTGTTAGCAGGATGTGTAACTATCATTTTAATGATCATTGGATGATCATCCTGCTCTCAGAAGCCTCCAGATAGTGACGCATCCCAAGAAAGCTTGTCGGAGAAAAGGTGTGTCACTGAACTTCATGCAAGGCTCACACGGCGGCAGGGTGTCATTTTAGTTAGACGCAAAGAACCTGCAAGACGAAGATGAGTTAGACGTGCGGCAACCGCCAGGCAACGTGACATGTTCATCGCTTAAACACCCCATTTCGTTCCAAGGTACCAAAACGATAATAGACTTTATTCTAACAGGATTGTCTGCAATGAGCCAATTTAAGTGCTAAATGCTGCGAATTATTCAGCCTGACATAGCAATGCACTGATGTGAGCCACTGCAGGGCAGGAGGTTTGTGGAAAGTGTGAGTTCCAGAGCATAATGAGAAGCTGCAAGTCTCACTTGGCAGACCTCCATGGCGCAGATTCATCCTGTCAAAACAGCTGCGGGAGACCCAAAAAGCACTGGCTGCCACCTTGACCCAAAATGCATCTGCCACCAGCCAGGACAGCTGATTTCACAGCATTCCAGTCCCTACATCACCAGGATCAAGACAGGTCAGAGGCTTCCTCAGTCAATGGCTCAGAGTACATGGAAAGAACTAACCAGAAAAGTCTCATTCACTGTCCCCGTAAGTCCCATTATTTAGACGTTCTCAGAATGTTATTATATTCAAACATAAAGCTGGCTAGCTGGGGTTTGCGGATTATCCCAATGACTCTAAAGGCTGAGACAGGAGGATCACAAGTATGAGGCCCAGCCTCAGCAACTTAGTAAGACCCTGTCTCAAAAAAAAATAAATAAATAAATAAAAAGGGCTGGGGATGGAGTTCAGAGGTAGAGTACCCCTCAGTTCAATCCCTAAAACCAGGATAAAAAGAAAGAAAGAACTGGCTAGGGTTTTGTAAATATTCCTACACCTTAGTTTCTTTAAAAGACAGCAGTACCTGTAAGTCATATGGCTCTGTTATGAGATGTCAGTATTCACAGTAGCCACTCTTAGCCACAAGGTGTCAGTTACCCATCACCAACCATATTTGAAAATAGTACATGGAAAATTTTGGAACGAAACAATCCATACTGTTTAAAAATTATTTTCATTCTGAGTAGCATGATGAAATCCCACACCATCCTTCCCGAAACATGAGTCGCTCCCATTGTCCACGATATCCATCCTGGATATACCACCCTCCTGTTAAAGTCAGTTAATAGTTGTAGCATTTACCAGCTTGACACAGTGTTCAAGTAATCCTTATTTTCTCTAATACAAGCTCCAAAATTCCAAGAAGAGTGATAATGGCAATTTTAAGACAGTCTATTGATTGCTTTATTTTGCCATTGGCTATTGTTGATAATTTCTTTGTCTAACAGTAAATAAAACTGCATCATAGGACTGTATGTATAGGAACAATAGTATATACAAGATCGGTACTATCCTTGGTTTACAGGCATCTGATAGAGGCCTTAGACCATATCTACTGGAGATTAAGAACTCATACTCTATAGAGATTTTGTACATGTTTCGAACTCACAACACGATAGCAATAAACATATATGATAATAAAATAAAGATATCTAATAACAACAATAAAGTAAGCTTTTAAGTTTTCTTCTACAACAGGTTTTAAAAATTATAACTAAACAGGCATCTATGAAATTCCCCTTTAAACTAGATGACCACCATCTCCTATCAGAATACATATATACCTGATTTCAAAGTGAGATTTTATTCTCAGCATAGTTTAGCCATAGCTTCTAGATATCTTTATTATTTTTTTTCGTTTTTAGCACTGGGATTGAACCCAGCTCAACACATGTTCTACCACTGAGCTACACCCTAGCCTTAGAGATTATTTATTTAAAACAGTGCAGGGAGCCAGGCATGGTGATGCAAGCCTGTTATCCCAGCAGCTCAGTAGGCTGAGGCAGGAGGATGGCAGGTTCAAAGTCAGCCTCAGCAAAAAGTAAGGTACTAAACAACTCAGTGAGACCCTGTCTTTAAATAAAATACAAAATAGGGCTCAGGATGTGGCTCAGTTGTTGAATGTCCCAATTTCAGTACCCAATACCCATTTCCCCCCCAAAAAAGGAAGAAAGAAAGAAAAATTATTTAAAATAGTTCAGGGGAAGACGTGAAATAGATGGTCTCTTGGTACTCTCTAGCACTGAAATTAGGATTTGCAAAATAGGTTTAAACTATGTTAACCTGGTTACTTAAATAATTTCCAGCACCACCGCCCAACGTCTGAATCAAACCATATTTTCATTAAATATTATGACTCTCTACACACCGCCAAAAATAAGTCTAGAATCCTGCGAAAAACTCAATTTGCAAAAGCCAACAAAGAAAAATACACAGCCAACTTTTAATGGCTCAAGAGGAGAGTATTTCTTCAGTGTCCCGACTCAAGGGCAAATTAAATTTTCTCCTGTGGCAAATGCAACTGCCTTGGTGGGGTTCAGACATTCAGGTGCCACAAGAGTCCTGCCTGACTGCACAGACCCATGTATACCTTCCATCCATGAGAATTAACACAGTCCAGGGGCCTCCCAAATGACTTTTCCCTCCTAGGTGCTAAGTCATGGGCTCAGACACATTAATTCAGGAATGGGCTGCAATTATTGGAGCTGTTTGGCTAGGAGTTATAAATGTAACCCCAGCTGCCTCATATCCGGGTGTCACTATTTGCAATTTCCCATATTATTCAAGTTCAGGTATTTGATTTTAAATCAAGTGATAATGAGATGCTTTGCAAACTTCAATAATACCTCCTAAGATTTAGTGCTCTTGTTGAAAAATTAATTTCCATTTACATAGAGTATCTGAAAAATAACCAGACGCATATGCTTGTTGAACTTCTGTCCCCCCAATAAGGAAGAAAATTTGTAAGGCTTCCCTCTGTAAAAGCCTGGAGCCACAGCTTCTGAAAGCGGGCTCACAAACTTTTTGCACTAGAAACAGGCGGAGAAATAAAATAATGACAAATAAGATGCATTTGCAGCTCTAATTACAGAACAACAATGCCTTCCTCCAACTCGGCGCCATCTCTTGCTAAAAACAGTAAAGACACATGAACACTTCCACATTCATCAGGATTTCGGCTCTACTCCCCCGCCACTGCCACATTGCACGGGAGAGAAGTGAGAGCAAAGTCCTGAAATATTCAGAAAACACAGAACAGGAAAAGTGGGTAAGAAACACTGCCCCGTTTCAGAAGGTGCAAAGGCTAAGGAAATAAAGTCTTCAAGTGATTTTCACAATCTTGTTCTCTTTGTTCTTACATAACTAATAGATTGGCACTGTATACGTCACACATTAAGATTAAGTTTGGAGAAGTAGAAAATGCATCCTACAAAGAGCTCACAGGGTCCTCCAGGTAGTGCTTCTCCTCACCAGAGGAGAGGTAACAATGACTCTTGGTTTTTCACATATCTTTCTGGTCCTAAGTTCAACTAACTTAAATGCTGGGTTGATCATACCTTCCCTTTACCATCAACATCCTTGGTCAGGTGCTAGGAAGAAATTTGAGCTAATAAAAACTGGAAGAAAAAGAAGAAAAACTAATGTTATTTCAGAAGACATCTTTATTCAAGCAGATGGGCAAGCCTCCACTGCCCACTTTACTGTATTCTTGGCATGAAAAAGAAATAATTGAGGGGCTGGGGATGTGGCTCAAGTGGTAGTGCGCTCGCCTGGCATGCCTACGGCCCGGGTTCAATCCTCAGCACCACATACCAACAAAAATGTTGTGTCCGCCGAGAACTAAAAAATAAATATTAAAAAAAATTCTCTCTCTCTCTCTCTCTCTCTCTCTCTCTCTCTCTCTCTCTCTCTCCCCTCTCTCACTCTCTCTTTAAAAAAATAAAAATAAACAAATAATTGATAATAACTATTAGGAGGCCAGTGGTCACCATATATGGCTGAGAGTCCCCAGCACATTTCTTTCAAAATGAGCACGGTGCAGAACCCCCTCCCCATGAGGGGGTGAGTGTGGCAGATTTAACCTGAGGCTTAAAGTAGAAGATGTAGATAGAAGAACATCAATAAACTTCCTGTCTTACTCCAGCTGCCAACATGGGATTGCAAACAGAAATTAAGTAAAAGGAACCCTTTCCAACACAGAAAAAGTGTGTCATGAAAGGGAGGAAACCAGAGACCAATGGAATCTTGATCTTGACCTTCATCTGACTAGGGATGGGGATGTTAACGGTGGGATCATTCACCTGAAGTCTTGTTCCACTCAAAATATGAACTACAGAGGAACTGGGTATGAGAATAAAGGAAACTCCATGACCCAAGGTTTCCATTCAGGTGGGAAATAACACCAGAGCTCCTGGGCTCCCACTGTGATTCACACTCAATTAGGCTGAAAGGGGGAGGGGGGTCCTTCTGTTAGAGCACAGTCACAAAAGAGGTCTCTTTAGCCAACTTGTACTAATCCCTGCAAGCTGGGGTCTTCCATAAGACCCTGTGTCTCTGTTTACACAGCTTTGTAAAGCCAGACATTCCCTGGGGAGAAGAAAGCTATATGAAGCTCCAACAGCTGAGGAGCTCTCCCTTAGAGTTGAGTCACATAACTGAGGGCCCTCACTTCAGGTTAAATGAGTGGGTTAACAAGGATGCAGCCAAGAGTACTGGATTACTAAGGAACTCACCATTTTGGGGAAAGGGATCACTGCATTTCCCTTTCAAAAGGCCACAAAGGCAAGAACAGGAATGAGATCAAGGAAAGGAACCCCACATAGAAATGCAGGACCCAGAAAACTGAGTGACAGCTATAGTCACATCCACAGGAGGAAGCTACCAGCTCAGAGTTCATTTCTGTGAGTGAGAAAAAAAAAAAGTGTCCCTTGTTCTGGATTGAACCTCATGGCTGGTGCTCTTGCACAGTGAACATCTGGCCCAGCTGTTCACTGTAGTCTTTCACTTGTAAAAGAGAATGGCCCATAAAGAGAAAAGAAATGGGAAGGAAACAAAATTAAACAATGACAGAAAAATGATTTAATACCTAAACATTGTTTTCACTTGATGGAAATCCATGCAGCCCAATACCTCCCAGTAAACCAAACTACCACATCAAACCACTCGTGAAATGCTTCTAGGTTTTACATAATTTAAATGCTGTAGAGGAAACCTCTAACTGCATGGAGAATAAAGAAATGCCAACCTCCCAAACCTAGATCCCAAATGACAAGAATAAGGGGAATTAAATATCAAAACTATGCAGATTATTCAAGTATATCAAACAAAAAAGGCAAGAGATCAAAATCAGCCATGAAAGTTCTGGAAAAGACTGCCAGTCTTCCGTGCCCAAGAATCAATCATAATGACAAATTCCAATGATTTTTTTTTCTTATTTTCCCTTTACATGAAACAGTAATTGAGTCATGCTAAAGTGAGGTCTGCAGTTTGAGTTCAGTAACCAAAGCCTAATTCTAAATGATGCCGAGGCCCTGGTGGAATGCAAACCCATAAATAACTTTTGAATTTAAAAGTAAACCAAGAACACAGTCTCTGTTACTTACAAATGCCTATCTTTTCCATGGGACATTTCTCAATTAGATGAAGAGAGAAATCATTTTGTTTGTACTGTTTGGGTCTTAGAAGTAGTAGGGGCCACAACTACATTTACACAGGAATTATTTATAAATGAAGGGAGACTTGAAGGCTGACTCAAATCTCATATATATTTTCTAAGAGTATCACAGAACACTCTGCAAAGCCAATCCTGTGAGGTTCCAAACACACTTCAAAAAATAGTGTGCAGTGCAATAAGATCCTGACTTCTTGCTCTTTAGACCCACCTATAAGAAGAAAAGATCTAATTGCATGAGGAGGACATCAGAAAACACACCTTGACTATTTAAATGGAGGAAATTGAGGGTGTGAATCATTCTCGAGGAACAAAATGCACAGATTTATCAGCAGGGAAAGAAACACAAATGGAAACAATTTGAAAGTTATACTTCAGAGCTATTAAAATACATTGAAATTATAAACCTCAATTTTGATGGAGCTCTAGATAAACAGGTATACACTGCAGCAATGAAACCAACTTCAATCTTCCTAAACCATGGAGCAGCCTTTTATAAGAACAGCAGTTATCCCAAAGAAATAACTGGGGGAGGGAAAGAAATTAACTTACACCAAGAAATATCATATTTTCTTATAATAATAATGAAACTTAAAACACCTTTGTGCTTCTAAATAGGAAAATGATTATAAAAACCATGATATAGCATCTCAGTCTATAATAATGTTTATTCTAATGACATGCTTAGTCTGTCCCTATTAAAAATAAAGATGTAAACAATGTTCTCAGCATGAAAAATAAAATTAGATATACATATATATAAGTGTAAAAGACAATGAAAAGTAGGTCCAATCGGACAAAATAATCTAAATTTTAGACAGAAAGATAAAATGAGAAAATTACCATTTAGTGTGCTCACATTTGGAGGGATGGGTGTTGTGTGCTGTTCTGCAGAACTGGGGATTGAAAGCCAGGGTTTTGCATTTGCCAGGCTCTACCACTGAGCTATATCCCAATCCCTTCCTGTTTTATTTGGAGACAGGGTCTCTCTCTATTGGCCAGGCTGGCCTTGAACTTGTGATTCTTGTGCCTCAGTCTCTGGAGCATCTGGGATTTCTGACAAGCACCACGGCACCCAGCTCATGTGCCCACATTTTTATCCCCTGTCAACACATATTACGTAATATGTGCCCATCTTACCCT
This sequence comes from Urocitellus parryii, assembly GCF_045843805.1. Taxonomy (NCBI): domain Eukaryota; kingdom Metazoa; phylum Chordata; class Mammalia; order Rodentia; family Sciuridae; genus Urocitellus; species Urocitellus parryii. The sequence continues at coordinate 3,463,840 of NW_027551777.1, forward strand.
AATTGTGGACCGGATGCTTAGGATACAGTAGGAGAGAAATGAAGCACATGTAAGGAACTGACCTTATGTTTTTTTTTACCCCCCCACAAAGGAAACCTCAACTCCCCTGTCCCCTTTCTAACATATTAAATGTTAGTTGATGAACATGAAGCATAGAAAATGTTTCAAAAAAGTCAGTAAAGGTTTCCATTGGGGTAGGGAGCACAGAGAGACCTAACCCAATATAAAGGCCAAGGAGGACTTTCCTGAAGATGCTTCCAGAAGCCAAAGAGTAGACATTATCCAGATGAAAGAGTGCACAGAGAGGGAGCAGGGAATGCTGGTTCTAGAGAAGACACTGGGAATGGGAAACAGAATCAGAGACGACTCTAAAATCATGAATAGAGGGGTCTCCAGACCTTGCAAAGATTCAGACCAGGCACCAAGCACCAAGGGAGGTGGCTCAGAGAGTGAAGCCTGTAGGGTTTGTGCACCTGAGGCAGGAAGCTATTTGGGGAAAGCAGGAGGCTAATAAGAGCACAGGTGCAAGCAGGACTTTGGGTTTTTATAAAGAAATGAGAGGGGACTGTGGTTCAGTGGCAGAGCTCTTGTCTAGCACATGTGAGACACTGGGTTTGATCCTCAGCATCACATTAATAAATAATAACTTTTTCTGGCACAGGAGAAAACCCCTGCACTCCCAGCTGCACGGGGGCTGAGACAGGAGGATCGTGAGTTCAAAGCCAGCTTCAGCAAAAGCGAGGTGCTAAGCAACTCAGTGAGACCCTGGCTCTAAATAAAATTCAAAATAGGGCTGGGGATGGGGCTCAGTGTTCAGTGCCCCTGCACTCAATCCCTGTTACCCACCCCCCCAAAAAACCCTAAATAAAATAGTTATTATGTCCATCTACAAATGAAAATATAAAAAGAAACAAGAGGAGAAAATTTCAGGTGGTATTTCACAGCCTCAAAGTCTGAAGGATGTTCTCACACAAGACTTCATACACAAATTTAAGAGAACAGTCATTGTTGGCAAGAAAATGCAATTTTAAAACAAGACAGAATGGAATAGGCAATTTCCCAAGGGAAAATTCAGTAGTTAGGGATATCAAAAGGTACAACAACCATAGAAGAAAAAGGACATCATTGAGTTACCATCTTATATCCACTGGGTTGTCTGAAATCAATATATGTCAATCACTGGCATGCTCATATGAATCTTCACATACAAAGAATATTGGACCAAGAAAAAAAAATTAAACAGTCATTTCAGAAAGTGAGAAAGCAGATGTTTGTGACTAGCCACCCAAATGACTGAATTTCATCAATTCACCAAAAGCCATTTTTGGATAGGTTTCGAGAAACCCATTTTTGGATGGATGCAAGAATAGATGGTTACATACACAAATGTGTGGGCGTGTGTGTGCGCACATATGTAAAGATCTGTAGGTGTGAAGATACGCATGGCAGTACTGAGTTCAAAAACCAAGGTGGGGGCTGGGGATGTGGCTCAAGCGGTAGCGCGCTTGCCTGGCATGCATGCGGCCAGGGTTCAATCCTCAGCACCACATACAAACAAAGATGTTGTGTCTGCCGAAAACTAAAAGATGAATTATCAATAATATATGATGTCTGATTTGTTAAAAAAAAAAAAAAAAAAACAAGGTGGCCTTATCTGTAGCAATTAGTAAGTAGAACAGATGCATGGAATTCCACAGGGCAGTCAGAAGCAATAAACTTGCCAGGCTCTGGGGCAGGGGAGTGGGCAGGGCATTGGCCTGTAATCCCTGAGGATCAGGAGGCTGAACCAGGAGGACTTAAATTTTGAGATCAGCCTCAGCAACTTAGTGAGATGCTGACTCAAAATAAAAAATTAAAAAGGCTGGGGATGTGTCTCAGTGGTTGAATGCCCCTGGGTTCAATCCCCAGTTCTAAATGAGTAAGTAAACAAACAAATGCAATGAAAGAGATGTGTAGAAGGCAACTCAGCTGTTGAAAGATGGTATTTATTGCATTAAAATGTGCAGGAAGAGATGAGGCTCTATAACATAAAACCACTGGGTGAATTAAAAACACTAGTAGTAAATATCTTTGGGGGGAAATGAAAGGAATTTGAGAGAAAGAGAAACATAAAGAAGTAAAACACAAAGTACAAGGGTCCCTTCACAAATGAAAAATACTGACTTAACTTTCAGAACTTGGAATTTACATTTTTTTAAATAAAATATCCAAGTAATTTGGAAACTATTCTTTCTCATCAATATAAATCTCACTTGATATTTTATCAGATTGGAACATCATGAAAGTAACATCAGCATCTATATTTTTCAAACAAAGGGTATACATTCTTATTGTTATTTTCTTCCCCTTCACATTTAATCACATTTCTTCACACATTTAAAAAAAACCCACATTGACAGGTGTAATGACTAGGAATGTGAGGTGTTCCCCAAAAGTTCACGTATGAGAGAGTACAAGAAGGTTCAGAGGAGAAAGGATTGGGTCGGGAGAGCCTTAACCCAATCAGTGAATGAATCCGTGATGGGATTAATTAAGTGGTGGCTGGAGGCAGGTGGGTGTGGCTGGAGGAAGTGACATTGGGCTGTGGTTTTGGGGTCTATTTGTCTCTGGAGAGTGGAGTCTCTCTGCTTCCTGATTACCATGTAAGCTGCTTCCCTCCACCACACTTTTCCTCCATGATGTCCTGCCTAATCTTGACCCTGAGGAATGGAACCAGCTGTTTATGGACTGAGTCCTCTGAAACTGTGAAATTCCAAATAAACTTTTCTTCCCTAAACTTGTTCTGGTCAGATCTTTTTATCACAGCAACAAAAAAGCTGACTAAAACAACAGGGATTTGCATTAGTTAGCCAGAAGAGGTCCACTTAGCCTTAGAAATAATTGTGTAACTTGAATTACTTGCTTGAACTCTTAAAATAGGAAATCTTGGATTCTTCGTCTGTAATCTTAGAAGTTTCTACTGAGGAGCTGTGACAATATATGTGGGTTCTATTGTTCCCCCCAAAATCATCTCCATACTGGCCAAGAAATGAAGCAAAGTATAAACTTGCTATTAAAATTACCTGGTTATCAAAGGGGATAGAAAAACCCAATTCATTCCTAGTTTATGAAAAGCCATAAAAGTCTGTTTAGCTTTCCCAATTGGGGCAGGGCTATTTAATGAATAAGAAAGTCACTTAAAGGAACAACACATCTTGCCTGGTATAGGCAGGACAGCATTCCAGATTCCTCCACCATATCTTGGCTTCCATGTCATGTCCAACAAACTCAGGTACCTAAGACTCTTAAGTGTAAGCAGAAGTCTGGAAGTGATTTAGATCTGCAATCACAGCAACATAATTGATGTTCTTCTTTTAATGTCCATATTATTCATTTTTATGTAGATTGGTGGGAACTTCTACCTCACCAACAGGTTCTCATTATGTCTGCTTAAGTGTATAATAACAAATTAATTTACATTTGCTTTCTTTCTCTCATTCCTTAATTTCTGTCCAGAAGAAACACTGAAGCAGAAGGTTCCAAGGTTTATTAATGTGTCGAGTCACTAAATTATGCAAGATAGAACCATGAATCCTAAATTGCTCAAACTCTAACCATGTCCTCCAAAGCTTATGTGGGTTCAGAATTGGGGTCAAATGGCCAAATGCCTCCCTGAATATATTTTACAAGATTTCTGCTCCCAAAACACTGATTTAAAACCTTGATTTGCTTTGTGCTTTGGTCTCTCTGCTCGAGAGGTATGCAGGAAACAAATACTTCACCTTCACCATGATTGGGAAAGAAGAATCACTGACAGGATGATTTCAGTTATATCAGAGCAATAGAGGATTTTCCTAGGATCCGTGTCTGTGGCCTCTTCATTATAGGAACATCTATCTACTGTTTGCTTATGTTTCTACGGAGTATGGGAGTAATCTTCCTTACTAGAAATAGAAATTCATAAAAGAAAAGATTTTCTGTACTTCCTTTCAGTGCCAAGTTCTGCCTATCAGAAGAGGACTTTCAATAAAAACATTTCATTCAGGAGGGACTAACAGACTTCATCTTGAGTACCAATTCAATGTGACTGACGGAGGCAGTTTGCACAGGAGTGCTGGGAAGAACAGGCAGGCACTTCTGGGCTCTGCTGGGAAGACTGCCTGATCGATGTCTTCCAGGATCATGGAACCAGAGAGACTCACCAAGCACCTGCAGGTCCAGAATGAAGGCTTTCCAAGTGCTCAAAATGCTTCTTATAGTCTGAGATTTGGGAGTTACCCATTAGTTTCTCTTACAGGAATACAAATAAGGCATGCAGCAAACCCAGACCAGTCGGTGTTATATTCTATAATACATACGTCCTATGAAATACCATTAATATGAAAAAGAATGGGGAGAAACTGGGGAGGAAAAAGAAAAAGTAACAAATATAAAATATCCCAGACAACGCATTTTGAGAAAGGGCTTTAAAAATCTCCAACCATGTGTGTTTTACTTTGCTCATCGAAAATATTCAATAAATTCATTTATTGGTTCAACTAACTCAGTTTTCTATGAAAAAGGAAAAAGAAAATATATGTTGCTCTTTCCCAAAAAGAAATCTGGGAAATTTTCCTTAATTTCAGAGCCAGGAGCAATAGTATTGAGACAGAGCTTTCGAAACCTAACCCAAATATGTTCAATTCCAGAACAGTAACATATCTATCACATATTCTACATGAATATAACCCCATCATTTTCCCATCTCAGATATTAAGGTGTCAGTCTCTTCAAATATTACCTCATTTTCTTCATGGAAAAACAAAAGAAGTCTTCTACCTTTAATGATGTCACATGCAACTATAAAGTTAAAGGAAAACCTAATATATTTGTCTCTCCAAAATGGAATGTATTAATGAAAACAGTCAGATTTATAGGATTCCTTCAAAAGAGAAGAACCTACAAGAGATCTCCTGATAGGACATATTTAATGTTACCACTGCCTTTACATGAACCTATTTCCTAAAGAAGAGGAGTGTTTGGAAGTCAAATGGACACAGACTCTCCCGCATTTGCTGCCCATTTCACTGACCACTTAGGAGCTTTCTAGTAGAACCTTCAGCTATCCCTGTTGATTGCCCATATCAAAAGTGAAAAATGACCAAGTTGGCAATTATTGGAAGCTGCCAAGTTTGACTTCAGAAGTTTGCTCTTCAATCTGAATGTTCTGAAGAGGCAAATAAGACACTCTCAATCTCTAGGGACTTATGCTAAATATATAACAGCGAAAAGAACAAACTAATAGATACAGCCAGCCCCTGTCAAAGACCACCTTTGGCCGGGCATGGTGGTGCACTCCTGTAATCCCAAGCAGCTCCAGAGGCTGAGGCAGGAACATTGGGAGTTCAAAGAAGCCTCTGCAAACGTGAGATGCTGAGCAACTCAGTGAGACCCTGTATCTAAATAAAGAACAAAACAGGGCTGGGGATGGGACTCAGTGGTTGAGTGCCCTGGGTTCAATCCCTGGTAACTCCCCCCACCCCACCCCCAAAAAAAGAAAGAAAAAGAAAAAAGAAAGGAAAAATACCACCTTTAGCCAGAGAAGATGAAACTTCAACCTGGGAAATAAAGTTTGGAAGGGACATAAATCACCCTAAGGGTTGCATCAACAATGTCAAAAGACAGAGGGGAAGGGAGCATACAAGAACTTCTCAGTTATAGATGTGGTCTTAGAAGATTATCATGTGATTGCTGAAATGGGCACAAGAAGGTTATTTAAAGGATAAATCGAGCCATTGTATACTTGAGAGCTTGGCCATGTGACCCCAAGCACATAGCCTCCTGTCTGTAACTTCATTTTATCCCACTGAAGTATAAACACTCTGCATACCTGTCATATGTTAACAGACATGACAGAGTGACATTAGCTACATGAGTCAGAGTAATCAGGTCATCAAAATAATTTTCTGATCATTAAATATAATCTTGGATTATTGACAATGTGTCAATCTTTCAAAAAGAGAGAACCCTATTTCTTTAAAATAGGGTTCACCTGGGAGGTCTTCTATGGGCTTGGGTAAGACTTCACCATCCATGTGGGGGAAAAGGTGGGTACCAAGGACAATTTCCAAATGAATGATGACTTATTCATTTACAACTCTGCTCTTAAGAATAAAGGGGGGGGCAAGAGGGCGAGAAGGGGAATGCAAGAAAGTAAAACAAAGAAGTAAAATAGAAGAAACCCAGGACAAAATTATTAGGCTGGTTTTTGTAGAAAATCAGAAAAAAAAAGTCTGAAAAATTTTAAATGCTGACTGTGTGTGTATATATATATATATATATATATATATATATATATATATATGCCATTCACAGCTTTTACAGACTGAATTTACACCTTTTTTTTTAACCACCTGGGGAAAAGCTTTTTAATAAAGTCTCCATAAAATTCTGAATAACAATTGAAAGGTAGGAAAAAGACCATGACTGTATGCTTAGGGATTACGTAAGAGCTAGAAAGCACAAAACTAGGGAGACAGGCTGGACATGGGGGAGGCATGCCTATAATCCAAGCAGCTTGGGAAGCTGAGGCAGGATGATCGAGAGTTCAAAGCCAGCCTCAGCAACTTAGTGAGGCCCTAAGCAACTTAGTGAGACCCTGTCTCTAAATTAAAAATAAAAAGGGGTAGGGATGTGGCTCTGTGGTTAAACAACCCTGGATTCAATCCCCAGCACCCCCTGCCTTCCCTCCACCTAAAAAAAAATAGGGAGATTGATTATTCACACCTACAAAAGGGAGTCTAGAATCACATCTCACCCAGGAAAATCCTTCATCCAAGATACTTCCCAGAGTCCTGGGAGGCTTGGACAGCACTGATCACATTTGCCTGGCACTGTAAGGATATGATTAGTCAAATGACACAAGAAAACACAGCAGCACAACCACTGGCCCTGCTGCAGAGGCGGAAAGCAGAGGGTGTTTGCACGCCTTCCTCTTGGCACACATTTTTTCCTCTTCATGAGACTTTCACAGTCTATTGAGTCTGGAGAAAAGCTTCGCTCCTTCTGGATAGAGAATCACAATCGCAGCAGGGCCCAGTTTCAAGTGGTGGGTACTGGCAAGCCAAAGGCCGCTGAGTGCCCTGCAGCTGCACTTGGGCGTTAAAAACGCAGAAGGACAGGATGAGGTTAGGGCCTAGCAGAGCACTAAATGGCACACTCTGGAGCTGTCCTGGGTGTGGACACTCCTGCCCAAGGCTCATCAGATTCCCTGAGCCCCAACTGGAGAAAAGAACACCCAGATGTGAAAGAGCCTATTAACAGAAGCACCTCTTCCTGCCAAAGCCTGAGTGACATCCATCCACCAGCTGACAAGTTCCCCTCAGTCCAGCAATTCGAGGAGACAGAGCAGATATACATATAAAAAGGCATGAGGTGAGAAGAGCTATGGGTATTGAATGGCCGGCTTCCAGTTAATAAAACATAAAAATAATTCAGTAGGCACAGACTGCGGTATGGCCTCCATGGAAGTAAGGCCCTGGACTTCTTTTGTTTAAAATATGGAATAAAATAGTCTCCCTTTATCTGTTCTTTGGGGTAGGGGGGGAGTTGCTTACCCACCATCAACTGTGGTCTGAAAATGTTAGATGGAAAATTCCGGAAATAAGCAATTCAAACGTTTCAAGTTGCAGGTCATTCTGAGGAGCATGATAAGATCTCATGCCATCTCACTCTGTCCCTCCTGGGAGGTGAATCGGTCTTTTATCCAGCAAACTCAGGCTGCAAATGCCACTCACCCACTGGCCATGTAGTAGGTGTCAGATCTGCTATAGTGGCCCATTGGCTCTTATGTTCGAGTAACACTTCCTTCAGTTAATAATGGCCCCGAAGCAGAAGAACAGTGACACTGACAATTCAGATATGCCCAAGAGAAGCTAAAAAGTGCTTCCTTTTAAGTATCATCTTGCATTATCCCTAAAAGAAGAAGCGTACATACAAAAAGATATTCTGAGAAACTATGTTCATTTTTATGGTGGGATATTGTTTATAACTGTTGTATTTTATTATTGTTGTTAATTTCTTATTGTGCTTAACTTATAAATTAAATGTCATAGTAGGGTGTGGTGGCACACTCCTATAATCCAGCAACTTAGGAGATGGCGGCAGAGGATTATGAGTTCAAGGTTAGCCTTAGCTTTGCAAGGCCCTAAGCAACTCAGTGAGACCCTGTCCTAAATAAAATATTTGAAAGGACAGGGAATGTGGATGGTGGTTAAGTGTCCATGGGTTTAATCTGCTACACACATACACACACACACAATTAAGCTTTATCACAGGTATGCACAGGAGAAAAAACATTTTATATTTAGGGTTCAGTATTATGTATAATTTCAAGCACCTACTAGGGAGGGGTCTTGAAATGTATTCCCTGAGGATAGAGGGGACTACAGTTGGCTTTCATAAAACCAGCCAGAATGATATATTCAGAACAGACCATGCAGAAGCAAGAACAGGGCAGAGAGACAAGGTAGAAATCTATTTAAAACTATGCATGTGCATAAATAACAACATGTATCCTTGGCCTGCAATGATTTTTCACTGGGCTTCTTTGAAAAGTCTACATCCACATGACTGCAATTTTCAGTAAGCACCACCCAAGAAACCAATGCAAAGCAGTGTGGTAGAGAAGGCCCAGGAGGTAAATTCAATTCTGGTGGAAGTGCTAGGAAAGGCATCAGCAAAGAGGCAGCTTCTGGAAAGTACTGGGAAGAGCTGCATTCATGGCTAAAGAATGAAATATCAGATGAGGAGTGGGGGGCACAACACAGAGAAAGGCTTGGAAGTCGAGATGCACGGTCAGCCTCGTCAGAATATGGGTAGGTAGAAAAGACCGCAGGGTCTTCAGACTGTGGGCACTCAGGTAGGTCTCCCACGTGCAGGTGCTAATGACCCAGGCATTCAACTCCAAAAAATGGGGCCAAGGACAGTTTCTAATGGGAAAGGAGAGCTGAGTTCAGGGATCATCATATGGGCTACTAATGTGATGGGTCTGGAGTGAGCCCACAGAATAGACTATAAGACCCAGCAGAGCCAGGATCTATGACTACTCTGTTTGCTGATACAGCCCAATTCGCAGAGCAATGCCAGCTCTGTATCATGCACTCAAAAAGACTGAGCCAGCTGGGCACAGTGATGCATGCTCTACTATATATGTGAAAACTTAGAAAAGGCTAGGAATGTGGCTCAGTGGTTGAGTGCCCCTGGGTTCAATCCCTAGTACAAAAAACTAACAAATGAAGAAGAAAATAACAGGAGGAAAAATGGCTTAGGGAATAACACGAATGATTACTGAGTGCTCACAATGTGCTTAGATAGAGCAGACATTTTACAGGTGTGAACTACTGTGGCTCTTATAAATTTATGATGAAAGTGCTTCCATGTTTGTCAAATGACATCTTTCTCTCTCCGATATCAAAACTATTTTATAATAGGTGGTATCTGAGCAATGCAGAAAAATTTGATTGGTAATGACTCTTCCTCCTTTGTGGTACATAAAAAAAATGGTAAGTCTTGCTGGTCACAATGGCACACACATGTGATCCTAGAGGCTCAGGAGGGTGAGGCATCAGGAGTATAGGTTCAAAGCCAGCCTCAGCAACTTAGCAAGACCCTAATCAACTCGGTGAGACCCTGTCTCTAAATGAAAGTATTATTAATCTCAAAATATAGGGACAAGGTAAATCCACACTGGATGACAAAAATTTGGTATATAGTCAGTGTTTTCATTGTCTCCATCCCAAGCTTACAGGACAGTGGAGGACCTTCTCATGCAATCTGCCCTTCATTATCAAGCTTCATTATAAGAAAAAAAAATTCATTAAGAAAGAGGGAGTAGGCATATAAATTGGCAATCATATGTACCAGCAATGCCCTTTGTGTCATTTTAATTTATTAGCTTCCTTTTGCTTTTTTAAATGGGTAGATCCTTGGCAGTGATATCAGTGTTTCAAAATACAAGTAAAACAAAAGGCAGTCCTAAACTGGGGATCTTGAATTTGTCTAAAACAGAATGGTTCTGCCCCTAGGAGCAGGTGGTCACTCAGGGCGAGCAGGTGGCAAATTGGCTTATCTCAGGAACAGTGTGAAAAGGCTTTAAGCTTGCTGCACTGGATAGTATGGGATGCTGTTAGCACTCAGCCCCATCTCAAGGAGGGCACAAAAGGCAAATGCTTCGGCATAGATTGCGGGATCTCCAGTTCACATTGGGAGCATATCCATTCTGCATGCCTCACACAAGTTCACCTTCCAATTAATAGTTTCCAAGGGAGCTGAAACACCACACCCACGTGTTTTTCTTATATTATTTCCAAGTCTACCAGTTCTCAATATATATCATCCCAGAGTGAACCAATAATAATATTTTCATAGCATAGTCAATAGAGAAATTAATTAAAAGTAGGATGCCATTTAATAACTTTTTGCATGGAAAAACTAAACCAGAGTTAGCAGCCCTTTGCTTGCTGATGTGTTCTTTGGTCATCTTGTCTGTTAAAATAGTTGAAATGTAATCTCCATAAAACCACCCAGAGTGAGGCTGCTATCTGTAGAGAAAACTAAATACGTACACGATAATAGCAAAATATAATTTCAAAGAAAATGTAGCAAAATGTAAGCTGTACGTGTAAATAAATGTATTGGTATTAGTGCTTAAAGATATTTACATGCAGACAGCTAAAACCTTTGAAACTTACGAGTCTACCCTTTTTGCCTTCTCTTCTCACAAGAGCACCAATGCCTCTGTCAGCCAACAAGACTGCTGAGCTACTTGAGCACTTAATACATCCCTGGCCCCAAACTAAGGATTTTCATTGCTTTTTCCCATGAAGCTTCAAGGAACTTTGTGAAATCTTTACTTGTAGCATCCCAACATCAAAGATGAGTTAAAGGAGGCTGAATAAGATTAGATTGCTTGCCTTATGCCACAATGGGGCCAGTACTTGTACCTGGCCCATCCAACCCTGAAAAAACTATTCAGTCTTTCCACCTACATTTTTAAAAAATGACAATATGTACATATAATGGTGAGTGCCTACAGTAAAACAGTTCTGAACTCTGACGGTCTTTCCCCTGTAACTTGTCAGATACTTGTTATCACCTTAACAATCCTGCCACAAAATTTTGATCTGTCTATCCCCAATCCAAATGGCATCCATCACCATCAATAGGCCTCTAAGCATCTTAGTAGTAGAGAATGGGCTTTGGGGGGGAATCTGTACTGGCAGATTTTAGGAGTTGACATTTGAGGCACTCCAACAGGGATGGATGAGTGACAGGAGAATACACTTCACATCAGAGGACAGGGATGAAAGGTCTCTTTGCCAGCTCTGCAGGTGTACACCAATTTGCAGAATTCTAACAGATCCACAGATGTGCCTATGACTAGAAGAGCGAGACTTTAATTGAGAGACTGGGATGGGGGTTGGGGGGAGAGATTAACAACACAGAGGCAATGGTAGAAGTCATTTATTTTTCTAATTAAATTCTCAAACTGGTGGGAGTAACCTATTAAAATCACAAAACAAAACAAAATGCGGATGTTAGAGGTTAGCATCAGCATTATTTTTTAACAAAGACAGATAAAAGAAGAGATTACAACTTTATGTTGTTTCCTTATTGCCTTCAACTTTGGGTATTAAAAATATAAGAAAACACCAGTTCTAACCATCATACCAAGTCACTGGGTACTTGTAATTTGAGCGGATGCACTCCATAAGACTATTTGTGTTTAAAGCTGTTACAAAATTATGTGGGTTTTTCCCCCCAAAAGTCGTTTATAGAGCAATTTCTATTTGTAAAATGCTTTGCAGTCATTTTTAAACATCATTCTTAACAACCACCATGTAAGTAGGTCAGAGTTATTATCCCTTATATCTTCTCTTTCAAAAGGCTGAGTCAAGGAAGGTACAAAAAGGTTAAATGATTTTCCTGGGGTTACACACCAAGTCGGTAGCAGAACTTAAGATGTTACTGCAGCCACTGGGTCCCAAATGATGATGTCACTCCAAAGGTTCCCATTCATTCTCTGGCCCCACATCAGAATTTCCTGGGGTGGTTGTATCAGTAAATATATACAGATTCCTCACCCCACTCCAAATCTACTGAATTAGAATAAAGAAACAGGTTCTGAAAATACAGTAGCAGGTGTTCCCCAGATGAGTCTGCAGGAAAGTCTGGCTTGGGACCAATTACTGCCTTCTGGAAGGTTCACATTCTCCCACAGGCAGTATTAAGAGAAGACAGCAAAGTTATAAGCCAAACTGAGACCTTAACAAAGCAGAAACTGACAGCTCTCCTCATGAAGGGGATGTATATGTATATATATATATATATAATGATTCAAAGTAAGTTTTCCATATGTTCATGGTGAAACACAACTATTTCAGGCATTTTGAGCTTTTTCCCTGAAAAGATTTCCCTTAGGTTTCATTGACCTAAAAATATTAACTGTTTTATATCAGCCTCCATCCTACAGCCTCCCTCTTCTTTCCATCCTCCATCCCTACTAAAATCCCTATTGACGCACTCCATATGTAACTCAGGGATTGAGATCAAAACTGACCACCGATCATGAGGATACCAGACACCCAGGCAGTGGGCAGAGTAGGCGACACACATGATTTCATTTAAACCACCCTGAGAGAGGTCCAAGGAGTGGAGCACATTGCCCAGGGACAGACACACTATGACCAATTCTGAGAACCAAGTTTCAACCCAGATTAACCTGACCCCGCAGGCACCAAGATCATTTTCTCTTGGTCTTTGTTTCTTTCTGAGTTCCTCTGTTCTTATTCTCTTCAACAGCAAGGTGGACCATCCAAAGGAGACTTCTCCCCGCTATGCTTTGGCCAATGACAAAAGAGAATCCACCGGCAGACCAGAGGAGGAAGAGAGGTGTGTCAGGGAAACACAGGGCAAGGATACATGTCACCTGCTTCAACTGCTCAATCAGAAGAGCTAGGCATGAAGGAGCACGTGGGTGGTTCTGATGCACCACCTAACAGTATGCACCCCAACTTTTCTTCTCTGGGCTGAAATATGTGGTGCTGAGGATCAAAGCCAGTGTCTCATGCATGCTAGGCAAGTGCTCCACCTCTGAGCCACAGCCCCAGCCCAATCACATTTCTTTATACAACTATCCCAAAGAAAATTAAATACTTAGGTATCAATTAACAACAACAAAAAGCAGGGTGTGGTGGGACAAAGCCAGCGTCAGCAATATACAAACACCTTGTCTGAAAATAAAAAAATAAAAAGGGTTGGGGATGTGGCTCTGTGGTTAATTGCTCCTGGTTTACATTCCTGGCATGGAAAAAAAAAGAAAAAGTTAAGAATATGGTGGCTGAAAATTATAATGATACTGAAAGCAACCAAAGAATACTCAAATGAATAAATAGAGAAATAGTGTTCATGGATTGACTCAGCACAGTAACATCAACTCTCCCCCAAACTAATCTACACTGGTAACGCAATTCCCATTAAAATGCCAGCAGCACATTTTAAAAAGACAGGCACAGTGGCTCGTGCCTGTAATCCCAGCAGCTCTGGAGGTGGAGGCAGGAGGATCACAGGTTCAAAGTCAGCCTCAGCAACTAAGCAAGGCTGGAAGGCTGTAACAAACTCAGTGAGACCCTGTCTCTAAAAAAAAAATACAAAAATGGGCTGGGATAGGGCTCAGTGGTCAAGTGCCCCTGAATTTAATCCCCAGCACAAATAATATAAATAAATAAATATCTAGATAGATAGATAGATAGATATAGATAGATGGATGCCAGGAGTTTTAATTTTGTTTATTTGTTTGTTTATTTATTTATTTGATACGAATCAACTAGACTGTGATATTTACATGGAAAAATACAGGCCCTAGGATTGCTAAAAATAATTTTGACCAATAAACTCACCACATAGGTAAGGTAGCACTTACCTACAGCAATCAAGACAGCATAACTTGTGGAGGGATAAGCACAGGAATCCATGGAACAGAAGACAGAATTCAGAAACAGACCCACACAAATGTGCTTGCATCCTTTTGCTGAAGTTTTAAAATTATTGAAAGAAGATCAGTCTTTTTCAACAGATGGTGCTCAAGTATCTAAGACACTCAGGGACCAAAAATGAGAAAAGGCGATTGACCTAAACCTCATACCTTAGACAAAAATTAACCCAAAATGGATTGTCAATTTAAATGTATAATGTAAAGCTAGAAACCTGTGAGGAAATCATGGAGAATCTTTAGAATATAGGGCTTAGCAAAGAGTTCTTAAACTAAACCTCAAGAGCAGGATCTACAAAGGAAAAATTTGGTAAATGGAGCCTGAATGAAACTTTTAAATTCTGCTCTGAGAACATTTATAAAGACAAAGTCAAAGAAAATCAGACAAGTTGCAGAGTGGGAAAAATACTTGCAAGCCACAGATTCAAGGAAGGACTAGTATTTAGAATATATGAAGAATTGTGAAATTTTAGAAGTAAAAAGAAAAAAGTTAAATGAAATTGGAAAGTGAACATAAAACATTAACAGAACATTCAAGAGAATACACAGATAGCAAACAGCACATGGAAAGGAGTACTAGATCTTTTCCTAGGCATGAAGAAAAAGCAAGTTACAACGACCATGAGATATCACTTACACCCATGAGGAAGGGTAAAATGACATCATCAGCAACAGGTAAGCTGAATCCCACAAATGCTGCTGCAGGAACAAAAACTGGTACAGCCACTCAGGAAAACCATTTTTCCATTTTTTATAACACCACACATGCAACTACCACATAACCCAGAGATCGTTCTTGTGGACATTTTCTCCAGTGTATTGGAATTGAACATTCACTCAAAAACAAAGGTCCACAGCTCCTTCATCGATAGTAGCCCCAAAGTGGTATATTACTTGACAATAAAATGGAACCAACTTTTGATCCATAGAGGCTGGCTGAATTCCCAGGAATGATTCCGAGTTGGGGTAAAAAAAAAAAAAATCTCGAAAGATATAAATCCTATTTGGGGCTGGGGATATAGCTCAGTTGGTAGGGTGCTTGCTTCATAACAAGGCCCTGGGTTCAATCCCTAGTACTACCACCCCCTAAAAAAAACCCCCCAAAACAAAGAACTATTTGATTTCATGTAAATAACATTCTTGAAGTTGTGAAAGTTTTACAAATGGAAACAGGGCATTATAGATATCCAGAAACTAGGGACAGAAGAGGGCTATGGATGAGATTGTTTCTACACAGGAAACATGACAGACTCTTAGATATGGGGAGTGTTCAATATTATATCTTGACCCCAGTGGTGGATTCTCTAAAATTGATAAAACTTTACAAACTCTGGGGCTGGAGGTGCACGTGGTTAGAAGAATACATGTGCAACAAGACCCTAAGAACCATCCCCAGCACCCAACATATATATATTATTTGACAAAATTTAATGAACACACAAATAAGACTACAAGTAAAACTCAGGGAATTTTAATAAGGTCAGAAGATTATATCATTGTCAATATGCTGTGATAAGCTGCATTGTTGTTTTGTAGAATGTTATCTTGGGGGAAACTTGGCAAAGTATCTAAAGGATCACTCTGTATTATCACTGCATTATTTTGTACAACTGAATATGAATATCAGTTAAAAAAAATAAGTTTAAAAAAATATATGCTGCTGAGCAGGCTAGAGATGTGGCTGATTGGTACAGATCCTGAAATAGAAAATGGATTCACTTTCAAATTTTTCAAAACCAACCCCAAAGCAATGTTTGAAAAACAAAGAACTCATTAGAAGAATCACCTGCTAATACAATGCCTTCTAAATTGAGATTTGGAAAGAACCCTCTGAACACTGGCAGAACTCGCCCAGAGAGCCAACTTTTGCTTATCGGCAGCAACAGGAGAACAGCATGACATAAAAACCAAATCCCATCCTAAAATCCCTAACTTCAATTCTATCAATTATGCCAGCCCCTATTCCCTACAAAAGCTTGTTATAAACTGCTACCATCAAGTCTAATAAACAGATATTTAGCAACACAAAACCTGACTTCCTAAAATTAAAACGCCCTCCTGGTGACACTTTCAAAGTCAAGAGGTGGCTCCCAGGTCTTAAGACATGTGGATAATTGCTCCTTGGTTTATAAGGTCAAAATCCTACGCATTTATATACACAGCATGTGATTTAACAAGCTGGGAAACGTGGAGCCAATCATTAGCTGAACTGTAAACTTAATCATTGCAAGAAGACAGGCCAGCAAATCTAAGAAAGATGGAAAGGATTGGGAAGAACAGCTTTCTGATACCCAGGAAGGTAGTGCACTCTGAAGCAGAGCTGCCTTCTCTGGCAGGATGTGAGGTTCAGCTTTTCATGGCCAATTCCTCTCAAAGTAGGGTCCAGAACTCCCAACCCCTTTGCAAATTTCCTGCCTCCCACCTACACTTGCTAAGTCAGGGCAATGCTCAGGAAGAACCACTTGGACAAGATATATCAAGTAACTTTTCCACAGAGACGTCTCAGAACTCCCGTTTGAATATTTATCTGTTTATGATTTATTGTTATCTTCTTCATTTAGAGTAGTGGTTCTCAACAGGGACCAATTCTGCCCCAGGAGACTCTTACAATGCCTATCAAGGGACATTATGGTTGTCACAACTAGGAGGATGGAGGGGATGGGGATACGGCTCAGCACTTGACAGTGCAGCAAAGACTTATGGGGTCTAAAATGGTAGTGGTGCTGAGGTTGAAACTGACTGATATAAAAGAATATTTTCATTGAGATTTCCTCTTGCATTGACGTAAAAGGAAAACTCAGAAGATATGAGAGCAAGTGTAAAAGTCTGGATCTTGATTATCCCCCAGAGGACTATGTGTTAAACAGCAGGTCACAAGTCCATAGAGCTACTGGGAGATGGTGGAACCTTTAGAAGATGGGACCCAATGAGAGAAAGTTAGGTCATTAGGGGTGCATCCTTGAAGGTTACACTGGGACCCCAGCTCCTTCCTGACCCTTTCTGCCTCCTGGCCCACCATAAAGCCACCAGTCTGTTCTGCCACACACTCCTGTGATGGTGTGCTAGTCTGCCGCTGGCCCAAAGCAAGAGAGCCAAGATAGAATGGCACTTCTTTCCTCTTTACAAGTTGTTTATCTCAAATGTTTTATCATAGTAACACAAAGTCAACAAAACAACAAGCTTAATAAATCAGAGCTACTTAGTGATGGTGACCTTCAAGGACACTTGGCTAAGCATGTCAGGGGAGTAACAGCTAAGGGGGATTCATCCCAATGATTTTCTCTGTGATCATGAAGCATTTTAAGAACACCAATTTTGATACAATTAAGGCTCAAGTTGGAATCCCAGTTTTGATACGAAATATCTGGGTGACATTAAGTAAGGCAATTGTCTTTTGCAAGAATGCATTATCTTATAAATAAGTGGACTGTTCTTTTGAGAGCTGTTAGAAAAATGAAAATAAATAAGATCTACCTAAGAATGTAGTGTAGATCCCAGACAATAAACATGAATCTTTTTATTACCAATGGACTCTTTCTTTCTCACTGATCTTTTCATTTCTCAGTTGTCCAGTGAGTAAACAATTTCTCATTCTCCCTCTTTTTCAGAATAAACTTGATTACTCTTTTAACTAGTTTCTGCTCCTCCAGTGCCAGACAAAACCTGGTCATTTTTTTTTCCTTTATTAAATTATTTATTTATTCTGATTTGTTATACATGATGGCAGAATGAAATTCATTTCATATTACATATACAGAGCACATTTTTTCAAGTCACTGGTTGTACACAACTTATTTTCACACCATTCATATCTTCATACATGTACTTAGGGTAATGAGGTCTAACTCATTTCACCATCATTTCTACCCTTTGTCCCCTCTCTTCTTTCCCTTCCCTCACCTTTGCCCTATCTAAAAGTTCCTCCATTTCTCCTATGTTCCCCCGACCCCCACACCGCATCACCCTTATGAGTCTAGATCCTCATATCAAAAAAGAAAAGAAAAACATTCTTCTCTTGGTTTGGGGGGGATTGGCACAGTGCGCTTAGTATTATATTCTCCAACTCCATCCATTTACCTGCAAATGCCATGATTTTAATGCTGAGTAATGTTCCATTGTGTATTTATACACCACTGTTTCCCTATCCATTCATCTACTAAAGGACATTTGGCTTGGTTCCACATTGGTATAAACATTGATGTGGCTGTATCCTTGTAATATGCTGTTTTTAAGTCCTTTGGGTATAAACGAGGAGTGGGATAGCTGAGACAAATGGTGGTTCCATTCCAAGTTTTCCAAGAAATCTCCGTACTGCTGTCCAGATTGATCCCATAGAGGTGGCTCCTCCTCGCAATAAAGACAAGGGTTAGAAGGAAATGTTTGTACCTACAGATTCCCAGATGCACCAGGAACACTAAAGAGATTAGGGAAGACTTTTCTCTTAAAGAAAATATCACCCTGTCTCCAAACAGCATGAGCCATTAAAAATCACAGAGACAGCAGAACTACATGAAATCTAGACTATGGCTCTTTCCATCTACGGTCGCTACAACTTATCTACCCATTTAGGTCTTACATGCTCAGAGTATTAAAAAGGAATATTAACAGAATTCACTGCATGGGGTTCTTATAAGGATTAAATTAGATAGTACATTTAATGCACGTGAATGCTACCAAGTTCTCAATAGGGGCTTTTATCCTTATTAACAAAGGAACTGGAATTTCCTACCCTTGCATCCTGCAGATCTCAAATTTTCACTGAGTGCACACGAACATCTCTCAACAGCTTGCAAGTACACTCACTTTCCCAAAATATGCTACCTCCTAAAACCTTGATAAGTTCTTAAATTTTCCACATTCAGAGGTTCCAATCATAACTTCCTCCCCGATCGCACATGGCTCCCAGCAGCAGTCGCCTGAGATTCATCAGCAGTCGCCGGTAATGATGTGCCTCCGATCAAGGTAACAGTTTAGATGTGAGAACATCTGTTACAGCCCTATGTTCCAAGCAGGCACTGGAGGTCTCCAATGCATCTGACTTTCATTCTCATTCTGTATTATGCCTTTTCTTTATCTAACCAACCTCAATCTTTAAGATGGTCTCATTTAAAAAACTGAATTAAATGCCCCTAATTTTTAATTTCATCATTAATACACACAGAAATTGAGAATCGACTGGAGGCATAGAAGGACCTCAGTCGGCATTACTATGACATAGTAATGCCAACCTGGTGTTTGCTACTTTAAGTAGTTGAACGGACAGGAGAATGTTCCATAAGCTGAGATAGCCTTTCTCATCTCCAAAAGGAAGCCACTAATAGTACTTCACAGAAATATTAAGAACCTCAAATGAAAAAAAAAAATATTTCTTAAGAACAGTGTGTGTTTTCAGCAGATAGGAAAATGCAGTATTTTTTTTTAGATGTAGATGGACACAATACTTTTTAAAATTTTAATTATTTACTTTTATGTGGTGCTGAGGATTGTTCCCAGTTCCTCACAAGTGCTAGGCAAGCACTCTACCACTGAGCACAGACCCAAAATGCCATATTCTTATAGTGACAACAACAAAGTGAAAGTTCAGCTGAATATTTTCACAGTTCAAAGAATTAGTAGTTTGTGTTAGCAAATTAGTGAAATGATAATCCCAAGGGACTGACATGCATGTAGGTGAACATCTTATGTGTATTACTGCCATTAAAGTAAGAAAGTGAAACTTTCCATAACACATAAAAGGGTCCAAAGAATTTTAAGTGCTAGGTATGTAATGGCTTAGAGGGTACCTTAGCCTCTCTCGAGAATCTGGACGAATGTGAGGGCTTTTCCACTTTAAAACCAACTTCTGGTCATCCCTCCTGTCTGGAGTTACCCCATGAGGTTTCCATAAGTTACCCTATGACTATATAAATTTGGGGGAGGTTATTGAGGACTGAACCCAGGGAAGCTCTACCAGAGCTTTTTAATTTTTATTTAGAGACAGGGACTCCCTAAGTTGCTTAGGGCCTCGATAATTTGCTGAGACTGGCCTTGAACCTGTGATCCTCCAGCCACAGCCTCCTTAATCTCTGGAATTACAGTTGTGCGTGACCACGCTTAGCTAGAACTATTTCTTTCCCTTGGACTTCATTCACTGACTTGTGTTCACCATTATTAAGCAATTAACCAAGTTGACTCAACAACCTAAAAAAGTTCAACTTTTAAGACTATACAGCTGTTTCCACCATCAGACAGAAATTAAAAGTTTCATACATTAAAAATCTCCAGGTCGGTCTATACATTTCAGAAGATACGTCTCCAAAACCCAAGCCAGCTGACATGAAAGGCAGGGTGGGACAGATGGTAAGAAAGGCCACTAATATTATTAAAGTTTTAAAAATATTAAACATATTAACACAGACATCTAAAATCATCAGCTTTTATACATCAGATCAATTTCCAAACTCAACATTTGTAAAATATGTATTACACATTAAAAAAAAAAAAGAGCTATTTTTTCCTACCGAGGAAAAGGAACACTTGAATGCAATTCACAAGGGTGTCCTCACTCTCTAGCACATTTAGGTAAGCACAGCCTTCCTTCAGAAATTCAAGAGCAGATGGAATCTGCTCATGAGATTTCAGAGGCTGAAGAGTTAGGTGAGCACAGCCTTCCTTCAGAAATTCAAGAACTGTTAGAATCTGTTCACAAACTTTCAGAAGGCAAGGAGCAAGCTGGGTTTCAAACAGGAAGTGGAGTTCAAGTGGGATTCAGACCTCTGTGCAACATCTTTTTTTATATTTTAAAAAGCCTTTCTTAAATTGGGGAGTTCCACAAATGTGGTGGTGCATGCCTGTAATCCCAGAAGTTGGGAGGCTGAGGCAGAAGGATTGCAAGTTCAAAGCCAGCCTCAGCTACTAAGCAAGGCCCTGAGCAACTTAGTGAAAATCTGTCTCAAAATAGAAAATTTCAAAAAAGGCTGAGGATATGGCTCAGTAGTGAAGCACCTCTGAGTTCAACCCTTGACACTGGGGGGAAAAATTGGGGGAGTTCAAGATGAAGACTTGACTTCAATTCCTTTCACATTTAGAACAAAAAGGGATAGAAGGCACAGGGACAGCTATTTCAAGGAATGCCTGTAATTTTCTTGGCAAAACGTCCAGGCTTCTTTGCCCAAAGATGATGGAGTTATTCAGCTAGGAACTGAAAAGACAATTGAAAAACCTGAAGAAGAAAAAAAAAAAAAAAAGCAAAACAAAGAACAAAAGCAAAACCACAAATCCATCTACCACTCACCATCTTTGATGGTAGAAGGCTTGGCCTGGTTAATCCAAAGGTCTAGGCCATCCTCAGGAAAGAGAAACCAGGAGAGGGAAGACAAGACATGGTGACACTCTTCGCTAAATTGTCCTGGTAGTTAAATTTGGCAATCCAGTTAACCTTAAATATCAAGCTATGGATTATTTTCCATCCACTAAATACCTTCGGGGTAACAATTGAGTTTCAAGTCTGACCTTCAGATGGCAAAATGAATCATACTCTGCTACTAAAAGGAAAAAAAAAAAGCAACAGCTGTCCCCATATACCCTGCAGAAAAGCTTAAGTGGGAAAAACTCAAAATATCTTTCTACAAAAAAATATGAGAATAGTTATGTGCAGAATTCTCTCCATTTGGCAGCCTCTTAACAGAATACTTGTGAAAAGAATTCCATGTGTTTCAGGGAGAATGCCCCCCCACCTTTGTCAGTTTTTCTGACATTCTTCACTTGTTTATAGGTAAGTCTTTGTAATACGGGCTATCTTTGATTTTTTTTAATTAAATTCAGATTATGAATATTGGCCTGCTTCAGAAGGGACATGGGAAATAAGCTAACTATTAAAACAAAAAAGAAGTTTCTCAATGGCATCTGCAATTCATGATGCAAATAGTTTAGCAGGGCATGACAGATTTCTGGGGCAGGGTGCAATGCCATCCTCCTAAGAACGACCCACTTATTGGAGGATTCTGCTTAAGATAGTATTAATTAAGTTTAAGTAGACTATAATGTCTAAACAAACTCACAGCTCAAGCATACAAATGGGAAATAAAAGCAAGAGCCTTTTGTATGAACAACAAAAAAATACTGATGGAAAGAATGGAGAGACATTTTAATGGTCAAGTTTTCTCATCATGGAACATAAATATATCTGCCTACATGAGTGTGTGTGAGTGTGTGTGTGTGTATGTGCGTGTGCGTGCATGTGCGCACACACCCATTGTGGTAAAATTTAACTTGCCAAATCACATCTGGCAAAGGAATTAGCTTGAAGGATCCCACTAGCCCAATCAGAGACAATCAGTGTAACCACCAAAACCATAATAATCACTGAATAAAGTAACAGATTATAATCCACTGAATAAAATATGTGAGTCCTAATGATAAAGTCAATGAATGAATAAATATATGGTTAGAGGAGAAAGAAAGTACCTCCATTCAGAAGAATGCCAACTGAAGGTAAAGCAATAAATGCAAAGAAATCATAGAAAATTATCATTTGGCAACCATCACAGTAACATCAACATTTTTTCAATAAACCTTAAAGATATGAATAACATTTGAAGGGAAAAAACCCAGAATATTAACACATATGCAAAACATCACCTGACAAATCCCTTCTTAGTTGAGAAATCTGGGGGAATATGTCTAAGCTTCTATGAACATCAACAACAATGATTTACAAACTGACTTTCAGTTCCTCCTGATACAATGCACTGAGAAAAACACAACATTATCTCTGAGCATTCCCACAAGAGCTAAATGAAAGCATAAGGAAATATCAGCAAAACCACATTTGAGGTGCATTCTGAAAAATTACTACCCAGTACTCTTTAAAATGTCAGCCTCACAAAAACTCAAAGGAAGACACATGAATGGGACTAAAAGGACATGAAGACTAAATGCAATGCCTGGTCCTGCATTAGAGCCTAGATTGAGGAGAGATTTGCTATAAGGGACAAATGGTGACTCTGGAATATGGATTTCGATGATGGTACCATATCAGCAATTTCCTAATATACATAGTCATATGGTTGTTGGGTATGCTGTATTAGGAGGGTCATGGTAAAATATTTGTAAGGAGATATACAACTTTATAAATAACCCAATAAACAAAGAAATATAAAAATGGGCAAGTCTGAATCAGAAGTTGGTTTTTGCACTATTCTTTCAAGCTTCCTCAATATTTGAAATTATATAAAAACATAAAGACATTCAAAAAACTCTTAGGGTGCAGAGAAAGACATAGATAATTCACCATTAGGCAATGACCTACAAGGAACTTTCTGTAGCTGTGACTCTGTTTGGCTCTATTTAAAAAAAAAAAAAAAAATATATATATATATATATATATATATATATATATATATATATATATATATATATATTTTGTTGTTGTATATGGACACAATACATTTATTTATTTTTTAAAATGTGGTGCTGAGGATCAAACCCAGTGCTAGGCAAGCTCTCTACCACTGCACCACAACCCCAGCCCTGGCTCCATTTTCAAAAAGACATATTTCCCTTATTTGATCTTACCTTGATCTATTTTGGTATTCTCCAGAACTCTCTGATTGAATCTATAATATGGTCCCTATGAAAAAAAAATTGGATTTTGAGCAATGTTCCTCTAATATCTTTGCATTTCCTGGAATGAACCTCAGCAATATTCAGATAAATGATGTATTAATTTTTGTTTAAGAGAGAAGACCATATGCAAAATATCCTGAGGTCCTATTGTGCTTTAAATAAATATGGATGATATAAACATATTCCCTTTTTTTTAATTACTGAAAGCCAATATCCATAATTAAGACCTGGTAATATATGGCTTAGGATTCACAAAACAACAGTAGTCAAACTCCATAATGCCCTTACTACTCTACACTACCGCCCAATTGAACAAAGAAGGTCAATCAGGTGCTCACATCAAAAGTCGCAAGAGTTTCATTAAATGGTAAAGAAACTTCCCATCTAGTGTAGGGGTAAATTTTGTGTGATTTTGTTTGTTTTCCTATCTGAATACATTTCAAGACTGAAGGGGATTAGTAAATCTTTAAGTGAGAAAATCTTCAACATCTTGCTGGATTCTTAGCACACTTTTTTTTTTTTTTCACTGTGTCTAGAGGTTCTGTTAAAATTAATTCAGTGACCCTTCGTTAGGTCAAGAAAATGACTTCCAGGGGTTTAGAATTCACAGGAGAGTCTCATCCTATAGATTTTTATTCAAAACTATCTTCCTTTCCTCACCCATAGCTGAATTTGTTTTACCAGACGAAAATGAGTATTTAATAGTGGCACTTAAAAATAAAATACTATGGTTATATTTTCAAAACTACTATTTACAGATAGTGTTTCAGCAGAAAACAATCAGAAAATTGGAACCCGAGATTTTTCCTCTTATTAGCAGAGCATACAAGATGCTTCAGTGGTTTGCTTGATTGTCCATGAACACTGTGCACTGTTTGTCTTCATTCCTAATCAAAACTTCACTTAAGGAAAAAAAAAAAAAAAGTCCAGACCTGTTCTGATCAATTCTCCCAAAGCAGAAAAACACCAAAAAACAGAGCTAGTGAAGCCAACATGTAATCAATTGTTTACACTCAATTAAGCAGAAAATAAAACCCTTCTATTTGGAAGAAGATTATCTATAAAACACAAATCTAAAAAGAAATAGCAAAAGGAAGGGCTAGTTAATGGAGCTCAAAATGGTCTTGGGTTATAACTAACTAGGAAATATAAACCCAGCAATGTAGCTTGTATCAAGTAACTTTTTTTTAATAGATTTTTTTTGGTTGTCAATGGACCATTATTTTATTTATTCACATATGGTGCTAAAAATCAAACTCAGTGCCTCACACATGCTAGGCAAGTGCTCCAACCACTGAGCCACAACCCCAGCCCTCAAGTAACTCTTCTGATCAACTGCCCTATGCCCGATTCAGGCTCTTTACCTCCATATCTTTGACTTCTGCAGATCCTAATAGTATAGGGTGGGCTCCAACCCGAAAGCAGGGCAATACGTAGACCACCCAATATGAGATATTCCTTCTCCTGATGACTCTCCTACTTCCTCTAGGTCACAGATCTCCAAGATGATTTCCTTGTGACCTCAAAGAATACTATTCAATAAAAACACAAAATAACCCTCCTCCCACCCAAAAGCATATACAATTATAGGCAAATTAAATTAACCATTGGGTAGTCCTTCAATACCATCTGAAAAATCCAATTCAGAAAGGCTTGCTTTTATGCCTTTCCTCAAGGAGGCTTGGAAATACATGGTTTTAACCTGACACTCCCTGAAAAAAAAAATTAGTAATTTTCCATCTCAATCCTTATGGCCTATTCTGTCTGTAGACAGCAAGGAGGTTTTTTGATTTGAAACAGGAAGGAGGGATCCAATGGATATCAGGACATATCCTTCAGATTTTCTAACTGCTTGAATAACTTGTATGTGACCAGTTCTCTTTCTACAGGTGACATGTGACATGTCACTGTAGAGCAGAGCTCTCATTATCCTGGATCAGAATCTCTCTACGTGTGTGTGTGTGTGTGTGTGTGTGTGTGTGTGTGTGTTCTATTACCTTCTACTCTGAATGCAATGAGACACTGAGAAAATGACTAGTGTACCTGTCTCAACAGGGATCTTCTTTGACACTCCATCTCTGCATGAGGAGGTCCAAGATTTACACTCAGTGCAAAGATATAAAAAGGCTCTACCTCAATTATAGATCTAAGCTGTCTTGTGCAACCCTGCCTGATCACTGATAAAATGGATAGTTTGCTCATACACCAAAAGAGGATAGCTCTTGGTCTTATAAGCATGAGGAACCATGTTTGCTTTATTTAGGCTTTAATGTATTTTTCAAGTAACCCCACAGTATTTAAAAAAAAGAAGAAGAAGAAGAAGAAAGAAAGAAAGAAAAACCCACACAGGTATTTTTGTTTTTCTGTGTTGGTTGCTTTTTGAAAAGAGCAGTACAGAGATTGGTGGGTAAAATTCAAAACACATTTTGCATAGCGTCTGGTTCTAAGCAAAACTGTCACGGTGTACCCTGTTATATGATGTATGAAATTTAAAAATTGGTTGAAAAGACAGCAGAAACCCCACCTCTACACCTCATCTACTTGTATTTTCATAAAAGAGCATGGTTTTCAATTTGGCAGAGTGAAATAAATGACATTTCGCTCCAGCCCGCAATGAAAGCGAACACCACATGTCAAGATTATTTACTGACTACATACGCAGGACAGAGCTCGGAAGCCACTCTGGGCCCAAGAGCAGGGATTCTGATTAAACCTGAAGCATCCCACTTTCCCATGCTTTAACCACGTCTTTCCTCTGGGGTTTTCTTTAGCTGGGGGCATTTTAAGTCTGCCAGAAATCAAATATGAAGATCACTCTCTTAGAGTTTAGTAAAAGTGGCAAATCAGAAACTTGGAGCAAGATGCAGCCTTGTATCAAAAACTGCTTTTTCCAATGAGAGAGAGAGAGAGAGAGAGAGAGAGAGAGAGAGAGAGAGAGAGAGAGAGAGAGAGAAATATAAAAGGACAAAGATAAACGAAGTTCCTATGACATTAAAGAGAATTTTAATTTCGCAAAGGAAAATAAGTTCAATTATTATTCTGATTCCATAGACATTTCTCACTTCTTCAAATAGCATCCTTGAAGCCCTTGGGTAAACTATTCCACCTACCAAGGACTACTCCCCACAACAGAATTTCCATTTTTTATGATGGTTTAAATGCTATCTTGAAGACCATCTGTAACTTTCCTTCTTAGAGGATGCAGGGGCACACAAATTTCTTCCCTTCCAAATACCTGACATGTTTTCTAGTAACTTAATTAATCTGCTTCTTTACTTACCTTTAGCAGTGCCCCTATGATAGTGTGGATTTTAATGTTCCCCAACAGCCCAAGACTTAAGAGCTTGGTCACCAGTCTGTGGTGCTATTGGGAGGAGGCACTAAGTTAAGCCACTGGGGGCAGGTCCTTGAAGGTTCACTGGTATGCTCCACCCCTTCCTCTCTCTCTCTCTTTCATGTCCCAGCTGGCATGAGATGACAGCCTCCTCTCCCACAGGTTCCCCACCAGGATGTACCAGGTGGTCACAGGTCCAAGGCAACAGGGTCAACCAACTCTGAGCCAAAACTTCTGAAAATCCTAAGGCAAAAGTAAACGTTTCCTTCTTTTAAGTTGATTATCTCAGGTGTTTTGCCCCAGTGCTAGAAATGTGACTTGGGTACCATCTCTGATTAAATTGACGTACTGGAAGGCAGACACTACATCGGATCACATCATCTTAAAATCCCCTTCACAGAGGTGGTAATGCCATGTGCTTTTATGCCAAGTGAAAGACATCAACTTTAAACCCATTCCTAAATCAGTACTCTACCTGCCATAGCCTCTGAGTGCAACATAGATATTAATTTAGCAACCATATAGGAAAGGTTTCCAAAAAGGGGGTGGCAGGAGAAAACAATGAAAAAATTCTGAAATAATTTAATACAGGAGAGAAGAAAGAGGGGAATGTAAACGTCCTAAAGATGTCATGGATTTGCCATTGCCTTCTGTCATTTTAATCACCAAAAGCTTATAAGCAAAGATAACAAGCACAGAACTCAGAATACAATGAGATGGTACAATCATCCATAAAGGTATTTCAGGATGTATGATGTGTGTTTTTTATATAAATCTTCTTTCTGGAATTTTTTTAAAAATCCTAATTATAAAGATACAGTTCTTTGTTCCCATGGAATTCTTATTGAATCCTCCATATCCCTGTAAGCTCTTTAAATTCCTTTTTTGGAACAAGGCGAGTTATTAATTACTAAATAAGGAGGGTTGTTATTTCACAAATATTTTAAATGGACACTCAAGCAGGAGACACTAATCTGCATGGAGCCACCAGAGAAGAGTTTTTGGAGGATGGGACGTTGTTCCTGGTAGGCCTTGTGGGATGGGTTGGAGCTTACCAGATGAAGAACCATAGAGAAAATCACAGGGTAACGGGGAACACCAGGAGCTTCGGCTAGGTACAGGCAGCAAGGCGCATTAATATATAAAAGAGACTAAAAAGCTCAGGAGTAGTTTAGTCAGAACATAGCGCACGGGGTTCAGAATATAATTTTTTTAATAATTCCTTTTCCTTCTCTTTATAATGGTATTGGAAGGGTCAAATAAAATTAGTCACCAAGAAGGACATACAACCTGGGGACCCACCTTTAAGAACCCTGCCTGCGTCAGTGGTCAAGGATTCCAATGATCCAGGGGGGAAAGACACAGGGATGAACAGGCAGCTTCCACACATTGTAATAGGGCTTCTGAGGTGAAAACACAAACAGCCCTGAATCCAGAGAGGAACATTCTAGAAAGTAGGAGAGCAACTAGCCTGAGGTGGGGAAGAACTGAGATACGAAATTATAAGAATTCTCACTTTCTTTTCCTTTTAAATATTATTTATTCTTTTTAGTTAAACATGACAGTAGAGTATATATTGACATATTTGCGGGGAGGGTGAACTAAGGCTTGAACTCAGGGACAATCAACCACTGAGCCTCACCCCCAGGACTATTTTATATTCTATTTAGAGACAGGATCTTGCTGAGTTGCTTAGGACCTTGCTAAGTTGCTGAGGCTGGCTTTCAACTCGTGATCCTCCTACCTCAGCCTCCTGAGCCCCTGGAATTATAGACCTAAGTCACTGAGCCGAGCTATACTGACGTATGTATTCAAACATCAAGTATGTCTTACTCTAATTAGGGCCCAGTCTTGTGGATGTATATGATGTGGAGATTCACAGTTAGGTTCTTTTCACTGTTGACCTTTATTAAAAATGTGCTGGACTTTTCTAGAAAGAATACAGATAAGAGAGCTGACACACACTTTAAAAGCCCTTAGTGTCTCATACTAACTGTGCCACCAAGACGGGACCAAGCCAAACCATCCTCTCCAAGGTTCAGACTCCCCTCTCTCACATCAGTAAGGATACCTTACTAAGTGCAGGAGCATAACTTCCAAACATGCCCCATCAGAACCACATACTTTCTAGGACATTCTGTCTTCTGAAAATAGAATATGAACCAATTTAACAATCCCAGCCTTTTGGAAAGAAAATCCATCCGAGCATGCCGTTCGGTTCAGAGGAAACAGCTTTCCAACTAGTTTCTGCTGGCATTGTATGAACGACAAATGCAGTGGACTGACCCACAATTTATGAGTTACCCAGATGCTCTTTAATTATGTTTCAAAATGCCAAATGATTTTTGCATTTGGAGAACGGTTCCCAGCTTATGTTCTCAGGAAATGAAAGACTTGGCATGTACATTCTCGAGAAGGGGAAACACGGTGACTACTAACACCATGAACCGGGTGGTAGTCAAAAGTGGTGCTCTTACCCCTGCAGGTTGCTCCCGTGAGGAAGTGGCAGCTTAGTCACATATGCAGAGGCTGCAGTGGGGCAATAGGGACAGCAAGACCATGCTTTACAGGGGTGGGTGCAACGCACGCTTGCTAAAACTCTAAAACATTTCTTTCAAAGAAGTTACTGGAATGTTTGGAAATAGCAGTGCAAAAGGAGTTTCAGGCATAAACACCCTCTCAAACAATCTAAATCATCCATTGTCCTGTTTACATTCCATCTTTAAGATCTGCAATGCGACGTGCTATGCCCATACTTACTTCAAGGAGGAAGTTGTGACTAAAATTCATCTTATGAATATATCAGAGAAGCTTCAAAGTTATCAATCTTGAAAGTTGAAGCTTCAAAATTCTAAACTACTAAATGTTCTTTGATGTTTTTGGGTATAGGATCTATATATCTATTGAGCAATTTAGGAAAGTCCTACAAAACTTCAAAGGTTTCCTAAACTAAGGATGACGGGATATAATGGGATTAAGACCGAAAAGGCAGAAGCAAACCCCTAACATAGACCCAGGAGTTCTTAATCAGAGCCCATTTTGACACATACACACACAGACACACACACACACATACACACAAACACAGGGGATAATGTCAATGTCATCAACCATTTGTGATGGTCATGACTGATCCTGGTGTCAGGTAGGTAGAGGCCAGAAATGCTGCTGATGACCCTACAATGTAAAGAACCCCACAACAAGGAATTATATTCCCCCTAAATGTCCACAGTGCTGAGATTGAGAAACATGATTATAGAGAAAGGCAGACCTTAAAAGATTACCAGATCCAGGGATTCTCCAAATCAGTTCCATGGCCCTAAAAAAGCCCCATCAGGAGTGAAGACCATGAAAGAGAAGCCAAGAGGATATGATATAGACAGAAGTGACGGTCCTATGTTCACTTCTTCATAATGGAGTGTGGTGTAAGGAAAGTGTTCTGTAGGAATCTAGCCAATTCCATGGGGCAGTCACAGCTGCTTTTTGGTGACTAACTTGCTCTTTGACAACCCTAATGGCTACAAAACTCCTGTAAAAGGATAATGATAAGTGAAAAGGAGATCAATAGGGAATGGAAGGGACTGTCACAAACGAACACACACACACACACACACACACACACACACACGCAAACCCTGTCTAAAGAGGTCATTGAGAACTGAGTCGGGAGATCCTCTGGTATAAAGAGATCCCAGTCTCTTACAAGAGCACCCACTACGCAGTCACCGTAACATACACCTCCCTTCTCTCCTCTCCTATATCCCAACTTACATGGCTAAACATCATTCTCCTCTCCTATATCCCAACTTACATGGCTAAACATCATGTAATCACTCCTCTTCCCATTCTAGGGCTTCAGGGCTTCTTACCAAACCATAGTTCCATTTCTGTACAAATTTTAAAACACAAACTGTAGAAGAGATGGTGCTGGGGAGACAATATTCAAAACAAATTTTACATTTATAACCTTTTTACTTTGCCTTTAGTTACTCGGCTCGAAGTTTCCTACAAATTGTTGTTTCTTCAGACCATCAATTATGTTAGGTATTTGGTAAGCACTCAATAAATGTGTGATGAATACATGAATTAAAATGTCCTTATTAGTTTGCCAGAAGAGAATATTCTATTAATGGAGCCAGAGGCTGGAGGGGCTCTATAGCCCAGTAAAGAGGAATAGCAAAGGCATGGAGCTACCATGGGGTCACTTTCCATGGGAAGGACCATGAAAAGGACCAGCAGAGACAACCCTCGATTCAATTTTCCACATCCTAAACTATACAGTGCATTTTTATTTGCATCTTTCTATCATAAAGGCTTAAAAAAGCACTGGGTAAGAGAGTATATATAGCCTGAGCTGTATTATAATTAAAAATGTCTCTGTACATAAACTGCAGAAGAAAACAACTCCCCGAATACATTAGGAAATCAAGGATGTCTAGCCTCACCTCATTTATTCAACACTGTGCTGGAGGTTCTGGCCACGGCAATTAGGCAAGAAAAACATAAGGCATCCAGATGGGAAAGAAAAAGAAAAGCTATCCCGACTTGCAGATGGCATGATCTTAGATACAGACAATCCTAAGGCACCCACAACAACTATTAGAGTTAATAAATAAACTCATCAAAGTTTGCAGCATACAGGAGAAACAAAAAAAAATAAGCTTTTTTGGGTATATATGATTAATTAACAATGCAAGAATGAAATTAAAAAATAATTACATTTTGGGGCTGGGATTGTGGCTCAGGGGGAGAGAACTCGCCTAACACACGTGAGGCACTAGGTTTGATCCTCAGCACCACGTAAAAATAAATAAATAAAATAAAGCTATTTGTCCAACTACAACTAAAAACAATATTTAAAAAAAATAATAATTCCATTTGGGCTGGTGTTGTGGCTCATTTGGTAGAACACTTGTGAAGCATGTGTGAGGCACTGCGTTCGATTGTCAGCACTGCATGTAAGTAATAAATAAAGGTCAATCAATAACTAAATTTTTTTTTCCATTGAAGAAAGCATCAAAAATGATAAAACAGGAGTTGGAAATCTAGCTCAGTGCTGGAGTCCTCTCCTGGCATGCAAATTGTCCTGGATCCAATCCTCAGCGTTGCAAAGACATAAATATGAAAAAACCTAAAATAAGGTAAAACGCTTAGAAATAAGAGAAATGCAAATATTGTATACGAAAAAACTATAGAACACCTTGGAAAGGAATGGAAGATATAAATAAATTGGAAAGCTATCCCATGCTCATCTATCAGAAGATTTCATATTGCTGCAATATTCAAGTCTGAGCTGACGATAAGGAGACAGAGCAAACATAGTCTAAGAATCTCACAAGAGAGTCCCTCAGGATATTCACTGAGTGATTAATCAAGACTCCAGGTGTCTGATCACCATGGAAAGGAAAAGGCCTTACAGTCCTAGAGCTCACACTGTCGATGACATTTGCAAGGAATTTTTAGAACTTTGGTTCATCTCTCATCACAAATGAAAATGAGGTTGACGTCACAGGATGTATTCCTGGTGAATTAGTGTTGCATCCTCGTGATCTAGACTCTAGATTTTCTATCTGTTTCTATATGGGCATAGTTGAATAGACCCAGGGATTCCAAGACACGCAGGTTAGTGATCTTTATATAATTGGATGTACTACGAAGGCCTCTTAGCATACCTATAGACTGTGGAAGCATGTGAAAATACCATATAATCAGATTTATAAGTTGGAGGACCATTCCACTGTGTTTGAAAAGCTGGGGGAAAGTCAAGTACTGACCAAAAGAGAAGTAGAAAACTTGTGTTCAAATTGTGAATTCCTGGGCAATCAACACCTAAATGGAACCTACAATAAGAAGAGAGAATTAAATCCTATGGCTCACAGTTTCTACTACTATTGTACCCAAAAGTCTCTTTGAAGCAAATGGGTCTAAACCTCAGAAGGGCTCTCAAGCTTCCTGAAATTAATGTCTTTCCATGTGATCCAGAAAATTCCCCAATATTCATAAAAGGCTCCATCAATAAAACTGAAAATGTTAGGTGTTTCAGTGAGTTTTGGTGACAAATGCCAGCATACGAGCAACAATTCTGATACCCTGACATGTCAAGTGAAAATTATCTCATACAAAAAGGCCCAAATTTAACAACAGAGATCTCAGGAAGTACTTCTCTCACTTAATGACCCTTGGCAGCATTTCAAATTAAACACTCCATTGTGTGGGGAGCTAATTATGTTCAGATTAAACCCAAAGAAAGATAGGGGCATTTACTGTACTTAGAGTAATCATGCGAGTCTGCTAGATTCAAAATTTCAAATCATTCTTTCTTATGTTCAGTGTCGTCCTAACTAACCCCCCAAATTCCACAACACACATATTGTTTGGAGTGTAAATATTTTGCAGATGATGAGATATTTTTCTTCACCAACTAGGAATCATTTTATATTTCCTCCACTTTACTGTCCTGATTGGCCTGACATTGGTTCTACTGTGAAAAACATGCTGGCATCCTATAAGCACATTTCTGAGATTCAAGTAAGCAAATACAAAATATGTATTTATTAACCACTCAAATATGATACATTTCTTTAAACCCTCTGGTCAGCTGTTCTGCAACACCCTCTCTGGTGTAATGATAAACTACAAGCCAACCCTAGGGAAGACACCTCTGTGTCTTCTCTGTGGTTGACTTATTAACCTCCTGCTGGGAGCCTAAGCATTTGTACCAGAGTTTAGAAACACAAAATTAACTTCTGAGGACAAGGCCAGCCTGCTCATATACCTCTCCATTACTCCAGAGCAACTGCATTCTCAATATCCAAATGCCAACACACCATTCTGCCTTCCTATGTGACCTTAGTGGTCCAAAACCTAGAAAACCATGGAATTTAAATAGGGGTGGTCTTCTATTTGCAGATTCAAATGCAATATGTTCTCAGAGATGGGCCGAGATATTTGACATCTAGGAAGTTAAATTTTAGCAACAAAGAATTTAAAAGGAATGTATAGCTTGCACAAGACAAAGTCCTAGCTCTCTCCTGATACAAGAATATCAGTGCATTGCAAAGGTGATTCTTCAAGTCTCAAGGTGGCTCAACGTGGCGGGTGGACAAAGAGGAACTCAAGGAGGTTAACACTTTATAAATTAATACTCAAGAGAGAGCTGTAATTAAATAATCACATTATAACAAAATTGTTTAAAAGGTAATGTTTTACGGAAGAAATGTATGTACTAGAAAAAGCCTTGAATCACCACTGATGAGAGATGATCCCATTCTGTTTAATATATATTATATATATATAAACATGTATGAAATAAAAATCCTGTTAACTATGGCACCTAACTTACCTTTGGGAGAGGCATACTGATAATGTAAGGAGGAATAAAAACAGGAATTCAATAGAATTCTCATTTCTATTTTGCATTATTTAGATTTTGATAATAAGCCCATTACATTTGCATTTTTAAATGTCAGATACTAAACATCAAAAAGTTTACTAGTGTATCCTCCCGATTTTAAAAATTAATCTGTCATTTGATATTTGGAACCAATACTTTCCTGGTTTTGCAATTCATAAGACAAATAGGTGTGAAAACTATTTATATGAAATGCTATTTAAAATCCTATCTGGATGAGAAAATAATAGAAATGGCTTAACTTAATTTGGTTATTATACACATTAATTCTTGATTTAAAAAGAATATTTATTCCCATGAAAAAAAGTCAAGATCTACAGAAAGGTGAAGACAATAGCAGAGTTTCCATATACCCCTGACCCAGAGTCCCCAAAGGCTGACACCTAACATAAACACAGCACAGTGATCAAAACTAGGACATCCACATCAATATGACACTATTAACTGGATGTCAGATGTGATCTGAACTGTCCTAGATTTCCCCCCTAATGTCCTCTGTCCAATGCAGGATTCCATCTACGACTCCAAATTGGTCTTAGTTGCAATTTCTCCTCTCCTTCATCCACTGTGTAACAGTCCCTCTGTCTCCTGGTCTATTAGAATCTTTGCAGAAGAATTGGGGTTAATGAGTATTATTATAGAACAAGCCCCAATGTGGGTGTATCTAATGTGTCTCAAGATGGGAGTGAGGTTATACATTTGTCAAGATCATTAAGAAATCATCCTGTCTTTCCTAACCACTATTTTTGGACAGACAATGGGCTATTGAATACTCAAATCCTAAAGTCCTTATTTATAAAGGCTTTTATTAAAAAGGGGAAAAACACTTTAAATCAATGATGATTTAGACCATCAAAAGTACGGATATGTCAGGTGCAATGGTGTACACCAGTAATCCCAGCAGCTCGGGAGACTGAGGCAGGAGGATCTCCAGTTGAAAGCCAGCGTCAGCAAAAGTGAGGCCCTAAGCAACTCAGTGAGACCCTGTCTCTAAATAAAATTCACAATAGGGCTGGGGGTTAAGTGCCCCTGAGTTCAATCCCTGGTACCAAAAAAAAAAAAAAATAGGGATAACATTTCAATGCTGCTAGTTGGGTCCCTTACCTTGGGTTCTTACCAAATCAGGACAATAACAGATGGACTGTGGCCTATGTCTCACCCTAATTCCAGGAAGAAGGTGGGAGTAGGAAAGGAACTCACCTAGCTCTGTAAGCCTTGTTCTCCACGCACAATGGCACCCTTAAAAAGCAATAAGGCTTTGGCCCCGAGTGTGTGTGTGAGTGTGTGTGTGTGTATGGCTGAGACATGCCTCCAAAGGGACAGCTCTGCATCTGACAAGCTACCCACGCTATAAAACACAGATACAAAGCAAGCATCTCTCTGGAGCCACTAGGCAACCTTCCTTTTGTGACACATCCCAGTTTCCCTAATATAGAAAGATGGCACTTTACTGATCAATAGAGTAGCCTGTAGAATTAACATTAAAAACATGATGATTCCTTTAGTTGTGTCCCTCACCCCCTCAACATTTTGCTTTGCAGATGGAACCAAATACCTCTCATGTGGACCCAGGTAGTCCTGCCCCGTCTGTAAAAGGGTAAAAATGGGCTCTGCACCCTTCCCAGTGCCACCTGGTGATCCAGAATACAGAAGGAGGCTTCCACCTGTATCTACACCTTCCATATTCTAGGCAGCTCAGTACTATTGCCAGCACCTTGAATCCCTTTTCTCATATCAGGTCATTACAATAAAAAACAGCTGACTTTATTCTGTGCGGAACACAGTCATATGGTCCAGTACTTGAATCCAGAGAGATAATCTCATTCAATCCACACTACTCGGCTGGTCAGATTTATAGGTCAAGCAGTGGGAGGGGGATTGAGTCTCCCCAACCCATTCCCATAAGCAAGAAGAACAGTGACTAAGACATAAACCCAGAAAAGAGGGCTCATCATTCCCACTGTTCAGAATGGGGGTCAGGTGATATCAATCTCCTATCCCCCAAATACCCACACTCCCTCAAAACATTCCCTGGGACACATACTCCATTTTATTTCCCTCAAGGAAACAGTATATTGTAACATAAAAATTAATGCCAACGGGCCTGGGTTGTAGCTCAGTGGTAGAGCGCCTGCCTCGCATGCATGAGGCCCTGGGTTCAATCCCGGCACCACATAAAAATAAGCAAAATAAAGGTATAGTGTATCCATCTACAAATAAAAAAATATGTTAAAAAAATCAATGCCAAAAGAAACTCATAACCCATCTACAGAATATTTCTTCTTTTCCACCAGCTATCTAAAATTAAAAATGGTTTCAAACACCCAGAAATAATTTAACTGACAGCCACAAAGTCACCATTATTTAATAAAATTTAATGTTTTGCTATGTTTGCTTGAGATCTGTTTTAAGATATGAAATCTTACAGGTAAAATAAAAATGTACTCACATTGATCTCTTGGTCCTGTTTACTCATTTCAGTGGTTGTGTGGTCTCCCAAGGTATAAATAAACCACAGCATGTTTACCTATTGCCTTTGATAGTTGCTCAGGTTGTAGCCAGTTTCCTCCCTCTCCCAAAGTGCTATTATAATTGTAAACCTTCTGTACCTGTCACCCCAGCTGCATGTATCAAAAGTTTCTCTAAGTGACTAATGGTGTCATGGATCCTCCATGTAGACAGAGTTTCAACTTTACGGAATTACTATATAGTTGCCCCAAGTGGTTTTATCAATTTATTCCTACTCAATGGCTCTTCTTTAAAAAAAAAAAAAAACTTTTAATTCATTCTCTGAGTTTTTGTTATTGCACTGATGGATGGCCCTGATCCACAATCACCTTCACACATCTAATCATTTACCTCTGACTATTTATGTATCAACAGCAGCTTTGGGGGCCCACCTGATATCCAAATGCTAACAACATCTTTCCATCTCAATGGAGTGCTGTTATCAGGCTCCATGCTTTAATTCTGCTGCGACTTCTGGATTATTCTGGGCACACAGGACTGCAACAGCCTCATATCCAAACCAGCTCAGAGATGGTTGGCTCCCAAGAAAACCACATTACTGAAGCTCACACTCAGCAGATAGCTTTAAAAGCTCCCTAAGAGAAGTAACAATGGCCCTTTTCTTTTATTCTTTCTTTCTTTTTGTTTGTTTGTTCGGTTTTTTGTTTGCTTGTTTCAGGGCAGTACCCAGGATTGAAATCAGAGGCATTCAACCATTGAGCCACATCCCCAGCCCTATTTTTGTATTTTATTTAAGGACAGGGTCTCATTTTTGCCAAGGCTGTATTTGAACTCGTGATCCTTCTGCCACAGCCTCCGGAGCCACTGGGGTTACAGGCGTGTGCCACCATTCCTGATACTATGGCCCTTTTCAAACTTATGATCATATACCATATGAATGGTCATTAAAAAAAACAAAAAAACAGTTAGGTCCTTATGAATGATCG
Organism: Urocitellus parryii; assembly: GCF_045843805.1. Taxonomy (NCBI): domain Eukaryota; kingdom Metazoa; phylum Chordata; class Mammalia; order Rodentia; family Sciuridae; genus Urocitellus; species Urocitellus parryii. Next base: position 3,501,654 of record NW_027551777.1, read on the forward strand.
TTGACTCGGAGCCAGGCAAGGCTAACACAGCCAGATCATGCCCCTGCCTCATGACCCCAGCTCAGAAACAACTGTGATTCCCATTTTACAGATGGGGAAATATGGGCAAAGGTAAATTGTCCAAGATCATAAATACAAGTGTGCCTCGAAGTCAAACACTAGCACCAATTCATCCCAACACCAGATCTAACATTCTGACTGCATTTCAAACTTCAGCTGCACTAGAGAAACCGCCCTTTTGTGCAAGCACACACTACTTTCCATAGTAAATACACTTATTTGGCCCAATCCTTTCCATAACAAGGCACTTTGGAAAGTGCCTCCTTTACTGAGGATTTCAACCGTCCCTGGAGGATAGGAGAAAAGCTCTGTTATCCTAGAAGCTGGCCTGGCTCCCCGGGATGAATAGAGCAAGGGGGTAATTCAGCAGTGGAGAGCTTTAGCTCTAAGCTGGGCTTCTGCAAGGTTGGGCAAGAGCACTCAGCACTGAAACACAGATCTGTGGATCCTTAATGCCCACGGCCTTTAAAGTTAAACAGCCTTGCAGAGAAACAGGAAGAGAAAGAGGGAGAGAGAGCAATTTATCTCCTTCAAACAGCAAGGAAAGCAGGCAATGTTGCTTGGGAGCTGCAATTCCGAAAGGCCTTGGAAGCTGCCCTGACTACCAAAGTGACTTCCCCAGAATCAATGGGAAGCAGAGCACGAGAAGAATTCTCAAATACAAGGATGGAGAGCAACAAAACTTCACATCACCCAAACTGTCCTCCTCTCATGGAAATCACCAGCGATTCTGCCAAACAGTATCATCCATGATCCAGCATAGCTCACAGGATGATACTTCGTCCATTAGAATCAGACACCGGTAGAATGGTCAGCATTTCTAAGGTTCTTAACAGTAAAAGGCAGTGTGGGGAGAGAGGCCGACACAAGGAAAGTGAATACCGCCTGACCGTCCAAAAAACCACTCTCAGTTATTCTTAAGATTGCCCAATTGGAATATTTATCTGTATGTGACTCCAGCCCACTGTTGGCTATGAATAGTCATTTTTCTTTTTAAATTTCCTAGTACCATTCATTAATGGAGCTTTCAGTAAATGGCAAACTTACTGCATAAACAGAAACCTAGCACGATTCAGTTATTTCTCCTATGGTTGCCTCAGTTTTAACCAACACTTCTCAGGGGGACTTGAAGGTTTCAACAGGCAGCCCTTTCTTAGATTTTACATGACCATGTGATGATGCCCAAGGCCGGGAGGTAAAGAATTATCTTTTCAGCCAGGCACAGTGGCTCATACCTATGTTCTCAGTGGCTCAGGAGGCTGAGGCAGGAGGATCATGAATTCAAAGCCAGCCTCAGCAACTTAGTGAGGCCCTAAGTAACTGAGTGAGACTCTGTCACTAAATAAAATACAAAAAAGGGCTGGGGATATTGCTCAGTGGTTAAGCGCCCCTGGATTCAATCCCTGGTACCCACCCCCCCCAAAAAAAAAGAGAGAAAAAAATTATCTTTTCAATTTTGCAATGGAAAATTTAACATCAAAGTAGATTTTGTATAAAAACTGTCTCCTGAACAAAAAGAAAACAGAATGAAGATTTATACAAGAGCATCTATGAACACTTTTGTCCTAAGGTCATAGAAACAGGAGCACTGGATATTTCTTACTGTTAGAATCTAAATTCCTGTGCTGCACCCCCACTCCCAATTTGTGTTGAAAATGAACCTCCAACATGATGGCCTTAGGAGGTGGGGTCCTTAGAAGGTCAGGCCTGTGCCAAGTAGAAGCTCCATAAACCATGATGGTAATTAGGTGGAGGGAACAGGAGAGGAAGAGGACAGCGAGCACTAGGGGCAGAAAGACAGGAGACAAGGAATACTTGGGTGACACAGTCCAGAACAGACCCATGACTTCTGAGCATAAGACAGGTTACTGGGAACGAGGGAACACATGAAAGCAGCCACTGAAGTTGTTCGGAGCGGGTGCAGCCCCCTGCCTGGGAAGTAAGGATTCCTTGTGGGTCTTGACCTCTTTTTTAGTCATGCAGCCAAAATACTGCCGTGTGATTTCATCTCCCCCCCCCCAGATCTGCCCACAGACTGACCACAAGATGTTCTTCCATTCTGTGCTTCCTGAAAAAGAGAGCCACACCCAGAGAATGGCAGGAAGACTCCTTTAGGTCAAAATTTAGAAATAAACTCTGAATTATATGCAAACACCCAAGAGAAGAGGAAAATCTCCTTGGATTGAGATCTGGGTGCTCCTCCTCTGGTGAGTCCAGTCCCTCATGGGCAGCCTCAGTGTTGGAAGGTGCAGGGGACAGATTGGCTAAGTGGACCCCTCAGAGATCCCTCAGAGCTAAAATTCAGTGAGCAGGAGTAAAAGCCAGGGACAGGCTGTGAAATTCCATTCTCCTAATGATCTGAAAATCAGGAAAGAGAGGCAAGATCAGACTTGCTTTACCAAAAAAGGGCTTGGAGAGGACACGCTCAAAAGGCCAGAAGTCCCCATGATTATGCCAAAATTCTTTAAAAAAATATCTGGGCAACTCATCAAACTAGACCTCATTAAAAATGTGTGTGATGAATTCAATATATGAGGTTATTTCAGGTAGAAAGACACATGCCCAAAGGAGTCCACAAGAATACAAGAACTAGAGAGCCTGGCCTTAGAAACCAGGAAAAGTAGTATTTGACCTCAACCTAGGATTGTTCACCTTATTTGTGACTTTAAAAAAAAAAAAAAAAAAAAACAATGAAAAAAAATCCTCCTTTTTCAAACATTTTCTGCTATAAATTGGCCTCAGGGCAATTCTATAGGTCAAATGTGTTTACTTTGCCAAAAAAAAAAAAAAAAAAACTCTGAAGTTGAATTCACACAAGAAGAATTCAACAGAATAAAGAAAGACTGGAAGGGGAGATGAACAGAGAAAGCCAGAACAGGAGTATTAAGGGACAACAGAGAGGCCAGGGCACTTGGAGCTGAGTGGCAGGGAAGGAGATCAATGAGATAACAGGGTCAAGATCTTATGAGGCCTTTCTCTAACACATAGGGATTTTGGAATCAATTCTGAGAGGCAAGGCATTGGGAGAGGGGCCTGAAGCACAGAAGTGACATAACACCTACCAAAAACTCTCTAATCTTGGGGTTTTACCTGTAGTGACAAGGTAAAACAGAATCCAGAGTCAAGAAGAGATGATATATCTAGCAATGGAAAGATGCAGTCCAAACCCCAGCACGGAATGGGGGCTCAGGACAGGTCTCCCCATTCTTCTTGGTTAGGGGAGACTTTGGGGCTTGACTTAAGGAGATCAGGAGCCCATGTATGTTATACTCGCCAATCCTATGTGTTCAACCGCATCTACGGGATAGCTACAGGAAAGGGGACATTCTGGCTCCTAAGGCATACTTGGTGTACTGAAGAAATGCTCTGAGCCCAGATTGCAAGGGGGGAAATACAGCACTCGAGTTTTAATATTGTACCCCAAGTTCCCCCAACTCAGGCGGAAACCTAGCAAAGGGCTTTGTGCAACCCTGGGTTTCCCCACCTTATGAGGAGCCAGGAGGACTTGTTTGCCCCCTCATCAGAAATGTGGAGCTCCTTAAAGGAAGGTATCTCTGGAACTAGATCACCTCACCCCACCCCACCCCACCCCACCCACAACACAGGAGCTCAGAAAACCTCTAAAGAGGGTGGGGGGGAAAGGAGCTGAAGAAAGACACAGAGAAGAGGGTTAGAGTGAAGCTTGGATAGTCAAATTAGAAGGACCTGCCCTGAGACCCAGTTTCTGCCACTAATCAAAGTGTGTGACCTTGGGCACTTCCTTTTACCTCTCTGGTTTCCTAATTCCTTAATTTTAATATAAAGGTCATTGTAACTAAGGAGCTTAGGGTCTGACTTATAAAAAAGTAATGAGTTAAATGGGCGCAGTGGCGCATGCCTATAAACCCAGCAGCTCAGGAGGATCACGAGTTCAAAGCCAGCCTCAGCAAGTTAGCAAGTCCCTAAGCAACTCAGTGAGACCCTGTGGCTAAATAAAATATAAAAAAAAAAGGCTAGGGGTGTGGCTCAGTGGTTAAGCACCTAGGTTTAATACCTGGTACCAAAAAAAAAAAAAAAAAAGTAATGCATTATGAATGTTATTAAGGAGAGAAAAGGCCTACTTTGAAAAGGTTATAAACTACATGTGCATAGCCTCTCAAGCTAACCAGTTACCCAGCAGGTACCTACTTCCCTTGGCTTTTTGTTTCCATCAATTACGATTTAACCATCCTCACTTCAGGCAACCAAGTCAGCTCCATGGGGAGGCCGCTGGTAAGGCTCCATATGCAACTGCTCCTTGGCCATAGAGGAGGGCTGCAGAGAAGCAGGGGGTGGGAGGCCATGCCAGGCACCCGGAGGGGCCACCATCACTGCCTGCTGTCACAAAATCACAGCAACAAGGAAGCCCTGCTCAGCTTCAGAAGGAACTTTTGGGACCTGGAGTCCATCTGGTACTGATTCCTTTCCAATCCCAGGCAATGGGATGAAGGACAACTTCTGACTCGGAGGACGAGGTTCTACCAGCCAACGAGAAGACCTGCCATGCCCAGCCAACCCTGCCCTGAACAGGGCTTGAGCCTTCCTATGATCTGTCTTCCATTCAAACAAGTTTCTGTTAGGAGAAAACAACCACCAATTCCAAACAGGGACCCCTCTAAATAAAAGTGGTTTCTACAGAAAGGAGCTTGGTTCATTTCTCTTAGACAGATCTTCTAGAATGGATACTGCAGCCCCAGCCCCACACTGGCTCGCACAGTAGAGTAAAAAAACCTGCCGAAGCCTGACCAACACAACCTTCTGCTGCTCCTCTGTGAGAAGCAGGAAGAATGTTGAAGAAGATGACCTGGGTGGTATGCCAAAAGAAGCACCTGTTACCATGGCAAAATGAAAGTATTCCATCTTCATCCAAATAGGAACAAGGGAAATCAGACATTATTAGATGGACAGTGTAGAATAACACAGTGATACCTGGTGAAGATGGCTGGAAGCAGCTGCCCTCAAGAGTGGACAGATGGCCAGGCACAGTGGTGCATGCCTGTGATCCCAGTGGCTTGGGAGGCTGAGGCAGGAGGACCGCAAGTTCACAGCCAGCTTCAGCAACTTAGTGAGGCACTAAGTAACTTAGCGAGATCCTGTCTCTCATAAAATATAAAAAGGGCTGGGGGTGTGGATCAGTGGTTAAGCAACCCTGGGTTGAATCCCCAATTTAAAAATAAAAACTGGACAGATGAAGGTTAGCCACTTCTTGGTAGACGCAATGAGCAAGGCAATGTGTGAACTGTTACCCTGCCTCACAGGAGCAGGCACCCAGGAGTGCTCTAGTTCAATTATGAAACTGTCTGACCTTTGAACTTCCCCAGCCTCCTCACACTGGTCCTTAAAGGGGCTGCAGATGAAACCTATGAATGAACCAGGGCCCACCCCCCTCCCTGCCCACCCGACTTGTAAAGAAGGCTGTCTTAGCCCTGACCCAACTACGGAGACTTGTTCTGGCAGGAGCCTACAGGATAATTACATGTCAGTGCCTTTTGAACAACTGCTGAATCCCCGCATTTTCTAGAAGACTACAGATGCAGCCAGCAGAAAATGAAGAGCAGTTCACACCCCAGGCCATCAGTGCCTGCTCCAGCTATGTGGCCATCAGGGAAAATATGTTTTCTCCTGGGGCAGTGCACGCCAAAATCTGGCTACAATAGGAGGAGACACATGTGCACAAAGGAAAGAGAGATTTTTTTCTGATGAGAAGGCCAAGGGGCTCTGCCACACTCATGTGGAGGAAGCAGCTTGCGGCCACCTGTCCTGTCAGCATGGGAGGCAACCAGGTCCAAGACAGGATGATTTTATTATGAGCGTGTATGAGGCCATCAGAAGGGGGACAGGCCCCTAACCCTATCTACTGCACAGTAGCTTATAATAATAGTAGCGAATGATGCACAGTCAGTATTAACCGGGTTACTAGGTGGTTATGACCTGACTTCAGGTCTTGGCTGCACCATTTACAAGACATGGCCTTGGAATAGAATCTCTAATGCTCATGTTTTGTTTTGGTTGCGATTGTCCTACTCCCACCTCCAGCCAGAAAATGGGAAAAATAAATTCCCCAGGGGAATTCAGAAGGATTAAATGAGATGTTGAAACAAGGCCTCACTCCAGGCTGCCTGGAAACTGTTACCATTATTACCATCACGACCGCCATTGTTGAGGTGGTTGGACAAGCATCAGTGGAGTGGAGAATAACACTCTTAATTTGCCTGGTATTAAACCCACAGAAACTGAAGGCATTTCTCTCCTAGACACAGACAAAAAGCGATTCCTCAGCATGTGTCAGGACAAAAGCACCATCATCCCCAATCATCAGCACAAATGACCCCCTATTTCCAGGCACCCGATGACAGCCCATCGCTTCAGCATGTCACATTGGAGGGAGCAAATATAAAATGGTCTCAGAGCAGGGAAGGGGGAGAGAATAACTGTAAGTCACACGCTGAACCAGAAGGCCCTTCAAGACACCAAAATACCATCAGAGAGCGTTAGGAAAATCATTTAGACAAAAGTGGGGCAAGAATCACTATGGAACAATCACTATGGAACAATCTAGTAAGAATGTTTTGAGGTGAGGGAGCCTGTGGTATTCTTCCTTACTTCCCAATGTATTCCTAAATTCTGGTCTCCTCTCAATTTCCTGATGTTATAGAGACAATGCCTGGGAAATTTGAATGCATTGGGTGGCTGCTGAACCGAATTTAAAGACAACAATAGTAACTAGAGAATGACAGCTATAAGGTAAAAAATTAAGAGCTGAAATAAGATTCCTTTCAGCCTACAAAGCTGAACTTGATTATTTATTAAGAGATCATGTGACAAGCAAACGACTCTCATTTTCTTATCCCCCTCGAGTTTACTTTAATTGTCCCAGAATTCTTAAGGTACTCAGTTGTACTTATTTTTCTTGTTACTAGACAGAATAAGAAGGTTGGGAAACTCCATACTCTGCAATCAGGGACTAGAGAATGTCATTGTATGAGTCTATTTTCTGCTGCTATAACAAGTTACTCAAGGCTGAACTATTTGTAGGGGGAAAATGATTTACTTAGCTGAGTTTGGGAGGCTGAAAATCTAAGGTCCAAGGTCAGGCAACAGTATTTGTTGGTTCTCTGGTGAGGGTCTTATGGCAGATGGCGTTAAGGCAGATGGCGTTATGGAAGGAGTATGTCGGAGGAGGAGAGATCACAAGATGAAACAAAAAGCCAGAGAACAAGGATAAGGTCCCTCTTGCTCTTTTACAACAACATTTCTAAAGGTGAATAACAGGTGCTTAGAATTGCTTTAATCCTTTCTGAGGGTAGCACCTTATTACTTCCCACTAAGCCCCATGTCTTTAAGTTTCCTTTACTTCAATACCAACACTGAGGACCAAACTTCCTGGAGGCGCATATTCAATGTGCACCCAAAATGACAGCAACTACCCAGTTATCCATTCTTCATATAAAGATCACCTCTAGAGATCTATGGCCTGAGACAAAGTCTCCACACTGCTATGAGCTATAAGGATGTCTTTGTCTGTTGGGGTTCTAATAAAATAAGTCTGAGGGGGAAATAGAGGGGTAAATGATAAAATAGGCTTTACTTATACAGAAAGAGGACACGTTGATTGAGAATTATCAAGACAGGTGCAAAGACACGCTCTTGTAGAAATTGCTTGATTTTGTTGTAATAACATTACAAGTTAAGTATTTTCACTCTTATAAATGTGAAGTACTGGAAATTCAGAAGCTGAGTGACTTGTCTAAGTTCCATAATTCAGGGCTAAGCAAGAATCGGGATTTGGACCTGGAACTATCAGGCTCCATTGCTATTTCCCTTAAACATCATCAACCTGGGTAACCTGTTTAAAATTGGTATAGGAAAGTGAATTCTGTACATGCATAAGACAATACTGAGGTTCCTTCTAAATCTTTCCCCTCAAACTGGTGAACAATCTTCTAGAGAAAGGGAAAGGTTTCACCATGCATGTAAAGCTCAGCTCTCCTATTACCAGTTTAAATGATATAATGACAGAGGAGGGGGGCCTTAACTCATGCAAACCTCAAACAGCAGCAGGGTGGCAGCACCCCTTCTTAAAAAGCCAGAGTCTGAGGGAACAGTACTCTTGAGCCCCACATCGAAAACTCGGATAACTGGCTGGGCTCAGTGACGCATGCACACCTGTGGCTCAGGTGGCTTAGACAGGAAGATAGCAAGTTCAAAGCCAGCCTCAGCAACTTAGTGAAGCCCTAAGCCACTAAGCAAGACCCTGTCTCTAAAAAAAAAATACAAAAAAAGGGTTGGGGATGGGACTCAGTGGTCTAGTGCCCCTGAGCTCAATCCCTGGTACCAAAAGCGGGGTGAGGGGCAGGATAATTGCCTTGCATAGCAACTAAGCAAAAGAAGCCAAAGAGGAAATGAAACCTTCCTTTCCCCGTTTACTAATTTCTGCCCTGCAGACAACTGACCTTCCAAAGGAATGTGGGTCCAAGAAGGCCAGTAATCAGGTCTATGTCACTTAACCTGCAGCTAATAAACACATGCTCTAACTTCCTCCCCCAGTTGAAGCAATTTATTTTCTGCTAGATTTTCTTTTTTCTTTGTTATTGTTTTTCTACTTGTCATTAAGGAAACGTTCAAATATATTTAAGAGGTTTAAAGAATTTTACAGTGAACATCTTCATACCTACCACTTAGATGTTGGCCTTAACATTACCAAGGAAGGCATGAGAGGAGGGCAGGTGAGACCCCTTCTGACTGACGGAGACGGGTAAAGAAAGTGAGTCCCCACACAGTTCTGTGGTAGTCCACCTACGTCACCATGATCAAAATGCCTGACAGAACAACTTAGAGGAGGAAAGATTTATTTTTGGTTCATGGCTGCAGAAGTCTCAGTCCAAGGTTGGGTTGGCTCCAATGCTTTGGGCCAGAGGTGACGAAAGCCTGGAAGCAGAAGGGTGGGCTGGAAAAGATAAACCTCTCCAAGGCATATCCCCAGTGACCTGCTTCAGCCAGATGCCCCACCTGCCTGCAGTTTCCACCACTTCCCAGTAGTCCATTCAGCCACCAAGGGATTAATCCATTAATGAGGTCAGAGCCCTCATGATCTATCACTCCTCAAAAGCCTCACCTCTGAACACTGCTGCCCTGGGGACCAAGTCTTCAACACATGAGCTTTGGTGAGGACATTCCAGATCTGAACCATAACACAGTCCACTGTCTTCAGATAAAGGGAATCTGCCTGTAGTGTCTCCAAGTACTGGCAGCCCCAGGAGTCACACAGGCATATTCCCTGTATCTGAGGACAACACAGAGCCAGAGTCTTCTCCAGGAATTCAAGGCCACCTCATGCATAATCAGTCTCTTCAAGAAAAGGTGCCAGGTCTTGTATTATATACTCTCCAATCTCACAGACTGTTACAACATGAGGGTATTTCTAAAGCTTGTATTTCAGTATTTCTACTGAAATACAAGCTTTAGCTTTACCCTAGATGCAGGGAAGGCCCTGAGAGTTTCACTATCATGCTCAGGGTCACAAATACAAGAGGACTTAATCCTAATGGGGTTGAAGCAAAGCAAACAGGAGGGAAGTCCCTAAGAGATTGACAAGAAGGTCTAGAAAATAAAGTCCACTTAAGAGATAGGTAACTCTCTTCCACCCAGGGGAATTGAGTATTGAACAGAGACACAACCTATTAATGAGTGACATTCTCAACCCTTTTTAAAAAAAAAATTTTTTTAAATTTTGAGAGAGGGTCTTGCCAAGTTGCGGAGAATGGTCTCAAATTCACAATCCTCTTCCTGAGGCCTCCCAAAGCTCCCCATGATTCAGTGTCTTTGCTTATTTATAAATAAAAATGTCAGGAGTCTGAGCCAGTTCCGTGGTTTCACAAATAAAACCATGGACCATTAATGGAGGTTGCCAATAAGAAACCGCCCTTTGGGTTAACTGAACTTGGGGCTTCCATATGATTTTACTTGACCAACATTTTCCACAGCTAAAGAAATAAACAAAAATGGGATATGGGACTAGCTAAGAAGTAAGACTTCAGTTCCTAAAGGGTCTTTTTCCTTGTTATAAGTCACTAGGATAACAACCCTATGCCACCATGCCCAGCATTGTTTTGGGAGGAAGGGGTGGTACTGAGGATTGAACCCAGAGGAGTTTAACCATTGAGCCACATCCCCAGCCATTTAAACATTTTATTTAGAGACAGGGAGTCCCTAGGCAACTCAGCGAGACCCTAAGTTGCTGAGGCTGGTTTTGAACTCATGATCCTCCTGTCTCAGCCCCTGGGATTATAGGCATGCACCACCACACTTGGCTGCTCTTCCATTCTTTAGGTCTGTGAAAAATCCACATTTAAAATAATCCTTTAATTCTAGTTATGGGTCCTTGGCTAAAGCCCAAGGGAGGCCATTATTCTCAGTGCCAATATCCAAGAGTTCGGATACATTTTTTACTAGATGAGTAATCCATCGAGTATTACAACTCCAGAGTGTCAGAACATTCACCCCTTCTGCCTCCACTTGTACCATATCTTAATTCTGCCCCCATCAGGTTCTTTCAATTTCATTTCACAACTCAGATCGAATCTCGGAAACAGCAGTGCGCTCCTACCATCAGGAAGGATGGCAGAAGATTTAAATAGTGCAATAAAACCCACGGGAATCAGCATGCATTAAATGCCCTACCATCCCAAGGACCACTGTGGAATGCTCTCACACCATTTAAAGGAAGCATGCTGGTGGACAGTACCAACCCAGGCCATCCATCGCCCACCTCTGACTAATTAACACCACTCTAGGCCTCCCTATCAGCCTTGTGAAAACCACTGTGACTGATCTGGGCTCAACTGGAGCTGAAAATTACTTTGCCAATAGCAGAGAACAATACTTTCCACATAAACAACAACAAAGGCCTCTTTGGTGGCCCCAGCCACCAAATTTTCCTTTTATGTGGAGCACTTCTCCAAAGCTTTGAAGACAAAGGACAGGTTTCTACTCACAGCCAACAATAGTGACACAGGAAAAGGAAGACAGCATTTTTTTCTCCCCTCCAGGACTGACTCCTACAGGGATACCTTTGATCAATACCTTCATGGGGTTTTTCAGCCCCCAGTTTGACAAAAGCTTTCAGGGATGATGCCTATGTTATTTGTTTATTTATTTTAAAAGTTATACTCTACTGAAACTCTAAAACAACAGCAATTAGGACAAACATTCTGCCTTTCTACCTATGTCCCTGCACCTTGCATACTGGAGGCTCACTTCCTGATGCACCTTCTTAATGCAGGCCTATTTTTTAAACTCAGCAATAAAAAGAAACAAATTTTTGACATCTGCAACAATTTGGGCAATTCTCCAGCAAATTGGACTGAATTAAAAAAAATTCCAATTGCAAAAAAGTTACTTATTCTATTATCCTTTTGTTGGAATGTTTTAAAACATCAAAAATTTAGAAACAGAAGAAAGATGAGAGGTTGCTCAGGATCAGAGACAAAGATCAGGAACCAGGAGGAAGGCAGGCCTGGTTGGTAGAAAGGCAACACCTCTTAGGGTCTTGGAACTTGTGTAGGATGTTGATTGTCGTGGTGGATGTGTGAACCTAAGAGGTAATGAACTTGTGCACAACACACACACACACACACACACACACACACACACACACTCTCACACACAGAGATGTAAGAATTTTACAAGAGACTTCTCTTCTTATTTCATCTAGCTATTTGTAAAACAATAGTTATCTGAAAAGTTTTAATGTAAAAAGTGAGCTATGTTTCTATGTCCTGGGGATAAACTTCACATTTTGTTCATCAATCAATGACCTTCTAAGGCAGAGAAGGACTCTTTGACGGCTGGAAGAACAAGACCAATTGTCAGAAAGATAGGAAATGATGATGGGAAGATTTAGGGGACGAAATTCTTCCACAGTCCAGGACTCCTGACCAACTGTTTTAGTTTCAGATCCTTACCTTGAACTTTTAACTCTGAAATGTATATAGAACATTTCCTCCTGTATGGCAACGTTTCCTCCTGTATTCCTCCTTTCATGACCTGACTAAGCAATTATACATGATTTTAGAAACTGACATACAAGCGAGAATCACTCAGTGTTTTCCAGAATTTGCTAAATTACAAAGGAAAGGTTACATAATACAGGATCTGTTTTGTTGACCAAAACTGAGAATGCCCCAAGATGAGCAGTTGCATACAAAAGGTTAATGATACACTCATATATCTACACAAAAATTTTCTGAGCATATACTATGTGCCACAGACTATATAAAGTGCTAAAAATATACACTGAACAAGGAAGTCTGCATTGTAGTTCAGAAATATACAAGTAAAGAGACAGGAATTAGACACACAAATTAAATGTCATGGGCAGCAGTGTTTGGTTATTTCAAAATACTTCGGGAGAAATGTCATTTTCCTAGCATTTTTCAAGACTATTAGATTTAGGTCATTTCTTTAACAACAGCTCAATCATTCATTGGTCAATCATGAATCCTTCCATAATTCAATTTCTTTGCTTATTTTAAAATAAAAGATAGGAGTCCAAAGTAGTTCAGTAGGTTGATAAATGTAAGTCTTCAAAGCCAAGCATCCATAATGAAGGATCATCACACAGGACCTAAAATAAGAAATAGCCCCTTAGTCAACTTTACTTGGGCTTTCCATATGGTTTTAAGAAATAGGAATGTTAGGGACATAGGAATAGTTAAAGAGTAGGCCTAATTTTTCCTTCTTATGACATTCTTTGACTTTATATAAAGGATTAATTCAAAATTAGATCTTGGTTTTAGTGTGATTTAATAACAATGGGATATAATGATCCTTCTTGTTCATTCCTACAAAATCATTGTAGGAAATAAAGAAAATGTCTCCCAAGTCTTCAAGAATATTTGGCATATAGTAGGAAAGCAATAAATGATCAATAGTATTCATGTGATAAAGAACCCACACATCTCTAAATGTTTAAAAATATTAACATGCATTTTAATTGTAATGATTTTCAAAGGAAACGTGATCTTCCCATTCGTGATTCTCTACAAGACTAAGCTTTATTCTAGTTGAGTCCTAAAAAAGTAAGACATATACCAAAAAAAATTTTAAATGTTAATTTAGCAACTTTGAGGGGAAGGGTCTTCAATTCCTAATTCTTTCATCATGCCCTGCATACATAAAAAGAAAAAGAAAGTATTTATTTTAAAATTTATTGGTAGACAGTTTATTAAAGAGAGTTTATAATGAAGCAGTCTATTATGCTAGCTGTTAGCACTGTGGATATGATTTTTAAATTTCAATTTCAATTTATAGTCCTCTCCAAATACACACAAAGGCATTATAATTAAAAGTTAAGGCAATTTTACTAGGAACAGAGGTATTGAGCTGGCATAATTTCAGTTCCCCCTAACTGGCATCTCATGACCTGTTTTCTAGAGAAGCCATATATTATAATAGTGTGCTTCTTAATTAAAGTACTAATAGAGAGTAAATATTCATTTACTTGTTCAAACAAATTTACCTACAGAACACCTAACATCCCCAGGAAAGGTGGGGGGAATATTTTTTTCTGTTCTGCACTAAGAAAATAATTGGCACATCAAAGTTCACTTGATTTAATCCCATGATTAAATGACATTTCCATTATAAATACAATATTGTTTGTAGGCTTATTTTGTAAACTACATGGTAAATGGTGTTCATTTTTTCAGAACAAAATTTGGTTAAGCAAAATATTCTTTTGAGAAAAATAAGAGAACGAGTCGGTAATACTATTAGTAAAAATGGATTGAAACACATTCCTTATGCATACTGCTTCTTCCTCCACTCCTGAACTTGGCTTCTGGTGGAAGTGTGCCACCTATTGTTGTAACATGAACTTCTATATTCTTGGGTTTCCTGCTCATCCAATAGGGAGGGAGGCCAGCTACTCTTCCTAATGGTAAAGAGTATTCCTTTTCCCTCTATGCCTTGCTGTTCCAATTTCAACACTTAAAATACAAACAGAACCACAGAGAACACAATCATTTAAAACATTTAGTATAACCCATTAAAAACATATATCCAGTTAACCCAGTAATTCTATGACAGGGGTGATTTTGCCTACAGGGGTATTGGGCAATGTCTGGAGAAATTCCCAGTAGCCCAGCCTGGGGAGGTGGTGGGAAGAGGAAGATGTTACTGGTGCCAGTGGGCAGAGGCCACATCCCAGAAGTCCCAGGTCAGCCCTCCCACAATCGAGATTTATCTAGCCCTGAGATCCATGGTGCAGACAGTGATGGCCATGTTTAAGTCAACCTATACCATTTCTTCCAAAGAAAAAAAGACAGCCATATTCGACTGCAGAAAGAAAGGAACCAGTTTCACAAACTCAACATAGTCAACAGCACTACACTGGTTAAAAAAAAAAAAAAAAGAAAACATAATAGTAACTAATTAGTGTTCCTGAGGGTAATATAAAGACACTAATAATGGCACCAAATTAGCAACTTATAATTCAACCACTTAAAAATAAAATTAAAGAAAATGTCAGCTATTGGTCCCAAAGCCTTAAGACATGCAGGACCTCAACCTGTTTGGTCCCTGGGCTAACTGAGATATGATAATTCTATAGCCACACTCCAGAATCATAGATGTCAATGTGCTGTGCTGGGGTGAAAGAACCCACGACACACATACCAGTCTCTTGGGGTGACTCCATTCAAGGCAGACATCAGTAATCAATCCAAAGCTGTGATTTACTCTCCTATAGTACTCAAGGCACCCTCTACAGGAAGGAGTTTCCATGGGACAGACAGTATCTGGGATCCACAACGGGAAATGAATTCATGAGAGGTGGGTTCAAGTCTCGACATGGCCACTGGAGGGCTGTATGAACTTGAGCAAGTCACTTCAACTCTCGGTATATTTCTTTACATTCTAACATCAGACACTAAGAGACCTCGAGGGGACTTTTTAATTCTAACTCTAAATAAGATGTTGCAATATGAGATTTGGGAAGTAATGAGGTATTTGTACCTCAACTACAAAACTGCCAAATACTAAATGTATGTGGCTATTTGGAGGGAGTAAAGAAGAAAGATTAGACACATGCAGGAATATGAGAGCAGGTTCAGAATTAATCAGACAAAGAGCCAATGAAAAACAGCATTTTATCTTTAAAAACAAAGGAACAGCGTGTAGAGAAAACTCACTGGAAGTGGAAGGAACTGATTTGGAAGACAAGAGTGTGAGTGACAGTGTCACAGAGTACTACTATCTTCGTGATGTTATGAAAATGACTTGCCCTCTCAGGTTCAATGTCCTCACATAGTCAAGAGCCAGCCGTCATCACAGAACCTTTCCTTGATTAATGATTACTTCTTCAAAGGGCCTCCAAGAGCAGCAAGATCGAGAGATTTGTGGACTATTCCCATCATAAAACACCACAGAGGGTTTTTTTATGGGGGGAGGTGAGGTGAAGACTGAACCTAGGGGCAGCACTGAGCCACATCCCCAGCCCTTTTAATTTTGAGACAGGGCCTCCGTAAGTTGCCCAGGCTGGCCTCAAACTTCCAATCCTCCTGCCTCAGCCTGCCGAGTGGCTGGGATTACAAGAGTCTGCAACCGCACCTGGATACAATGTTTTATAGAGGAAATGAGCTAGAATGGTTTGTAAGGACCTACAGACAAGCTCATAAAAGAAACATGGAAGGAGATTCCAGTACACACCTGGCACTGGGGCTGGAGGTGGAGAACAGGAATGCTGAAAAGAAGGGTAACATGGTAGAGAAGACTGTGGGCTTCACATGAGCATTCCTCTTGGCTTATTCTTACACTGGAGCTTAAAAGGCAAATATTGTCTTTTTTTTTAACATCTACACAAATGCTTAGTGTCAATAGATCCAGGGGCTGAGCAGAGCAGAGAATGAGGCATGACTGCCGAATGGGCATGGGGACTCCACTGGGGTTGAAGAACTAGATGCATTCATTACATTGTGAATATATGGCTGCTGAAATGTACATCTTCAATTGTTAAAATGGCAAATCTTATACGTAGTCTACAATTTTATAATGTCGTGATCTTAATGTTCTACATAAGTAGAAGAGACTGAGATCACCAAGACCAACTACCATCCCTAGGCACCTCTACTCCTGGATAGCAAGACAATATGGCAGAAAGAAAAGAAATGCACCCAGGAGGTCATAGAGTCACCTGTTCTTCCATAATGCAAGGAAATCTGACTTCATTGTTCCTTGAAGCCCAGGGGCAGACACTTTCTAAGCTTCCCTGGTTTAAAACCCATCAACTGCCAAAGTCTCAGAACCCCCAGCAAGACAGCGGTCATACATACAGCTTGAGCCTTGCTTCCTCTGCAAATCTCCTAATGCTAGGCCCAGAACACAAGGCAACCAAGAACTTAGGGGTGCCAGGACAGAATTCAGGAAGAAAATTCAGGAAGAAAATTATCACCATCACATATAGGGCTCTACTTTAAAAGGCTCAACTCGATCAGATTACTTTACAACCCTAGAAAAACATCTCACAACTCTACTTTCACATGAACTTTTAAAACCTATTTTGAGTCTTTCTTCCAACTTCATTGTGAAGTTTTACATGGAAGACCCAAATGCAGAAAGTAAAATTCCCCAAGACACCCAGGAACCACAGAATTCTCACAAACACCCCAAGAACCAGGCAGGCTGGGCAAGAGTCTTACTGTGTCGAAAGGGGTGTGAGAACATCGTTACATCATGAAAGCAAAGAGGGATTCATTATCAGTCTGGAGGTGTAAACTCCAAGATGTTTGGGGAAAATGAGTGCCTTTAGGAGGAGAAAATAAAGATGAACCAGAACCAAACTACAGTGGTAAAAGCTCCACACTCATTAATTTCTCCCTCTAGGTCTATGACTTAAGGCTAGCAGCCAGGGTCCCAGAAAGCTTGGTAATGCTTTCAGGAATCTGTGTAGGGGTGTCTCTGGGACAGGATTCCAAGTAGGTCCCCCAAAAGGGAGGTGGACCTCGATTCAGGCAGCGAGGGTCCTTGATGTTGCCACAAAAAGCAATTCGAGGCCAGGTCTGGTGGTGCATGCCTGTAATCCCATCAATTCAGAAGACTGAGGCAGGAGGATCAGGAGTTCAAAGTCAGCCTCAGTGAAAGTGAGGCCCTAAGCAACTCAGTGAGACCCTGTCTCGAAATATAATACAAAATAGGGCTGGGGGTGTGGTTCAGTGGTCAGTGCTCCAGAGTTCAATCCCTGGTACAAATAAAAAGGTCAGTTGAGGACAAATCAACTTAAGGCACAGACCAAATTTATAGACAGAAAGAACACACCCCCAGAGACAGGGCAAAACTCAGGTGTTGGAGAGAACGCACTAACCACAGGTTCATAGACATGCACTGAAGAGGGTTGTTTACAGTTCTTCTTTGTGCTGGTGACTCGGCATGTCGTCCATCACCAGGATGGGGGTCATTTACTGACTTTTGAATTCACCTTTATTGGAATGAGATGCTCTCCTCTTCTTTGGTTTGGATGCATTCTGCTTTGTGAACACAGCATTACATGGGTGTACCTTGTAGATAAGGTATAATAATTGATTTAATAGTGCTGTAGGTGACCTCTAAGTATGGACTTTTTTAGTGGGGGCAGGTACTGGGGATTGAACTCCGGGGCACTCAACCACTGAGCCACATACCCAACTCTAGTTTGTATTTTATTTAGAGACAGGGTCTCACTGAGTTGCTTAGGGCCGTGCTAAGTTGCTGAGGCTGGCTCTGAACTCCTGATCCTCCTAGCTCTGCCTCCTGAGCCACTGGGATTATACGTGTGTGGCCATCATGCTCTGCTACACATGGACTTTTAATCCATGTCAAAGTGGATATTAAATCTGGACTGTACATCGTGGCCACTCTTGTGTGGCCCCTCGTCTCCTTTCTACCTGTCTTGATTTCTTCCATCCTACCAAACTTGGCTGGGCACAAAACTAGCAAGGAAAAGCTGGTGTCAAACACAAGAACCTCAAAGGAGTCGCTCACCTTCTAAAGCAATGAAAATAAGAAATATTAAATCTCTAAAAAGACTTCATACCGCAGTAAGCCAGCAACCCTCCAGCTTTACTACAAAAATTAATGCTAAAAAGGAACACAGTCAGCAAAAAGAAAAAAGTAATTCCAAAACATATGGAATTTTGAATCTTAAATTCAGAAGCATAACAGGGAGATATACCTATTACTGGTGAACCAGAAATAGAAACTATCCCTCCCTATCACAGTATCAGCAGTAACTTTCTCTACACATTTCACACTAGATGTTGTTAAGGTACTTGGATCCTCAAATATCAATATTCCTCCCTGACAACTGTTTGAAACCTCCGTTTCATTCTGCCCATGCAGGCTGCTCCAATTACAGGAAATGAGGAAATGACCCTGTTGGATCTTAACTATGTCTGATCCACTAGCACAGTTTTGGTAACTGCCAATACAGCACACACATTACAGTGTACTAGGGAAAGTCTAAAAGTATGTATGTAAACATGCACATGTACACATTTATTAATTTATTTGCAAACTAGGGACTGAACTTAGGACCTCACATATGCTAGGCAACCACTCTACCACTGAGCCACATTGCCAGCCCTGTTTGCGTTTAAGAAGCAGAAACTTCAAGAGATAACATTCTCAGTTCTTTAAAATAGAGGATCAAGCGAAGAAGCAGTAGAAATCTTAACTGTTTTGGGGGTGGAGCTAGGTATTAATATGCACATCCTTATGTATATTAGGCAAACAACTGAACTACACACCCCATCCAATCTTAACTTTCTGCCTCAGTCTGTAACTACATACCTTTCCTAATAACTTTTCACCGCCAAAAGTAGGTGAAATCAGACCCATTTGTTTTATAGATGAGAAAAATGAGGATTGATGTGTTTTTAGATTAAAACAAAGAACTCAGGACATGGGCTGAGAGTGAGACAAACCTATTGGAAAGTGGCCTATGTGAAACAAATCTAAAATATGCAGGGGTTGGTGGGGCATGGTGGTGCACACCTGTAATCCCTATGACCTGAGATGGTGAGGTAGAAGGATTGCAAGTTCAAAGCCAGCCTCAGTAACTTATAAGAGCCTTAGCTATTTAGCAAGACCCTGTTTCAAAATAAACTATGAAAAGGAGTGGTGTCGTAGCTCAGTGGTGAAGCACCTCTGGGTGTATATAGTGTTGAATACAGAGCTCAGATTCTCTCATCTGCTCATTCCATCAGTTCTGCATTCCAGTGTTGATAACACTGTCAAACAGGCACCTCTCTCTGCATAGTCCACCCATGCCTCCTAGCTAATGTTCCTAAGGGGATAGAAAACTCAGGATACAAAGGACTTGGACATGGTAATTTGAAGAAAACCACAGAACAAAGTTTCACTCAATGGGCCTTGGACACAACAAGTGCATCTCTCATTACCAAAGCAATCTTAACACCCTAAATGACCAAGCCTGGGTCCATTCCTAGAGCACACAGAGGGAAAATGGCTCATTCCAGAACACATCAACATGGAGTACAGTCATTTCCCCAAACACACTTTTTATAGAAAGGATTTCCTCTCTCTGAGTCATCACGTGTCTTATAGCAGAAGACTCCAGAACTCAGTAACTTAACACCTCAGTACATATTTAGTATCTATTTCAGTCTCCACTGGTCAGTAACTTAGTGATGGCCAAGTTGCAGGCTGAGACTCCAGGTATCTAAGACAGTTGCAGCAAAGATGTCACCTGGGCAAAAAGTCACCTAAGGCTGAACTGGCCCTGGTGGTATCAATTCCTATGAGGGGCCAAATAGTGCCAGTTGATGGTCAAGTGATTGGATGGTTGGCCTGATCCATGGGGAAAATCCCTGAGATCAAGTTAGAAGCCACAATGCCTGGTCTCAGGAGTCACAGATATTGTATTGATCCCACAAACCAGCTTCAATCCTTTGTGGAAAAGACTAGAAAGGTATGAATAACAAGAAGAAAGGCCCACTGGAGGCCACTCGAAGGCCAGCAGATGCCTTCTTTCAAAATTCAACTTTCTCCTTCTCCCAGTTCCCTTCTCTGCTTTCTCCTTCTCTCCTTAGAACTGATCACTGCGGAGCATATTTTATTCATTCACTTGACTCATAAACTCTTTTTTACTGTACAATGCAAGTCCACGAGGACAGCAGTTTTTGAATGTGCCATTCAAGATTCTATCCGTGGCATCTGACACAGCAGCTGGCACGCAGAAGCCATTCAATAAATGGAAGTCAGATGAACAGATGAAGAGAAGACGGGAAATGGCTGCCAGGCGAGCGACAGCAGGAGATGTCCACTTCACTCATGAAGTCAAGGTCTTGAAGAAGTCCAGCCTTCTGGACCATTGCAAACACTGGCATCGTGTCCTTAGACTTTAGTGTGAGGAAAACTATTAAATAGACACCTTGAAACAAGAGGGAACCAGGCGATTTCCATAAAGGAAACTGTTCCACAGTTCTAGCACACGTGATATTCAAAGCTCATGGTCTTCAGGAGCCAGCCTGAACTTGACCAAAAACAAAGGTACCATGAAGCACTGAGTATTGTGGAAACCAAGAGCGCCCAATTCCGGTCTCAATTCTACCCCTACAAGGAAGACTCATCACCTCCTTCTATGAGACTTGGCGTTGATGTACGTAAAACATAACATACTTGATAACTCTGGTCTCACCCCCACTTTAAAACATCTCTGGAGCTATTTAAGTCAGGAGCACAGGATGTGAAGTGACATAAATCAGGTTTAGAAAGACAACTACTGCATGTGCTCACTTCAATGCAGATGCTAAAAGGTTAATCTGAAAGAAACAGAGAACAAAACAGTGGTTACCAGAGCCTAGAAAGGCTTTGTTTGGGGCAGCAGGAAGGAACAGAGTCTGCTTAATGGGTTCAGGCATACAGTTGATAGGAGGAATGACTTCCAATGTTTTAAAACACAATAGGACAACTACATTAGACAACCAATAACCCAATATTTCAAAATAGGTAGTAGATAATATTTTGAATGTTCCCAACTCAGAGAAACGACAAATGAGGTGATCGACATACCAATGACACTGACCTAATAATGACGCCATTGTATACATGTACTGCAATGTCACCCTCTCTCCCACAAATATGTACCACTACTGAATCAATTAAAAATATATTTTCTGGGCTGGGGATGTGGTTCAAGCTGTAACACGCTCGCCTGGCATGTGCATGTGCGGGGCGCTGGGTTCGATCTTCAGCACCACATAAAAATAAAATAAAGATGTTGCGTTCACTGAAAACTAAAAAATAAATATTAAAAAATTCTCTCTCTCTCTTTAAAAGAAAATTTCTAACTTAAAATAAAATCATAAAAACTATTCAGGGGAAAAAATCGGAATTGGGCAAGTGGATATGTCTAAACATAAATCTGCATCTTAATGTCAACTTCCACATTTCAAAGCCTGAGGCCACTTTATAATATTTGTAAATATGAATTCAGTCCTAACAACCTGTTTGCCAAACAGGCAAAGAAACAAGAATTAGACGTGAAAGTCAAATTTTGAAAATGTGAGGCAGCTCTGCTACAGAAAGCTTTGAGATACATGGCCAAATGTATTTGTGGGAAACAGTTATTGTGTATTTTTCTGAGGACTCAGTATTTGCATTCCTCACTCTGCTCAAAGCAGTTGGATTTTTCTTTTGCATTAATACTTTCCCAACCAGATACTTTCTGTAGGAATCTTTCATTCAAGCAGGCAATCACTCTCCCTAGAGTAGGACTGTCCTACCCTAAACAGATTTGTAAGTGGAAAAGAAAAAAATTCAGGTCAGAGTCACTACTGATCTAATCTCTTCTGACCTGGATTTTTCCGTTTTCCCACAGGTTTCACCAGTTACTTTATCTTTCTCCAACAAAGTACATTCCTGCTGCTGCTGAGCATTCTGCTGTTTGCAACAGTGAATGATCCATGTCAACTTTTTTTATTGTTTGAGGACTCAGTTCCACATAGTGCTTGTTCAATAGCCAGAACACTCTGTTATCAGTGGGCAGAAAAACAAGGGAGCAGTACTATGAACCCATCTATCCTGGTAATAACCTGCACAGCAGTGTACACTCTAAGATACCTAGTCACAGGGACCCATGCATCTATTGTCAGACATAACACAGGGAAGTAAACCTGGGATCCACCTTTGAATATATCCTATTTCATACAAAGATATGTTTTGCTTTGCAAAAAGCATCCCTAAGATTTGCTTTAAAATGGTGCTCGCATTTGCACAATTAAAATTTTAAATGTGTAGGGCATGGTGGTGCATACCTGTAATCTCAGTGACTCAGGAGGCTAAGGCAGGAAGATCAAAAGCTCAAGGCCAGCCTCAGCAACTGAGTGACACCCTGTCTCAAGATAAAATACAAAAAGGGCCGGGATGTGGCTAAGCACCCCTAAGTTGAATCCCGGATACCAAAACAAAATGAGATTTAAAATGTGATTACCATAAACATTGTCATTTATGTAATGGCGGCAGGGAGACAGATGTTACGGAAAGTATCACTGTTAATGTCAATAAAATATAAACAACGTAAACGTATCATGACAAAGAACTAATAAATCAGCATAAAATAACCAGAGTAAGAAAACCGTCAGCAGTAGTTTGAAACATGAAGTAAATAGACAAAAACTACTGTAGAAAAGGCACAAATAAGGTAAAGTCAATTTTTAAAAGCATATTATTCATACAGACCCACATGTACACACAAACATTTCCACATTTAAAAAGAAAAACAATATTAAATATCTGCCTTGGGGACATAGATATGTACACACACAATAAAAGCAAACAAGTTAATATACAAACCAACCCAGTGCTGGATTTTTTGGTACTAGGGATTGAACCTCGGGGTGTTTAACCACTGAGCCACATTTCCAGCATCTTTTATTTATTTATTTTTTTAAATTTTGAGACAGGAACTTGCTAAATTGCTTAGAGCCTCCCTCACTAATTTGCTGAGGCTGGTTTTAAATCCTCCTGCCTCAACCTCCCAGGCCACTGGGATTACAGGCTGATACCACTGCTTCCAATATATGTGCAGGAAGAAGGGTCTAGGATTAGAGAACATGTGGAAGGAATGAGACTGGATTGTATGAACCCGTCAATCTCTCACCAGGACAACAGAACCACACATTGCTTATAATAATTAAAAACTATTCATGAAAATAGAGTAGCCTCAAAACACTTAATCAGCTTTAGTCAACTTAGCTATTGGAACATGGCCAAAATAAGCCTAAAATTAAAGGAGACCTGGAGGTTTTAGAAAAATGACTACAGGCACTGTGTTTGGGGTTAACTAGATAAGCACCCCAATTCTATCCGAACTTGGGTGTACCTAGGATTTGCTCTTGAATAGTTTTGGCTACTTCCTTAGAGGAAGCGAAGAAAACTTCAACCTGTAAGAACAGGTGTCTTTTTATTGCTGTGCAGGCTGTCACCACAAGGAGCTTCAACATCATTAAGTTGATCACATTCTCTCCAGTATCACTGAACAATACCCAGGCTGGGCCATCCTCATCACTTACCCCGTTTAATGTCCAATCCATTTTCCAGGGAAAAATTTCAAACAGTTTGAGTTATATAGCACTCTCCTTCCACAACTCAATGTATATTTTCACTACATTTCTAGTTAATAAAACTCTCTAAAATGATTCATGAAATTTCCCCAGGAGGCAGGTTCCAATAATCTGTTCAGGTTAAAAAATGCCTAAGACAAACCCTCTGCCCTTATGTTGATCTGAAAGCACTAATTGTGGCCATGGTTTTAGGAAGAATGCTATCTATTTCCATCCCGTACAAATTTAGGAGAAACTGCGGTTTCCTGTTCCAGGGTGTTGTCCAAAAATGACTCCACAGAAGTCTGTAAAAATAATCCTGGGTGTTTTGTTTCAAGAGGACTACTTTGGAGCATTTCCCGCTGAGAAAGGAAATGGGCTTGTCCCAACTCCAAAGGACCCAGTGTGCTCCAAAGGTTGCGAGAATAGACACAATTTTGGTTGGAACAATATTTAATGAAATCACTGTTTCCCAGGCACTGGGTGAGGGTGGGGGTGGCCAGAGTGTCAGCTAAGTTTCATTCTGTTCTTCAGCCAGGAGAACTGTTAAGGAGACCCTCAAACCTCAGTGTCCCCATCTATGACATGGGATTAATTTCAGTCTCTTTGTAAGATTTACTGGAAGGATTAAAAATGAATGTAATTTTGCAGAGTGCATGTGTGACATAGTAGGGTGTTATTTTATACATCTGTGTACATACAAATGTGAACGTATGTTTTTTCTTAAGTATAAGATTAAGTGTAAAGCAACCAAAGATAACAATGTCCTGAGCTATTTAGGGAAAAGCAACTCTTTAGGTTCCTTGTTCATTATGGAAACAACTTCAGTTTAGCCAAAGCCTTAATGAGTAAAAATAGTCTCGAATTACATTCCTATCATGAAAAGACAAGACCCATTTTTGGAAATCATGAGTTGCTATAAAAGATATTGAGATCCTCTAAAGTATAAGCCTACTTTTAAAAGTACAACTGGAACTTGAAAAGGTAGCACATTCTGACTCACCAAAGGGCAAGTTTGCCAACAGTCATTTCAGGGCCAAGTGGAGGCCTGACACGCAAACTGTTCCCACATGACCGAGGACAGTGACCGGGTCAAGCCTGCAGAAAAGCCCATGACCTCCATCCCAGCAGAGGTCACAACCACTTGCAGATACATATCCCAAAAAGGAGGAGGTGGACAGCCAAGTCTAGAGGGTTTCACCTCAAATCCAGGCCTAGGAGGCCCTTCACTGCCAGCTATATGTCATGAGCCACTCTGGGGACAGGTTCTGCTACATCTGGGCTCCAGCCAAAGCAAGAGGGCACCAGAGTTTTGCCATATGTCCTCAGCCACAGCTCAAAACCAGGGAAGGCTCCATAACTCTCCCAAGGCAGAGCAGTCAGTCACCAGCCAGAAGAGCAGGCCCTCCCTGGGCCTATTTGCAGACCACAGCAAGGGGGGGGGGGGCGGGGAGATGATTCTTTGCAAACACTTTTATAGAGTCTGAAGAAGACAAGGGGACAAAAGCAGAGCTCTATATATAGAACACAATTATGTAAGACTTTAACACTGGAAGCAGATGAGGGATTCATCCCGCACAGGAGACAGGGCCATCTCAGCTGCTGTCTCTACCTCCTCCAGAGCAGAAAGTCCCTGTCCATATGGGCCACAAGAACCACCCTAGGCTTAAGGTAGATTTTATTGATTTATTTATTTTTAACCATTTATTACTTTTGCTCTGGATTTAAGGACAAAGAATATAATTCATATAATTCATTCCAATCCTTCCTACTTTTAAAAAACTGCAGTTTTAGGGGCTATAGACAACCTGGAATCCCCAAAAGAATCTTGCCCACAGGGACTTTCTACAGTGATCCTCATGTTCAGTGTCTTCACTTTCTAAGATGGTAGTGGCAGGTGGCTGGTGAGCCCTCTGTATGCAGCTAGCTGGGCTGGGGGTATTAAATGTTCTTGGGCTGCCTGCCTGAACCAAGAACCACATCCTGGGTGGCGTTAAACAACAGAAATGTAGAGTCTCACAGTTATGCAATCAAGGTCCTGGCCACCAGGCTGATTTCTTCTGAGGCTCTAAGGAGAATGTCTTCCAAGACTCTGTCCTAGCTTCTCACAATTTGCTGGCAGTCTTTGACATGTCTTGGCTGGTGGATACACCATCCTGATCCCTGACCTCAAGTTCATGTGCTGCTTTACCTGAGTATCTCCATCTAAAGTTGCCCACTTTGTATGGACACCAGAGTTGCCAGATTAGGTGCTCATATTATTCCAGTAACACTTTGTATTAACTCATTTTATCTTTCATACCTCTATTTATTCTAATAAGGTCCCTTTCTAGGGTTCTGGGTACTGGGCATTTGGGCTTTAAGCCATGCATATAGGAAAGGGAGGTCAAATTCATTCTTGACCAAGGAGGTAGTAAATTTTAAATTTTATTTTATTTGCACACATCTGGCTAACATGTGGTCTCTTTCACTGTGTTCTCTGACCACGGTTTGTTCAGTTCCAGGCTTGGTGGCAAGCTCCATGCACAGAAGGATTTCTACCACCAGCTACCCAGGGAGGAAGCTCAAATTCAGGGAGGAAAGTACCTGTACTTCATTCAAGGTCCAAAAGCCTGTAAGTGACAAGCTCAGAGTCAGGATGTGATTCCCAGTAGGTCTTTTTTGACTCCAAAGACTATGTGAAGCTGCTCCACCCATTAGCTCTGTCCTTTGCAATTTAACTCTAAAAGTGCCTTGGGACACACGGTAATCACAAGGTTGACTACACTGCCTAGCTATTTCTTATAGGAAGACAATTCATCACTCAGATATTAATTGCTGTCATACGGATTAATTGCTTGCTATTGTAGTTTTGAGTCTCAACAATGTAGCAATAATTATCTCTTAAACATTACCTTTAGAAGTAATAAAATACAGCAGATCAAGTTTGCAGAGCATTTAGACACTAAAGTGAGTGCTTGATATAGACCTTTTAACAATTCTCAACAGTTACCATTGTTACCCTGGTTTGACAGATGTGCTGAGGCTTTCAAAGGTTAGGCAATTTGCTCCAGGTCACAGAGCAAGTGACTGGTCCATCTCATCTAGGATCCAAATTCACATTGGTTGGGTTTGCCCAGGGGAAGAATAAAAAAAAAAAAAAAACCCTCTCTCCCAGGGCCTCTCTGCCATTTGATTTTGGACAACTTATACATATGCTTACAAACCAACAAATTAATGAAAAATGCAACATGACAGGATTATTTCACAGCTTCCAGAGGGAACTGGTAAAGAGTCCAACCTGTTTCACACTGGGAACAACAACAACATAGGATTCCCCTGCTCCCTCATCTTCCACAATATACACAAAGACACTAAATGTGTTCCTTGAAGACATTTCTGGGAAGAGAGTTTTAGCACAAGTCATAGCTTTGCATGAAAGTTTAAGGATAAAGAATGTGATTTTAAAAGCAATGTCAAGGGTTTTCAAGAGGAAAATTGAAAAGTTATTTCAGGTCCCTGGATAATAAGATCAATAGACAATTTCCCAGCGGAGACATCTGCCTCTGACTGCCTAAAGCAGCAGTCACTACTGTTTGCCCCAAGAGGCAAAGGAGAGTTTAATCATCCTCACTGTGAGGCTGTTGGTCCTCCTCTGGAGCCTAGAATGCTTTCTTTCAAATTTCAGCGTGGTAACCACGAGCTGCTCTTTCAAATAATCCTTCAGTGTACTTGCACCAACTAAAACAATTGAATATTTCACTCACAAGTCTCCTACCAGTGACTTTGAAATCACAAATACTGTAAAAACACTAGGAAGAATGGGAAACAAGCGCCATCGACAAGACTGTTCAACTGATGTGGAGAGTGTGGCACAATGAAAACGAACAGAATGACAAAATGAATGGATGAATTTCCCTTTATTCACCAACATCCATAAAAGAAATGGATATTGGACATTGGTGACAGACTCTGTAATAAAATCAACAACAACAAAATAAGCCAATGCAGCCTCATCTCATCCTAGTATATGGAGCCAATAAGTCTTCCAACTATGGGGCGTGATGGCACACGCCTGTAATCCCCAGAGGCTCAGGAGACTGAGGCAGAAGGATCACAGGTTCAAATCCAACCTCAGCAACTTAGCAAGGCTGTAAGCAACCTAGTGAGACCCTGTCTCAAAATAAAAAATAAAAAGGGCTAGGGATATAACTCGGTGGTTGAAGTGTCCCTAGGTTAAATCCCTGGTGCCCAATAAATAAATAAATAAGATCTTCCAGCTACTGCAATTATTTCATGTAGGTATCCCTAAATGATGCAACCATTTTATGTCTATTTATAGTTACAAGATAAAACAGCTCTCAAAACTACAGTTGTTAGAGCAAACAGAATACAGATACCCAACTAAATCTAAAGTTCAGATCAGATCTTTTTTTAGTATGTCCCACTCAGTATTTGTGACAGCTTATACAAAAAGTTATTTGTCCTTTACCTGTGATTCAAATTTAACTGAGCATATCTATATCTTAGCTGGTAAGCCTGACATATCATTTGGTCAAAAGGAAATGTGAAATAGAGATTTTACTCCCAGAGTTGGATGCATTAATAACCACAGGCAAATCAGCTCATAAATCATCCAGTTTACAGCATGGGAGAGGGACACAGGAGAACCTGGGTCACTACATGGTTCCATGACAGCTGCTCTGAGTGGCAACCCCCAGTGATGTACAAAACACCCACCCTGAGTGAACAAAAGAAAGAAAAAGAAAGAAAGAAAGAAAGAAAGAAAGAAAGAAAGAAAGAAAGAAAGAAAGAAGGAAGGAAGGAAGGAAGGAAGGAAGGAAGGAAGGAAGGAAGGAAGGAAGGAAGAAAGAAAGAAAAGGAAGGGATAACTGAAATTTTCTTTGTGAGACTTCAATTTCTAGTTGTATTTGATAAATACACTTACAGGAACCAGAGCTGTGTTGAAAAGGGCAAGAGAAAATCAGACTGTATTCCAGTGGGCTCTCAGACTCTCGCACCCTATGCCATATTTAGTATCGAACAGTCAAGGTCAGCCCCCTGCTTCTGCAAACATCCCTCAGGAAGGCCACATGTGGAGGATGGTGAATCCCCTGCAACACATATATATTGAGCCAGCAATGCTTGGCTCAAGTCCTTATTCTGGACTTTCAATGCCACCAATATCCTGAAGGGAAGATGGTGCAGATCTACATTCACTACATGGGTCATCGTTTATATCAAGGACTAGTGAAGAAAGCTGTGCAGGTCTACACTGAACCAAGCCAACTGACTTACATATACGCAGGATGTTTCAAATATGCTATAGTGGAGGCTTCTACTGCTATGACAAAATCTGTTTTTTTCCTTCCTATGACAAAGATGAAGTAAGTAGGGCTGGTGGTCTAACTCCGTGATAGAGCACTTGCCCAGCATGCAGTAGGCCCAGGTCTGGGTTCAAGGGCCAGAAACACACACACACACACACACACACACACACACACACACACAATTTCCCAAACTCCTTCACTGCAGTTAAGGTGTGGACGGCAAAAGTGTTTTAGGACAATGGAATGTTGGCACGTGCAATAGGCACTACTTCTGGACCTGACCCATATAATGTTCTGAAGCTAAATAGGGACACCAGAGCTACAGAACTATAGCCCAGATAGGACCTGAGCCCCTAAATGACAACCTGAAGGGGAGTTTGGTGAACAGACACACCTGTAATAAACTTTGCATGAATTAGAAACAAACTTCTACTGTGTTGAACCATCAAGATCTGAGAAGCTATTCCAGCCACTGACATTATCAACCTATGCTTAAGACGTTGCAAAGCAAATGAAGACTCAAATTATATTTCATAAATCTACTTGCATCTCTTTTAGAACTAGATCACACCAGCCAGATACTATAATGCTTCCCACTTTATAGGAAAAGTCTGTTTTTTGTTTCATTTTGTTTTTTGGTTGTTGTTGTTTCTCCTTTTCTTTCCTGATTTTGTTTTTGCTTTTTGGCAGAACTGAAGACCAAATGCAGGGGCATACTACCAGTAAGCTACATCCCAAGTCCACTGAGCCAGGCCTTGCTAAGATTGAGCAAGGTGATGCTAAGTTGCACAGACTGGCATTCAACTCCTGACCTTCTTTTCAGCCACCCAAAACAATGGGATTACAGGTATGCACCACCACACCACACCACACCACACCTAGCAAAAAGTCTCTTCTTTCTGGCTTTCACACTGATTCATTTTGCAAAGAAAAGCCAATTTCACTGCATATGTCGATTTAAATTTTTTTGAGCTACATGACCACCAATATCTGGAAATATGTAAGTTAGGTCTACAGCTCATAGGAAACAGGAACCATCAGAAAAAAAAAGTTGAATAACAAAATGTAAATATTAATGTTCTTATTACAAGAAAAAGCATACTCTAAAGCTCGTATCTGAAGAAGCATGGTATTGCCAAAAGAAACCACTATAAAAGCTAGGCACCACCTCATACAACTGTAATCCCAGCTACTCAGGAGGCTGGCACAGGAAGGTGGCAAGTTCAAGGCCAGACTCAGCAATTTAGCAACACCTAATAAATAAATAAATTTATTAGGTTTAAAAAACCTAATAAATAAAGGACTGGTGATACAGAGAAACCCAAGTTCAACCCCCAGGATCACATACACATACAGAAACAGATTCATGTATAAATGAAAAATGAGAGAAAGATGAATGAATGTAAGAGAAAACTTACCCCTCAGGGAATATGTTGATAGGGAAAATTAATTAAAAAGTTTTGGTAAAAAAGTGGCATTTAGCTGACTCAGCATTTATGTCAGGTATTTTAATAATTTTGGCAGTTCTCAGATTCTTCAGCCCTTTCCAAATCCAGGAGGTAAATCTCTGGGGTAATTTCCCTTCTCCTTTTTTATTACCACACCCAAATGTTTATTCTATCAGCAAGATTCCATTGACCAGAAAGGGTTTTTCATTTACAACTCTGAAATCTTAGCTCAAATCTTTCTCGGACACAGCTACAGTAAAACAATTATTCTCCAGTGGTGATAGTTGACACCTGGTATGCACAGCAAAAAAAAAAAACAAAACAAAAAAAAAAAAACAAAAAAAAAAACCTCTTAAACATTAGATGTTTCTTCAAAATAAAAGTTTTCCAAGTTATCAATTCCATGCACCGAAAATACTGCAAAACTTAGGTAATTAAAATATAGTTTCTGTTTACATCAAGAGCTTAGGAAATTCATATTCTAAGGAAGGAATAGCTTTCCAAACTCTCCATGTAGTCATAACTTGAATATGCAAGGCAAGAGGCCTGATGACCTCTCATTTTCATTTTATGCCAACTTCATTAAAGTCTAATTTGCCTAAGGTAAAATCTATTCATTTTCATTGCACAATTTGTTTATTTAGAAAAATAATAAAATTGTATAACCAGCATTAAAAGCAAGATATAGAATACTCCCATTACTCCTCCCCCACCAGGTTCCCTGATGCCATGAAATTGTAGTCAGTTTCTATGCCACCTTATACCTAGTTCCTGGAGATCACTCATTTGATTTTCCTTATCATAGTTTAATTTTTTTTTTAGTTGTAGAATTTTGAATTAGTGAAATCACATAGTACATCATCTTTTATGTCTGGCTTGTTTGACAAAACATAATGTGTTTGAGATTCACCTATTACAAGTTCCTTTCTGTTGCCAAGGTGGATTTCTGAGCATGGATGTACCACAAATGCTTATTCACCAGTTCATGGACACTCCAAGCTCTGCCAATTATGAACAATCATGTACAAGTTTTCTGTGGACCTCGTGATTTGGTTGCCTGGAGCCTTATGCAAAGTTTTCATATGAGATACGTTCAGTCACCAATTTTGTTCTTTTGCCAATTTGTTTTGGCTTGTCTACACCATCTGGATTTCTGACACATTTTGAGTCAGGTGGCCAAATTTCAGTTTTAAAAGTCCTGACATTTGGATTGGATTCACCAAGAATCTAGGCATCTAATTTTAAAAGGTTCTAATAGGTGCATTCTCCTTCCATCCTACCCATCTCCTGCCTTTGACTGCCTTGGTATTGTGCATTTCAACAGAGCCCTGAAAGCACCAGGCTGGGATGGACCAAGGGAGGGCCTGGGCATCCAGAGGGCCACAGCCTTCTGATCTAGTTCCCAGCTGTGGGCCTCGCCTTCCACAGAACTCCTTGACATGCCCCAGTGACACAGCTGTGGGCTCTCACTTGCCTGGGAGTACAAACTTCTTCCTTGGACCCGTAAAAACTACTGATTCCTTCCAGTTGCACCCCTAAACGCAACCTTGTGCTCTGGCATCCTCTGCCTCCAGCACCCCAGGATAGCTTGTCAGGAAGATCATGTCTCCTAAGTCAAGTCCACACAGAGGTGGCCAGGAAGAAGACAGCTCTGTGAGCCCTCAGTGCCAGAAATCTGTGGACATAGTGAGGGCCCCTGGCACCTGCAAGGCTCTTTCTTTATTCACATGTTTGTCTTATACTTGAACAACTTAACCACCCCATAGCTTTCTCTTTTCTCCCTTACTTTTAGTTTATTTAGTAAATTGCCAATAGATGGAAGCCACGATGGTTCTTTTGTGGGGCCACTTCCTTAGCATGAAAATAATTCTTGGGGACAGCAGTGTGGGGGTGGAGGTGGCTAAGTTTAATCACATCTTGTTCGACCTGACAGAGAAAAGGATTCAATAAAAACGCTTACAAAGATTCCACCTTGTACCTCAGGTTAGTTCAATGCCCCATTAGTCCCTGTAATGACTTTATACCTCCCGGACAAAGGTCCCCCACCCCACCCCACTCCACTTCTTTCTTTCACAAGAAAGAAAGAAACCTCACAACACTGAAAATCATTGAAAAGAAAGCAAAAGGATCTTAATTGTCTCTTCTCTACTGGAAGTCCTACCTTGAGCTCCTGTCTTTCCAACAATCATCTGACTTAGAAAGCCAAAAGGTTTTTCAAATACAAGACCCCTCCCGCAACTATAACATATAAAACAGTTACATATAAAACACCTCTTTGACATTTTTTTGCTTAAAATTTTATAACAGTCATGCTTTTAAAATTGTCTCTGTTTGTTGAACTGAGTAAAAAAAGTATAACTCCAATACCTATATCATGTATACCTTGCATCTTGTCTGTTCAGATGCCCTCTTGCTCTCTCCAGAGTAAACTTCAAAACATAAAACACATCCCATCCCAATCATGCCCACAGAGAGGGCGACAGGTCACTCACATATTCCTTGACAAATAAAGAAAGATTTTATTCCTAGAGTTCAGATTGGCATGACCCAGGCAAGGAAGTCTTACACAATTCACACTCTGACATCATTTGTAATGAAATCCAAATGATCCTCATTAGAAACTCATTACCTGCCTATTAAATCACTACCTTTGAGAGGAAAGCTGCATTTTTTTTTAATTGTCATTGTTGCCCTAGAACAATATTTGCCCAGATCTCAAGTCAGTGTGTAAGACTTTCATTTCGTAGATCAGGATGGGTACTCACCTCTCACTATTTTACATGTTAAAGATTTGGTAACTAGAAGAATATAGATCAAAACGGGTTCTGGATATTTAGATATAGAAATGATCCAAGAATATTCTTAAGAAAGTTACCTATATTTAGTCAAAAGAGTAAAAGCAATCAGGATGACTGACGGAAGCAAAATCCTATCAATTAAAACATAAATCACATAATGTGATCTCGCCATTGAAAGGGCCTAGACCTTCATACTACTAGGAAATTGCTTATGATCTCATATCAAGGGAGAAATGCAAACACATCTAAATCTATATGTGGATATAAACTAAGTGTAGACATAAATAAATGTGTGCTGTATTCCCTAAATTGTAAGACTCCATGAATTTTAAAATACACAGTCATTTTAATAGCAGCTTTTTTGGAAGAAAAAGAAATAGTACCACATAAAACCAAGACAACTCCTGAGATGCAGTTGGATTACAAAATAAACCGAGTGTACGGGGGTTGTGAGTTTTATAATAAAGAAATTGCTGTGTGGGAAGAGGGAGGGGAGAAAGTTGAGAGGGTGGGAGAACAGAACAGAAAGAAAAGGCACAAAACATCAAAAGTGGTTCTTTTTCCCGAATTTAATGAACTGTTATTTCATTTCTCTAAAAATTTTGTTTTCTAACTTGTCTCTCTCCTGAGCACGTGTGGCCTCTATAACCTGAAAATCAATCTCATCAAAAATGTTTGAAAGCAGTTTTTTTCCCCAAAGAATGCAATGTGGCTTTATAAGGTTGTACTGTTTTGTAAGGCAAATTCCTGCCTTTATAGTTCAAGCCCCAACTCTGTGAAGGCTGGGTTAAGGCATGTCATTCAGGCTGTGGCTCTTAGAGCTGGTCCTTCCTAGAAGTTTCTCCTGGCAGCCAGAGAACATTGACTGTTTGACTTTGGTTTGTTTTTGCATTTATCTTCCTTGCTGATCTGGGACTTTCTGGAGCACCTGGACTTATTTTTAAAGAAACAAAACCACAGAACATTCTCTCGTACCTACTGTTTTCCATGCATCTAAAATAACATTTGTTCTACAAAGGCCAAACTCATATCTATCTAAAGGTAAATAGTATTCAGGTGTACTCAACTCAAGAGCTATGTAAACATATTTCACACACCAAATGAACTTCTCTTGCCACCAATAAAAAATAGTTTATTCGAAAATGTCTTTTCTCAGCAACATTTCTTACTTTAAAGCACAGAAATGAAAGGTTACCCATTATATTCAAGGAGGGATATGTTGGTTTTCGATTTGCTTACAACATTAAAAATTCTCTGTTAATAGCATATAAATCAGAAACTCACACATTTCTCTCAATCCTTACTGAATTCATAAAGCTTTGGTTTTTCCAGACATTTTAATTGATATCTGCTAACTTCACACTATTGTTCACATAAAGACCAGCCCATTCAAACATGAAAAGCTTAGATTTTATATAGCTCCTTTTAAAATGCAAACTCTCAGAATTCTGGAAACAAAGACACTAATAACATGCTATCAATTTTATTTACAGAAACACAAGACAAGAACTAATTCCAAATGACAGTTGTAGCAGGAGAAAACAAATGAAGAAGAAAAACTCAGGAAGAGTGGTGAGGACACTCAGTGCCCTCCCCACCCCCGCCTCTCTCTCTGGTCTACTCATTTAACATAGGATATTCTGGTGATTTGAGATAAAATTTGGTCACCTATATTTCTTAAGTTTTTCTAACTTGATCTTTAGTTCAAAAGGTCTAGGACAACAGATTGAAAGCATCCCTTATTTAAGACATCAGACTTATATACAGGATCTGAAGCCATAAACCACTCCGAATTTTTTAAAAGAAAATTGAATTTTTTAAAAGAAAAGCCTGGTTTAATCACCATGTGGGTCAGAACATCACACTGCAGGTTCTGTTCATTCACTTCAGGCCAGCCATCTACAGAAAGTTAAATTTACTGAGTCTAGCATATCGAAATCTCCAAGGCATGCTGAAACTTATTAATTCAAAGTTAAATTTGACAATATGATTTTGCAATTACATCCAAAAGGCACTTTTCAAAAGGATTAAAGGAAAAATAAAAGCATGTACATCCATGTATTTTTAGTGGCCTGAATCTATAGTCAGTCCCAACTTCTAGGATCCATCATTTTATGCCAAAAAGAACTCTGGGATTAAGCTCAGACAGGCAGCCCAACAGCAAAACTTCTCAAGAGTTTCTTAGGTACTAAGTGTGGAATAATCATTCTGGTACCTTCATCCTTTGTCATAGAAACCTTGCTTTTTCTTGGCCCAGTTCTACCCTATCTGGTCACGGGTTTCACTTCCCCAGACCCTAACATCAATCTATGGATGCTCTTTGATTTACCATGAGGCTAGGTCAAAATTCGAAGTGCAGTTTTCACTGAATACTTATCACTTTTGCACCACAGTAAAGTTTGCGAAATCCTAAATCTAACCATTTAAGTTAGAAACAGTCTGTATTTTGAGATATGGTTTTTAAAGAGGTAATTTAAGTTTAATAAGGTCATAAGGGTAGAGCCTGAGTCAGAAAAGACAGATGTCTCCATAAAAGGAGAAAGAAGAAAAAAGACCAAATGAGGACAAAGTAAGAAAGTAGTTGTTTGCAAGCCAAGAAAGGGGCCTCAGAGGAGACCAAACCTGCAACACTTTGATCTTGAATTTCCAGCCTTCTGAAATAAATTCCTGCTCTTTATTTTTTTTTTTTTTTTTATTTTTTTTTTTTTTTGTATTTGATTGTTATGTATTTTAGGTCTTTTTTATTATGTAGGTCCTTCATTTGCATCTTTACCTTCTTTGATGAATTTATTTGTTTTTTTTTTTTTTTTTTCTTATTTTTTTTTTTTTATTGGTCGTTCATAACATTACATAGTTCTTAATACATCATATTACACGGTTTGATTCAAGTGGATTATGAACTCCCGCTTTTACCCCGTATACAAATTGCTGTATCACATCAGTTACCCTTCCATTGATTGACATATTGCCTTTCTAGTGTCTGATGTATTCTGCTGTCTGTCCTATTGTCTACTATCCCCCCTCCCCTCCCCTCCCCTCCCCTCCCCTTTTCTCTCTCTACCCCTTCTACTGTAAATCATGTCTTCCATTTGTATTCTCTTGACTTACCCCTCCTTACCTCTTATATGACATTTTGTATAACCCTGAGGATCGCCTTCCATTTCCATGCAATTTCCCTTCTCACTCCCTTTCCCTCCCACCTCTCATCCCTGTTTACTGTAAATATTCTTCTCAAGCTGTTCGTCCCTACCCTGTCCTTGTTTACACCCCTTATATCAAAGGAGTCATTTGGTATTTGTTTTTTAAAGATTGACTAGCTTCACTTAGCATAATCTGCTCTAATGCCATCCATTTCCCTCCAAATTCTATAATTTTGTCATTTTTTAATGCAGAGTAATACTCCATAGTGTATAAATGCCACATTTTTTTTATCCATTCATCTATTGAAGGGCATCTAGGCTGGTTCCACAGTCTTGCTATCGTGAATTGAGCTGCTATGAACATCGATGTAGCAGTGTCCCTGTAGCATGCTCTTGTTAGGGCTTTAGGGAATAGACCGAGAAGGGGAATAGCTGGGTCAAATGGTGGTTCCATTCCCAGCTTTCCAAGAAATCTCCATACTGCTTTCCAAATTGGCTGCACCAATTTGCAGTCCCACCAGCAATGAACAAGAGTGCCCTTTTCCCCGCATCCTCTCCAGCACTTATTGTTGTTTGACTTCCTAATGGCTGCCAGTCTTACTGGAGTGAGATGGTATCTTAGGGTAGTTTTGATTTGCATTTCTCTGACTGCTAGCGATGGTGAGCATTTTTTCATGTACTTGTTGATTGATTGTATGTCCTCCTCTGAGAAGTGTCTGTTCAGGTCCTTGGCCCATTTATTGATTGGGTTATTTGTTATCTTATTGTCTAATTTTTTGAGTTCTTTGTATATTCTGGTTATTAGGGCTCTATCTGAAGTGTGTGGAGTAAAGATTTGTTCCCAGGATGTAGGCTCCCTATTTATCTCTCTTATTGTTTCTTTTGCTGAGAAAAAACTTTTTAGTTTGAGTAAGTCCCATTTGTTGATTCTATTTGTTAACTCTAGCGCTATGGGTGTCCTATTGAGGAATTTGGAGCCCGATCCCACAGCGTGTAGATCATAACCAACTTTTTCTTCTATCAGATGCCGTGTCTCTGATTTAATATCAAGCTCCTTGATCCATTTTGAGTTAACTTTTGTGCACGGCGAAAGATAGGGATTCAGATTCATTTTGGTGCAAATGGATTTCCAGTTTTCCCAGCACCATTTGTTGAAGATGCTATCCTTCCTCCATTGCATGCTTTTAGCCCCTTTATCAAAAATAAGATAGTTGTAGTTTTGTGGATTAGTTACTGTGTCCTCTATTCTGTACCATTGGTCCACCCGCCTGTTTTGGTACCAGTACCATGCTGTTTTTGTTACTATTGCTCTGTAGTATAGCTTGAAGTCTGGTATCGCTATACCGCCTGATTCACACTTCCTGCTTAGTATTGTTTTTGCTATTCTGGGTCTTTTATTATTCCATATGAATTTCATGATTCTTTTATCTATTTCTACAAGATATGCTGTTGGGATTTTGATTGGCATTGCATTGAACTTATAGAGAACTTTTGGTAATATCGCCATTTTGATGATGTTAGTTCTGCCTATCCATGAGCAGGGTATGTTTTTCCATCTTCTAAGGTCTTCTTCTATGTCTTTCTTTAGGGTTCTGTAATTTTCATTGTATAAATCTTTCACCTCTTTTGTTAGGTTGATTCCCAAGTATTTTATTTTTTGGAGGGATATTGTGAATGGAGTAGTTGTCCTCATTTCCGTTTCAGAGGATTTGTCGCTCATATACAGGAACGCCTTTGATTTATGCGTGTTGATCTTAGATCCTGCCACTTTGCTGAATTCATTTATTAGCTCTAATAGCTTCTTTGTAGACCCTTTTGGGTCTGCTAGGTATAGAATCATATCATCTGCAAATAGTGATAATTTAAGTTCTTCTTTTCCTATTTTTATGCCTTTAATTTCTTTTGACTGTCTAATTGCTCTGGCCAGTGTTTCGAGGACTATGTTGAACAGAAGTGGTGAGAGAGGGCATCCCTGTCTTGTACCAGATCTTAGAGGGAATGCCTTCAATTTTTCTCCATTCAGAATGATGCTGGCCTGTGGCTTATCATAGATTGCTTTTACAATGTTGAGGTATGATCCTGTTATCCCTAATTTTTCTAGCGTTTTGAACATAAAGGGATGCTGTACTTTGTCGAATGCTTTTTCTGCATCTATTGAGATGATCATATGGTTCTTATTTTTAAGTCTATTGATGTGGTGAATAACATTTATTGATTTCCGTATATTAAACCAGCCTTGCATCCCAGGGATGAATCCTACTTGATCATGATGTATAATTTTTTTGATATGTATTTGAATCCGATTCGCCAGAATTTTATTGAGGATTTTTGCGTCAAGGTTCATTAGAGATATTGGTCTGTAGTTTTCCTTCTTTGATGTGTCTTTGTCTGGTTTCGGAATCAGGGTGATGTTGGCCTCGTAGAATGAATTTGGAAGTTCTCCCTCTTTTTCTATTTCCTGAAATAGCTTGAAAAGTATTGGTGTTAGTTCCTCTTTAAAGGTTTTGTAAAACTCTGCTGTATACCCATCCGGTCCTGGGCTTTTCTTAGTTGGTAGTCTTTTGATGGTTTCTTCTATTTCCTCTATTGTTATTGGTCTGTTTAGGTTGTCTATATCCTCCTGGCTCAATCTGGGCAGATCATAGGACTCAAGGAATTTATCTATGCCTTCACTATCTTCTATTTTATTGGAGTATAAGGATTCAAAGTAATTTCTGATTATCTTCTGTATTTCTGAAGTGTCTGTTGTGATCTTGCCTTTTTCATCCCGTATGCTAGTAATTTGGGTTCTCTCTCTTCTTCTCTTCGTTAGCATGGCTAAGGGTCTGTCAATTTTATTTATTTTTTCAAAGAACCAGCTTTTAGTTTTGTCAATTTTTTCAATTGTTTCTTTTGTTTCAATTTCATTAATTTCAGCTCTGATTTTAATTATTTCTTGCCTTCTACTTCTTTTGCTGTTGTTTTGCTCTTCTTTTTCTAGGATTTTGAGATGAAGTATGAGATCATTTATTTGTTGGTTTTTTCTTTTTTTGAGGAATGAACTCCAAGCAATGAATTTTCCTCTTAGAACAGCTTTCAATGTGTCCCATAGATTCCGATATGTTGTGTCTGTGTTTTCATTTAACTCTAGGAATTTTTTAATTTCCTCCTTGATGTCTTCTAAAACCCATTGATCACTCAGCAACCTATTGTTCATTCTCCAGGTGATGCTTGCTTTTTCCTTTCTTCTTTTATCATTGATTTTCAGTTTCATTCCATTATGATCAGATAAGATGCATGGTATTATCTCTACCCCTTTGTATTGTCTAAGAGTTGCCCTGTGACATAATATATGGTCTATTTTTGAGAAGGTTCCATGTGCTGCTGAGAAAAAAGTGTAGCTACTTGATGTTGGGTGGTATAGTCTATA
Organism: Urocitellus parryii; assembly: GCF_045843805.1. Lineage (NCBI taxonomy): Eukaryota > Metazoa > Chordata > Mammalia > Rodentia > Sciuridae > Urocitellus > Urocitellus parryii. The sequence continues at coordinate 3,541,433 of NW_027551777.1, forward strand.
TATGTCAATTAAGTCTAGGTTGTTAATTGTGTTATTGAGTTCTATAGTTTCCTTATTTAACTTTTGTTTGGAAGATCTGTCCAGTGGTGAGAGAGGTGTGTTGAAGTCTCCCATGATTATTGTATGTTGGTCTATTAGACTCTTGAACTTGAGAAGAGTTTGCTTGATGAATACAGCTGCACCATTATTTGGGGCATATATATTTATGATTGTTATGTCTTGTTGGTGTATGGTTCCCTTGAGCAGTATGAAGTGTCCTTCTATATCCCTTTTGATTAGCTTTGGCTTGAAATCTATTTTATTAGATATGAGTATGGACACTCCTGCTTGTTTCCGCGGTCCATATGAGTGATATGATTTTTCCCAACCTTTCACCTTCAGTCTATGTATATCTTTTCCTATCAAATGCGTCTCCTGTAGACAGCATATTGTTGGGTCTTGTTTTTTGATCCATTCTACTAGCCTGTGTCTCTTAATTGGTGAGTTTAAGCCATTAACATTTAGGGTTATTATTGAGATATGGTTTGTTCTTCTATCCATATTTGTTTATTGATGTTACTAAACCTGATTTGTTATCCTCTATGACTACTTTCCCCCCTTTACTGTCCTACCTCCCATTGTTGGTTTTCAATGTTGTTTTCCATTTCCTCTTCCTGTAATGTTTTGCCAAGGATTTTTTGAAGAGATGGTTTTCTAGCTGCGAATTCTTTTAACTTTTGTTTATTGTGGAAGGTTTTAATTTCATCTTCTAACCTGAAGCTTAATTTCGCCGGATACACGATTCTTGGTTGGAGCCCATTGTCTTTCAGTGTTTGAAATATGTTATTCCAGGATCTTCTAGCTTTCAGAGTCTGTGTTGAGAGATCAGCTGTTATCCTGATTGGTTTACCCCTAAATGTAATCTGCTTTCTTTCTCTTGCAGCTTTTAAAATTCTCTCCTTATTCTGTATGTTGGACATCTTCATTATAATGTGTCTAGGTGTGGATCTCTTATGATTTTGCACATTCGGCGTCCTGTAGGCTTCTAGGATTTGGGATTCTGTCTCAATCTTCAATTCTGGGAAGTTTTCTCGTATTATTTCACTGAATAGACTGTTTATTCCTTTGGAATGGAGCTCTGTGCCTTCCTATATCCCAATGACTCTTAAATTTGGTCTTTTGATATTGTCCCATAATTCTTGGATGTTCTGCTCATGGTTTCTTAGCAGACTTGCTGAGCTGTCTATGTTCTTTTCCAGTTGAAATACTTTGTCTTCATTGTCTGATGTTCTCTCTTCTAAGTGATCTACTCTGCTGGTAGTATTCTCAATTGAGTTTTTAAGTTGGTTTATTGTTTCCTGCATTTCTAGAATTTCAATTTGTTTGTTTTTTATTACCTCTATCTCCCTGTGAAATTGATCTTTGACTTCCTGGATTTGTTTGTCAATGTGATCTTTCATTGTCTGATTTTGCTGTCTCATGTCTTCCTTGAGACTCCAGATCATCTGAAGCATATATATCCTGAACTCTTTATCTGATATTCCATCTGTTGCAGCTATTACCTCTTCTAAAGTTGAGTTGACCTGCATTGCTTGTGGTCCTTTCTTTCCTTGTCTTTTCATACTGCCCGCGTTTCTTTCTGCTTGGTGCAACTGTTGTGTTTTGAAATTTACCCCCTATTTATTTATGTTGCTCTTGTATACTTGAAAAGTCTCCCTTACAGGTGCGGGCGGCGGCTGTGCCCCTACTCCAATTGGGGTGACGTGTCTATCACGCTGGCGGCTCTCTGGGCCTGTTCCGGGAGTGGAAGGCGGCTCTGCTCTGTCCCTATTCCAATTGGGGTGTCGTGACTACAATGCTGGCAGATCGCTGGGCCTCTTCCGGGCGTGGGCGGTGGGCTTGGCTGGTGGGATTCCACCTAATGGCAGTCCCTAACCTCCCTGCTTGCTAATTAATGGCTTCTCTGAGGCGCCACGCCTTCTGTAGCTGCGGGGCAGGCCGCGCGAATCAGTTGGCCTGGATCTCCGGGGTCCTGCTGCTGGCTGTTTTGATGTTGCAAGCTGTTGGAGAGTGGTGGTGTATTCTTCAGCTTTCCCGGATGGTGGCCACTGACTGCCTGGATGGAGTGTCCGCTGTTTTGATGTTGCACTCTGAAGGAGAGTGGCGGTGTATCCTTCAGCTTTCCCGGATGGTGGCCGCTGACTGGCTCGGCGGAGTGTCCGCTGTGGGGGATGGGACTGTACCGCTTCCTTCCCCTTCTGAGAACCCGTGCTCGGCCCAAGGGTCCGTGTGGGCTTGGCTGGTGGGATTCCACCTAATGGCCTTCCCTAACCTCCCTGCTTGCCAATTAATGGCTTCACTGGGGCGCCACGCCTTCTGTAGCCGCAGGGCAGGCCACGCGAATCAGTTGGCCTGGCTCTCCGGGCCCTGCCAGGCCAACTGATTCGCGTGGCCTGCGCTGCGGCTACAGAAGGCGTGGCGCCCCAGTGAAGCCATTAATTGGCAAGCAGGGAGGTTAGGGAAGGCCATTAGGTGGAATCCCACCAGCCAAGCCCACACGGACCCTTGGGCCGAGCACGGGTTCTCAGAAGGGGAAGGAAGCGGTACAGTCCCATCCCCCACAGCGGACACTCCGCCGAGCCAGTCAGCGGCCACCATCCGGGAAAGCTGAAGGATACACCGCCACTCTCCTTCAGAGTGCGACATCAAAACAGGTCGGTGTCATTCAGCTCACCCCCCAGACAGCGGGAATTCGCATAAAATCTCTCCTAGGCTTGCCGGGAGAGGGAGTATCAAGCTGAGCCTCCATACAGGCTAGGGGGAAACCAGAGACACCTGACCTCCAACCCCTCCTCCCAGTAGCAGCCAAAAGGAAACCTGGCTAGCCAGCGCTGGGGGAGGGGCAAGCAGAAAAAATCAAAGTGATAGAGTGCCAGGGATCCCAGCAGCCTGCAGCAGGGCCCGGAGAGCCAGGCCAATTCCTGCTCTTTAAATCACCCAGTTTGTGGTATTTTGTCATAGCTGCTCTAGGAGACGAATATACCTGGTATCAATATTTTCACTTGTTTTTCTTTTGGTACAGGGATTGGACCGAGGGGCTCTTTACCACTGAGCCACATCCCCAGCCCCCTTTTCTTCTTCTTCTTTTTTTGTATTTTAATATTTTATTCAGAGACAGGGTCTCATTAAGTTGCTGAGGCTGACTTTGAACTCACGTTCCTCCTGCCTGAGCCTCCCAAGCTGCTGGGATTACAGGTGTGTGCCACCAAACCCAGCCTTCATTTATTTTTGACAATCCTCACACTGAAAATCTAAGGCCAAACTCAAACTCTCGTCTGATCTGGAAGATGTCCCTGCCCTCCCGGATTGATGACTTCCTTTCAGACTGCAAGTCTGTACTCAGCCACTGACAGTCTGGTACCCTGAGCAACCCTGGTATTCTGCAAGATGCGGGCAAATGGGAACCCTCTTTTGAGTCACACTTTGTGTTGTCTTCCACTGTTTCACATTTCAGGAGGTTTTCCTGGGTAACTGTCAAAACCTCCAGGTCTAAATAAAGGCAAAGACACCTGAATTCATACTGCACATCGCCTACGTACAAACTGCACCATATTGAGCACGTTATTCATACTGCACCTCTGTTTCTTCAACTACAAAGTGATCGCAATAGATATCTGATATCTTTCATGTCAAAACTGGATTTCAGCAATGTCTTGGAGGCATTAAGCAATGTGTGTGTAAGATAGAAGAGCACGGTAAATGAGGTGAGGGGCTTGTTCAGGAATGGAGCATCCTTATACACTAATACCATGGCCTATAATGGAATGACCTTGAAAATATTCAGGTCAACCATGTCCAAACCTGTGAAATATGCTACACACTCAGGAAGCAAGGAGAAAAGGGAGGAAAGCCCGCTCCACAGAGGTCAAGGGCAAGTATATGAAACACACAAGAGATACACTCTATTATAAACAAAGACCAATGGTTTGGAAAGGAGAGAAGAGACTGTAAAGGTGAAGACCCACCAGTGGTTCCCACAAACAGTTCCCAGAGCATGGACCAGGCTCAATGCTGGAGTCACCCAAAGATTAATTTACAACAGGGCCCAGGTGCATGTGTGTGCTTTGTTTTGTTTTTTAACATATGCTCAATGTCATCTTGGTGGCAGGGCAGGCTCAAGATGTTGACTTGAGGTTGCAAACAAGGTTGATCATCAAGAACATGGATGGTGGCAATGTCACGATCTGATTAAGGAAGAATACTGATTTCCCCATTTATGGAAACGCCTGGAGCAGAGAAGGCAAACACAAGAGGTAGAAGGATAACCAGAAGCAGATGCAAGCCTGGCTACCCATTTCTCCCGAGAACTGAGAGGCAGAGAGTCACAACAAGGAGCTAAAGCAAGGCAGAAGGCCTATCACCCAGAACAAGAGACATCGGGAACCCTCCACATTTGACAGCATCATTTGGACTACAAATACAAATCATCTCTCAAATGCCCTGACATTTATGCTGCCGGATCTCGGGTGTATTTAGATTTTACTTGTACGTTTAGCCGAATTAAAGATGGAATGCAAACTTAAAGATTGTAAATATGAAACAAATCCAATAACATAATAATAACAAGCCCAGAAAAGCAAACCTTTATGGGCTTGGATTGACAAGCTAGCTGAAATAACACCCAGCTGTCTAAATCCTGAGCCCCAGATTTCTGATATGTCCACTTTAAAAGCCATTCAGGTTGAAAACCAAAATTCACACCTCACATCAGAACCAGATTTTTAAATAAATTAAGCTCAACAGTAAAGACAGTTCTGTACTGTAAATTTCCCACCCACCAAGAGAATATCTTTGAGAGAAAAATCATCTTAAGGCCAAAAAAAAAAAAAAGGATCATACTTGATTTGACAGTATAAATATTCCAGATGATTCCAAGATGGATTTTTATCAAAGCTTCATCTAACACTGTAACTGCAGGAGATTTTTTGTGAAGAAACAACTCCAGAGAGGCAACATGTCAAAAGAAGACGCTATAACAAATAATTTCTTTTCAAGGCAGATGTCTTCTTAGACAAATAACCTCAAAGAAAGAAAAGAGGAACAATTGACCTATGATGTTTACTTCCCAAGAAAAGGACCTCCTAAAGTTCTAAAGCTGTCCTCTGCGTTATTAATCCTATCAAGTTACTGCGCTGTGACTAATTGAAGAGTAATACAGAGAAGAAGAAAGAAAACACATAACCTTGTGGATAAGAATGTCTAACATTTGGACAGAGCACTCCATGTTGAGCGATCCTGAAAAACACTTCAATGCTGAAGGAATGAGGTGTAGAGAATTGGGAGAGAAATGGCAAAGGTTAAAGGAATTCCCCAGGGTAGGTCATGAGTGTTCAGGATGTCCTTGCAGGGACCAATGGGACTAGCACTGCCACAAACACTGGCCCAAGTATAAAATCTAAATTTCTGAAATAAACTCGATTTAAACCAGTAAAAGCTCTTGAGATTTCTTCCACTAGCTTTTAAGCAGATTTGCTATATCAAAAATAGGCATGCTTAACTTGACAGATGTACCAAATTGCCCCCACAAAATTGAAGGCATTAAAGTATACATTCTATAGAATTTGGAGAAGCCACGAAAAAACTTTCAATCAAGAGACTCTGCCCACACATCCAGCCCACTCTATTCCACCGGCCCAGGAAAAAGCTTCAGGTGCAACTGGAGTGTGACTCAGTGGCAGAGTGCTTGCCTAGCATGTGTGAGACTCTGAGTTCAATTTTCAACACTGCAAAAATAAAAATAATAAAAATAAAAAGAAGCAGGTACATACGAAGAACACCCACTCTTTTTATTTTTTATTTATATTTTTAAAATTTTTTGGTCCCAGAGATTCTGAGTCTTGGGTTTTCTTAGCCCTAAAAAAAAGAAAATAATACCCACCTTACAGGATGCAGAGGGAAATGGGTGAGAAAAATGACATGAGGGCCAGAGACCCCCTCCACAAAACACCACTGAGCTCAGCTGTAGGAGTTCAGTCTCTTCTCAGCTGTGTGACCCTGGCCCAAATGTGCACCCTCTGTCTGCAGACTCCTTTGCAATATTCTAGCATACCTATCTCCTAGGGTGGCAATGAACATTAAATGAATTAGTACAGGCAAAGGGTTTAAGCAGTGCCTCGCAACTAATAATGCTTTTTTTAATTTTTTAATGTTATTATTTTAGGCAGCAAATTCAACATTCCAAACTCCATTTCCAAATCCAATCATTTGAAAGCAGGGCTTCTATCACCATGTCAAAACAAAAAGCACAGCTGTGGAGAGAATATGCCCATTACAGCTAAATGGAAATGTGAATTCATTTGCATGGAATTGTGCATGCAAAGCACCTCCTCCTCCTTGTTGACTGAACAACATGATTACACGTATTTTGGCAGATATAATTTCTTGATTGACTCTTTCTGGGATATTTATAAGATACAAATATATAAATTGGTGTATAAATATAATTCCTCATCTAGAAACATTATAGAAATATTAAATTATTTAAAAAAAAGATACCACCTAGAATAGTTATGATGGAAGACCAACAAGTCATTTTCCTGGTCTTCTCATTTGAAGTCATTAGAAACTTTGATCACATCAATATTTGTGGTGTGTGTGCATGGATATATGTACCTTTGAGTTTAGCTATTTATCTAGACACCCAATAATTCTTACTCAAAATGATCTCTTTTTTTAAATTTCCAGTGGGAAATAAAAAACATCCTTTCCCATAAGAAGAAGAGGTTAAAAAATAACCAAAATTTGGTAGAGTTTTGGCTCTGTTCAAATGATCACTGGCTTTCTCCCAGCTCATCCATTCCTAAAATTCCTAAGTTATAAAGGCACAGAAACAACTGTAGGTAAGACACCTGGATTCATACAGTGAGAAGATAAGAGATGGATGCCGTCCAGGACCCAAAAGGAACACTGGCTTGAGTTTCATTTCATTTCCACCTGGATTAAGTATCAAGCAAGGGAAGAAATAAGAGGTCTAAAAAAAACTGTGTGTGGGGGTGTGTGTCACATAAAATTAAAAAAATGGAACAAAAGACTGTTTCTGTGTATATTTACAATATGCAAAATTACTCCCAATGATTATATATATTACATAACATAAAATTGTTCACTGTTTCAATTCTTAAAAGTGAATTCCTTCTTTTACCATAAATGCATATTATGTTCCCTCTCAAAAGTTGTGAGACAGATGTTTATATGTATAAATAATATATTTCGGTGGAAATGTCTGCACCTTCAGGTAGGAGCATCTTGGGTTAATGCTTGAATTTGATCCTTCCATAGAACTAGGATAGATACACATAAAGGCCTTAGCTCAGAGAGATGAAGCATGCACGTGATTGAAGGAATATACAGCTAAATGTTCATCAAACCCCTGATGTTCTTCAAATACTTAGTATCAAGCTACAGCACTGAGTGTTGAACCCGCAATAGTCTCACTACATCTTTAACAAAATTAAAGATGCCAATGCGTGAAAATGAAGCACAAACTTCACTTTAACTCCATATATTATGATGAAACCCTGATCAAGAGAACTATCACCAGTTGAAGATGAAGAAAAGACTGTCAATAAACCTGTCAAGTGTCAGCAAAAGCAAACCTGGGAAGGAGAAAAGAAGGGGAAGAAAAGAAGGGAGGGGAGGACATGGGGTGGGAGAGAAGAGGAAGGAGGGGAAGGAGATTTCTTTCTGATTTTGAAAGAAAGGAATTTCTTTTTTTTTAATTTTAATGGTAGAAATTCAATCACTCATCTAAATTAAACATTTTTAAGCTGAAAAATGATAGCATTCTTTATTATAGGACGGTAACATCATTCACACCAGACAATTCCAAAGCATAACAGTCTCAAAATTCACACAGTCAAGTTTCCAAAAATATGGCAATTATGATTTGCTACCCAGGTTTCTAGAACTGGCATAAGTCCCAGGGTTGTGCCAGATGACATCACAGCCTTTCTGAGAGCTGGCTTTTAAATGCATTTTTAAGTGAATAAATTTGACCAGCATCTGATATAAATCTAACTTTTAAGGACAACTACTCAGTGTGGAAAAGATGCCATCTTCACACTGCAGTGTTTAAATCATCAGAACTAAACCCTCTCCTTCCTCCTTTCCAGGAGCTGTGCCCCAGGGAACCTGATGGCATTCTTTAAAAATAAAATAAAAAACCCCATGGATTCTCTTCAGGTCCATGCAAATCTGAGAGCCCTTAGAGATTTGAAGTAGTCAACTTCCCCCACAACACGCACAGGCATTTGTGTCCTTTCATCCCACATTCAGAATCATGATACACCAAAAAGCACTGCTAAGTGATATTTCTGAAGTGTCTGTCTCTTACTTCAAGGACAATAGAAGATATCATAAATAAATAAACAAACAAATAAAGCTATGGCATATGACAACAGAATGGACCAAATCCTACAAATAGCATCAATATTGGAAATAGACTTTTCTGATGGAGAAATACGCTAATTCACTTTCCCTGTCCACAATGTCAAGGGTATTTTTTTTTTAAAGAGAGAGTGAGAGAGGAGAGAGAGAAAGAGAGAGAGAATTTTTATTTATTTTTTAGTTCTCGGCGGACACAACATCTTTGTTGGTATGTGGTGCTGAGGATCGAACCCGGGTCGCACGCATGCCAGGCGAGCGCGCTACCGCTTGAGCCACATCCCCAGCCCCAATGTCAAGGGTATTGACGGAAACTCTACTGGGGGCTGAGGCCGTGGGTCAGTGGTAGCGCGCTCGCCTAGCACGTGTGAAACACTGGGTTCGATCCTCAGCACCACATAAAAATAAATTTAAAAAATAGGTATTGTGTCCATTTACAAAAAAAAAAAAAAAAGTTAAAAAAAAAAAACACTTGCAAGGTTGGTGTGTGGATGAGAAGGAGAGGAAGAGAGAGAGTGAGATGCTCACAGCAGGAAGGGAGAGTCAGTATTTGCTTTGGAGTATTTAACCCCTGAAGGCCTTCCCCTGGCCTGATCCCTTAAGCTGGGCATTTCCAGGGTGGCATCCTTTAAGGCAGTGATCCCACTACGTGAGGCATGATAAATGGCCCCCAGCCTGCACCGGTGTTGACAGAGGCCTGTTTGGCCCTGGCTGTGGAAACAGAAAGGTCATTCATTACCCAATATGAACAAACAGAATGCACATCTGTGATAAATAACGGTCATTATTGAACGACAATGCTCTCTGGGAATTCCTCAACACTTCCTTCACATTAATGTACTATTTGTGGAGGGCTCCGCAAGGCTCTCTCTATATTATTTAGTGCGTTGTGTTTTATGTGGGACACCACCGACATTTACTTCTCCTTTGTGGGGATACATGAGTCTCAACAAATACTGAATACCTCCTTTCCCGTGGCACACTAAGTCCAGTCGACCCCCGTCACACGTGTGCATGCATGCCACAGGCAAAGAACACAGATCTTCACATGATGCAAGCAGAGGCCATCAAAACACACACTCTACACAACGCAGATGGGGTCTGTAGTTGGATGTGACCTCTTCTGGCAACTGTCAGTCACAGGTAACTATCTTTCACTCTTGACCAAGAAGAACTAACAGAGCAATAGAAATGATATTGGTCCAAATAAACAGATGCCTCAGGGAAATGAAAACCACAGTGTACCTCTTTCCACATGATTCTTGCCATGGTGCCTTTGCACAAGCTGTCCCCAGTCCCAAGTTATACACCAAGCCCAATCAAACTTGCTAGGGTCCCAAACCTCCCAAGCTGCATCCTTTCCAATGCATCACATTCAGCTTGGTGCAGTCCGTCCATCCCTGGGTTCACCCAGAACCTCCTGCAGAATCCAAATGAAGCACCTGGTGGTGGTGCTGGGTAGCTGTAGGTACCAGATCCACACACCAGCTTCCTAGCTATTTGGTGTTAATCATGTGCCAGCCGTGCAAACAAGGGGACAGGTCCTGCACAAAATTCATCTGTCTACCTTGTTCTGGTCTACAGGTGTCCTTTTAATTTGTATGTATTTAGATGTTTCTGAGGACACTCGGTACAGGGTAGTTGCATAATACAAAGATGTTAAAGGATAGACACAGGTATAGACTGATACTATCTTCCATACTGTCACACAGGTTCGACTGCAAATGAGAAAGTAACTTCTCCCTTTGTCTCCTCAATATTTTAAACCTTTAAAATGTGATGACACTTATGTAATCTCCTAGCAAGGCTTGGAACACAGAATACATGTAAAAATGCCTTTATATACTGAGAAGCAAAGGCAAAGAAAAATGTAGCTGCAACTCATGACTAACAGCAAAACAACATGGAATATAAATCAATAATGAATAATTGACTTGATCTAACAATCATCAGTTGATTGAAGGAAATGACTAAAGAAAACACATTTTAATGTTAAGGAAAGCACTTCAAATTTACCAATAAACAGAAGACACTTCACTTTAAGTAGTATGTATAAAGTAACATGATATTATGTCTTATTATAAACATTTTAAGGTAGTAGAATATGAGCACAGCAGGCACTCTATTCTGAAAATAATTTTATAAAGTAGATAATATCTTATGTCCTTAGATGTCTAAAGTAGCTATGTAAGGATAGAGCCAGCAATTGTGACCTGTATATTAGAAGAGGGGGAAAAATGTATTTTATCTACCTGACATTAATATTATGTCATTTTGATACTTATACAATGTAATGAAGTTAAAAATTGGGAAGGCTATACATGCCCAAGTAGATAGATAATTGGTTGATTGATAGATAGAGATTTCTCATATTAATCTGTGAATAAAGCCAGTACCAACTTCTCACTTCCTTATCTCTTCTCCCAAATGAACAATGTAATGAAGTTAAAAATTGGGAAGGCTATACATGCCCAAGTAGATAGATAATTGGTTGATTGATAGATAGAGATTTCTCATATTAATCTGTGAATAAAGCCAGTACCAACTTCTCACTTCCTTATCTCTTCTCCCAAATGAACTTGGCCATCATGGAGGTGGACAGAGGGAGAAGATAGAGCATGAGGAGGCACAAGAGAGACAGTGGGAACTGGGGACTGAAACCCTTTTCCAAAACCATAATAAATTATATGAAAGACTAAACATAAAAGTCTTCTTTTGGCCTCAAGATTTCTGGAGTGAATCAGATTATGTGGCCAAAACAAACAGTCATCCAGAACAGAAACTTGCACCAATATGGTGCGTTTTCTTCTTCATGCTCAAAATGAACCATTTGGAAGATGAGGTTCAATGTTTCCATCAGGTCCCCAGGCAGGGGAAACTCCCCTTCAAGTTTCCCTACCTGCAGAGAAAAGAAAAGTCTTCCCAACCAAAGCACACCATCCAGCTTCAAGCTCCCACCTAAAGGTAATAGCACTCTTTATACTCGCTTGAATTCCATTTCTCTTAAGCTAGGGTGACAGGCAAGCCCAAAATAGGAGAGATAGCAAGTTCAAGGCTACCACAGGAGTGGAAGTGGAGAGTCAAATATCTCTTGAAATATAGTGATACTGCTCATATCACAATGATTTCGGGACACACTAGGTTTAGGGGGAAAAAATGGGGGTGGTGGGAGAGCCCATTTTTTTATAATTTTTAAAATTTTTTTTTAGTTGTTGATAGACCCTTATTTATTTATATATGGTGCTGAGAATCGAACCCAGTGCCTCACATATGCCAGGCAGTTGCACTACCACTGAGCCCCAGCCCCAGCCCCAGAATGCTTTTTACCTGGCCACACCATCTCACGAGCTCTAGACCTGTAGTGCTTAACAGATGAGGAACAGAGGAGTCAATCATCTTTGCTTATGAAAAGATGTTTTATAGGAGATGTGCAATGGAGGTGGTTGGGGAGAAGCAATTTGCATAATCATCGAGAAATCCACACCTAGGGCTGGTGGCAGAGCTCAGTGGTAGAGTACTTGCCTGGCACATTGGAAGATCTACGATCTAGCTCAAGGAAGGGAAGGGAAGAGAACTATAATAGGAAAACCGAAAGGAGATGATCATACCTAGATCCAGGCTGCCACTAACACAAACATCAAGCCATTCTTACATATTTAACAAAGCAGCAATCACCGAAAGTATAGACATTCCATTTTTAAGTTCTGGAAGATCTGGAGAAATGGCCAGGGTGACCCCAAGCTTCCTGTCAAGCACTTTTATGGGGGTGGGAGGGTCAGGTGAAAGGACAAATGCACTTCCCAATGTTTCTCCAGTGACCTGGATTAATCGGCAGTAACCTCCATGACAAACACCATGTCATTACCATGTCAGATCCACTTAGCATCACCGTGGGCCAGTCCCCCGTGCTTCCAGGACTTCTGCGGATCTGCATTGATATTCTGTACATGCAAAGCACCATGGGAGACAGTAGACCCTTTGACAGAGGGGATCAACTTCTTTAGCAAATACAAACTAAATTTCCAGAAGGGAAACAAAGAAGCTTTCCCCCAGCTAAATCATGCAAAATCAATAAAAAATAAACTTAAAAAAAGAGTTTTATTTCAGATATTTATTACATCATTTCAAACCATGGGGATAGTTTTTAATTCTAACTACGGTTAAAGATTTCTGAGCATTCACTATATGCCAACCCCACTGCATGCATGATTTCTGTGACTGTTACAAAATTCTTATTATTAGCTTCATTTTATTACCAAGATCATGGAATTAGCAAGTGATAGATCTGAGATCAAATATTGGTCTTACACTAGGCTCATGATGTTTCTTTAACTACCCTACAATACTGTCTCCTATTTCATACCTAGAATCTAATAACTGACACCCAATGTAGCTTTTTTCAATACTATGGTACACATTACAAAATTACCAAAACGATAGGTATGCAACACTTACATTTCTATTTTTACCCTGCATATATTCTAGTTTTGCTGGGACATCACCCAAAACAAACTGATTTCTCTTAGATTATAAATCCCCATCTGCATTTTTCAATATTTTTACTATTCGGTGTGCAATATGAATAGTCTCAACACCTGAAGCAATGACCTTACCAACCTTTAAAATAAAAGCTAGGAGGATGATAAGCCTATTTGATTTGTCTTCATTGGTGATTCCGAAAAGCACTGAGATATATTGATGTACTGCAGTTTAAACCAATTCAGACCAATAACTTGGAACGTGTGTCCAGCCTGAGGTACGTTGACTCGCACGTCTTCGCCATCCTGGCCTTTCTCACCAATTCACCCTCATAGCAGACACAGGAATCAGGGTTAAAAGCAGCTTCCCTGTTCTCTGCAAGGATGCTACCCATTCTGCCCCACCCACATCCAAAGGATGATTCTGGACCCCATGTGGCTAAACCAACAGGCGCTGGCTTACATGGGTTGTTAAACCTAAGGAATCCAGTTGAACCTTGAATGGTTTTATCAACATGGCAAGCAGGTAGTTAAAGGTTGTGGTTAAACTCATGTATCATGGTTTCTTGGCTGTGGAGAAATTACATTCCATGAGACTACAAATCTTTACGTGGAATCAGCTTGTAGCTATGGTTTTTCCTGCTGCAAGGAGAGCCGTCTTCAATGTAAATTTTAGTTTTCCTCCACATAATTCCCTACTTGAGCAAGCCCATGGTAGAAACCTCGGTGGGGTTTATGGGTAAAGGCTGCCTACTCTTTCATGAAGCAAAATCTTAACACCCACAGAAGTAAACAAATAAAAATGCAACCTGGTTTCGCAGGCAGAATTAACAAGTTCATCTATAAATATAACAAGTCTTTTCTGCAAAAAAAGCCTGTAAAATGTCTTAAACTAACTCAACAGGAGACTGGTTTGCAAAAATTATTCAAGGTCTCTGAATCAAATCTCATAATTAGCAACCAATTTTTCTCCATCATTGTATCACTGATATTTATCATTAGGGCATTTGCTGGACAGATATTTCTAAAAAACATAAATGTTTCTCTGTTATCAATTCCTCTATACATTGTGAATCTACATACACTCTACCTGCATGAAGAACAGGTACTTTACCTTAAGAGCTAATCCTACCAAATAAAAATACTACAAATAGCCATAATAATCTCTCAAAAGTTTTCTCTCACTTGTGTTAAAATAAAATTAATTTCATTTTTTAAAATTACAGACATCATACACCAAATATTCCTGCCATGATTAAGTTCTACTCGCTCCTCTGCACTGGAAAAAATACTTTCACTCACCAAAAACACCTCTACAACTGATTCATTAAGTCTGCCTTCATCAATTTCCCAATGCAACCAACTTTGGGATAAAAAGTACATGTAAAGTGCATGCCTATAATCCCAGTTCCTTGGGAGGCTAAGGCAGGAGGGTGGCAGGTTTGAGGTTGGCGTCAGCAACTTAACAAGACCTTGTCTCAAAAAAGAAAGAAAGAAAGAAAAAGAAAGAAAGAAAGAAAGAAAGAAAGAAAGAAAGAAAGAAAGAAAGAAAGAAAGAAAGAAAGAAAGAAAGAACTGGGGCTGTAACTCAGTGGTAGAATGTCCCTGGGTTCAACCCCCAGTACTGGGGGGGGGGGATAACAAAAGCCATATAATGGGTTGGGGTGGATGGTGGTAAATACCCTTAGAGACTGAAAGCTCTCAGGAATTCTTAACTAGGGATTGTAGCACAAGGACTAATGGATGCTATCCCGAACAGCATCAGAGAATGGAGGGCTCCCTTCCCCTTCACTGTCCACAGAGGCAAAAACATATTCTCAAGCACCCTTAGGCTTGGAAAATTCCATCTCAAAACCAATATTCCTTACCTGTGACTCCTTCTATGGGGAAGGTCTGAAGAGGCTGTGACTGAGAAAAGTCTCCTACTGTGTGTGGCTGGAAGAGCAATACATCTGACTCAAAGGGTAAAAAGGTTGCTACACTAAGGACCAGCAACTACTTTTGCACCAAAAATATCCTGTTCATGGCCATGTGAAAATAGTCTCACACTGGAAAATTCCTCTTTGCTTCAGTTGGCAAGGAAATCTCTGGACAATGAGAATATTCACGAATATAATGCTCTCAAAGATGTCCCTCCTTTCCTTCAAGTGTCTGATTTATTTTTCTTGTCCATTTGGTTTTTCCAAACAAGAAGGATCCCTGTGAAGACAGAATTTCTTTTTTTTTCTTTTCCCCTTTTCTACAGAAGATTGGTGTTCTGCATTCACAACCAGGACTGGCTCTGGATGCTTCCACTAGTGAGCTATTGTAAAGAAAGTTCAGGGGCAATGCTGACTTGGGAGTCTTCCTTAATGAAAAAGTTAAATCTAAACTCAGGGATGAGAAAGAAAATAATTGTCTTAACATCAAACTGAGGTTTCTCTGGGGCCAGAATTATCTTCAGGCCAGCTTCTACTTTTTCCAATTATAACATGAAAGCCAATCTCTCTATTTCACATTTGGGAATGTGGGAGGAAAGACAAGAGGTGAAACCATAAGAAACAGGCCACGAAGTCAAAGAAACAGAACTGAAGGGACAAGAATTTGGCCTTGCAGAAGCTGTTCCACAAACAAAAGTCAGTGAGCAAAGTCATAATGTTTCCAGAAAGAACATAAGAAATTCCCTTCTTGGCTCTGCCTCTCCATTTTAAGTACTTAGGCAAGTTGCTTCACCTCTCTGGACCACAGTTACCTAAACCCAGGGAGATGAAGGAGTAAGACACAGACTAAGGTATGTTCCAGAGGCAGTCCAATTACAGGGTCACAGCCCTAGGTAGCACCTGCCCAGTTCAACTTACAAAATCTCCAGGTGACTGTTTACTCCTCTGGACAATGTAGAAAATCTCAGCCCGATTTTCCAGAAGAATGTGTGCTGTCGCTGTCATGGTTAAATGTGTCATCGCTCATACAGCTGTTCATGAAATCTCCCTCACAGCTCATGACTTACTGCTCTTCATACCTCCTTAACCTGTCTATCCTTCTCCTAACCCTTCTCCTCTTTATTGTACCCTTCGGGTCATCCTAGCTTTCCCTCATTGCCTTTATAATTCATAGCATGTCACTTATCATTTTAGCCCCAGTTTTCTGGCATGCAACTGGGAAGCAAAAAGCCTACCCATGATCCAGGATGACATCATGTAAAACAATTCTTCTGTCAACCTAGGTAGGTCATACAGAAAAGAACTGGTCACAGCGAGTATGATTTTTGTTGTTGTTGCTATTATTTACTGTCAGAAATGTCTACAAAGTAGCAGCTAACAATAGTTAGAACAAACAGACACTGAAATGAAGATTGCATACATACAGTCATGGTGGTGCATACCTGTAATCCTAGTGGCTATGGATGCCGAGACAGGAGGATCTTGAGTTCAAAGCCAGCCTCAGCAATGGCAAGGTGGTAAGCAACTCAGTGAAACCCTATCTCTAAATAAAATACAAAATAGAACTGGGGATGTGGTTCGGTGGTCGAGTACCCCTGAGTTCAATCCCTGGTACTCAAAATTAAAATTAAATTTAAAAGCCTGATTAAGGATAGCAGTATTTGAAATACTTGGTATCGGGATCAGAATAATCCCATAAATATTCCCAGAGAATCAAAGCATACCAAGTTTAATAAAGCTGTTAGAGGTAACAAGTACTTAAGTTCTCTAGAGTGTCCAAGGGACCCCAAGAAATTCCACTCACATACACTTTTCCATCACAATAACAGATAGTGCAAAAAAAAAAAAAACAGATCCACTGAAGATGAATATCAAGCCTGTTATCTGAACAATCCCCAGTGGTCAGGAGCCTCACTACTGAACTGTAAAATCTGCTTTTCCATTTTGATGACCACAGTGATTCAAGACCAATAAATAAGTGTTTGATCACTTATAGCCCCAAAGACCAAAGGAACACAGGAATGAAAAATAAAAATGGAGTGTTTTCTACCAGGATGGGTGATTTTATATGTCAACTTGACTGGGCCCTGGGGTACCCAGGTATTTGGTTTAAACAGTATGTGTCAAGGTGTTTTTGGATGAGATAGCATTTGAACTGGTGGCTGAATAAAGCAAATGTAGGTAGGCATTTTCCGATTTCCTAATGTCCAGAATTAAACAAAAATGTAGAGAAAGGAAAAATTCACCTTCTCTCTACCTGAGTGAACTGAGACATTGGTCTTCTTGGGACTTCAAATTCAGATAAGAACTTACAACAGGCTCTCTGATACGTTCACTTTGAGGATGGCAGATTGTGTGACTTCTCAGCCTCCATAATCACATGAGACAATTTCCTACAGACCTAGTATCCCTTAGCCAAACTGTGTGGGAACAGATGTGTTTAAGATTTTCGAATTTTTTTCTTTTTCAAACTCCGGAATATTTGCAAGTACATAATTAGGTATCTTAGGGATGAAACCCAAGTCCTAACATAGAATCCATTTCTGCTTTATCGGGACCTTGCACACATAGCCTGAAGGTAATTTTATGTAATATCCTTAATAATTTTCTTACATAAAGCAATATCATGGTGTGGAATTTTCCACTTGGGGTAACATATCAATGTCCAAAATTTTGAGATTTTGGAGCATTTCAGATTTTGGATTTTTTGATCAGGGTTGCTTAATCTGAACAATAAATTTCTTTGCTAATTTTGTTTCTCTGGCTAATGTAGCTGCTAAGATCTCAAGTGAATGAGTCATCATTTCATACTTTTTAATTGGTCACACTAAACATTATTTCTTAATCGGTTCTTTTGCCTTATTACTAAAATACCATGATACATTAAAAATATGAATCAGCATTTCCTTAAAATCTATTATTCACATTTTCTCAATTATATAATTTTCTCAATTTGCAGTAGCTGGAATCAAAATCCAAATAAGATTCATGCATGATGATAAATCGATGTGTTCTTCAATCTCTTAACCCAAATGTCCCCTTTTTATCTTCTTAAACCCCCGTTGTTTTGTGAAGCTTCCCATGTTCAGGATTTTGCCAGTTTGCTTAATTGCCTGCCCATCCTATCAAGAAACATGTTACCATTTTATTTTCTGTTAATTGGTAAGATTCAGAAGCTGGATCAGGCCATGCACATTTTGTTGGCAGAACTATTTAACAGATAATGTTGAAGATTTCTTTCAGGAAATATGTAAGATCCATATATATTTCCCTAGTGGTGACACTAGTGACTCTTAATGATTTTCGCCATAATAGTTACAAAACTATGTAGCTTTCAGTGCTACCTCTCCCCAGTTCACTGAAAAGTCCATGATGATTAGCTGCTACTAATCCCTAAAAAACTCACATGGAGGGGATGGGGCTTAGTGGTAGAGCATGTGCCTAGCATGTGTGAAGCACTGGGTTTGATCCTCAGCACCACATAAATATAAGTAAAACAAAGGTGTTATATCCATCTACAACTAAAAAAATATGTATATTTAAAATAAATTAACATAGAAATAAAATTTCTTGATTGCTGGTATATTCATAATCACCTGCCTGATTTATATTGCAGATCAGCTTGGACCATTATGAAATTCATGCCCATATTTTCGTCCTTGCTCATCCTAAATTGATATTGCATTGTTCTTGTTTTTTGGGGTATTACAACACTGTCAAAAAAATTCATCAGAATTCAGTTTCCTTTCCTGATAAATAGTCTTTTTTTCCCATGATGCTCAGAGGATTTGCTTGTTTTTGCCTTTTGTTAATTATCCATCCCTCCACTATACTGTCTCAGAAGTGATATGAGATGATTTTCTGAGGAATACAATAAACCTTTCCATGTAGATTTCAAGGACTTTTATTTCAGCTGGGTGTAGTAATCCCAGTGACTCAGGAGGCTGAGGTAGGAGGATTTGAAGTTCTAGGCCAGTCTTAGCAACTTATCAAGAACCTAAACAACTTAGTGAAACTCTATCTCAAAATAAAAAATAAAAAGGGCTAGGTACCCTGATAGTGCCAACTATCTTGTGGGGCTATCAGTGGTTTAGCACCCTTGGGTTCAAACCCCACTCCCAGAAAAAGACTTTTATGCCAATCAGGTTTTCTTAGGGTATTATTATTATTATTTCCTGTTTATTTTCAAGTTTTTTCTTTTGAATAGTCTTATTGCACCTATTTTCTCTTTGATTATTAAAATAATCCATCATAATTGGGTGTAGTGGCATAGACCTATAAGGGTGCTCACCTAGCACATGTGAGGTACTGGGTTCACTCTTCAGCACTCCATAAAAAATAGTAAATAAAAATGTTAGTAAAAAAGAATAAAAATAAAATGGTTGGGATGTAGCTCACTTATGCAGTGTATATACCATCAAAATTAGAGAGACAGGGAGAGGAAACAGAAAAAGGAAATTATATCTGTTTGCTCTACTGTTCTTTTCTTTTTGGGGGATATGGGGTGCAGACTGAACCCAGGGGTGGTCTACCCCTGGGCAACATTCCAGACCTTTTAGTTTTTTGAGACAGGGTCTTACCAAGTTGCTGAGGCTGGTCTCAGATTCTCTCCTGCCTCAGCCTCCTGAGTCACAGGGACTACAGATATAAGCTACTGAACCAGTTCCTTGACTTTTCTTGTAGTAGTGCTACTGTTGGAATCTAAATTGTCCCCAATAGGCCCATGTATTAAAGACCCGGCACCCATCTTGACACTATGGGGAGGCGGTGAGGCCTTAGAACATCTGGAGGCTCATCCTCAAAGACAGTAATGAGACCCCAACCCTTTCCTATCTCCTTGTTTCAGTTCAGGCCAGCACAAAATGAGAAGCTTGCCCCACTAAAGTGGGCTCTACCACAGGCCCCCAAACAATGAAGCCAACAACCCACAGACCAAACCTCCAAAACTGTGTACCAGAATGCACCATGCCTCTTTATATGCTGATTATCTCAAGTATTTTTTAATATTTATTTTTTAGTTGTAGTTGGACACAATACCTTTTTATTTTACTTATCTATTTATTTATATGTGGTGCTGAGGATCGAACCCACAATACCTTTTTACTTATCTATCTAACTATCTATCTATCTATTTATTTATTTGTGGTGCTGAGGATCGAACCCAGGGCCTCTCCCATGCTAGGTGAATGCTCCATGGCTGAATCACAACCTCCAGCCCCCAATCTCAAGTATTTTATTATTGTAATGGAAAAATTACTAACGCAATTACCACTTGTGTTTACTTCCTTTTGTGATTTTTTTTCAAGTTTACTCTTCACTTTCTAAAATTGTTTTCTTTTATTTCTCTGCCTTGCCTGAATTCGAACTTTTTTTTTTTTTTTTTGTCTCTTCACTTCTCTAAGACTAATATATCAGGGAAGTAGTTTCCAACCCTAAGAGACTGTTTCTTTATAGGAGCTTTGTTGGGGGTCCAATTAGAATCCTTTTCTTTTGTTCAAGGTAATGTAAAACAACATTGCAAAACAACTGCTGAACATGCAAACATCTACATCTGCATTTTCATTATTTTCATAAAATGATTCTAACACCTGTGACCTTCTGCTTTCACAAATGTCTCAACACCCTTCTTGACAGAACCCTCCCTTCCCAGGACCCTGAGCCTCCATCTAAAGGTTCAGCTGGGCTTCAACTCCCAACAGTTCCTACTGGGTGGGGTGTTTTGCCTTAGAAGGGAAATTCAGTTTGTTAGTTTAGAAATGGGGGAAGCCAGGCATCAGCAAATCTTGCTGTATACCACAGACAGTCTCCTTGCCCTGATCCAGGAACTTAGCATCCTGTGGAACCATTCCCAGTCTCAGACAAACATTCCATATGGGCAAACCACACTTTCCCATGGGTGCCTGTAATCTGCAGCTGATCTGGGGGTGCAGGTCTTCTGTCTCTTCCCTCCAGGGATAATTCCACACAGTCCCATAGCTGTCTGTGATTTATCCCATCCACATGTACTGTGAGATGAACAGAGATACCTCATAACCCAGATTTAAAAAAAATTTTAAATATGTCTTTAGTTGTTGATGGACCTTTATTTTATTTATTTATATGTGGTGCTGAGAATCGAACCCAGTGCCTCACACTTGCTAGGCAAGTGCTCTCCCATTGACCTACCACCCCATCCCCTCATGACCTAGTTGTATTGCAGATATGTTTGTGATTTTATAATTTAGCTTCCCTAGTTGTTTCAATTTTTTTTTAATGGAGGAATTTGAGATTGAAAAACTGTCACCAGGGCTCTTCTCTTTTCAGAAAACACTGACAACTCAAATTATAATGTTTCTCAAGACAAAACAATCAATTAAACATTTCATTTTTCTTAGAAATATTTAAAGGTACATTAAAAAATGTCTCAACTGCCTCCAAAAGGCAAAAAAAAAAAAAAACACAACCTACCAATGTTTTCTGTGAAATTGTTCAAGAGCTTATTCCATAAAAAAAAGTTAGTGATTGAAATAAAAGCATTACTTTGAAATAAAAGCATTACTTTTATTTCACATTATCAATAGCTGTTTGTAAATATATCCCCAAATAGACACATAAGGAAATTGATCACTGAAAACACTAACTACAACAAGCTTCTTACCATTGAATTTAAATATCTCTACTCCAAAAGCTGCATTTCAATGAGAATTTACAAGTGAATCTGTTCTTCCAGCACCACCACCCAAACTTCAAATCTGGTCACTTATCCCCTCATCCTCAACCTGTCATCATCTCTCATTAGAATTTCCAAAGAAACAACCCTCCACACCCCTCTACAAACCATCTTCAAAAACTGTATAAGCAATCTGAATATATGAATTCATGGGGCAATTTCTGTGGGGAGAAGTTTTCCAAGGAGTTGTTGGCCCTCAAAACCTTCAGAACCGGGAAAGCTCAAATGTTCAGTAAATGACCAATGGAGTCTGCCATTTGTTCTGCATTGTGGATTCTGCTCAGGAATGTCAACCTACCAAAGCAGCCTGTCAACCTTCCTTCTCTGAACAGATAGCCTTGTTATTTAAATGTGACCTCAATGTGCTCTCCACACAGATGTGGAAACTTGGCAAAGATGATCTTGAAGTCTCCTTAGAGACTTCACCAACAAGCTTAAAAGAGGTGTTCAGCCACCCACAAGGACACTCATGGGTTCTGCTCTTGACAGAATATCTTCAGGGGTTCCAGATGGCCAGTCGTCATCTGGATCTTAGGACATAAAACAGCCTAACTTGAAATAAAAATGAATAGGATGAAAAGGCCCCTGTACAATTTCCAAAGACTAATTAGGCTTCTATAACAAAT
Organism: Urocitellus parryii; assembly: GCF_045843805.1. NCBI lineage: Eukaryota > Metazoa > Chordata > Mammalia > Rodentia > Sciuridae > Urocitellus > Urocitellus parryii. The sequence goes on from NW_027551777.1 coordinate 3,563,586, forward strand.
CACAATCCTGACCAGCTTTGTTCACTCCTGCATCTCCAGTGCCTATACCAATGCCCAGCATGGACCAACAGGAGCTTTATAAATATGTATTGGATGGCTGCATGAACTTCCTTTAACCTAATAAATTGTTACTGTATCTTTCATCTTGCTCAGTAATAACTGCAACCACAGAGCAATATGGTTCTCCAAAAGCACTTGCAATAAAGAATGGATAAACTACTTTTGCTCAGTAAAACAAGGAAGGCCCATGATCTGGGTCCCAACAATCTTGCCATGACATAAGCTCGTATTCTCTGATTAGCTCAAATGAGAGGTGACACAGGGAAATGGTTATCCCCATCATAATGTATTCCATCTCCAAGATTGCACCGGAAACAGGGTGGCAGCCCATAGAGACAGAAAAATGAAACAATGAGATTTCTTTTAATACTTAACAAAACTAAATCTGGGAAAGCAGTAGCCATTATCTGCCTAATGAGTAGGCGGGTCATAGAATCGGAATCTGAGGCCGACCTGCAGAGGGGAAAATGGACCGCATTGAAAGCCAGGCAGAAGTGACTTTAAATCCTGTCTCTACCACTGGCTAGTCTAAGCCTCAGCGTCTTTATTTACATTATAAAACTATAAATTGCTAATTCCCTAACAGTTGCCACCAGGGGTAAATGAGATCAGATATGCCAAGCACTCTTGTTATGTACCTGACAGAGAAGAGCCATGAAACAAAACGCATTTTCCCAAGCCCTTCCAGAAGAAAATTAATTTTCCACTCACTCTAGACGAAAAAAAAAAAAAAAGAAGAAGAAAGTGAGACATGGGTAGAAAGCAATAGACACACCCTACAGGGGCACCCACATTTTTCTATATACTTTTTTCATGTTGCTTATGGATGAGGCACCTGAGGTATCTAAACCCAACTTTCTGGAATTGTGAGCAACCTTCTCTGTGACTCACATTTCCCTGGGGTCTGAGGAGACCTCAATAGCAGTTCTGAAGTTACAAACAAAGAAAAACTCAAGTGGTGCTAGGGCTGAGGCTCAGTGGTAGAATGCTTGCCTAGCATGTGTGAGGCCTTGGGTTCGACCCTCAGCACTTCATATAAATCAATCAATCAATCAATCAATCACAAGCAGAAACTGTGTGTTTATTAGAGACAGTGTACACCAGCAAGGTCATATACCAACAATGCAAATGACCATTACACTTAGGTCTCCTGGTAGATTTCTTATAAGCTGTCTGGGGTCGAAGCAGTCAAAGCCCATCCCTCAGTTTGATAATTTATTTACAAGTTTTATTGAACAGTTACTGAGCAGGTGCTCTTAACCAAGAAGATACAGGGTCTGGTTCAAATACTGCTCCTCCACTTTCAACAGGTCCTTAAACTTACTGCACTTGAATGTCATTGCTTTAAATATAGTATCTGATGTTTCTGTAAGAACTGAAGTAATACGGGCTGGGGCTAGAGCTCAGTGACAATGTGTGAGGCATTGGCTTTGATCCTCAGCACCACATATAAAAGTAAATAAAATAAAGGCATTCTGTCCATCTATAGCTATAATTTTTTTTTTAAAAGTAATACATGAAGAGGGCGTGTTACAGCAACATATAAATGGAACATACAGAACCTTCCTTGGAACATGGACTTTGCTTCTTTTGCCACATGAGAAAAGTAATAACTGTTTCATCTTAGGTCTACTAGACTAAATCAAACAAGATGTTCCATGGGAGGAACCAGGAACATACTACACATTCAATAAATGCCTACTATTGGTGCTGGAAGTACAACCCAGTCAAATACTGCATGATAAAAATGCATGCTCAGTATGTACAGAGCCCTGGGTTTGATTCTCAGCACCAAACCCCCTCCCCAAAATAAAATAGAAATAAATAAATAGCTACTATTACTATGACTATAACTACCATGATTATAGGCATCCAGAACTCTTCATACCAGGATAGCTAAAAACCAAAACAAAACAAAAAACCAAACCAAAACAAAACAAAACAAAAACCAATGTAAACCCCTCCACACATAGAAAAACACAAATAAGACTTTACTTCTTGGGCTGGGGTTGTGGCTCAGTGGTAGAGCGCTCGCCTATCATTTGTGAGGCCCTGGGTTTGATCCTCAGCACCACATATAAATAAATAAAGATATTGTGTCCAACTAAAAAATAAATATTAAAAAAAATATTTTTACTTCTTAAATTCCATAGTGTCTCTGTAGCCTCAGACCCTATCCTTTACCAGGAAGTGGAGACAAACACAAAATCCCATACTAGAAAAAAATTCCCTATTCCACCTCACTCAACTGTCCAAGTACCTCCACACACTGGTCTTTGTTGAACAGTAATTGGCGGAAACCTGTCACCATAAATCACAGGGGCAGCTCTACAGATCCTACAGGCAATTATGCACATTTAAGTGAATCCAGGATCCTAAACCAGTAGGTCCACATTAAATATTCGTCAAACCAGCAAAACAGCTATTCACAGCATCCTTGTCCACCTGGGTGTCCTCCAACACTTCCCGTGCTCCTTGCACATCTTTGAAGGAACTAACAGATGAGCCAATATGGAGAGAGTGGGAATGAGGAAAACTCTGAGAGCGCTTGTACTTCTTTAAAAATTTGGATGCGGGCTGGTGATGAAGTTCAGTGGTGGGGCACTTGCCTTGCATGCAAGAGGCCCTCGGTTCTACCCCTAGTATTTCAAAGAAAACAAACAAAACCCACAAAGACCCAGGAACATTTAGCTAATCTTGCCATCCCCTCAAACTATCTGAATCCTATGGAAATGTAACGACAAGTCTGAATTTAAATTGGTATACATAGGCACCCCATATCTATTCAGAAAGAGCCACAGGCTCCACTATGGAAAGCAACTAAGTTGGGCGCTAGGAGGCAACACGAAATTTAGTAACAAATCTGAGCTTCAACTGGTGAGTTTTCATTGTACTGCTAAAAGGTACATATCCGTTTTGAATAATCTTCAACCTATGTAAAAGACTATTAGGTATAAAAGAAAAATTGGCCATGCCCTGAAAAGATGGAGAATAAATATTTGCTGAATGGCTGGCCGACGGATTGACAAAGGGTAGGAGATGCATGAGTGCCAGCAACTATTGCTCAATTACCCCTGAGACAATAAATCTAAAATCATGGTTTTGACGTGCTGAAAACAACCAAGTGCAGCTACCAGAAAGAAGGTGCCAGAAAATCTGTTCTTTACAGCAAGAATGTGCTATATCAGGTAACAAGTATCTCTTCATTGGGCAAAACCACACATCTATCTGCAAACCTGTTATATCCTAGCAATTTTCCCTCCTGAGATGCTGAAGACAGGTCTGTGGTTTGCCCCCCCCCCGCCATGTCCTCAAGCACATTTGGTAATAAAAGCCTTTTTTGAAGATGGGCCGACTAATAAATTAAATTATTTCTCTTATGCCACAACTAATGGAGAGAAAGCACAGAGCTCAAGATGAACAATAATCGAAACCGTTAGATCTGATTTGTAACCTAATGATATTCTCGTACTGGCACAGGAACAAAACAAAACCCAAGCTATAATAACAGGCAAGGTGTGCTGTCAGCACTATTGAAGGAGTTTTTTTAATATTTTAAGCCTGTGGGAATTTGGAAAAGGTCCATGGCACCATTTTCTCCCTTACCTGACTGACACGGCTGATTACACCTTTAAATTAACACTAATGATATATATTGCCTTTGTTAATCAGAATATGAAAGCACAAGTTGTGGTTTTATTTTAAAAGAAAAGAAGATGATCACTGAATACTAAGCACAGGCATGATTGACAATCAGTGGTGGTCCAGTGGAGGGTGGGCTCTGTGACCCTAGACACGATGGATTCATTTCTCACATCACTGCCCATTCTGGCTCCTCTCCGTCTTCTGGCTGAAGAACAGATAGAAGAGTCAGCTTGCCTGCTGTCTAGGTCAGATTTCTGCTGGGATAATGCAGTGTGGCCAAAATGAATGGGCAAAGAAAAAAACAACACTGGTAGTGGACAAAAAGCGACATTTATTTCTTGCTCGCTAGTATTTGGATACACTGGGGTGATTGACAGCTGTGCTACAGGCTGGGTCCTGGAAATTCCACATCTCTCTCATTCTGGGACCAGCAGCTATCAGGGACCCTAAGTCATGGTCTTCTCATGGAAGGTATCAGAAGCAGAGAGGCTGAGTCAAGCCAAGAAAGCACGTTGGAGCTCTCCCTTCATATGCCTTCCACAACTTTCCACTGACTAAAGAGAATCACAGAACCCAGTCCAAGGTCAACAGGGCAGGAAAATGTCCTCAGTAGGCCTAGGTGAGAGGAATGACACAGTCATCCAATAAGGGAATCATAATAGGACTATTCCTGAGTGTCAAATCTACCCACCAGGTTCAGCACACCTTGGCTTCCAAATTCCACCTAACCTACCCTCCTCTAATACTCACCCATGCTTCACTACAGGTAGGCTAAGGAGGAGATGATTCTTGCAGATGATTCATGCAGGGGAGATGATTCTTTGGCGGGCAGGTGGCCAATCAGACACTCATTCTCCCTGCAGTGTCACCTTGATAGTGGAAAGTTAAGTAAAGCCCAACAGCTGCCCTCTTTGCAGTATCTTCTTGCGGATGGAGATCTCCATTCGTCCTTAAATTTGCTTACATTAAATTATAAGAAATGCTTGGTTCGTCCTGATTCGTTTCAGCTGGTCTCTGTTACTCTCTCATAAAAGGCCCAGCGAAAGCAACTGAATTTCTGCTTGGAGAAGGAGACAGGAACGGGGGCAGGAAGTGGGGTGGGCAGCCAAACCCAAAGCCTTCGAGTGGCTTTGCATCATCTACAAACTGCTGCTTTTACTGAGATCACATTAGGGAAATTATTTCCTTAGGCTTGTTATTCCTTTCTATAATCATTTTTCTATAATCTTTCCTTAGTTGGGATTTTGACAACCATCCAAGTGAATGATAGTCAGAACAATACTTCCAGACCTGTGCTCTGCTCCTAAATTACTCCTACCTGTGGATCTCTTCCTCCACCATATCCGACCTGCACCTGAACTCACTGTGAGCCTACAAGCCAAAGGCCCCAGCCTCCCACACAGATGTCTTCCCTTCCTCCTCTCTGAGCCAATTGGATGGATTTTCTGATCTTCTGCAATCCCTGTAAAGTACACTCCCACATGTCTCTGGTTGCTTGGCCACAGCCAAGAGCCATATGAAGTGGACACAGAGCTCATGACCAGCTACAGAGGCTCATCAGGATACTCCTTGGCATCCCTGTGCACCTATCAGATGAGCACGGATCCAATCCGTGGAAAGGAGGTGTGGGGGGAGAACATGGTCCCTTCTTGCTGTTCCCAGAGGATGTAACCTTGAAATCACCAGAGAGCATAGTCTCATTGTCTACACACCCCATCTAAGAGCTTCCATGGATCTCAAGTCCTAATGAGTAAAATCTCAGTATTAAAATGTTTCCATTGCCTGGTCCACTCTTTTATTTCTAGTCCTATATCTTCTCTTCCCCATCATAGAAACAAAGAGTAATGTCATTAATGTCTTTTCAACCTTACAGTGTGCCAAATATCCTGCTGAGCACATCACATATGATATTCACCTGGTGCTTCTGCCCCTCGGGGGTCTTTATCATAACAACCATTTTTCAGAAATTTATAAGAAAAGACTAGTTTCTCTCCCCATCAAGCCCCATGTTTTCCCGCCATTGTTTGCAGGGTACTTTCTGTGTGTCAGATACTGTCACATCATATCATCTCCTCTTCCAGTTTCTTCCTCTAGTGACCCCAGCCCCTTCCCCTTCTAACTTCAACTTGAAAAGAAAGTCCTTCCTTGGGGGATAAATGTCTCCCCTGAAGAGTCAGCAAAAGGCCACCAGCAGTCACATCGCCTTTGGGGACAATGCAATCATTTTTCTGTTCTATTCTGAGAGCCTGTCGTCCTGCCTACCAGCACTAGGGTATATAATTCCACCTTATCCCAAATGTGACACTGCAAGACAATAGCTGCTGTCCATTTGCATTGTAACCCCCCAAACCCCCCCGCCCACGATGATAATGTGACACCACAGTTATGGAGCCTTTGCCAAATGGAAATAATGAGCTAACGCTTTACGCGTGCTTCCATTGATTCCTACAATAACTCTATGGATTCCACTTAACCCATTCAGCTCATAAAGAAACAAAGTGTGGCAAGGTTAAAGTCACCTGCTCCACATCACACCCCTCCCTCATAGGAAGCAAACACAGATTCAAAGCCGACAGAACCAGGAGAGAGAATGGAACATTCTAAAATGGTATATTACACCTCGGTCTTCATCAACAAAGACACAAAAGGTCTAGACATTAAAGCACTTGGATCAAGAGGCTCCATTAGGAGTGGACCCAAGTCTTAAAGCCCTTTTCTCTGCCAGATTTGAACAACAGGCTTGGTTTTAAGAATAGCCTTCACAGTGGTTCTCTTGCCAAGTTCCATGTGGGAGGGCAGGAAAGGGAGGAGTTTAATTCAGAATTATCTAGGCCAGAGGATCTGTGCCCAATGTACAATATGTTCCAAAGACTTCAGGCCTCACTTGATATCTATGTTTTGTAACAAGGATCGTCTGTCCTATATAATAAAATCTGCTGTAAGGGCCAATATTGCATCATAAAATTTAAATGGCTCAAGGAAATTGATTCCTACTTGGATGGGTTATGATGAGGTGGATAACCTATTTTAGGATTCCCAAAGTGGACCAAGGTCCCATGAGAATTATCTTTCTTAGTGGGTACTGAGGATTGAACTCAGGGGTGCTCAACCACTGAGCCATATCCCCAGGCCTATTTTGTATTTTTTTAGATAGAGACAAGGTCTCACTGAGTTGCTTAGCACCTTGCTTTTGCTGAGACTGGCTCTGAACTCATGATCCTCCTGCCTCAGCCTCCTAACACACTGGGGTTACAGGTGTGCACCACCACACCTGGCAAAAATTATCCTGATAGATGAAAAAAAAAAAAAGGTAGAGGTGTCCAAGTTAGAATAAAGGTAGAAGCCACTTACAAAGCTCCCCAGAGGTTTCTGGTGAGATGGAAGATTTGAGAACCAGTCCATTCCAGTTCATACCACACCTTAACAGTGACTCTAAAACACATCCATTTATAAATAACCCAACAAATAAACAACAACAATAACAAATCCAATAGAGATTCTCAGAATTTTTAGCTTCTCCATCCAAAACTACCACTGATTTAAGTGAAGTAGTTTATTTTTATTTGGATTGACATGAAATAATACTATGTATTTACTGGGTACAATGTTGCAATGTATATAACATGTAAGGATGAGATCAGGGTAATCAACATATTCAATTTATACCCTTATCATTTCTTTGCTGTGGCAACATTCAAAATCCTCTCTTATACCTCTTTGAAATATAACTTTATTAGGTAAAGTTATCCTCCTGTTCACCAGAAACACAAGACCTTGTTCTTCCTAACAGTGACGTTGTACCTGTTGGCCAATCTCTCTCCATCTCCCCAGCCTTGGGTAACCATTACTCTACATTCGAATTCTCTGAGATTAACACCACCAGTTTTGAAAAGCTGAAAACTGCGATTACTAGGTCACCTACATTACTTGGTCATACTGAAAGGTTGAGAGCTTTAGTCTTGTTGAGAGCTCTGTTTGTTCAAAGCTTTCAGGCCTGGGCCTGGAGAGGATGACACAAACTCTGGGAGCAGCAAGCACATTCTGAGGCAAGCATCTTGCCCTTCAATAATCTGATAAACAGGCGTTAACAGCAGCAGCACAAGGACTGGATGCCTAAGCCTTCCAGACTTTGTTGAAGCAGATGTCAGAGTGCTCCTCGCTCTACACAAGATCAAAAATGTCATCTCCCAGATAAAGTCACTCTCTGAGCCTCTTTGAAGAAAGGAAGGAAAGAAAGGGTTCGCTTATAAGAAAAGCATCAATAGTCTCAAGACACGGTTCAGAGTTTGAAAGGATAAACCATCATCTGGACAAGATTCAATGATTCATATATATGCACACACACACACACACACACACACACACACATGTACACAAACACCCACCAATCAATCACGATGCAAGATATGCAGTGGTGTGTGCATTTACAGGGTTTAAGTACATGTATATAAGTGTATGCTACCAGGCATTTCCTGGAACTCAGATTATTTTAACCACTTTGTAGTTACAGGCTTAAAAAAAATTTTTTTTAAATGAAGAAAAACACAATCTAGTTAACCACTGGGACTTCTATTGATCAACTTTGTGACACAGAATTGATTACAAATTTCTGTATGATGAAAGAGGAATGGGAATAGAGTCGAGGAAAAACACACAGCTCTGGAGGTCAGATCCAAGTTCTGACAAGGTCACCGGCAAGCAAACACTCTGTCCCAGCGATAGTGTAGCAAACTGGAATAATGACAAGTAACTTTAATTGAGCTCTCCCTTTGCTTACAAGTCTGATGAATTTCAAAATGCACCGGTTTGCCAAGCCAGGGTCTCCCAGACTAGCAGTTCTCTCTTATTAGTCTTTGACAGATTTCCCATTTTCCCTCTGACCAATGGTATAACCTCTTTTGTCCCCAGGATGTACAAGTAACCTCAGAAATTAGAAAATGATGCACAGCCTGTGCGACTCATTTTTAAAAAATATTTTATTTAGAATAACTATTTTTTTTTTTTACTTTCTTATGTGGGGCTGAGGATCAAACCCAGTGCCTCACACATGCTAAGTAAGTGCTCTACCACGAAGCCACAACCCAGCCCAGCCCAGCCCGCAATTCATTTTAATAGAAATTCAAACAGCTTTTCTTTTCCTTTTTCGAAACTCAAGATTCTGAAGTGTCCTCCCTGCACCATATGATCAATAACATGGGTGTAGGAAATGAAGAATTTTTAAATAGCAAGATTAAAGGCAGGATCTCCTGTTCTCTGTTTATGAAGGGCCTGCTCTCTGAAGTGATAAAAGTTGGGGTCCTGCTGTTTTTTCACAGCAAAACTTGTATGACGTTCCACCAGAACTTAGGAAAGGGCACACCAGCCCCTGAGCATGAAACCTCATTTTCATCTCCGTTCATCTGATTTTCCTAAAATTACATCAACAGCAGAAATCAGATACATGGCAGCTCCTGGTTTTATCAGGACTTCTTACTAAGAAGTAGTACTCTACTTTAGTATTTAAAGAATAATTACCACTATGGGACTCAGTTTGTACCTACCTGCACGGGAACCTTGCTCTGTCACCCTGTGTTCCTTCACTAGCCCACAGATGTAATTGGCACAACTGACCCTACACTCTATCACATTTTTTAGACAATTAAAGGAGGGGGGAATGATATTCATTAAGATGCCCTGTAAACCCAGAAGTGCATGTGCGTCAACACACATACACACAAAATCATAATATCCAAAATTCAGAAACCAAATGGACTTAATAATTAAGTTCAATTTTCCACTTACTGTATCTAAAATGAACCACAGAGCAGGCAGGGCATGTGTATTTAGAACTTGGAAGAAGATGAAGGTGAAATGAAGTCTTTAACCAATCTATTACAAATATCCACTGAATTATTCCAGGGAGACTTCTCCTGGATGCGCTTGTGGTGACAGATGCACACGGGCTCACTACCTTTCAACACCCAACTTTATTTCTCGCCAACACCGTTATTTCCCACAAAGTCCATTCTAAGATCAATCAAGTACGCCTGCAATAATTGGATTGCCTGACCCCTGCCCCCACAGCCACTCTAAAAGACCAGAATGATAATGCTCAAGATCATTTCAGTTTCCCCTGTCTCCTGAAATCAAGTTCTCGTAGAGATCTCAGCACACAAAATTCTGTTTAATTCATTTGATACTCATCAATTTCAAAGAAATCCGCTCCAAAGGCCTGTTCTGGAACTTTAGCAATCATCCCACCAAAATTTGTCACCATGTACTAATATTTACAAAAAGGGATTTCTATTTATTTATCTGCTGTTTATTTATCTAGTTATTTATTTATTTATTGTGGTGCTGGGGAATGAACCTAGAATCTTATAAATGCTAAGTAAGTGCTCTACCACTAAGTTACATCCCCAGCCCAAGGTTTTCTTTTCCTTAAATGGCAAAGAGAGAATATGATTGACAGCTTAATAGAAGACACAGTCCAAGGTATAAAAACTAAAGGTCACGTCATACTTTGCAAAGCACAGTATTTGTAAATTCAATACCCGCCTCCCTTCACTACCCAACATTTATCCTTCACAAGAAAGTACATAAGACTACAAAATATGAGTTGTGTTCTGGGTAAGAATGACTAAAGAGCAACCCTTTCTATCGAATCACAAAAGCAATATGAGATTTAACTGCAATTACACATCCCACGTGCCAATGAAGGGGTTTACCTGGGGGCCGAATTGGTGACAACCTTGAACACAGACTTTGCTACCTTTTAGTTTTAAGCTAAACCCCCTCTTCCGGAAATGCCACCATCTGGCAACCTGGGACCACTTGGATTTTTCTTTCCCATTTTCAGGAAGAGTAAACTTGAGATTTTCTTTAAGAGGCAATTTATTATGAATATACATGATGGCTCTTGACTTCGTAGCACATTTTGAAGAGCAAAAGGAAGAAAAAAAAAGCCATATAAGCCACCACTTGATTCTAGAAAGCATTCCTGATAGTGGCATTTCATAACCTTGGCACTATTAACAACTTGGTGAAGATTAATCTCTGCTGGGAGGACAATTCTCAACACTGAAGGATGTTTAGTGGCATCCTGAACCTTGGTCTAGTATACTGCTGGCTCCAGTCCAGTTATAATAACCAAAACTGTCTCCACGCATTGCCAAATGTCCCCACAAGGGTAACAATCATTCCTAAGGCAATAAAGCACTGCTTTTGGACAAAGAAAATAGCCCCTTAAAAATGACTAAGTTTGGCCCTGATGATGTTGTAAGGAAGAATGTTGCCAATCTGTCCTGCCTCTCTGGGTTTCTGTCACCTGTCTCCCCATCACCACCACCAACAAGAAATACAACAGACTTTTAAGAATCCGTCAAACTCTTCATAATGTCTTAACATAAAATGTGTGCATTTGCAGAGGGGAAAGGAGACTGGCATCTATACATCAGGAAAGGGGAAAATCTGGGCTTCAAAACCGCTGTTTTGGCAAATGTCTAATGCTATGAGACTTATTTTTAAAGGAGGGGTGGAGGGCAGAGAAATGGAAGAAAATCAAAGTATGTTTATAATATCTTTTCATGGTTTTGACATATAAATGAAGGGTTTTTTGTGTGTCTTTCCTTTTCTTTTGGGGAGAGAGAAAAGGGGGGAAAAGTCAGTACATCCTGCAGTAAAAATAAAAAAATGAGCATATGAACAAGTAAAGCTAACCATCAGCACTTTTATGCTATCCTTAAACAAAAAGACACTGATGAGACAGATTTATTTTAACCCCTTGGCAGGAGAGGTTGCCAAATACAGTCTATTGCAAAGTACCATTGGGATAAAGAGGGTTCCAATTCCATTTGGGAGATATAAAAGCAAACCAAGTCTGGCAGCTTTAAAGCTAAGACCTAAAATTACCTTCCCTTTCCTGAGCAATTGGACTACTCAGGTGACATAGCTCACATTCCAGGAAGAGGATATTAACTAGTTCTCACCCTTTACCCCAAGTTGCCCCTCAAGTGAGCACCTTTCCAATAAGAGAAGGAAATCCTGCACCTTATGTCTTTATTTATCAGCCTCAAATACCAATAGAGACCTGAGATTAATCCAAAAGAACATTTGGTAGTGAGTTCACCCTGTGCAATTAACACTGCTCCCTTACATGTCTGTGTGAGTTGCTAGAAGACCCAAGGAAGGACAGCAAATAGGTAAACTTACAGAAAGTCTGTCGTGGGAATTTCAACTTTTCCCTCCCCAGGGAAATTGGAATTTTCCTTCGCTTTGAACATGCATTTTCCAGTCCACGAAGGAACCTAGCGTGGTTTGCACGAAGCATTTTCCCAGAATTTCCCACTGAACCGTAAATCAACTCCAAGGGAAAGGTAGAGATTAATACAACAAATGGATCTTGCCGTGGTAGATTTTTCATACCTGACAGCTATGTCCTAGAGGAAGCACAAAAGACTCTGGCGCTGCAACTTTTAACTTTTCAAATGCTTGGTGATTATTCTAACAGGCCCAGAAGAGCCAAGACAAATAGGTAATTTTAAATCTCTTGAAGAAGAAACAAGTTAGAGCCCCAGAAATCTGCTATACGTAGGTTTGTCACCCAGTGGGAGAGGCGGCCGATCTCCAGACACTCACAACCCAGCACTGGAGTGGGGTAAACCACCATCATTCCACAAGAATAAAAATAAAATTAAAAAAGACATCATTTGGGAGAAAATTAATGTATGTAATAAAACACAAATAGGAGTTTAAAGCCAATAGAAGTTAAAGTAACTCAGAGTAATGATTCAGGCCCAATCTCTATAAACCACATTGTCCAACAGAGTGGGCTCCTCGCCACTGTGACCACTTAAACACTCAACCCGTGGCATAGTCAGAATTGAGATGTGTTTATTCTGGATTTTCAAACACTCAAGCAGGAAAAAGAGAACTACAACTTCTTGACAATAGTTTCATTGATGGCAGGCTAGATTGATAATCAGGACATAATGGGTTGAAGAAAATACTACTTCATTTCACCTGTTTCTTTTCACTTCCTAAGTGTGACCTCAAGAAAATTTTAAAATACATTTGTGACTCACACTGATGGCTCAAAGAATGTAGCTATTAAAAAGCAATGTTCCAGAACAGGAGTCAGCAATCTCCTCTAAGCATCTGACAAAAAAACAAATTTTAACCTCTGTCTGGAACTATGGTGCCAAAGCAGCCACGGATAAGGTGCCAATGAATGGGCGTGGCTGGTTTCCAATCATGGTTTATTTGCAAAAGGGATTGAAAGATAAACTTGGCCTTTGTGCCCTCATTTGCTGACCTGGGGTCTACCAGCACTTTCCTACAAAGAGGAAGATGGACATACCAGGGATCCATGGTCTGAATGTGGCTGGCAACTACACTTTTGTATCCAGCTTGGGTTCTGGACAAATCTACATGAGAAAAGCCTTTGGACTGGGCATTAGTGTTTCTGGTCCCCAGAGTGCCTGTCACTCACAAAACTAAGTGGTCTTCCAAGCAATGGCCGTGTGTGATGGTTCAAATCCAGATGGTCTGGGCTGGGAATGTGGCTCAAGAGGTAGCACACTCACCTGGCATGCCTGTGGCCCGGGTTCCATCCTCGGCATCACATACAAAGAAAGATGTTGTGTCTGCCGAGAACTAAAGAATAAATATTAAAAAAAAAAATTATCTCTCTCACTCTCTCTCTCTCTCTCTCACTCTCTCTCTCACACACACACACACACACACACTCTCTCTCTCTCTCTCTCTCTCTCTCTCTCTTTAAAAAAAAAAATCCAGATGGTCTGTCAAAGTTGGGTATTGACAGCTTGGTCCCCAAAGCAACAGGGTTTCAAGGTGGCCGTTTGGGGAAGAGATTAAATCAAAGGGGTTCTGACCTCATCAGTGGAAAGATTCATATTTGATGGTATTTGGGGAGATAGAGAAAAATGGTAAATGGTGAAGAAAATAGATCACTGAGGTCATGCCCTTAGGGACAATGCCTTTTCTCCCCTGTATCTTTCTGTCTCTCTCTCTCCCTCTCTGCTTCCTGGCCACCATGAGGTGAGCAGCTTTGCTCTGTGGAACCCTTCTGTGATGATGTCTGCCTCATCACTGGCCCAAAACAATGAAGTCAGCCAACCACGAAGTGAATACCCTGAAAACCATGAGCCCTAATAAATCTTTCCTCCTCCAAGTAATTTTTCTCAGGTATTTGTTCCAATGACAGAAAACTGAGTGATACACCCTGTGCCTGCCTTAGCATTTCTGCTGTAGAGCTGGTAGGACAGAAAGAGGCACCCCAAGGTGACAGGCAGTCGGGAAATCTGATCATGGACATTCCTATCAGGGACTGAGAAAGATGTTGGCCAGACAGTTTATGCTCCAAAGGAAATCAAATTTGAGAAGAAAAGGAGGGGCCTCATTAATGATTATAACTGGAGAACACACTTCAACAACGATGAGTCCAATGATACTATTGATAAAAGAAATAAAATCTGCAATAAATATATTGGTCAAGCTTCCCCAAAACACCGAAATCAACAGTGAAAGAAACTACAGATGATATTTTCTTTATAGCACACTAAATAAATACCAAAAAAAAAAAAACCCTTCCTCTAACACGTCCATCAGGGATGGACTCCCAAAACAACCAAGCAATAAACACAAACACCATGGTTACATTCCCAGCATTCATTTCACCTTCTCTTTCCTCATCTTTGGAAGCTTTATTTTAGCATCCCTGGGCCACAATCCTGATTTTAGTCTATGCAGTCATACTTTCTTTGTCTGAATCATGGACTGATGATTAAAAGAAAAGAAAAGAAAAAAAAGAACCCAGGCTGGGGAAGGAGCACTGCGCATATTGGAGCTCACTGTATTTTTAAAACTACTTTTATATTTTACTGATAATTGCTATAAAGTTTTTAAAAAAGATATTTTCAGGTTCCACACAGACTGGAGGGTTGTACCACAAACCTCACCCTGAAGATGGCCAGCTACACCAAAACAGCGCCATGGCACCATAATGCCCTCTGACACACTGAGACCCCAGGGCTCCCAAGAAAGTTCTTCCTTCCAAACAAAACACAGCAACATGCACATCAGGAAGCAGAGCCAGAGTTAAAATGGTGTTTGTACTATGGACAGCAAAGCCCTGAACAGAAAGAAGACAGGGACCCTAACAGTCGTGGGGTGCTGAATCCTACCAAGAGGAAGACCAGGCCAAAGTTAAGTCTTTTGCTGTATTGTTGAAACCAACTGCACCTATTGCTGGTGTCAGACATTGATTATTCTAGAACCATCCCCCTCATCTCCTAACTCCCCTTCCCTGCTCCACCCTTCAGCTCTCTATGTGTATGTGTGAAAAAAATAAGATGATACACAAGCACACACTTCAGGGTCTCTATCTGGAAGGTATATGTGGATACCCTGCCTGTGTCCTTTGTGGGTCCCTCAGTGTGTTGTATCGACCCCTGGGGGATAATCATGAAAATGTGTGTGTGCTTTTGAAGCAAAATTAAGCAGTCAGAAGCCATTTCCCTCCACAGGAGCGTTCCCCTGAGCTGCTGGGACATCTGTTTCCCAGAAGCATCTGGTTACACACTTTTCCCCTCACCAGGAAGTCACTTCCCAGAGGAAAGCTGGAGCAGGAGGGCCTGAGGCTGGGCCTCACCCCAGGAACACAGCAAACAAAGCTTTTCCCATGGATTCTGCTTCCTAGCAGGCTTCTCCCTCCTAAAGGACCTGTGCACAGAGTTTGGTGGCCACTCCACTCACTCTTCTTCCTCCACTCCTGTTACCCAAGCAAAACTCAGCCTGAGACACTAATCCCAAGAGAGGAATAAGAACACCATCTAACTCACAGAGAACATTAGGCCCTGGAGGCAACTCATCCAGAGCCAGCATCAACCTCTGAACCCACAAAGATATGCAGAAGCATCCTTAAGAATGTTCCTCCGTCCTTATAGCCACTAGTCTTCTAAGAGGAACTTTTTAATTTCTATCAGTGCTCAGGGCAGCTTTGACCCACAGCATCTTCTTGGTTTCTATTGGGAAATTGGTTCTGCAGCCAGGTATCAGTGGTCTTTAACTCACTTGGAATACCCACCATCTTCTACAAAACTGGTTCAATCGGAAAACAAATTAATTGAGAACCAGTAGGACATCCACCCAAGCCGCACGCCAATTCACTTTGTTACATAAGCTAAATATTAATAAGCAGTTCTAATTTGACAGAGAGGGGCCTAAGCACAGTGCCATGGATTATTCTTAGACTATTATTTTATTGTTCACTATGTCTTTTTATTAGATCCCTATTAACAGAGGAGGAAACTGAGGCCCAGAGAGGTGAACTAACTTCTTGAGATACATAGGTGGATAGGTTAAAATCTAATTTGGCTTCTGAAGCCACCCATGCCACTCCAGCATGCCAGGTTCCACATTCAGGCTCTGTGAATTCAAAGCCATCCTCAGCAACTTAGTGAGGCTCTAAGCAACTCAGTGAGACCCTGTCTCTAAATAAAATATAGTAAAAAAAAAGAGCTGGAGATGTGGCTCAGTGGTTAAGTTCCTCTGGGTTCAATCCCTAGTACAGGGGGGGGAAAGTCCCTGAATGGCTAGAGGGGACCTAAGAAACCCTCAAAGTTGTTGGGCCTCACGGTGAAGGGAATGGAAGGCACCCATCAGTCAAAATCCCATGATGCTTCTGGTTTGGTCTGTGGACCACTTCACCCTCTAGTTGCTACTGAAACATTAAAGCAGATCATTTAATTCACTAGTCAAGTCTGTTCCTCAAACTCTCGAGTCATCTGACCAGCTGTTTTGATCCAAGAACTATGGGAAGACCCTTAGAAATGAAAACACCTCCATCAACCATCCCTGCCAAAGCAAAAGTAAAAAGGAAACGATTCAAATCATACAGAGATTTAAAAAGGAAAGGAGAAAAAAAGAAAACCAGCAGCTGAAATACCACTTGAATGCCCTAGTATGTTGGTAATAAACAGGCTTATTAAAGCCAAGTGACATTGAAAGAATTTATTTCATTCTGGGAAATGTTTTGTATACAAGTCTCAAAGAGCAATGATTTGTAGACAATTTTGATGGACACGACACTGAAAAATTCATGCCTGATATTATTTTCAATATCCAAAGAGTCTTTCTTAATCTACCAAAAGAATTAACTAGATATCATTTTAGATCATATTTTGCAACATTTTACAGGGAGGGAGTGTATCTGGGGGATCAAATGTTGAGCTAGTATTTTAGTATTTCTGTTACACTTGTGTCCACTACCTTCCATAACCTTCTGCAGTGGAAGTGAAATTTTCTTTTCTACATCACAGCCAAAAAAACCTTTTTTGGGGGAAAAAAAAAAACACCTACCATATGTGGGCATAGATAGTCTTTATGGGAAAAGTGTATTCCTGTAAGAGATAATTAATACAATTATGTCCATTAAAATGCAGACATGTATTCTAAGAAGGGACAAAATTATGTGCCCATAACTGTTCCAAGAGAATGACTGCGTGATAGGATTCAGTAGGAAGACTCAAAATCGCTGCTTTCCTTTATCTTATGCTGGGAAGGGAGTGCCACAGATTCTTTGTTCTGATAGCTCTCTCTCTTATTCTTTCTCCCTCCTTCCTTACATCCCTTCTTTCCTTTCCTCATTCTTCTCTTTTTAACACTGGAAATTGGAGCTAATGCCTAATTAATCCAGGAGTGGAATGTAAGGCATTCTCCTGCCCTGCATCTTCCTCCAGATTTTTCTTTTTCTTATTCTTTTTTCTTTTTTCCCCCCTGGTAAGGGTTATTATGCTGGGGATTGAACCCAGGGGCACTTTACAACTGAGCTACATCTCAGTCCTTTTTATTTGGAGACAGGGATTTGCAAAGTGACCCAGGCTGGCCCCAAACCTGCAAATGTCCTGCCTCAGCCTGGCAAGTCACCAAGATTACAGGTGTGCCTCGCCACGTCCCAAGGCACTAATGATCCTAACATGGGCCTACAACCTCAGTGCTTGGCAGCATGATCTTTCTGGACACCAGGCTCCAATAAGCAGCAGTCAATCAACAGCACCCGAAATGAAACCTATTTCCCTTGCCCGAAACCCAAAACCCTGATTTATAGAGGATACAGGGAGGTAAAATGACAAGAGGTTAGTGCCAGCCCTAGACCTGAAAGAGCCTCGCCTCAGGGACCAGGCCCAAGCTCCTCCTCCATGGGAAGGTGTCCTTCTTTCTCTGGGCAAGGTCTGAACCTACATTTTTTCTCCTTTATTCCAGAATAAAATGATAACATCTAGCCTCACCCATACCTCGCCTGCCACCATTACCTTATCTCAAGAATTCAGCCTTTGCCCCAAGTTCCATAATGTTTAAACATATGAAATATAAAACAATTCCTAAACATGATGAAATGAAAACTACCTTCTGGATTTCAAAGTATTATCCAAAAAAATCAGCAACAAGAAAATGTGTTCAATCCTTGAAGACGCCAAGGACACTGATGACCCCAGGAGCACCCTTTCTGTACTTCCAAGATGAGGGCCATCTTGGCCCCTGGGGGGAGGAAGATCTCTCGCCTGCTCCCTGGGTCTAAGAACCTGACAGCACCCGGCAGTGTGTGACATGCAAGTTTTCATAGAGTCCCTCCATGGGCTTCTTCGAGCTGATCAAGTTGGATCCCAAAACTAACTCCTTCCCCTGGGAGAAGAGAGATGTAGACAGTGGTTTCCTAACTACATATGGAATAAGATAGCAATTGATGTTCATGCTCTAAATGGTTTTGGGAACTAAGTTCCCACCACCATCCACCATCCTGTCCTGGGTTATGCCCTAAGATGGACAAATTCCTTGCTGCAGTATCAGAGGAGGAGGAGGAGGAGGAGGAGGAGGAGGAGGAGGAGGAGAAAGCAGAGGGAAGATGCTCACAGGGCCAAAAGATCTGGGCACAAAGTGCCCAGGAGCCATCCCCTGTTGCCCACACTGTCCTCTGGTTCTAGATCACCCTCTGGACCTGCACTGAGTGCTATGCAAGATTTCATCTCTTCCAGGCAGCTTGGACCTCCAGGAACCAAGCTCTGCCATTCCAGACTCCGGCCTAGGCAACTACCAGCTCCACTGTAGGCAAAATTCAAGGACTACTATTTAATAACCCCAAGGTCAGAGTCATTATTTATCACAGTCCTCTTGTTCTGAGTCATGTAGAAGAAAAAGTGTCAGTGTTCTTTGCTCTAGGATGGGTTTCTATCACCTTCTTTCTGCAGGGTACTCAGGAAACCTACTAGCAATTACCAAGTGTAGACTACAGGAAAGACACGCCTACCCTGGGCCTCCTGGGTCCTCTGTCCCTTTAATCTTGCTCAAGACTTAGCATTTGAGGAAGGCTCCTTTGTCTCCCACACACATTACTTCCTGCTTATAAGCTATGAGGATTTCCCCTCTAGTCATCAAATTTAATGTGGTGATTATTAAAGGAAATTTGCTAATATTAATGTCCACTTTCAACATGAGGGCCTGAGCTACAAATTTCTCCTCATTTTGGCGGGTAGAGAAACGGGCTTAGGATGAAATCTGAATAAAGTGAAGGAGAGATCTGCTATTCTTCAATTATTTAATATATCATGTAAGACAGAGGTAGTGAAGCATTACTCACCCAAAGATATGATTACACTAAACACCATAATGAACTTTGACTGTCCAGAGGCCCCCTCATATCAGAGGCAAGGTAACAAACACCTAAAGTTCCACAGTGGAACAGTAATCGATAGCTTCAAAAATAACAGCAGCTGGTTATTTACTCACCACTTACCAGCCGGGGATGGGCATTCTGTCATTTAACCTCTCGACGTAGGTAGATGCAATTCCTGTCTGCATTTACAGCTGGAAATAACGAAGATGCATCATCTTGATCTTCACAGCCTGGACTCTTACAAAGCCCTTCAGCAGGGGTCAAGCCCATAAGCGATGAGCATGGACCATGGAGACTGCAGTCCCAACCCCATTACAAACGAGCCCTGTGGTCCTAGGAAAGCTGCTAACTACTCTGAGCCTCAGTCCTCTTGTCTGAAAAATGGGAACATCATAGGGATGGATACCCAGAGCTGAGAGAAAGTCTAGATAAGACATTGGGACAGGATCAGCAATAAATGCTAAGTGTTCAATTAATCTGTTCATTAATACCAGCTGAAAGAACAAACAAAGCTTGTTGTCGGAGAAAATTCCTGTTTATTGAGGAACAGCTCTGCATTTTTATAGAGCCAGGGGTGGTTTGACAGTTATGACAGTTTAACTGTTGAAAGGTTTGACAGTTGGCATGGGGTGCTTTCTGATTGGTGGATAAGGATCATGTGAGCCAGCAGGGCTAGTCTGATTGGTGGGTAAGGATCATGTGAGCCAGCAGGGCTAGTCTGATTGTTGGGTAAGGCTCATGTGAGCCAGCAGGGCTAGTCTGATTGGTGGGTAAGGATCATGTGAGCCAGCAGGGCTCACCATTGGACGGCTCTTCTGGGGGGAGGGGGGATGAGGAAGTTAGTCTTTGGAGCCCACGACTCCCAACACACTGTTGCTATTGCTGCTGCTAAGTGCAATGGGACATTCCTAGTCGACATTTCAATACCAACAATACCAAAATGATGGCCATGCCATTCCAAATGCCACCACTGACAAAATGTGAACCAGAAATTATGGGGTATAACTCACACACACAGAGCCACTGCCTTCTCATTTTCATATACAAGGCAGAGTCTATTCCAAAGTAAAATCCCACCATTGGAAACCAATTCAGAACCAGGTGTGGTGGTGCACCCCTGTGATCCCAGCAACTCGGTAGGACTGAGGCAGGAGGATCAAGAGTTCAAAGCCAGCCTCAGCAGTTTAGTGAGGCCCTAAGCAACTCAGTGAGACCCTGTCTCTAAATAAAATATTAAAAAGGGCTGGGGATGTGGCTCAGTGGTTAAGTACCCCTGGGTTTAATCCCTGGTACCAAAAAAAAAATAAAAATTAAAAATTAAATTCAGAGAATTAAAATGCCCATTTCTAGACATCTAGTGGCTCAACAAAAACCGTCACCGTAACCTGGAGCGTTCACCCCATCTTCAGAGCACACAACCTGTAGATGATGGTTAAAATGCATAAGGGAATGTTCCATGTTTTAAAGACGTTTGCATATTCCACTTGTAAGCAGCAATCTGGTCTGGTATAAGCAATGCATGCTATCACTGACGGCTTATATTTCAATTTTCTTTACACTAAAACAACAAAATATTGAAACAGTTAACATCTGCTCAAAGACCTAAGAGATGAAAGATTTCCGAAGGCATAGGCAGTGTGTTGACGGAGGAAAATAAGTCTAATTACACAGGGGCCAGATTTCTAAAAGCCTGACCTATCGTGGCAGAAGAGGAGAGCCAAATGCCAGGAAATGTATGGAGGGAAAACTGCAACCGTAAACAATCTGAGAATATTTGAAAGAACAGATGGCAATGGGAAAATAAAGACAAGGAGGATTTTTTAAAAATAATAGTCATCCTAACACATCCTTTAAAGGACACCCAAATACAGGCCATAATAACTAATCATGATAAATGCTATTAGGATTTTTATAAAGCAAAATCAGGGGCAAGATGGGAAAACGGGAAAGTGGTGGAAAAGATGGGATTTAGATAAAAGCATCAATGCAAAAGGATCTTCAGGGCTGAAACGATGGGGCAGCTGAGGCAACTGAACAGAGAGGTGAGCCTCCAGCTACAGGCAGATTCACCAAACCTGTAGCCTCACCCACTAACAGGAGTATCACCTCCTGCACAGCAAAATCAGTTTGCTCCAACAAGATCCAGTGGAAACAACCTCAACATGCCATAGAAAAACAGCAGCTCAGCTGGAACGGAATAACTGAGGCGGCAATGTTTATTTCTGTGTGGTGGGGAGAAACAGAACAGCTGATCCCCTGTTTCTTTTTCACAACCTAACCAATCTTGGAATTAATTTTGCTCTTCATAGCTAAAAGAAGACAGGCAAGGGGTGGTAGGAGGAACCAGGGATTGGCGGATGCGGTGGCATTGACTTCAAGCAGACAACATCCTGAAGTCTGTATCCAGACTCCTGTTATTGTGTAGGTGAAGGCTTGAGCTAGTTAAGAGTGTTCTGCTTTTTGTATCAGCAGTGTTTTGTACCCACTTCCCCAGGATATTACTTCTCTTTTGAGTAAAACATACATAAATCTATGTCAAAAGTATACATAAGGGGGACTGAGTGAAATAAAAGTCCATCAACAACTAAAAAATTTTTTTAAAAAAGTATACAGAAGGGAAAAAAGTAATTGATCAATTTAAACATTTTAAGTGTTTAAAGTAAAAGGCTTCAGGTACAGGTGGTGTCAACATAGCTCATGTCCCTTTTGTGCCTTTTTTAGGCTAATATGCTGCCTTCACAAAGCCAAACTCTTCTTTGGCTGAGAAATAAAATCTTTTAATAAATTTTAATAAATTTAATAAATAAATTTATTTAAATAAATAAATTTAATAAATTCTTTAAATAATTTTTTTTATATTTTTTAGTTATAGATAGACACAATAACTTTATTTTATTCATTTATTTTTATGTGCTGCTGAAGATCAAACCCAGTGCCTTACACAAGGCAAGTACTCTACCACTGAGCCACCACCCCAGTCTGAGAAATAAATTCTTAAGAAGATACATGCTCTGTTTAAGGGGAGTAGCAATCTCAGACAAGATACTCATTAGCCTTACCAAGGCACATGACCCGTCTTGAAACCATGCCTGTTACTCCAAAAAAACCCATGTCGAATACCCATTTGTGAGAGAACAGACGAGGCACGCGGTCGGCTCCTGTTCTGGTCACTATAATCGACAGCCCTCCGGTGGATCTTATACTTGCTGTGCAACCCCAAAGCACTTACAGTTACAAAATCATTAACAAAACCTAAACCATGAGATGAAATTTATACAAAGAATCCGCAACACCTAAAATTCATTTTAACCAAGAATATTCTTGCTAATATACAATAGGTCAAAAAAATCTGAATGTACATATATTTATCTTACTGATTTTCATAGATGTATCAATAAATCAACCAACTACCCATGACAGAAATGTATGACTTATTCAGACATATGTTCCTGGATAATTCATGAATAAAGAATACACCACACTTTTTCCCTATTTCATTAATAATTTAGCAACAAGCATGACAACCATTAATTATTGTGTTAGCCTAAAAGGCCAAAAAAAAAAAAAAAAAAAAAAGATTGAGAGCCATGATGATGCCAACTCAGCCCCTGGAGCCAGTTGTACCTGAAGCCTGATACTTTAAATACCTCTGAAAATAAAAGAATGCCTTAAAAAATGTCACATTCAGCTCAGAGATTTATAATGTACAGAACACTCATTCAGTATTAAAAATAATTTTGTTGCAAATAGAGCGGGCTTGGGAACCTAAAACTGTTACAAACACCTCACCAATCTTGACCTCAAACAGGGAATCTAAGTCACAGGATCATAGGATCCTTTCTGTTCCTAAAGTAACTTGGAGATGTGACATCAAAGGCTGGAACACCACGTCTCTGGGAACCGATCGTTGCAAATGGGAGATATTCCCCAGCCTCCATGGGAAATCTAAGAAACAACTCTTTCTAAATACTCAAGCCAAATGTTGAGTCTGTCTTTCCTGAAAGCCCACTGAGAAACAATGGTTTCTGGCTTCCCAAACCTGTCCTCGAAGTTTTGAGATCTATCAGCTGAAGACCAATTATGTGTAAACATACATGGAGAAGTCAAGTCAAATAAAAAAAAAAAATGACACCACACTTCTCTGCTGTTCCTTAATAACTTAGCAACATGACAACAATTGATTAGACTATCTTTTTAAATGGATGGCCAAAGTCTTATCTTAACACAGTAAAAGGAGAAAAATGAACTGATTTATAATTCATTTTATTTGAGTGTGTGTATGGTGCTAGGGATCGAACCCAGGGCCTTGCATACACTAGGTAAGTGCTCTAGCATTGAGCTATGTCCCCAGGCCCTCTGATCCATTGTAACCAAGGATATCCTTGGTGATAAACAATAATTCAAAAAGTCTGATTTTACATATAATTTATCTTATTGATTTTTAAAGGTAGATCAACAAATCAATCACCAATCTATGAGAGAGTGAAATGACTGATTCAGATGTACTTTTCTAGATGAAATAATTAAATCATGATGTGAATACATAATGTTATGAAAAATTTATAGCCCCCCGCCCAAATATTCAAAAACCAAACAATTTTAGAGATGAAAAGGGAGTGACTTTTTGCAACTGGCATGTGGGGTTTGGGTAATGTTATGCTGTGAACCAAGGGCAAAGTAAATAGCTGTAAAGGTTCTGCTACAGCACTTTGGTGAGCACATAAGGAAAGTTATAATCTTATATATAAACTTAGTTAAAAGCAAAAGAATGTGTTACCTATGAAGGTCAGCAAACCACCCACAGCAACAATGTCCTCCACAAAGGTTAGTTTTTGGTTTTGTTTGTTTGTTTGTACTGGGGACTGAACCCAGTGCTGCTTTATAAGTGAGCCACATCCTCAGCCCCTTTTGATTTTGAGACAGGGTCTTGATAAATTGCTGAGGCTGGCCTCAAACTTCCAATCATCCTGCCTCAGCCTCTAGGCTTGTACCACTTTACCCAGCTCATGATGGTTCTATAATTTAGCTCTACAAAGTTCTAAGAAATTCAATACTGATGTTTTCAATAAAAGAGCACAGTTTCAGTTTTGTCACCAAGTTTGATTTTATTCCAAACCACTGGACTAAAACACTTTTTGTTCAACTGCAAATTTAGAATGAATAGGTGACTGAGACAGTTACGAAGATGAGATGGCTCTCCTGTGTACCTCATGCTTGATTAAGGAGGGGACAAAAAAGGGGAAGAAACAAAGGCAATGACCCCAAGAGTCCACCAGCAAGCAGTGTATCCAGAAACATTAGCAGGTAAGGATTTTTTAAATTATGAGAAATGCAATAAATGCATCACGAGCCAGGAAGCGCCAATCATGGGGAAAGGCATCATCTATTAGAAGAAGCAAGGAAACAAAACCCACTGGGCATGCTCACCCCGATGGTAGCTAGAAGCTGGAAATGAAATCTTTTATAATACAATGTACAGGGCTCGACCAGGGTAGACATGCCAGATGCAAACACTCCCTCCAAGAACAAAATCTACTCCCCTGAGGTTAGAGGACTAGGATTTTGAGCATTACCTTTATCTCATCTACCTAACAATAGAAGCTTAAAATAAGGGTCAACTCATTTGAAAGAAAGGACATCCATGATTTTCTGCACATAAACTTGTATTATCATAATCTAAACAATGAGAATTTCTCAGCTTTTTGCCCATTCAAATAAAATACTTAACTCCAATATATACTCATAATGACCTTCAGGGGTACTGGGTCATAGAAAGAAACAAAGAAAAACACTCTTCTATAAAAAGTGTTGAATGCAAAGTACAGAGGAACGTCATGAGGGTATTTGGGGGGGGTCACCATTGTTTCAAAAACATTGTATGCTTAACTATTACAGCAATGATAATCTGTTTACCCAGGCATTGCACTTCTATGTTGGACCACACAACTAGTATGAGGTTCTGCAAGGTGAGAGAATCAGTCATAGTCACCTTTGTATTCTAAGAAACAAGCCTATGAGTACTCAAGTTATAATTTTTTTTAAATTAAGTGTAATATCAAACTTGAGAGGCCTAAGCAGACTGAAAAAGAACACTGATTAAGGCTCCAAATGAGAATGTGCCAGTCAGGACATGGAATAAGCCTTGGCAAGAACAACCTTCACCTAACAAAGAGGTCAGTCAACTATAGCCCATGGCCCAAGTCCAGCCCCGTGTCTGTGATTCTAAATAAAGTTTTATTAGAACCCAGCCTAAACCAATCAATTCAGAATTGCCTATGGCTGCTTTCATGGGGCAGAGTTTCAGAGATGCAGGAAACCAGAAATATTTGCCACCTTGCCCTTTTCCAAAAAAAAATTGTGCTTCCTGATCTAGAACAAACTGCAGTTAAAATTCCAGTGGTCTATGAACTTGCAATAAGAAAGAATTAGTCTTTATCTTCAACAAGACCTATTTGAGGTTATTGAAGATAAGGACTAATTTTTCTTATGGCAATTAGCATTTCTTAAGATTATGAATGTAGAAACAGGCAAAGTACTACTACTAGCAGTACTTGAGAATTTGTCCTCATTTGACATTACTTTTACAGTTACAACAGGAATCTCAAAATATCACAGGAGCTCATGATGACTTCAATGTGGGGCTAGTTGTTAGCCCGGCTAGTGAATCTTGTAATGTGTTAATAAAACATTTATGTATTGTCAGTCACAAACTTTAAATGTTTGGATAACAATCTCAATATAATTAGTTCCCTCTGTAATCCCATGTACTCTAGTTCATACAGTTAAAAAATATTTATAATAAATCTAAATAATCCTAAGGGCCTGAACTTCTTTCTGGTAGCTAGCAGTGAAGTGTATCTCCTTGCCTTGATACTCACAAGGCCCCAAGTGGAGCACGCTGAAGCTGGAAATTGCAAGTCTGAACCATCAGGGTAAATCATTGTGACAGCTGGGTGGGGACACAAGGTGACCAACATGCTAATCCTGAAGACAGAGGAAGAACCAAGGGACAGGCAGCTCTCAAACTTGGAGCCTCTGTCTTGGATAGTTTGCACATCAGTCTTTTGCTCAAGATTAACTCACAATCTCCCTTAAATTGGGATGTATCTTCAAAAACAAAAGGACAGTCATGGAGACGCCTTCGTTAGGGAACAGGTGGCCCCATTTTGAGAATTTTAACGGAACATCACAGGATAAAGAGAATGATCCTGAAAGCCGTCGTGACCATGAGTGCCTGGCTAAGAAGGTAATTCTCTTAATGAAGGGAAACAGCTTTACAGCCCATCAAGTCAATAAATTGGACTTTTAAGAAGTTTCTAAGAACAAATTGACTTTAACAACTCCAGGGGAACTATTGAGATATAATGTTCGCTGTACTGAAATTACAGGCTTTCAGGAAATCAGGAATGGACATTAAAGTGCAGAAAGGGCAAAGAGGGATGTTGAAGGTCCACGAGGTCAGTGATGGGAGTCAGAGGAGCCTTCTAGAAGGGCCTAATCAAGCAGATTGTGCTGATGGAGCTCCTGTCCGTGCTGCTCAGGGGCTTTTGGGTCACAGCCCACCAAAAATGGAACAGGAAGGACATCACTTGGGATCCAACTTTTCAACACCCACACGATGATCCAGTCACCAAAACTAATCACAGGGAAGTTTTTCCAGCAGGGACAATGTAATTTTGACAAAGCTGCCTTAGATGCATTCAGAAAAAAAGTCAGAAAAGCAACTGAGAGAATAATTCAGTGATTCTAAGTATGCTGTTTTTCATTTTGCTGGACCCTTTCCAAAGTAATTTTCCTTAACTTTAACCATCCTTGGAAAACACAAATGAACACTAAGAGGCCACCAGGAATTATTCAATGCTATAATTCCTTCTTTCCCAATCACCTTACTGGGAGCGGGGGGTGAGGGGACATGGGTGAGCTTAACTTATTTAAGTCCCAAGTTTTCTTTTTTTTTAAATATTTATTTTTTAGTCTTAAGTGGACACAACATCTTTATTTTACATTTATGTGGAGCTGAGGCTTAAACTCAGTGCCTAAAGCATTCGAGGTGAGCACTCTTCGCTGAGCCACAACCCAGACCACCCCCAAGTATTCAATTCTATGAATGTTTCAAAGAAATTGACATGAATGGTTTAAAATAGGTTGGAAATCACAATCTAGAGGTTGTATTATTAATCTATCAATTAATATTTTATTATAATTTTGTGATTAATTAGCATACAATGTCAAATATTATATATTATGTTTAAGTTTTTAGTGTGTTTTGCCTCTGGGGTAATGGGAAAAAAATGTGCTAAAAGGTCAACTCCACAAGGTATTTGTTTCTTAGGTTAAAGATCAATCTCTCCAGCTGGGCATGGTGGCACACGCCTGTTATCCCAGTGGCTAGGGAGGTGGAGGCAGGAGGTTTTGAGTTCAAAGCCAGCCTCAGCAATTTAGCAAGCTCCTAAGGAACCCAGCAAGAGACTGTCTCTAAATAAAATATGAAAAAGGGCTGAGCTCATGATTAAGCACCCTTGGGTTCAATCCCAGTAAAACCTCCTACCAATATATATATATATATATATATATATATATATATATATATATATATATCATATATCATCTCTGGTGTTTAAAAATAAAATCATGAGACATGAGAATAAAAATAGAAGGACACCAAAGGTAAAAGGGGGCCTTTTTTGTTCCCTCCCCAAAATAAGATGTTCTTGACACTCCCAGTGACATGCATTCTGCTTTGGAATCTACTGCTTTCCTCCCTTCCTACCCTGTCTCTCCAACCACCCTTGAATTCTTACAATCATTATAATAACCAGCCTAGTTGGTTGAGAATTTCTCTCAAAGCCCTCTAAAGACAAAGAGCCATAAGTGTTACTGATAAGGAAAGACTTCTCTCTACAGCCCTTGGTACCATGTCAGCTCACAGCCGGGCAGTGGACTCAGATCTTTTAGCTGTGATCAAGCCATGCCATAAAGCAAACCCACACCATAATCTGTGTTCTTTTTTTCCCATTAAAAGATAGAAACAGTCAAGCCAAGGGGTGGGGTGGGGGGGGGGAGCAGAATGAAATTTTCAGGAGCTCAAATGAGAAGTGCCAATTGCCCAAGGCAAATCGTCTTTTCATTTCTGATCCACCACCATGATGCACACATCTGACACCACCTACTCCACCAGCCTCACATCATGGGGTATGATGTGGATTGCTTTAAAAATCCCACAGTGAAGGGTAAGGAAAAAGCCAAAGGCACATATGACTTTTAGAGAACTTACGTATGACATTTACTTAAGGTGGTATTTATTTATAATTTCAGTGGCTGTCACTTTCAGTTTTGAGGGGGCTATCCAAAAAGTCAGATGGGGAGAAGGGTTGGTTACTTTCAGATCCAGGGAAAGGACAGGATTAAAGAAAGGGAAGGTATGGGGTGAAAGTGGCAATGCTTCCCTGAAGTAACTCTGACTTACAAAGTGTCATCGGATTAATATGGACGTGGAAAGAAGATGGAAAGTAAAATATAAAGGAGACTCAGGAAAGATGGATCAAGGAGGGCCAAGATAGCTTTGGGGCTGGGATGGTCAAGAGTGAATGCAAGGCTGATCTCTACCCAGGGATGTGGCTCCATTGGAGCAGAGATGTCTACTGCAAAGAAGAGAAGCTCTCCAGGGAATGATTCCCTTAAGAGACTTCGTAGGAGGCTTTAGGAGGGGTGCAAATAATCTGACAATATTAACATTAAACCTTGGAGACTCTGCCGGGCCTTCCATTCTTCTAATGACAAAGGCAGACATCTGCAGGCATGCATATTTTGATTTACCCTGCACAGACCTTCTTAAAAATAGGTATGGAAATGAAATTTTAAGGAATTTTAATTATATCTTTAAGTTCACCAGGGGAGCTTGTTACTCGAAGGAATCCAACAGGGAAAGCTTTTGAGAATCACCCTCTATTGCATCAGAAGCTCATGGCAGGACCTCCCACCCCCCCCCCCCGCCCCCAGAGTGAGTGCCTCAGCACAGACTATCAAGATCTTCATCCATCTGTCCATCCCTCTGTCCATTTGAAAATTGTGCCCCAAATATCCACAAAAGGAGATGTTCTGACACAGCAGGAGAAGCCAGGTATCCTAAACTATAACCATTGTCCTCAAAGATTCTACATTTAGCAGGAGCAATAATACACACACTTGCATCTTGCTACAAAACAAGATGTTCACATGAACACATAGTGGGGTGGCATATAATTGATAGGCTGGGTGCAAGCCAAAAATTATACCACGTGCTGGCATACATCAAATCCTCCAAGTCATCCCATCAAGTGTGTCCATTTATCTCCCGATGACAGCTGAGCAAGTCATCCACCCCAGGACCATGCATGTCCCCTGGTTTAGGAAGGAATGTCTCTTAGGCCACTTGACCTTCATCTAACCCCAATGCCAGAACTTTTGCAAAGAGTTGTGGTCAATACATGCTTCAATTTTGGATTCTCCTAATGATGACTTGATTAAGTTTCTATTTTATTTTATTTATTTTTATTTCTTGGTACTAGGGATTGAGCCGAGGGGTGCTCTACCCCTGAGATACATTCCCAGCCCTTTCTAATTTTTTTCTTTTTGAAACAGGAACTGGCTAACTTACCAAGACTGGTCTCAAACACGCCTCAGCCTCCCAAGTTGCTGGGATTACAGGCCTGCACCACCACACCTGCCTGACTTTATAGTTCTTTAAACACAGAAGGAACATGAGATGTAGAGTATTAAAGATGTGGGGGGGAAATGGGGTGGTGGAGACCACACCTGTTTTTCTCTAAGTATCTGAGGGAGAAGAGAGAAAACTGCTTTATAAAAATGCCTTGAATTTCCAGTTGGCTTGTCCCAGATTTGTTTCTCATTCCTCTTTCCGGCAACAGTGACGTACCCAACATGTGTTACTTTTCGTGTAATAATTACAGAAGTTCTGGTAAAACTCCAAAAATTCATGAGCTGATATCACTTCAAGTCACAGAGAAAAAGTATCTACATCTTAGCTGGGTAAAACGAACAGAAGAGAAATTGTTTTAATATTCCCATTGAGATATGTTTTTAAACTATTGTATTTTTTCCTGATGTCATTCTACATGAAATATATTAAAGGATCCTTCACTTTGATTCCCCCTCTGTGTTAGCATGTGAAAAAAGAAATCCAAGGACATATAAATCAATCTTGAAATTATACTCCTATTACTAAGAGTTAACAATAATATCTACTTATCTACCTGATGGATGATTTTTTTTCTCCCACTGAGCTGATATTATGATCCCTTTGTACAGGAGACTAAATTAAGAACCACAAAGGTGACCCATATAGATGACCATGACAGAACTGAACAGGTTCTGCCATCCAGAGTCCCCTCTGCTAAAGTTGCAGGTGTTCACAAAGGAATACTTGGATAAGACTATGAAAGCAAAGTATTTTGACATTTCAAAGATAAGTAGATGTCTCCATTATCTAAAGTGACACAGGGGAAATGAAATAGCTAGGCTTGTCCTAAAGTGAGAAGTGAAGTGTTATCACAATATTAACGAACTATGGGTGATATGGAAGATGTCCCAAAACCAAGCCATCCACTATCAGAATCTCATGCAATTATCTGTCAGGTCTGGGAGGGATGTCATCATAATAACAGAGTCCACATCAATCAAGCTTCACTCCACACAAAGGTTACTTAAGGAGCAGAACACTGTAACCCAAACCAGGCAACACCACTGGTCACCTTGACCCAGTCACCAAAACACCACCCTCTTCACGGGCCTTCCCTGCTCCCAAGTCCATCCCAACAGAAGGATCACCAGAATCCACTGAGAATGCTGTAGAAAAGGCTCAACACAAATGGGGAAACTGAGGCTGCAAGCAATTAGGTGTCCTTCCAAAATCCTAATTGATAAAAACTGAGATTCCCCAAATCCCAACTAGACAATTCTTGTGAATAACAGCTGAATGAATCTTGGGTACTAGCTCTCAGTATTACCTAGTAATTGACCCACTGTCAATCACGACTGCCCAAAGAGAATTTGATGAACAACTTCAACAGCAGCCAAGTCGTGTAACAGTGTCAGCAATAGGTACTTACTGATAATGTTAAACTCAACCCCACAACAACCCTATGAGGGAAGTCCTGTTAATTGTTCCCCATTTCACAGATGGGAAAACTGAGGCATCGAGCAACTACATGTACTTGCAGAACCTTAACTGATAAAACCGTGGTCTCTCTATATGAATACAAAATTTATACTCTCAAGGCTGGGATATAGCTCAATTGGAAGAACACTTGCCTACCATGGACAAAGCCCTGGATTCAATCCCCAGCATCACCAACCAACCAACCAACCAATGAATCAAACCATACTCTCACACACCACACCCCCCAAAGCCACCCAAGACAGTATCGTAGGAGAAACCAAATGAAATCAGAGAATAAGACAGGAAAATAAAGTATGGACCATTAATCCAACCTTTCAGAATGGCCTGCTTCAGCTTAGCTAAATTTAAGAACATTTCCCCAAGCAAAGAGCCTGACTTCATTTGTCAGTCTTATTTGCCAAGCAACATTTATACCTTGAAATTCACATGTGCAACTATTAATCCTACATCAGGGTATGCTATAGTTCTAAGGTGTTGAACTGCCAAAAAATAACAGGCTCCAACTCTTCCTGCCCTTTCTTTACTGGCCAAGTGTCTCTGATGGACCCCACATCTTCCTGATGTGGAAATCAGTACCACCATCACTTTGGCATGTGACAACCACTGGAACCGTGGAATTCTCAGCAAGCACCATCTCACCCATGATGATCGCATACACGTTAAGCATCCCTGACTCAAAAATCTAAACATCGCCATGACCCAAAACTGAGAACCAACATGATGCAACAAGTAAAAATTCCATAATGACCTTGTGACATAGCCCAGTCAAAACACGGACACAGTAAAAATGTCCTATAAAATCAGCCTCAAGCTGTCTATATAAGGTTCATATGAAACAAATTAATTTCATGCTCAGTCCTGGTTCTCAATTCCAAGACATTTCACTTTATATATGCAAATATTGCAAAATCTGAAATCACCAGGCATGGTGGCGCTCTCCTGTAATCCCAGTAGTTTGGGAGGCTGAGGCAGGAGGATCGCGAGTTCAAAGCGAGCTTCAGCAAAAGCAAGGTGCTAAGCAACTCAGCAGGATCCTGTCTCTAAATAAAATACAAAAATGGGCTGGGGATATGGCTCAGGGGTTGAGTGCTGCTGACCTGGTAAACTGTCCCCCCCCAAAAAAAACCCTGAAATACTCCCAAGCATTTTCGATAAGGATATATGGATATCAATCTGTACCATTATCTGATATCTGTCTCACCCTCCTTATTTTCTCTATTACACCCAACAAACCAGTTCATAGCCTCTGAAGGATTCCTCAAATCACTATCCTAATCTGAATTTCAGAGAGAAAATATCAATTAAAACAAGAGTTGACAATAGGTGGCCTGTGAACCCTATCTAACCAGAAACCTGTTTTTGCACAGCCTGTGAAGAAAGAATGCTTTATTGTAGTTCTAAATGCTTGGGTGGAAAAGTTGAAAGAACAGGACTTCCTGACACAGACAAATTCTACAAAACTCAAATTCATAAAGTTTTATCTGAACACATCCCTGTACTCTCTGTGGCTGCTCCGACCCCATAACAGCCAATCTGAGTAGCTGAAACTGAGACCACGTGACCCGAAAAGTCCAAGATGGGTCTTTTCAGAAAAAGTGTGCCAGTGCCTCAACTTACACCACTGGCAGACGAGGTACCCACTTCCAGACACCGTGTATTCCACGGGGATCAGACAGAGGCTGTTTAAGCCCACCCAAGGAAGGACATCAATCATGCCTCCATCCCAAAGATAACATCGCTTATGTCCATTCTTAACTGAATAACGAGAGAAGTTTTAGGCCTTTCCTTTCTTTGCCTCAATGGCAACTGGAGATGCTGATGAGATATAACTTCCAATTTCCTGAGTAACAGCATTATCATTCTAAATTGATGAACTGTAAATAGCTGGCCACTTTACACTTCTTCCTGACTGATATCAGAGCCAAAAAGAACAAAATGATAAATTTTCTTTGGATTTCTTGCCATGAAGCTATATATATGTGTGTGTATATATATAAAATATATGTAATTTTGTCCTTCATCTCCCAATTTCCTTCATTTATCAGAAATGGTGACAAAAAGGCTCTAATTAGATTATTCTAATCACAAAGAACTGGATGTGATGGAAGACTTCAGAATCACTATCTGCTAGGAGCAAAACAAAACAGATAGGCTTTTCTCCCTGTAGGGGCAAGAGATTTACCAATAGACAAAAGGATGCAAAAAGCCAATAGATAAGGTGTAATTAAAGATCAGACCTATAAATTTTACACTGACACAAATTTAACAGGATTTGCAGGCGGAAATTCAGAATTTAAAACCAGAGCATTCACGACGAAAGGAGAGCTTTCAGCTCTATATGCAACAACATTGCATAATGCATAGATTTATTATTCAGACTAATACTCTATGACTTTCAGCTCCTTCATATAAGCAATCCGAATTTTTCAGTGTCAAAGTAATTTCCAAAGTGGTCTATCTTCCTCAAGTATTCTTTCTTAATTAGCTATAATCCATTTTCAATATATTTTTGAGCTTTGCAATCTCTTTATGAAATCACAATCCACCAGTCACATTTTGGTTAACTGTGGGGACCCTGCTGCAAAAATGTCTCCATATGGTATATCTCTATTCCCTCCAACTTAAAATGAAAGAAAATTATTTCCAATATAATTGTCAACACAGCTGTAACAAGGATCTCTCATTTCACTGGCTCAAAGGCTAATAGTCAAAATATAAATGAAAACTACTGCAGTCTACGGAACTACAATAAATTCCACAAACAAGACTGATTCAAAAATAAAGATAAAGCATAAAATTGTTAAGGTCTGTAAACAAGTCAAAATAACACCTGGTATTTTGCCAGGGGAATGTTAGAGTTCCTAAACAAGTCTGGATGGTGCCTGGCAAAATGCCAGAGGGAGTGGTTTGAGAAGTAACAAAAGTGAGCTATTAAGTGTGGAGATTCCTTATTGGTTAACTGATGTATCTAGTTTATGCTAATTAAGATAAGCTGTGCAAAATGTATAAATACCTCTGTTGTCCTACAATAAACAGCTCCTACTCCTGCTGTATCAACGTACGCAAGTTATTCGTCACCCCCCCCCCCCCCGGTTATTTTGCTGCAGCCGGACTGCGGCATAAAATAAAGCATTTCTCTGCTTAGTTTTAGATATCTAATGCTTTGTAATACTTAGCAGAAGTTTAAGCAGCTGAAGACCAGCCTTACAATTTGTGATCTCTGGAAAACATAGCCACCAAAGAAACAGAAAAGAAAATGTGCATCTTCAGGAAAGTCACAAGTTAGGTACAATAACTCATGAATGAGTTCAGAAATAAATGCAAATTGAGGGAGAAAACCGGTGGGAAAGATTAACAACCTTGAGAAAAACAGGTTTGAAGATTTTCAACTTCACTAGTAATGAACTATAAAAGGGTGCAATAAACAGAACTCAGGTGTGAACGTGATATAAGCAGGATTTTGAGCCAGACTTGACCAGATTCCTATAGTGCCAATCCCAACAGCGTGACTTACCCGAGTAGGCCCAGTATGGATCCCCTGAAGCCTTGCGTCTGCAGATCTGTACTGAGCTGCCGTGTCTGCTGTCATGCAGGGTCCCAACGTAGTCTTCCATCAATGCTGCAAGTGGGAGAGGAGACCTACAGTGAGACAAAGTCATCACCCCACCACATACACACAGGGGGTCTCATGAACAGATTGGGGAGACTTCAGAGAAGCAAAGACCTTGGAGAATCCACAGATTATCATGACTACTGCTCATATAACAACAGATTACCCTGAGCCCTTCACTTTGTAGCAAAAGCACAGGACATTAACTCCTTTGTATGCACTTTTTTTTTTTTTTTTTTGGTCTGCAAAACACTACCGTGCAGTAGAACAAACAATGAGCCAACTGAAGTTTCAAGAAGTGGTTGTAACTGTCACTGGCCCAAGGTCAGATAAATAGTAGAACTGGAATCTATGACTTTGGTTCTACTTACATCAGTAAGCCCAGGTCCCCTGGCCTATGTGATCTTCACAGAGCTGGGGCTCATTCTACTTGTTTTATAAGTAGAGGAAAAAACTCAGAAACACATACTGGTCCCAGGACCCATAGGTAAGCATGCAGACCAGGGTATCATGGCCTATGCCACCCAAAGAAAGCACAGTGTGACACAAGAATGACTCCCCATGGTGAATACCCGTGTTCCACACCCTTGGGCCCACAAATAGTCACCTGCAGTACTGAGCCCCCGAAACAAGAAGCCCCTGCAAAAATCTCAGAAAAGAAACACCACTTAATGATGTATTTTTTGGAAAACTCGAAATGAATCCGATCCGTCAAGGAAAAGCAAAAATATTCAACCCCATTATTGAGAGTTCCCATCTGCCTGCTCCCGTGTTCAAAGACCCTTCTCCCAGCCTCTTCATGGATGCAAATTTCTCTTGTTGTGAATCCACACCTGAATGCACTGATATATTAGATGAGAAATATCACAGGTGCCCAGAATCCAAAATGAAACAGAATTATACTCCAACAATACCCACCACCTGACGATGTTAATATTAAAATCCACCCAAACAAAATCAA
Source organism: Urocitellus parryii (assembly GCF_045843805.1). NCBI lineage: Eukaryota > Metazoa > Chordata > Mammalia > Rodentia > Sciuridae > Urocitellus > Urocitellus parryii. The sequence goes on from NW_027551777.1 coordinate 3,599,710, forward strand.
GTGCTTTGCAAAAGTAAAAGAAAATGGGGAGAGGAACTATATATTCAATTTAAGATGAAGAGAGCCACGGGAAAGCACAATACATTTTCCATTCCAAATTTGTCAATAATAATAATATTATGATGTAGCTTTGATGAGGATGTGACAGGCTGGAACAGAAAAATCAGGAAAAAGGAGTACTTTGTGCTTCCACTTCAAGTGCACAGAAAAGCTTTAACACAAGTAATGCCTGAGCAGAGAGATTCTGTAGAGTATGAGCCCTTTAGAGGAAAGGGGGAATCTGATTAACCACAAAACATAACCAAACAGTAGACCTAGTATCCCCATATTTATTCACTGGTCCTGATTAAATTACTACCCATCCATAAACTACAATGAAGGCTTAGGTACCCATCATCCAATGTATCCTGCGATTCTAGAGATGTACCCTTCAGAGCCCCAGAAAGTTGGCCATTTTGAGCTTCTAGAGGTCAAAAGTTAAGTTTCTCACATTCTAGCCCCCTAATCCATTAACCCTCCACAAAATAAAACTGAATTATTAATCATTAGGATTATTTATGTTCTTTGCATATGGGAAACTTTTTTATTTGCCTATTTTCTCTGCTTTAAGTAAGTTCTGTCAATTAATTCTTTCTTGTTGTGTCCACACAAAAGGAGTAAAAACGACTGATTATACAATGCTTTTTAAATGCCTGTAAAGAAATGACATTTTGTAAGTGGCCCTGGATTTAGACTGAGGCCAAGAGACCACACCAACATGTAAGTTTAACCACAGTAACTGAGCTTTGGCTGGGTGCAGAAGCACCTGCAGCCAATTAATATTAGATTGCAAACAATTAGTGGGTAACCAGCCAACCAGGTGACTGACTAAGCTGTAGCCTGTTAAGTTCTTGTTTTTCCTCTGTCTCACCTTCATTTCCCTACAAATGCCATTGGATCACATGTTGGTTGGAGTTCTCAGAACCCACTCAATCCACAAATCATTTTTGTTTTTTTTTTCAAATAAACTCTGCTAAATTCAATTGACCTAAGGATGTTCCTTTTAACACAACACAGTAGAAATTTACTACACAGTCTCCTCATTTGCAATAATAAACCCAAGTGGGTATTACAGATTGGACAGCCACTCCCTGTCATCCCCAATCTTGCCAGCTCTAGCATAGACTTTGTTTGGTTTCAGCCTGTCAATCACTATATCATCTCCCTGTTCCCACTGATGCATCCTGGCCTAGGGATATCAGCCAATCAGAGATTCTTCTTTCCTTCTAGAGGTGTTATAACATTAGCCCAGAGCCTTGAGAGAGTGTCCAAGGATCAAGAAAGGTATCAACAGAGGAGATAAAATGGAACCAAGTCAGATGAGGCAAACCTATAGATGAACTCTCTTGATAATGTCTATGACCTGGACAAAGGCAATTTAAAGCCAGCCCTATCTGTGGCTTTATAGCTTCATGAACCAATTACCTGTTCAAGTGTCTTTTTCTCTTTCTCACATGCAAAAGATACCCCAGTGAGACCCACAGTGTCTTGTAAACAGTTGCTTCAACTTCTGATTGCCAATTTCTCCATTCATAAAGGGCCATTGTTAGAATAGTGGTCTGAACTGCTTTTAACCAAAAAAGCCAGGTGTGGTGGCTGAAACACGCCTGTAACCCCAGCAGCTTAGGAGGCTGAAACAGAAGGATCCCAGGTTCAACACCAGCCTCATCAAATTAGCAAGGTCCTAAGCAACTTAGCAAGACCCTGTATCAAATTTTTAAAAAATATTTTTTAAAAGGGCTGTGGATGCAACTCAGTGTTGAGCACTCCTGGGTTCAATCCCTTATATCAAAAGGGGAGGGGGAAAAACACAAAACTATACCCTGGAATTTGGATTTAATTGGTCTGGGGTGGAGCTAAGACACCAGTTTGGGGTGTTGCTATGTAGCTCAGGCTAGCCCCAAACTCCTGCCTCAGTCTTCTGGGTAGCTGGGGCTGTGAGAATGAAAAACTACTTCTGCCTCTGTGTGATTCTAAGTTGAAGCCAGAGATAAAAACCAGCAAATGTCCCAAGGGAGCTGGGCCTAAGGTCGCCCTTATCTTTGACATTCCCAACTCTTGTCCTCAAGGTCTATAACTTCACAGCCAAAGGCTTCACACTGTTGCAGGGTTGGCAGAGCACAGGGGAGCTGGCCTGCTGCAGAACTGACCAAAACATGGCTCCAAACTGAGCAAGAACAGAGTTCTAACATGAAAGCTCACAAACAAACCAGGTGGGAAATTAAGGAAGGAATGGGGTGTTCTGCAAGGATATTAATTCCTCCCCATGCTCTGATGGAACTCAGACTCGTAATCCCCACTACCCCCGATTCCCAGAACCTCTGGGATCATCAGGGTAGTGCAAGGCGCATAGAGACTGCCAGGAAGGTCTCGTATTGGAGGAGCATCAGTGCTGCCCAGTGGAAGGTCCACAGCTGAATCAGGTGAGCCCACATCTCTAGGCCCCTTGCTTAGATCAGGACCTGTATCCCAATAGCCTTGAAGAAGTTTGCATCGGGGCCATCAGGTTTGAGGTCCCACCCTTAACCAGCTCCCAAAGCAAACTAAATTATTAATGCAAAAGCAAATCCACAAAGATATATCCAGTTGAAGAAATAGAGAAGTTGACACCATAAGATCCTCCCCTATGCTCTCAATACCCGTAATGAGCAGTCACCTTCCAAGTGACATAGGGAACATGGATCTGAGCTGAGCAGCAGAAACTGCCCATCTAAAAATGGGTCTCTTGGGACAAAACAGGAGCTGCGGTAATGTCGAACACAGCCCAGCTGACAAGTAGTAACAAAAGAGCTGAGGGCCACCCCAAGGGAGATGGGTCCCCCTTGTCTTGCTCACTCTCCCTCAAAGTACTGAAGTACAAGGTGTGTTCCACATAACGAGGGCAGCTTGGGCAGGAAAACTTGCTTCTGAAAGCCATATTCCATGGGTTCTGAAGGACTCAAGGGACCCAGGAAAAGCGCATGTGTTTCCTGGACTACTGCCAAAACACCCCCAGAATGGAGCTCCCCCACATACTGTGTGTTCATGAATAGTGAGTGAATGAATGAATGACAGAAAAGTCCAAGGGGACTACTCTGGCAGGTAGAGGATGTAACAGTATGTGTATGTGTATGTGTGTGCATACATAACAAAAATGCCACCTTCTCCTTCAGAAAGATCTGAAGCAGGAACCATCCTGACTACCTAATAAGCAAACCCTCAGGGAGGCCATGCAGAAAGAAACAATGTAGCCAAGGACTCTATCACTTGGCACCAGATTTGTTTTGTTCAACACATAAATTATTCATTAAAGGTGTCTATATTTAGTTTTCCCTTTTATTACATCTGTCAGTAATGTGTGATTCCTTACCCCAACCCCCAATAAAAACATCATCATGTATTACTGGATTGCTGCATAAATAAAAACAAAATTTTAAGCTCTCTCCTCAATGCACTTCAGTTAATAATAACGTGATTCTAAAAAAAAAAATAACAATTTTCTAGAAACTATTATTTGAAAAGCAGTCAAAATGTATATAGAGTATATTAAACAACTTCATATTGTATTGGCAAGGAAGAGAAGATTTGCAAATAGAAACAGTCTGTGGTTCCCAAGTAAAGCTACAGAGTCGGCACACCAAATTCAATCAATTTTAATATTCTTTGTACCCTCCTAAGCTCAAACAGCCAACGGATGGCGGCATGGCAATGATATGGTATGGCTATGAATCATGCTATTGATTTTCGATATCTTCTGTGCAGATGCATGCCTTTACGAATCCTTACCTTAATGTGAAACTGCATAGTTGCTTATGTCAGCAACTTAATTACACAATTAAAAATGGAAAATTCTTATGAAAATATGTAGCTTCACTTCAGAACAGAAAATAAGCGTAAATCTGCCTATGATTATCATGGGAGGGAGGACTGGGTTATGCAAACATGTTATTCGACCAGGTTCTACAGCACCAAACCACTATGGTTTATGGAGCTAAATTCATTTGTCAAAGGAAAGCCCAGGAGGACTTTTTATTATATTATAACATTGCAACCTACTGGAAGAACAGTTATATATGGAGACGTATACACAGCTGTATATCTCTTCAAAGTGGTCAATTCTAGTATTATTTGCGCCCCACCCCCACCCCACCACACACACACACACACAACCTTGGTGAGGTGACAAACCAGAGCATAAGGAATTTTGAACTTAAAGTTGCCTTTGAGGGTTGAATCATGTGCAAGGAAGATTCCAGCCACTCCCATCCTCCAGGAGAATCTGGGTCTCTCAATTCCAACAAGATTAAAGCGGAGATTTCAAAACCAATAGTATTAACTAGCCAGGGATGCTTACATCTCCCTCAGCAAGAGGAATCTTAAGTCAACCTGGTTGCTAGGCAGAGAGTTAAATGAGTGACAGGTATTTTCATCAGGGAGTTTTCAGAAACTCCATCTCCTCTCAGAACTTCTAAGGAACCTACCTCATTTCCAGCTTGAAGTGAAAAAGATAAAAATGTTTCCAGCCCCAAAGGCCCAATCCTTTCCTATAAAAATATCCTCAGAGTTACCTACTACTGAAGATATCAACGAAACTGCTTCCTATGTGCATGATTTAATTTCCCACAGCTACCGGACATAGTTTATAAGAATAAATGTTTTTATTCTGGGAATATTAAAGCAGATGTGTAACCTATCTTCCTAAACTGGATCTTCAGGAGAATTCTGTGTGGTCAGTGTTCTCAGTGTTTCACAGATATTTTGACTTGGGGGTGGGTGGGTTAGGGGGGACTTCAAGCTGTGTTAACTCTTTGATATTTTGCAGGGAACCTTTTTCCATCTAAGAGCCTTGCCCCTTTGGGCATATTAAATAATGTTCTTGACATACAGTTCTTAGGTTTTCCCATCAGAAAGAAGCAAGAATTACTGAGTCCAGATTAGATTACAATAAAGTCACTACATGGGGGTGGAAAACATTTTTCTTCCATAACGGAAATTAGAGAGTACAATGTCCTACTTTCTTCTGACAAAGGCAGTTCATTTCTACATGCATTTGTATACGAGAATGGGAATAGAAGTCCAAGATGTCCACCAAGAAAAGAAGACAAGAGGTCACCAAAGATTTCAAAAGAACCACTCACGGTAGTCCTTCATCATCCCGGACAGACCCACAACGTCCACTTGATCTCTGTTGTGTTGATCTTCCTTGGGGAAAAGTGGGCCCACAGCACAGGTTATACATGGGTGAAGGCAGATAATCAGAACATCCCAAAGTTCCTTCTACAACCTGACTGGTCATCTTGGGCCCAAAGCCAACTACAGCAATAATACATAAAGTTATTTCCACTTCACCCCATAGCCACTTCTAGATCATTCCACAGGATGAAGAGCTTGGCAGAATAATCCAACTCCCAGAAACCAAACCGGAAAACAGCAGAACACAGAAATGTTGAGGCCCCTGTGCCAGAATGTAGAATTACTTAGGATGATGGACAGGTCACACTCACATCAGGAATTTTCTATCTTACTCCAGAGTCACTGCCAAAAAACGAGCCCACTAAAAATAAGCAATAGGCACGCTCATTTTCGAGTCCAGAATACAGATTTTCAGAACGGCAGACAAGTAGTGAAGCAGGCTGTTTATATCTATTATAACTGCTCATACAACAAACAAATTAAAGATCCCTCAAGGACGGCAAAATCTGCATTCAAGCACAATTTTCTCCAAATTTTTAAAGAGCATTTAAGAACATGAAATCCCACACAATAGTCTGAAATGAATATATCTTTATCTTTTTTTGTGCCTACAGTAGGCAAAAGGATCAAATTATAGTTAAAAGTAATTAAATATTCCAATCAGCCTCTCATTTCCTTTTGTGCCTGTGTTTCAATTAATTGTGTTAAAAACGTACTTGGTGAGTGTCCCAAATAGTAGGATCAAGAAGTGTGTTCTTCTACAACTACTGCATTACAAACGGTCCTCCTAGCTGTTTGTGATACTGAGTTAACCTCAAATACAATAGATAATATTACAGTAGATTGCCAATTTTATCATATTCAAATGTCTCTATTGTCTCAACTAAGAAAATTTTTTCATCATCTAAAATGATAAAGAGATCTAATATAGAGCCATGATTTCTTTCTTTTTTTTTTTGTTTTGTTTTTAAGATAAGTAAAATGAATTACTAAAACTCAGAGGCAAGGGGAAAAGGAATCAGACAGCAATGTTGTATCCCAAGGAGCAAAAGAAACACAAACTGCCCTTGTAAAAATGAGTTGTCAGGTGGGAGAGCAAAATACTGAGTTTCTCTTGTGAGTTTAATAAAAAATAATGTAGACCCAAAAAGGTAGAACCCATTTTTTAAAGAAATAAGGACTAAAAAGGGACCCCTCCCCCATAAAAGAAAAATCCATCCCTCTGCTATTAACTCTCATAGTTTAAAAATTTATGAAATTAAACACACACACACACACACACACATTTCCAACAGGTCTAGAAAAAGCACACTTAGAAAATTGATTTATAATGAATGGGCTCATTATACATTTGTAAAGAAACTGAAAATATCTTTCTTTCATAGAGAAAACATCTTTAAAAAGAAAAAAAATATGCCCCCAGCTTCTAAAAACTGTATAACATCGCATAGAAATATAACCACCCCATCGAGCATAGTGGCACTCACCTGTAATCCAAGGGACTAGGGCATCTGAGGCAGGAGGATTGCCAAGTTTAAGGCCAGCCTCAACCAGTTAGGAAGGACCTATACAACTTAAAACACCCAGTCTCAAAATTTTAAAAAGTCTGGGACTGTAGTTTGTGGTAAAGTGCTCTTGGTTTCAACTGAGTATTCTAAGTAGGTAGGTAGGTAGGTAGGTAGATAGACACACAGACAGACCCACACAGAGACAGTGTGTTTTTATCCTGTGGTTTGAAATGAATCAAGTCTCTTGATTCTGTTATTTATCCACAAATTGAAGCATGTTCATGGAGAGCATTGTGGAAATGTCCCGGGCTGTGGATAGGTACTTCCAGTTTGACAACTGCAGCATCTCTTTCAACATCTGAAAAACGTGGGGGATCCAGCCCAGAGATTGCATGGCCACCATACTGAACCTACCCATGCACCAGATGTTTTATCCTGTGTGTGTGTGTGTGTGTGTGTGTGTGTGTGTGTGTGTGTGTACAAGCAGGTAGAATTTCCAAAGTAGGAAAAGGCAGGGGAGAAACCGAATGCCATCTTTGGGGATTTTATTTTTTTTGTGAGTGTGTATGGGGTGGAGGTGCTGGAGATTGAACCCAGGAGCACTTAACCACTAGCCACATCCCCAGCCCTTTTTATGTTTTTTTTTATTTTTTGAGTCAGGGTCTCCCAAATTTGCTTAGGGCCTAAGTTGCTATGGCTAGCCTTGAACTTGCAATCTTCCTGGCTCAGCCTCCCCAGTCGCTAGGATTACAGGCGTGCATCATCAAGCCCAGTTTGTCTTCTATTTTTTAATGGGAGATCTGGACCTTATTCCCAATTAGCAACAAAATGCTACATGAATTTTCTCCATAGAGAAGAGCCAAGAATTTCCAACTGGCTCCTATCTCCACCCAGCCCAGTTGATCAATTATATTTCTTAAATAGTCTACCTATGGCCCTCTAAGCATGCCCCTGTGGCCTGGCACAATCGTGATTTATTTAGTAAGTCAATTACTGCCCATGGGTTGAGTACTGTTAAAAGTATAATCAATACACTGGCTCATGTAATTCTTCCAATAATCCTAGTTTACGTACAACATTCGGAAAAGATATGTTACTTGCCCAAGAACACAGAGACCTGAGCCAGATATTATTACAATCTTTTTAAATTTACTTTTTATTTGTGTGTGTGTGTGTGTGTGTGTGTGTGTGTGTTGCTGGGGATGGAACCCAGGGCCTCACACATGATAAGCAAGTGTTCCACCACTGAGCCACACCTCTGGCCTCTTACAGATATTGATCACAAAACTGAATTTTTCACATTCACAAAAAGTCTTTTGAGTTAATAGCTACTCCACTTGCTCAAAGGTAAATAACATCACAAGTAAGTTCCTACATAAGCCTCAGACAACTAAAAATAGAAGAATTTCAAAAGAAGGAAGCTGTCTAGACAACTCCTCACACCAAATGGAATTGTCAAAGATAAAAAAGCAAATTCCCAATACTAGAAGGAGAAAAATAAAAAGGAATGATTTTTTTCTACCATGTTGTTGAGGATCTCCAATTACAACTAGGCAAACATTGGTTATTGGTTATTGGTCTACCAAAAAAAAAAAAAAGCCACTTCTATACCAAGTGGAAATACATATTGTTAAAACTTGGGGAAGGAATACAAAAGTGATATATGGATTAATAAATTTTCATCTTTCATATTCTTTTGCATAAAATGTGTAAATGATTACTGGATATATTTTTTTATTCTTAAGAAATGAACATTAATTTGAGCCTTTTATAGAGTCCAGTCAACACATATACACACACACATTTTATGTGAAATATTGAAATGCAATCAGTATTTTTTAAAAGGACAAAGAGTAGACAAACCCTACTTAAAAGTGGCTGGGCAACCATTTGCTGACCTCACCACATCCACCAACTCCACCAAAATACAACATCACCAAGCAGGTGATTCACAGCTCCAGAACTCGGAGCAGATAAGTGCAATGGTTTGGAAAATGTCCCCCGAATTTCATGTTTTGGAGCCGTAAGACCCCGATCCATTCATTAGTGGTACTCGGAGCTGGGAAGTAGCACCTCTGGGAAGTGACTGGGTCATGAGGCTCTACCATCATGGACAGATTAACTCATTAACCGGTTAGGGAGGAGTGACTTTATTATAAAAGCAAGTTGTGTCTGGCACACTTGCTCTGTGTCTTACCATGTAAGGCCCTTCCACTGTGTTACAAATCAAGGTGACCCTCACCAGATGCCAGGGCCATGTCTTTGAGCTTTCCAGCCTCCACTAAGTAAGTTAAATAAACTTCTATTCTTTATAAATCACCCAGTCTGTGGTATTCAGTTATAGCCACAGAAAACAAAGACAGTAACCTTCACAATAACACAAATATATACAGAGATAATCCCCAACCATGGTAAATTGTAGGTAAAAGCCCAGGCCCTACATTTGAGGATCAAATACAGAAGGCACTCCATACATCCATCTAATCAATTTTGAGACCTGTGACCTCCAGGGCTAGATTGGAGACATTCTTTAAATTCTGTCTGGCCAGTCATTCAGGAGACTGACTATTCCCCAGACATATGGATGACTGGTCAACAAGTTTCTATTCTCCCTCCACACTTAGTTAAAGAGAGTTTCTGTGGAGACTGGGATCTCTCCATGGTAGTATGCTACTGTATGGAGCGTCTATCCATATCTACTTACACACCCTCCTGCCTGCCCTCTAGGGCCTTAACTTATAAACCTGGTGAACAGAATGCAAAAATGGAATGAAACAAATGGCACAGGTGGTGGAGGAATATAATTGGAGAGAATGATCAGGGAAGCAGATGTTTTAGTGGAGGGCACTGGCAGGGAGGGAGGGTGGACTGGGGAACAGCCTACATAAGGATGTAAAAACAGAGTAAAATGTGGCCTAAGGAGGCTGGTCTGGTGGAAGCTTCTCAGCTGGGGAGCTAGTAGGGGGAAATAGAAGAAGAAGAAGGGCAGGATCCCCCAGGACCTCAGGGGAGACTGGGGAGCTCAATGGTGGCAGCCAATGTGGTCTTGTGTATCATATCCTTTAAAACAGCTGTATTGAGATATAATGGGTTTTAGTGTAATTATGGAGTTGTGCAACCATTACCATAATCTAATTTTAGAGCATTTTTACCCATGTATGCTTTTAAAACATGACTCTGAAGTGCAGGGAACAGATTGGAGGAAAGCTGGTGGGAGTCAAAGCTAAAGCTGATCTCCCTAGCCCCCGGGGAAGAGGGGGGTCAGGACAGAAAATTCACTAAGTGTATTCTTGCACTTGTGCACAGCAAGTCGGAGACATTCTCCCAGAAGCTAAATGTTGGAGAGCAAACATTTTACCCTAATATGTACATTTTCTGTTGTTTTCTATGGACATCACTTTGACCATATGCACTTGAATTAAGAACCATCTAGAAATGAGTTGCCAGGTGCAGTGGCACGTGCCTATAATCCCAGTGAGTCAGGAGGCTGAGTCAGGAGGATCACAAGTTCAAAGATGAGCTTGTGCAACTTGGCAAGACCCTAGGCTGTAGCTCTGCGGTACAGCATCCCTGGCTTCAGTTCTCCAGAAGGGGTGAGGGGTTACTTATGCAATAGCAATTTAAAAGATAGCAGTTATGAGAGTCAAAGCAGATACAATTATTTACAAATACAATAAGGAAAAGAAAGAAGCAAGAATGATCTTTCTCACTATATTCTGTCAGAGCTACCTACTGCATAAAACTACATATCTGCAAGATCATGTAAAAAAATAATGATGATAATAAGCACCTGTCTGTATGATCCTTGGAAAGGAACTGATTTGCTGTATTTCAGAGGGACCCTAGAGGGAGATATTTTAAAAACCCATTTTATGTTTAAGCAGGAATGAAAGCATGGCCTCAACCCCAGCTCTCCCAGAAATGGCTCTGGAGAAGAAGAAAACAAAAAGTCTCCCACAAGTAGTGGTGAGCAACTGGAACAGAAGGCAACTTAGACAAAGGCCAATTGATAAATGAAATCAAAGGTAATTCATCTCTACACAATGATGAAGATTTGTCATTAGCAACTGTTGAAGATTATCTATAATCATGCAAATGCACCCAGGGATAAACATGCTAGCCACTGATAGGGAGATAATTGACCAAAGAGGCTGCTTCCTCCTTCCTTTGGAGTCCCCCTGGAGGATTCTCTGCCTCCTGAAACCCTGAAAAACAGGCCAGGGGATGGCCTTCTTTGATTCAATGCCTGACACCTGTCGCTGGCGTTTAAAAGAAAAATAATAATAACCCACTGAACTGGGTTAGTATTGCCCAGGCAACCACTTTAATGCTACTAGCCAGAATATCCCAGGGCTACAAGTTCATTTTTTTGTTATCTCCATTTTTATTAAGTGTTAGATTTGCTTCCATTCCAGCAAGAATGAGGTGGGCTTTGTTCTCTTCAATTGCAGCAAAGAAATCCTCAGAAGAAATATCTTGCATTTTTTTTTGCTTTGCTTGAAGAGGAGTTATTAACTTGAAATAACACAATACAAGTCTCGAGGAAAATAATTTAAGAGGGCTATTACGATCTTAAATAAAACGATTTAATTAAAAAATCTTAACCACATAAAAATTTTCACCAGATCACATCAAGATGGCTAAAGCACTTATCTCTAAGTCTATTTAGATAGCTCTAAAAGCAATTTCTTAAATAATTATAAGGGGGGGATGGAAATTCCCTGTTTTTAGAAAAAGGGCTATTTCACCAAATGTCCTTTTCCTGATGAAGAAAGGGCAGCAATTAAATAAGCAAGGTTTGTTTCTTTTTCCTTCCCTGGTTCTGCTTCTTCTAAAATCTTCTCAGGCTCGGACCAATTACATTACAAGACCCATCAAGAGTCAAATGGAAAAGCCGTTTTATGACTTTAGAAAGCTCAACTCCAAAATTGAAAGTTTCAGTTCAATATCTCCTCCCCCCCCCCCGCCCTCAATACCTATTTATATACAAGAAGCATAGTGAAATCAATTTCAGGGAGACTTTTCTACTCTAAATTTAAATTCTTTTTATGACTGGAAGTCAGTCAAAAATGGGACGGGAGGAGAAATAAAGAGACAGTGTTATCCTATTGGTTTAAAATAAATATTCAGGCAACTTTTATATGTCTTTGGGGGGGGGCCTCAGTATCAGGCAAAATTGAATGAAGCCAACTCCTCATTTGATTTTGCACAGCCAATAAGGATGTAGCATATGCAGTTGAATATTCTGGAACACATTGGTACAACACGTGGGCTTAAGACTGCAGGGCCCCAGGTGACAGAGATTCTGAGTGGATCTTGAAAAATCAACACTCCTTTAAAATATTACTTACAAAGGTCTATTCAACAGATGGGCTCTTGAATATCACCTCTGCATAATCAGCAAGGGAGTATTAAGTGAAGAGCCAGGGAGGTACTAGAAGCAAATAGAAACCCTGGGGTTTTTCTTTCCTGCTGTTGTGTTCAAGGTTTGGTTAATCCATCCTTTGTTGTTTAACACAATGGAACCCAAAACTGGAGAAAACCTTCTGCTGATTTTAGATCGTGTAGAGCCCCTGGATGATATCTGAAGTTTATTCCGGAATTAGTGCTATAGAAAAAGCAAGAAAAAGAAAACACAGTGGGAGAAATGTATTGGGGAACTTTTATTTTTTAAAGGTGATACTCTAACCAGGAAGTTCTTATTAAAATAATCCACCCAAAATGAAGAGATACTCAATTCCAGCATAAAACAGTGGAAGGAACAGAGAAATGGGATTGAAGATACTGGGCCAGAAGGAAGGTTTTTTTAACATATGTTTGGGGAAGAAATACAGCTTTTTTTAAAACTCCATCTCAATGTCAAAGAAGTATATCCATTCCTAAAATTTCTCTTGCATACACTGCTTAAATTTCTAAAATTAATAAAGATGCCGGGAACAAATAAGATTTCTTTTGCAATTACTGTGGAACAGGAGGGACAGTGCTGGGATTCCTTTAACTAGATGACCTCAGGCTGACATCAGCAGAATGTCACTCCCAGGTTCAAAACCAGGCAAACACAGGTCAAAGTGGTGCCCACCTGTGATTCCAGCAGCTCTGGAGGCTGAGGCAGGAGGATTAGAGTTCAAAGACAGCCTCAGCAATATAGGAGGCCCTAGGCAATTTAGCAAGACCTTGTCTTAAAATAAATATAAAAAAGGCTGGGGATGTGGCTCAGTTGTTAAGTGCCCCTGGGTTCAATCCCTAGTACCAAAAAAAAAAAAAAAAAAGGCAACCAAGGTCTAAGTCCCTTGCCAAAGCACTTTGTATGCAAAAGAAATTCAAACCCAGACACTATACTGATAGAGAAAAGAAAAAAATCTCCACTGATGCTCCACTATGAATGGTATAGATCTAGGGATTTTTTTCAAATAAACATATACAAAGACCTAAACACAAAATTCCAAAACAACATATTCAGACCAAATGTAACAAAGTGACCTTTAAACCAGAAAGCTCCTGGATGATACTAATGTGACATATTCTGTCTCAAGGATTCCACTAAGGCACTTAGATGCCCAACCCTATGTCCCAGAAGAAACAGAATGTGCTTTTGATCATCCTTTTAGGTGATTTCACACAGTAAAGTCCCTCTAGTTGCACCAAAAGATACTGTAATAAAAGTGATAATTCCTGCAAATTATTACAAGGCACACAAAGAGAATTCTAACACCACAACCGACACAGGAGGCATGACAATATCAACTAGCTGCAGAGAACACAAGACTCAGGAAGGGAATATTCCACACTAGTAGATGTTCACACAGTCATTGAGACCTGGAGATGAGAGGAGTCTCTAGTACCCCAGCATGCCACACAGAACCCCTAGCCACAAGGGCTTAAGAAAACACTCGAAACTAAGCAAGGAAAGGAGGCGAAATGTCCCTACAGGGTTTCATTTTGATTATATGTTAAAGAGGTATTTTGGAGATTATATATATATATATATATATATATATATATATATATATATATATATATATACATACACATACTGGATCACATAAAATAAATTATTAATTTCATCTGTTTCTTTTTACTTTTTGATGACTGCTGCTAGGAAAGTTAAAAGCAGCTGGTGTGGTAGCACTATAATCCCAGAAGCTTAGAAGGCTGAGGCAGGAGGATCCCAAGTTCAAAGTCAGCCTCAGCAACCTAGTGAGACCCGGTCCCAAAATTTTAAAAAAAGGTGGTGGGGGGTGTGGCTCAGTGGTTGAGCATCCCTGGGTTCAATCCCTACTACAAAAATAAAAAATAAAGAAAGAAAAGAAAAGTTAAACACATCTGTGCAGCTTGTTCACATTAGGTTTCTATTGGAAAGCACTAGAAAAAAAGTTAGGAAAGCAGTGGAAGAAAGAAACCACCCTTTCCTAAACTAATGTGTCTAAAAACCTGTTGCTCTAAATCCTGGAGTAGCACCAGGGAAGCCAGCTAGCAATGCCACCGGTTGGTGACATACTTGCTACTTGTGTTTCTGCCCTAGAAAACAGCTCTTTGGTCAAACTCTTCCTTTCCACTTACTCTATTTCCACAAATTAGGAGAACTCAATTTCTGCTCTTTTGCTATTTAAGAGACTGTGAATTCATAAGAGTGGGAAGAATTTTATGTAGCCAAATGGTCCCTGGTCCATCACTGGGTTAGCATCTGAAACGTAAGGGTTATAAATCCATCAGGAGCTCTACAGATCTTGAAGAATACGGGAACAATAGGAAAGGTGTCTGTAGTTTTTCAGAGGGAGCCAAGTTAAGGGGGCACACAGTAAATAAAAAATTCCAATTTAGATATTACTATTTCCTTCCCCCACACATACACTTTTTTTTGGGGGGGCACCAGGGATGGAACCCAGAGGCACTTAACCCTGAAGCCCATCCCCATCCCTTTTTATGTTTTATTTTGAGACAGATTCTCACTACATTGCTTAGTCCTCAGTAAGTTTCGGAGGCTGTCTTTGAACTCATGTTTCTCCTGCCTCAGCCTCCAAGTTGCTGGGATTACTGGCACATGCCACCACGCCAGTACTACACACTACTATTTCTGAAAAGCATAACCAAACAGATCGATATGTCCAACCCAGAAATATAGTGCTCCAAGCAATGACCATGAGCACCTCCCAGGTAACATGATTTTTAGGATCTTTACCCTGAATTTTAAACTTACTTTCTCCATTATGTGATATGCAAACACAAGCAAAAAAAAAAAAAAAAAAGATTTGTTTTTGAACCCAGGGGTGTTCTACCACTGAGCAACGTCCCATCCACTTTTTACTTTTTGCTTTGAGAGAGAGTGCCGCAGCCCGGCTGCAGCAAAATAGCCAGGGGGTGACGAATAACTTCTGTAGATTGATACAGCAGGAATGGGAGCCGTTTAT
This sequence comes from Urocitellus parryii, assembly GCF_045843805.1. Taxonomy (NCBI): domain Eukaryota; kingdom Metazoa; phylum Chordata; class Mammalia; order Rodentia; family Sciuridae; genus Urocitellus; species Urocitellus parryii. The sequence goes on from NW_027551777.1 coordinate 3,614,837, forward strand.
TGTAGGGCAACAGAACTATTTATACATTTTGCACAGCTTATCTTAATTAGCATAAACTAGATACATCAATCAACCAATAAGGAATCTCCACACTTAATGGCTCACTTTTGTTACTTCTCAAACCACTCCCTCTGACATTTTGCCAGGCACCATCCAGACTTGTTTACGAACTCTAACATTTCTCTGGCAAAATACCAGGTGTTATTTTTGACTTATTTACAGACCTTAACAAGAGAGAGTCCCACTAAATTTCCCAGGCCTTCTGGACCCTGTGATCCTCCTGGCTCAGCCTCCCAAGTGATTGGAATTACAGGTGTGACAGGTGTGCATCACCAGCCCTGGCCACAGCAAACCTTCTAATAAGACCAAGCATTTCTAGGGGTGCCCAATTCACACATGACTGCACATCTCATTTTCAACTTTATACCTTTATGTCTCGTTCTCAGAGAAAGTTCTTATGGGCACAGAGTCCTAAATGGTATTTGAATGACTAGTATAAAGTGCTACTGGCAGCTAGGTGCAATAGTGCACCCCTGTAATCACGCCTACTCTGGAGGCTGAAGCAGAAGGATCCCAAGTTCAAGGTCAGTGTCCGCAACGTAGCAAGAACCAGAATAGAAATAAAATTTCTCTTGAGGCTCCAGCATGCATTTTCTAACAAACTTCTGATCGAACACAAGTAGTCCACAAACCACATTCCAAGCAATATTCATTGGCTCAAATCATTGACAATGCAGGGAAGACGTTGCTAAAGGAAGACAAAGAAAGGGAAAATCTTTGAAAATATTTTTTAATAAGCCCCGTTATATGACTTGTTTGCCAAAAGCCTGGAGATAAAAAAAAAAAAAAAAAAGTTTGTCTCTGCCTTTCTTCTTGGTCTGGGTTTTGAAGGTCACAGAATTCGCAGCAGATGTGGCCTGGTTTGAACTATAAAGGTCTGCATGGCTAATAGCAGTTAGTGTAAAAATACAACAGCTGGGACACTGTGGCATCAACAGTTGGCAGGCTTCCACCCAGCAGGACGGGCTGGCTCTGCCACAACAGACGGCATCCCCTGCGGGCAGGCTGCCCAGGGGTGGCACCAGCTACTCAGATGTCACCCTGTGGTGGTCTCAATCCCATTCTGCCAAAGAAATCACCGCAGACCTCAGGAAGACCCTGGCAAACATATCTAAGGAACAAAGCAAGATGCACTATCATTTTTCTGGAGCAAATGAAATAGTGAATCATTATTTGCTGGCAACACTCTTGGGGCGGTGGAACTGATCAATAATCATATTATCACACATCTAGTCATTTCCATGATAAACTCTTTTTTAAGAGCATTTATTGCTTTTTCTGATTATAAAAGCAATAAATATTCATGATAGGAGCACGTTAGGCAAAGTACATTAATGAGCAGAGTACATTAAATAGACAAGAGAGTACATAAAAAGCATAAACAAGAAAATAAAAATAACCATAAACACTGTTCCGATTTGGGTGCATTCCCCTCCTCTGTTCCAATAATCAGTAGGCTCATTTGTTAAATACATGGCAAACTGTCCAAAAATGAGTCTGTGCCAACTTTTATAACCCACCCCCCATGGAAGGATGTGTAAGAGTAAAGCTCATTTCCATAAAAACATGTGGCTTTCACAGCTCTGTACCTTTTAGACATGTTAGATAATGGTGGGTTCTTTCCTCCACCTTTTTTCCCCCTAGTACTCTCCAAAGAAATTAACATGATTGAGTCACATAGATGCTTTTAACTTTCCTAGTAACAGTCATCCAAAACTTAAAAAAATAAAAATAAAAATAAAAAAAACAGTGGGACTAACTTTCACCACTAATGGGACAGAGGACTCTGCCCAAATTCACATTCTTGTCTCCATAGCAGGATACTGGGGAAATGACTGTTACAGTCACTCAAGGTCTGACATGATCTGAGTTAAATAATGTATGTTTCTTTTTGTTGAATCAACCCAGAGCAGATGGAGCAAGCTCAAGCCAACTATAGGGCACCCACAAACCTGGCACATTTTTTATGTCTATCAGTTGTCCACATTTACACAGGGGAAAGAACGCATGAGAATTCATACGAAGCCTCATTGAGTCTTCATAGGGAGCCATTCTGCAACACAAGGTGACAACTGCCTCAAATGCCCCAGGGGTGGGTCACCTTCCCATTCTCCTTCCCTATCACCCAGCATGCAAGATTCTCTGCCCAAAGGGGACTCCAGTTATCAGCAGTAGTCCCCTCCCCTGCTGACTTCTGCCAATCCTCTGAGTAATCTAGAGTATACATCCATGCTCCTTTAGAGATCCAAATAACAGTCCAGAGCTCTCAGAGATGATCGTAACTGAAAGCTTTCTCTGTCTAAGCAGGACTTTTAATACTAATTTTAATCCTTTAATCCTCACGTTATCCCTTCAAAATAAGCACCAGTGCGGGGCCCATCTTAGGCGATTTGGAGAGATGGGCTGGGTCACAGAGGTCGTGGGTGGCAGAGGCATGTCCACACAAGGCTGAGCCCAAGACAGCAAAGACCCTGAGGGATGTTTCTAGAATTCAGTCTTCTCCAGTAGCCCAGTCTTGGGTACCAGCACTCTCAGCAACTAGGAGGGGATAAAGTACTCATCGAGATGAACAAAGTGATGAAGCCTGAGACTGAACTTGCTAAGTGTCAACAGAGAAGGAGAAAAAAAATTCACAAATGGGTCAGCTCCATGATTGGACAGACTTTCACCCTGCAGACAGGTAGACCAGCCTTCAGTATCAGCCAAAGGCAAACGGTGAAGTCTGTCAAATCCAGACATTTGCTATTGCCTTGAAGCTTCACAAACCGCTGATGGGGGTGGGGGTGGGGGTGTCCCAAAATTGGAAATACCATAAAGAGAATAAATCATGCCCTTTCAATGTCATTTGGGTCAGAACTGTACAAGCTTACCCCAAAATTATTTAATTACCCCCGAGAACATGACTTTGTTTGATTTGCTGTGCACTATGATTAAAGACAAGACTTGATAAAGATACAGATTAATGTGTAGACTTAAGTTCAGTTTGAAGTAAAGCAGGTTATAGGTTTATTATCCTGTAGACATTAACCAGTGTTGGATAGAATCTATTAATCACATCCCAGTATTCCTTTTTAGCCTATAGACAGCCAGTTGTTTAAAATGCCCTTTTAGCCAGATTTATCATATTAATATTTTCTTTATTAATGATTTGAATTTGATATGTATTTGTTTTATTTGTATAAAAGCCGTGTTTTTAACTTTTTTTAAATCATGATTTTTCAAGGTTAGGGACTGCCACCATTCTCCCCAAATAGGCCTATCCCTCTCCACGCTTCCATTCCAAACATCTGCACATTTAAAAAAAGAGAAAAAATTAAAAAGGCTACATAAAATTAAAAGTAAATTCAATAGTCCAATCTCAGGTAGGAACCGCTTACTATATCATGAACCCAGGTCAACTGTCAACAAGATTTCCAGGGATGCAAATATACCATAATAATAATCCTCACAGGGGAAACTTCAGGCATCAAAACAGGCAATTTAGAACAGACACTGGAGTAGACAGTGTGCTACAGCAGGAATGAATGTATTATAAAATGACCTTGACTGTACCTCATAAACCCTAAGTAGGAAAGTGTCCCCTTACCGTTCTATTTAATAGCATCTATTTTTTGGCATCCATTAAGTGGCCGTACATTTCCACTATAAAAACTCTCAATACCAATGAGATCTGATGTGTTGTTTCCTCCTGAATGATTTGCCCCATTGCTTTAGAAACATTCTGAACAAGGAACATGTTCAGTCATGATCCCATACACACTCCTATCCGAGCTGAGAAAGATCCCATGCAGTTAACAATGGAGAGACCCTTGCACTTGAAAGACATGGTAAACAAGCAGCCAGCAGGGTAAGCAGAGGCTCAGAAGAGAGAGCCACAGCACACCAACCACCATAATGAGATCTGACTGAAGTCTGAAGATAAGCATTGCAGCTCCACGCAGATTTATGTTACAGGGTCATGCAGGAAGATGATTCATGGGAAACGCTTAAACCAGAGAGGTTAAATTAAAAGTGCTGCGAAGACGCCTTCGCTGCTCCTCTCCAAAGCAGTCAGAAACTTCTGGCTCTTCTCCAGCTACCACTTGCCGGTGCCTTGTCTGAAGTCTGTAAGTCAAACACCAAGCACTGTGGACACCATGGGCCTCTTCTAAACTCTGAGTAGGTAGGACTCAAGGATCAGGGTGGTCTCCCACTGAACTGGGTCTTGTCTTCTCCATGTGGCTCAAAATTGGATTCCAGAAAAAGAATGAAATGCAACAGATGATAAGCAGACATTGCTAATCCTTTGGAATTGGCCATCAGGAAAAGTGCCACATCAAAGGGCCCTGAGGTCATTTACAGGAAGAGAGTCATTCCCAGCAAAAACTTGGGGTGGGGGGGTGGCAGGGAGAATACTATCAAAAGGGAAGAGCCAAGTAGGAGGAACCACTCTGTCCAATTTTCAGACCTGGCCGGGCTCAGTGGTGCAGGTCTGTAATCCTAGCAACCTGGGAGGCTGAGGCAGAAGGATCGGGAGTTCAAAGCCAGCCTCAGCAAACTTAGAGAGACCCTAAGCACCTCAGCGAGACCCTGTCTCTAAATAAAATAAAAAGGGCTGGGGATGTGGCTTAGTGGTTAGGTGCCCCTGTTCAATCTCAGGCACCAAAAACAAAGATTTTTGAAAGAGGTGCAAAAACTTTAACAAATCGTTCTGGAACAATTGGCTGATCCATAGGCAAAACAAAATCCAAAACAAAAACAAACAGGGGTAGTGGGGTGGATCTCCACCTAATCCTTAAACTTTATACAAAAATGAATTCAAAATGGATCATAAATACAGATGTAAAATATAAAACTTCTAGGAAATAAAATAGGAAAATAAATCTGGACCTGGGGCTTAGGAAAGAGTTTGGGGATTTGATCCCCTGTGCCGGCCCCCAATCATCCCCCCAACCGCTCCCCCCCTCCCCCGACAAATAAAGCATGAGCAGAAGAGGCAAAATTAATAAAGAGGACTTCATCAAAAGTTAGAGCTTTTGCTCTGTGAAGGGCCTTGGTGGAGAAGAAACAGAAAAAAAAAATGTATCTGACAGGTGACTGCCATCTAGAGTGTACAGAGAGCTCTCAAAAACTTTAACAAATCATTCTGGAACAATTGGCTGATCCATAGACAATCCAATAAGAAAGTGAGCAATGGGGATAAGCAAGAATATTAACCTCAGGGAAATACAAACTGGGACCGCCCTGAATTATCTATAAAGTGGCCAGAATAGCTAAAATCTGCAGGGCTCAGTGACACACACCTGTAATCTCAGCAGCTCTGGAGGCAGAGGCAGGAAGATCTGGAGATCAAAGCCAGCCTCAGCAACTTAGCGAGACCCTGCCTCTAAATATTATATTTTCAAAAAGGGCTGGGGATGTGGCTCAGTGGTTAAGTGCACCGGGGTTCAATTCTGGGAACCAAGAAAAAAAAAGAATAGCTAAAGTAAGAAAATTCTGATATATTGGGAATTTAGAACAGTAAAAAACATTGAAAGAGAGTCTGGAAGTTTCTTGAAATGAACAAACAAACAAAAAAACCTAAATATACACTCACCGTATGGCCCAGCAATTATATTCCTGGGCATTTATCCCAGAGAAGTGAAATCTCTTATGTCCACTCAAAAACCTATATAACGCTGTTAAAAACTGACTTCAGAGCAGGAAGGAAGTAGAAACAACCAAAGTTTCGCTCAAAAGGTAAAAGGCTGAAAAATGGTACGATATCCACACCATGAAGACCTACTCCGCAAAAAGCTTGCAGATTACTGGTACACTCAACAGAGATAGAGAGGAGGAGGAGTGTTGTGATGATCAAAAAGTGCTGACTAGCAACTTGGAAGGCTGAGGCAGGAGGAGGATCTCAAGTTCAAAGCCAGCCTCTGCAACTTAGCGAGGCCTAATCAATTCGGTGAGACCCTGTCTCTAAATTAAATATAAAAATTGAGCTCAGGATGTGCCTCCGTGGTTAAGTATCCCTGGGTTCAATCCCAGGTACAAAAAAAAAAAAAAAAACTTTTCTGTCTCTCCGGATGCAGTGGCCCACACCTGTAATACCAGCTACTCAGGAGGCTGAGGCAACTGAAATCAAACAGAAATTGATTTTTAAAATTCACCATTATTAAATTACCTAAGCAAAATAGCAATTTAACTTTAAAATATGAAATCAAAGAAAAATGGAACTAGAAATCGGATATTAACTTTGATATCTCATATAGTAGCTTAAAATATAATCCTAGAGAGATTTATGCATAAGCCCTATGTGAATACCAGTAGTTGGGCCAGATGCCAGTCTTGTATCTTCTCCCCACCATAAACTGACCTTGCCTCCTCCTCCAGATTAGAGTGAATTCAGTCCCTGGATTCTCCAGCCCCCTACCCCCAGTTGAGAGCTCTAGGAAGTTCTGAATGGATCTATCAAAGTGCACTTGTTGAAAGATTTGGGAGGTGGGGGGAATCTCTGGGGGGTTTCAATGCATTTCCCCACTTAAGAAAATATGTGACATACGGTGTTGATGGACAAAAATTGGCCCTAAAATATAATGCTTCTTCTTGATTTTTATTGACTGTATAATATTCCATCCACAGTCACTTGATATGGAACTTCTTGTGAGTTAGAAAAGGTTTTTCTTCCTTTGGACACTTTTCTACGATCTTCCAGGACAAAGGCCCAATAACTTTATTCATCATTTACAAAGTGACTCTAGTGAATGGCACATCCTTGAAACTGCAGGCAACTTTACAGCCGGGGAAGCCACTGCAGCCTTGAACCCATCATCAAATCTCAAATGGTGAGCAATATAATCAGATCTGGTGACACTCTATTACTTAAAGTACTAAAACAACTCAGGTTGCAATTCTAATGCAGGCAGCCATGTGGAACAGTAACCAACTCTCAAATAGCCCCAGAGACTGGCGAGTGACCAGAAGCTGAAATGCACAATCATTTCAGCTAGAACAGAATCAAGACCGAAGGGGAAATTTTGGTGCAAATTTATCATGCTTTGTTAAATTTACAATGCAGTCAAAAGGTAAGAAGAAGTTAAATAATCCTGTAAGACGACAATCACCAGAGAGATGTCTGATTAAGTGCCCAGCAAATAGAATAGACCATAAATTAAAATTACGAGCCAGAAGAGTGGACCTAAAGAGATCACAGGTAAAATACTTAAATAATCAAGGCCAACGCAGCAGAAACAAGTGACAAATCTAATTGCCCTGAGTTAGAGTGGCCGGTGTCTTGCCATCAGATAAAACTTCAAAAGCCTCTAACTGCATTTTCCAAAGACATAGATTAATCCATAAATAGAGATCAGCTTCCAAAATCCAGCTACCTCAGATATGCAGGTTTCTCTGCCAGTATATATATATATATATATATATATATATATATATATATATATATATATTTTTTTTTTTTTTTTTTTTTTTTTAATTCTAGGGGCTGGTGACACTCGTGTGCTCCGGCCCTGCATCAAACTGTCCACTATAAAGTCTGCACTTTTCTCATAGGCGTATTACGATTCAATAAAAATTAACAAAAAGTTCTCTCTGCCATCAGGCACCTACAGTTTCAAGAGGAAGAAAGTCAGAGACAAGGAGCAAGATTAAAAAATAAAAGTAAAATATATAGAATGACAAATGGCACTTGGCAGGGGAAAAAAATAATAATAAAACGGAGAGAGGAGACAGGACAAGAAAAAGGGGGGCTGTAATTGGCGACAGAGTAGCCACATTGGGCTTTATGGAAATGTGCCTTTGAGCAAAGAGCCACAAGGCAATTCAAAGCAAGCCATGCAGGTCTCTCAGCAAAAGAACATTCCAAACAAACAAAAAGCAATTACAGTAGTCCTTCTTGACTTGCCGGCTTTGCTTCCTGATTTCAGTGCCTGTGGTCAACTGAAAATATTAAATGGAATATTCTAGAAATAAGTAATTCCCAAGAATTAAATAAGTTTCAACACACAATTGTTCATCTCTTAGTCTGTCAATGCATAAATTAAAGGTTATCCTGGTTAAATATGTACAGCGAGAAAAAAATTCATGAACTGCAGAGAGTTTGATACTGAGTTTTTCAGCAGCCACGGGGGTGGGGAGGGGTCTTGCAACATGCATTCCCTGCAGATTAGGAGGATGACTGCATAAAGAGCAGAGGCATGAAGGTGCTTGGGAAATGTGAGTCCCAGGGACAGGGACAGGGTGCTTCAGAGCCAAGTTTGCAAGGGATCCAGCAGAAGTCAGACTCTGATGGGGACCAGATGTCCCCGGTGCTTGGTGCTCTAAGGAAGAACTCTTGCTTGAGCCAGACACAGTGGCACACACCTGTCATCCCAGTAGCTGGCTGAGGTAGGAGGATCATGAGTGCAAAGCCAGCCTCAGGAATTTAGCAAGGCCCTAAGCACCTCAGTGAGACCCTGTTGCTAAATAAAATAGAATATAGGGTTGGGGATAGGGCTCCATGGTTAATCGCCCCCTGGGATCAATAAAAATAAGTCTTCCAGTGGTAATACCTGAATTCATCTTGTAATGGTCATACAGGGATTTCCAAGACAGAGAATCCTTTTGTCTTTGAACCAACTTTCATGTTGACAGTACTGTCCCCGTGAGGGTGCCTACAGGAGACACAAAGACCCCCCTTTTAGAACTTTTTCATTTAGCCCACTTACTTGGTAAAGCAAGAAGATTCATGAATCGACTCAACATACATTTTTTGACACCAAGTTTCTATTTTTTCCTACCTTCATTCCTTTTGCAATTAAGCAGCACACTTTCAACCATCTGCAGGTATCTACAGAGGCTCCACTATGTGTCCAGCAGAAGGGAAATAAGACAGGTGGAAGGCTCTGGCCCTTGAAGTCACAAATAAGCCACTGGGATTCAAGGACTTTGAGTGACAATGAACATCCTGAAGCTGAACTTGAGGCATTGAGGTGGCATCCAGGGGAAAGTGACAGATAAGATGAACCCCAAAATGGCATAGTGCAGAGGAGATTGGAAAGATAACACAGCACAAAAATGATTTGAGCTATTGTTCATACCATGGGAACACCAGTAACTCCAAATCCCTACTCTCAGTCCCGAGTCAACCACACTATGGATAATACAGACTTTCTGTCAATGACCCATAACTGGCATGACTCCCAGGGTATAAAGCCTCCAGTTCAGCTGCGTACAGTGGCACACACCTGTAATCCCAGAGGCCCAGGTGGCTGAGACAGGAGGATCACGAGTTCAAAGCAACTCAGCAAGACCCTGTCTCTAAATAAAATACAAAAAAGGGCTGAAGATGTGGTTCAGTGGCCGAGTGCCCCTGAGTTCAATCCCTGACGCCAAACAGAGCGGGGGAAAAATACCTCCAATTTGGAATCCACTAATTTGGAACTGGTGGTCCTTTGGGGAAGCAATTAAATTGGCCTTGTCTAAAAAGAGAGTTTGCAATACAAATTAAAAGGACAATGATTACCAGTTTAGGAAATCAGATTTACACACTTCAGAAAGCTAAAGCAGCAATTAATGCATGTGCCAGGCAAGATGGGCTCCTGCTGGGCCCAGTGAGATGTCTCAGGGGAAGGGGGTTTGCAGTCTCAGAACCCCCAATGCTTGGAGCAGGATAAGACTCTGTAGGGGGTCATTCTACTAGCAACACAAGCCTCTATCCACTAGATGCCATTAGCAAAACCCTCCTCAGAAAGACAAGCCAAAATGTTTCCAGGCATTGCCAAATGTCCCCTGGGTGACAAGATCTCCCCAGAGAAATGCTGCAAGATACAGAAAACAACGGACCTTTCAGAGTTTGGAAAAATAAGAACAAGAATATGCAAAAAAGTGGGGGCTCTGCTGATCCTCCCAACCCATGACACATTGTGTCATTTCTCAAAGAACCATGAAAGTGAGGATCAGGATACTGTTTTGGTCATCTTTCAAATACCCAACCAGAACAATTGTAGAGGCGAAAGAATTCATTTGGGGGCTCAGGGTTTCAGAGGTCTCAGTCCATAGACAGCAGGCTCCATTCCTCAGGGCTGGAGGGGAGGCCGGACATCATGGAGGAAGAGTGTGGTGGAGGGAAGCAGCTCACATGGTGATCAGGAAGCAGAGAGAGACTCCACTCTCCAGAGACAAATAGAGACCCCAAAGCCATGCCCCCAATGCCCCCTCCTCCAGCTACACCCACCTGTCTCTAGCCACCACCCAGTTAATCCCATCAGGGGTTCATTCACTGGTTGGGTTAAGGCTCTCACAACCCAGTCATGTCTCCTCTGGACCTTCCTGTACCGTCTCACACATGAGCTTTTGAGGGACACCTCTCTTCCACACCATCACAGAACCCAACCAATCATTAGCTCCACTTTTCCACCCTCTACACACACACAGGCTCAGGAGTGGGAAGGAGAAGATCAAGGTCAAAACAACGGAAGCAGGCCACCGCTGGCTCATTCTTCCTTCTCCTATCTCTAACACTACCATGCCAGCTGCCAAAGACCCCCACTGTCATGGAGGAGGTCAGGAAGCAGGGAGACTTGGAAGAGCCCAGAAGCCAACCACAGCTGGGTAAACAGAAGGTGACTGCAGGCCTGGAGACCCTGAAGAGCTCGTAAAGGACACAGAGGAGGCCTGTCCCCAGTACTCTAGTAGGAAAAGACCTGCACATCACAGTCACCAGAGGCCCCTGGGGTAAAGGCCCAAGGCTACAGGTACTTGATAAATGCCTGTACTGGGCATTGAACCTAGAGATGCTCTACCACTGAGCTACATCCCCAGGCCTTTTTTACTTTTTCGAGACTGGCCTCAAACTTGCAACTCTCCTGCCTCAACCTCCCAAGTAGATGGGATTACAGGTGTGCACCACCATGCCTGGCTCAGAGTCTTTTACTGAAGAAAGTAACCCCAGAAACATTCTTCATTTGCATCATTATAACACAAGTTGAAAAGAAGAATGGAGGGAGGGAGGGAGGGAGGGAGGGAAAAACCTCTCCTAAACTTCTACAATTCACAATCAAATGAAAATTTCTCTCCCTCTGATAGTTTGCTTTGTTTCAGGCTTTTGTTTGTTTGTTTGTCTGACTGTTGGCAATCCTGTGGATTGAACCCACGGCCTGGTACAGGATAAGCAAGTGCAACATCACTGAGCCATACTCCCAGGCCTCTGTGATAGCTATTTTTTTATTTTATCTATTTGTTTGTTAATTTTTGGTTGTAGATGGGCACAGTACCTAATTTTTACGTGGTGCTGACAATCAAACCCAGTGCCTCACACATGCTAGGCCAGCGCTGTACCACTGGGCCATAAACCCAGCCCTGTGATAAGCTTTTTTATGGTTCAGCAGCAGGAGAGGCAACACAGTATTTCAAATATGGAATCCTTGCTGCTCATGAAAACTTTTACAGGAGCCAAGTGGACTGGGATTTCTATGACTTTTGAGAAGCCAGGTGGTGAGGGGTGTGTCTACCATTCATGATGGATCACCGGGGGCATTTTATGAAGCCACCAAACCTCTAACAGGTAACAGTTCAAAGCTGATGGTGTATCCTCTTTCAAGGTAAGAACCAAACTCCAAATTCACTGTGTGCCTCACAATTCAAGGACTATTCAAAGTCAACAGCATTGAATTTCAAGCTTGTATTACCTTGTTTTCCACTGACTCCAGGAAGCAGAGCCCCAGGCCAAGAGGTTATCAAAACCTGGGCACAGAGGCTCCACTTGGCAAGCTTACCCACCTGTCCTCAGTCTCTGGGCCCCTTCAAATTCCTCTGCTTTCCAGAGGCCCCAGTTTCTAAACCCCTAAGAAGAGCTACTGAACCTCAATAGCAAGCAAGCTAGGTATACAGGCTGCTCATGGAGACCCACTGAATTCCTGAGTTTGTTTCAAAGCCATGGAAATAGAGGCAAAAATTCTACTCTCCACGCTTTGTGTTCACCTCCAGTAACCATTATAAAACAGTCCCCTAGCAGGTGAAGTGGTGCTCCTCTGGAATCCCAGCAACTGGGGAGGCTGAGGCAGAGGGTGACCATGTAGCAGAGACTGGCTTCAAGATTTCAACTTTACCATGGTGTTAACGTGATATGCATTCAGTAGAAACCACACTTTGCATCTGAATTGTGATCTTTTTCCAGGGCAGGGATATGTCTCAAAATCAAAAAGGACTGGGAGGTAGCTCTGGGGTACAGACAGCATCCCTGGGTTCAATTCCCAGGACTCCTGCACTGCCCCCTGCCAAAAAAAAAATTCTCAGATTTTAAAGCTCAATATCAAAACACCATCATACCATTCTTACTCTTTTAACCCACTAAAGTAAAAATACATTCACAACATGCAGATCCATGCCTTCCTACTCCAGACTACAGGACGAGTCCTCTTTGGCACTTTCCAACTAATTTCTGTGACCCATTATATCTGGCCAAGGCAAATAGCAAGAAAGACTATGGAAAGAATTTTTCTAACACGTTCTTCCCTGACATGAACAGGCCAATCAAAAGAAAAGGAAGCTGGAGATCCTCTGGGTCAAACAGGAGTTTAACACATTCTGTTGCAGGTTGATTATCCCTTCATTGCAAGGCTTGAGGCCCAGAGTATTTCAGGTTCTGGGGTGTTTCCAGATTGGGGGCAGGATATTTTCAGACTTGAGCAGTTGAGCATACACCTAATCCAAAAGTCCAGAATCAGAAAAGCTCTGAAACCTGAAACTGTTTGAGCACATGGATCAGCCTGTATTGTAAGGATGCTCAACTTGCCCCTACAATAAATGTAATTTGGCAAGGTAACCTGTAATTCCAGCAATGTGGGAGGCTGAGGCAGGAGGATTGTGACTTCAAAGCCAGCCTCAGCAATGGTGAGGCTCTAAGTAACTCAGTGAGACCCTGTCTCAAAATAAAATACAAAATAGGGCTGGGGGTGGGGCTCAGTGGTTAAGTGCCCCCAAGTTCAATCCATCATATGCCACATCCCCCTCCTCCCCCCCAAAAAACATAATTTGGTCCTTGCTGTTACATCTGCAATTTCTCCTTCAAGTAAAAATGTGCAGTGGACATCAATCTTCTAGGAATGGAGAAACAGAGGAGTGATATGGGTTTCCAAGAGACAGAGATCTCTCAAGTTCCAAATCTGTCATTGCCTTTGGCCCTGAGAACTTACATGGGCTCTGGTTTCGTCATCTGTAGAACGGGAATAATAACCGTATGGTGCTGCGCCCCTCCCCTGACTCAGGCAATGGCAAGGCCCTACTGAGGTGGATGGCGCAAGGCGTCCATCCTCTGGAGGAGCGCAGTATGTTTCTGGGAATGGGCTGATTTGTTTTTGTATTCCTTTAATAAGTATAGTTGTGATTTCTCATATGACCATTAAGTATGAAGGAAAAATCATGACTTTCCCAATTAATGCAACTACTTCTAAAGCATAGATCTGTTTGCTCTAAATGCAATGATTCAGCTATGGAGTGTAAATTGTTAATGTCTAATGAAAAACTCCCTGTATTCCTGTCAAGGAAGTTTTTGAGAAATTAAATTAAAATCTAGAGAAGATAGATTAGTGCTTAGTACTGGGCAACTTGTTCTTGTCCCTGTGCACAATGGTTTGTGCTCTTACTTTTGTTTGATTAAAAGTAATAACAAGTCAACCACTTGCTGTAACCATGGCACCGGTTCCAGTCAGTAAGTCAAGAAACAATAGTCAAGGTATAGGCCAATAGTTTGGGACATTTGTAACTATTATTAAAAGTTAACTAAGCAGAAACAGCTCAAAACAAAACGCTAACTGAAAGTACAAATGCTTGCTTATGCATAAGCCAAAATACATTCTTCTATTCTAATTGTAACTACGTAATATTTTGTTTCTTTGAATAATGATTCCTGTTTTGTAACCACAAAGTACTGTAAGCCTGCCAAAATGAAAAGTATATATGATCAACTTCACAAGTAAAGATTGGGATCAACACCTTCACTTTGGTGTCTGTGTTGTTTCTCCATCCCCTCTTTCACCGACTCCTCACCATCCGTTCGTCTCCTGAGACCCCCTGTTGGAGCTGGTCTCCAACAGTATGGCCCTCCACAGGATAGTGGTCAGGATTAGATACTGTCTAAAGGAAGAACTCAAAAATTTATAACCATTACCATAATGATTACTAGCCTCCTTTCCTTTGGGCATTCAGAGATTAATTGCAAAAGGCACAGAAAAAACAGACATTATGGGCTTCTGGGCTTAAGAGGCACATATTTTGCAGCATGTGATTCCTAGAAATCTATACAGATGGTCCCCAAGTTAAGATGGTTTGACATGATTTTTCAACCTTACAATGGTGTGAAAGTGACATGCATTCAGTGGAAACCACACTTTTGCATTTGAATTGTGATCTTTTCCCCAGAGTAGTAAATCTCTCCCAAGATGCTGTGCAGCTGCAGGAAGCCACAGCTCCCCTTCAGCCAGGCAGATCAGGAGCTGAAAAATCTATCTTCTACAGTATGCTGACTGGCCCAGCGAGGATGGGAGCCAGGTTAGGGAAGATTGTCAATGGGCAAGATATTCAACCTACGATGTGCTTACTGGGCTGTAGCCCCATCACAAGTCAAGGGACAATCTGATTATAAAAATTGGACAAGAAGCTGAGCACGGTGGCACACACCTGTGATAACAGCAGCTTGGGAGGCTGAGGGAGGAGGATTGTGAGTTCAAAACCAGCCTCATAACTTAGTGAGGCCCTGAGCAACTCAGCAAGACCCTGTCTCTAAATGAAAATTAAAAAGAGCTGAGGATGTGGCTCAGGGGTTAAGCACCCCTGGTTTAAATCCCTGGTATTAAAAAAATAAAAAATAAAAAAAAAAAAAACATTGGACAGGAGTATCAATTTACCTTTTCCAGAAAGAGCTAGAAAATCTTAAGGCAAAATAGACAAGTCATCAGTTTATGAAGCCAATGTTTCTGGAAATTTTTATTTTAAAAATTCAGGTGATTATTAAAAGGGAGGCACTGCAGAATGAGATCGCCCAAATTACTCCACAGGCATATTGGAATATATCACAGTAAATTACACTTTTATGGATAACTACAATGTACCGATTTTAAAAACTAAATTAACAGAAGAAAGATCCATAGACTAGAGGAAGGGGGCTGGGAGAAGGAGGAGGGGAAGGACATGGGCAGTACGGGGCACTGAAATGGAGCCAGTGATGTTATGTGCATTTATGAGTATGTCAAAACGAACCCTGTAAGTATGTGTAACTGTAATGCACGGATAGAAAGATCCAAAAAAATAATTTTAAAAAAATGAATGGAGAGGAGCTGGATTTGTAGCTCAGAGGTAGAGCACTTGAGGCACATATAAATAAGTAAATAAAATAAAGGTCTGGGGCTGGGGTTGTGGCTCAGTGGTAGAGCGCTTGCCTCTCATGTGTGAGATCCTGGGTTCGATCCTCAGCACCACATAAAAATAAATTAACAAAATAAAGATATTGTGTCCATGTATAACTAAAAAAAATTCAAAAAGAAATAAAGGTCTATCAACAAATAAATATTTATAATATAAATATATTAAATATATATTATATATGCATATTATATATTTTTTCTTTTTTTAAATGAATGGAGAGATACACCGTTTTCATGGGGGTGGGGGGAAGGCAAGTATTTTTACAACATGTGGAGTACAGATCTGTCACTGGGCCGGAGACCCTGGGAACACAGGGCCCGTCATCCCCCAACAACACAAGCAGATCATAAGAACACATATAAAAAGAGTAGCAAGTATGCCCTTTTCTTTATGACACAGGATTGTAATTTATTCCTATATCTATAGCCTTAAGACTTAAATAATCATCATCCAAAATGCTTATAAAACAGCCTGTTTTTCCCAGAGGGCAGGTGATCTTTCATCTGTGTGTTTTGCTTCGTAATAAGAAATTGATCTCGCTCTTGCAGTTGGAGATACATCCTTGATAAACAACGGGATCCACTGTTACACAAAGGTATCAGGACTCCACGGGTAAATTAGGAACAGCCATAAATTTACGGCGCAATGGCACTTCAGAGGCAAGAATCGTACTTCTGCAGGGTTGGGGAGGAGACTAGAATCTCGGAGTTGAGACCTGATCCCGGAGACTCTGGGGGCAAAAGCAGGTCAAACATTCCACAAAAGGTTAGAAGGGAAGGGGAGCGGGAAGGAGCAGGTGGGCAGAGGGGTCAGAGCCACTCTGGCAGCTCCAGGGGTCTCTGCAAGACAGGACACCAGACACACTGGACAGGGAGAGTCCACCCCATCCAGTCTGTCACAGTGCCCCTCTCTATCTTCCAGGGCACCCCATACAAAGGGGACAGTCGATGAGGATCTGCTGATTGAACTGTGGGCTAATAGATCTGGGTTGACAGAGTTAGCACTCGCCGCTCTTTTTCTTTTCAGTTGTAAGTAGACACAATACCTTTATATATATACATGTTTATTTTTAAAGTGGTGCTGAGGACCGAACCCAGCGCCTCACAGGTGCTAGATGAGCACTCTACTGCTGAGCCCCAGCCCCGGCCCAGCACTGCCCTCTTGATGGTAGAGAATTAAGGACCAAAAAAGAAAAAGAAATCAGGGGTGGGAGGGGGTGTTGGAAACTGGTTTTCCACTTCTGACTCCAGAGCTGCAGGGGTGTGATCACATATATCATCTTTATCAACTTATTTTCTTTCTTTCCTTGTTTCTCCTTCTGGGCTGCTTGGCAGGCATCCCCCAACCCCCATCTGCAGCTCCTTTTTTTTCCCTTTCTTTGGGGAAAAATGTGTTCCCTCCACTGCAGGCACTGAGACAGCTGAGCCAGAGGCAGGCCACCTTACTACAGAAGCAGGAGACAAGGGGCAGCCCAGAAGTCAGGGATAAGACACAGGATCCAGGCTACAGGGAGTGGACAATGACCTCCTGGGATCACTGAGTCCTGCTGAGTCAGAACGGGTTCATTAGACAGAGCTGGGGACTGCTGACCTGCAGGAAGAGGCCGATAGTGGACAGACCCACCCCACTCTGAGTTTCACTACTCAAGTACCAAGCACCCTTCCTGGCTCCGGGGGATGTGCCATTTCTTTGTCTCTTCCCTGTGACCAACAGGGACTCTCCAGTCTGCCTCTCTAATCCGTGAGCTCCTGAGGACAAGAACTTACACTGCCTTCAACAACCCATATTTGCTTCCTATTATTTACAAACAAATCAACCCAAAGCGACCCTTGCAAACATAAAGACAGTGATATATTGGTCAGGATTGGGCTCCAGGTATGGATAACAGAAAATGACAAAAAAGAATCGATATAAGACAAAACAAGATCCTTCTTGCTGTTTTTCTTTACCAATACGTAGTGTAGAAGTAGGAAGTTTGGGATGGTGGGTCATTCCACAGCATCAAGATTCTTTAAAAAGTTAGGAAAAGGTCTCCAGAGCCCTGCAGGTACATGGTTTACCAAACACATGATTCATTTATCAAATAAATAAATAGGTAGATAGATAGATAGACAGATAGATAGATAAGTAAATAAATAAATAAATAAATGAAATAACTCCCACCGAATTATACAACTTGGAAAACAGAGCCTGGGTCAAAGTTCAACCCCTCGTATATAACCCTCCAGTCTTTCTTTATAACAGAATATTACAGTCCTCTCCAAACTGTTTCCATTTTATGACTGTGCACCCAGTACCAACCTCATGATCCCAAATGGCTGCCTGAGATCCAGTCACCAAGTCCACATTCTAACGGAGCAAGATAAGAAGCAGCAAAAAAAGGATACGCTCCTATCCCATTTTAGGAAAATTCCTGGAAAGTTCCATGTCATTTCCACTTATATCCCACCAACCAGAGCTTAAATCATAGCTAACTCCAAGAAAGGCTGAAGTCTGGTCTTTATTCCAGGTAACTCTGTGCTCACCTCAAAAACAAAGACATTTTTATTATTGAAAAATAAAAATAAAGACAATAAGCAGCCTCTAGACCAGGGCCCAAGGTTCAGTTAATGCAGTGGTATGATGAAAAAAAGGTAAGACGTGGATTCTCCTTGAGGTGTGCAGAAGGACTTCTCTCACAGCTGTAGAGCTCGTACTTTGAAAAGCCAGAGTGGATGTACTAGAGTGGATTTTAGAGATCATTCAGTTCAAACCTCTCATTTGGATATTAATGTTTCATAACTATCCTACTTTATGCCGAAATGTAACGCTATATTTTAAAAATATGGCATTATCATTCATTTTTGACCTCCCGATCCCTTTGTTAATTATTACAACAAATGCTTTAATACCTTTTTTAACATTTAAATCACCCGTGCAATTAGCACCATGTCTAATAACAAATGGGCACCGAGTTTTTGCAGGCCATTTCATAAGAGTGTGGATGCCTCATTGCTGGGTAATAGATAAGGTGACCACCTTTTATGAACCAAAAAATCAGGACACCTGGGCCGGCCACACACAAGGATGGCATTAACCATGGCCAAACCCCAAGGCCCACACAGAAAACCTGGGCCTCCTTCAGACTGCATGCATTGGTCACTTCTGGAAAAATCCTATGATAGTAAATGGAGGGCAAATGATGAAAACTGGAATGACCTTAATACCACTTCTTTGGGAGAAAGGGGGATGTCCATCTCGCTCTCATTCTCTACTGTATGCCTCTCAGGATTTAAAAATTTTTATTGCTTCCAAGATTCTGGTAAAACTCTCTGACAAGAACTCAAAGCTCTGACCCCTAAAGACATGCACTGTAGGAATCAGACAGACACTGGAAAATCCAAACAAAACAACCAAACAACCACAAAATCCTGCCGGGCACAGTGGCACAGGCCTATAATCCCAGTGGCTCTATAGGCTGAGGTAGGAGGATCGTGAGTTCAAAGCCAGCCTCGGCTAAATAGAGAGGCCCTAAGCAAGTTAGTGAGACCCTGTCTCTAAATAAAATACAAAATGGGCTGGGGATGGGGCTCAGTGGTTAAGCAGCCCTGGGTTCAATCCCTGGGACCAAAAACAAACAAACAAACCAAAAAAAAAAAATCCCATCTGATGTAAATCAGCAGGGCAGGGGTGCCTGAGAGTGTTCTAGGTGTTGGCATGAGGTTAATGTGCTGCCTAAAAATTCCATTGCAATGCAGAGAGAGCCAGGGGTCTATTCCCATCACTTCTCACAAAGGACTCTCTCCATCATCTGTGAACACATATAACAATGACATCACACTCCAAAGCCACCACTCAGGATCTTCCACACATGCTCCTTTAGTCTGGCCACAATAAATAAAATGAGAGATCACGCTGGGCTAGAGAAGGAAGGGGTGTGTGGATATTTAGGAACTTAGTAAATCTCTAGTGCTTTCTATTTCTTAAAACAAAAACCTCTTAAGCAACTGTGACAAAATATTTGCATGCCTGGTACATTTTCTCCGTGTAAAAACTGAACAAAACTCGAATTTAAGAAAAACAAAGACAGTGAAACTCAAGAGTAGAGGGATAATGGCATTGATAATATTGTACCTGTAGGAGCAGGAGCCATGTTTTCCCCCTCAGAATGAATCTTTTGAAATTTTAAAGAGGCAAACAGGATGCACTTAACATAAATCCATGTGGTAGCTGGGGAGGAATATTGAGGCAGGATGTTAAGGGAGGGAAGGGAAAGTTCTAGCATAAACAAGGTCCATAAACAAGTGACTCTGACAGACACTCCTTTCTCCATCTCACTAAGCTCCAGTTTACTTTTTAAAATGGAGGTAGTGCCAGGCATGGTGGCGCACACCTATCATCCTAGTGTAGTTTAGGAGGCTGAAGCAGGAGGAGTGCAAGTTCAAAGCCAGCCTCAGCAACTTACTGAGAGGCCCTACGCAACTCAGTGAGACCCTATCTCAAAATAAAATACAAAAAAAGAGCTGGGGATATGACTCAGTGGTTAAGTGTCTCTGGGTTCAGTCCCTAGCACTGCCCCTGGCCCCACCAAAAAAACAAAACAAAACAACAACAACAACAACAACAAAAATGGAGGTGCTAAAATCTAGTCTATTAGGATTGTTGTATTCAGTGCAAAAGATTCAACAGAGAGTCTAGCTTGGCACCTAAGTGTTACCTACAGCTGGCAAAGTATCATCATCGACACCAATGAGCATCATTTAAATACGAAAAGGCTTAAATATGTATTAAACCACTCCAGTGACTAAAAATATTTAAGAAGGAAAAGCTGAAGTAGTTAAGTCCTCCATTTTCATATTGTAGAATTTGTTGGTGTCAAAAAAAAGAGCCTTCTATGATTAATGCATGAACCCTACTCTACAGCTCAAATTTGAAGGGGCCACTCCCAGTCCCCCAAAACTGAAGGGAGAGCTGGCAGCTCCTTGGTAAATACGGGTAACTCCCAGGTCCTCCTCCAAGGTCAGTCCTGGAGCCTGTGGCCTTGGGGAACAGCGCCCCCTACCCCCACTGAGAAATGACAATTCTCAGGCCCCACCCAGACCTCAGGGCTGGACCTGCCCCTCTGTACTTGAACAAAGCCTCCTGGGTGTTCTGACCTGTGCTGAAGGTGGACAGGGCAACAGCTTCAATGACTTCTCATCTGACCCAAAAGATTTCAGTCCTGGGTAGTGGAGAAGGGACACCAGTCAACAGGAGGGACTGCAGGAATTTTTTTTTTGGCAAAGGGTTAGATGGTACACATCTCTCACTTTGTGGGCCAAATTTGCAGGTGTTTATGGAACCATTTAAAACACAATCACCCTGGGCTGGGGATCTAGCTCAGTTGGTAGAGTGCTTGCCTCCCATGCACAGGGCCCTGGGTTCAATCCCCAGCGCCACAACAAGAAAAAAACATAATCACCCAAAGAAGCCAAAGCCATTCCCAGCTAAGGGCTCTACCAGGCAGGAGGTGGCCACCTGATTGACACCTAGCCAAGAGTTGTTCTGGGTCAGGCCCACTCAGATCATGGGCTTCATCTGCTTTCCCTTCTACATGCTGTGCATGAGCAGCAACTACCTCAGGGACCTCAGCTGTAAAATGGGACAGAAATATCTCTGACTCAGCAAGTCCATGGGAAGGACTGAGCACCGGGTGGATCTGGTGAATGGAAAGTGCCAGACCTAGAAAGGCATGGTGCCTGAATAACCTGACCTAGGCTGGCTTCCCCGGAACAGAATCCAAACCTGCCATGCCACGTGACTTGGAATTTTTTTTTTTTTAATTCAATTGGCTTTCTGTTCTTAGGGAAAGTCCCTTCCAAGACAGTTTGAAGTGGAAACATGAAGAATAAGAAGTTTCCAGAACATTCTTCAAAAATCCAGTGGCGGGGTAGAGGTTGTAGCTCACTGGTAGAGTGCTTGACTTAACACGTATGAAGCACTGGGTTTGACCCTCAGCACCACATAAAAGTAAACAAATAAGAGCCAGGCATGGTGGCCCAAGCTTGTCATTCCATTGGCTCTGGAGGCTGAGGCAGGTAGGGTTGAGAGCCAGCTTCAGCAAAAACTAGGCCCTAAGCAACTCAGTGAGACCCTCTCTCTAAATAAAATAGGCTGAAGGGCTGGGGATGTGGCTCAGTTGGTAAAGTGCTTGCCTTACATAAAAGGCGCTGGGTTTGATCCCCGGCACCACAAAAAAAAAAAAAAAAAAAAAAGAAAGAAAGAAAAAGAGAAAAAAATCAGGGCTGGAGATGTGGCTCAGGGGTTGAGTGTCCCCGAGTTCCATCCCCGGTACAATCAATCAATCAATCAATCAAGGTAATGTGTCTATCTACAAATAAAAAAAAAATAAAAGAAACCCAAATGGTATTCTCCACTGAGGATTAAAGTTTTTCACACAGCTCATTTTAACATTTGCAGAGCGCAGACTCGATAAGATAGATTTCAGGAGCAAGGTCTTGGTGAAGACTGTAATGATGTACCTGCCAGGGTGTGAAAGGTGCCCAGTGTCCCTGGGTATTTGGTAAAATCCTCTGCTGGGTGTGTTTGTGAAGGTATTTTTGAAAGAGGCTAATATTTGAATCTGTGGGCTGAATAAAGGAGAACACTTCTGTAGTGTAGGTGGGCCTCATCTAACCAGTTAAAGGATTGTATAGAACAGAAAGGCTAATCCTCTCCTAACAGGTAATTCCTCTTACTTGACCACCTTCATGTTGTGAGCCTTCCTGGCCCCTGCCTTCAGACTGATATTGAAAACTCAGCTCTACTTGAGTCTTAAGGCTATTGAACTTGAACTGGAATGATGCCACTGCAATCATGAATAGCTATGTGCTCTATAAACTATGGAATACTATGCAGCAGTGAACTATGATGCAACTACTATCCACTATCTACACAATAACAATATGAACATACTATTTGTGTAACATAAAAATTATTTCCCCATAGGTAAATGGCCACAATTCAAAACAATTTTCTCTGAGAGGGTTCTGGAATCAGAAAGAGTAGGTCTAGTGTATTTTTCTATTTTTTTTTCAAATTTTCAAACATCATTGTATTCATACATCACTTTATTTAATTTAAAAAATCCAACATATAAGATAAAATGCAAAGAAACCGTGGGGATGTAATGTTCACACTCATTCTCCAAGCACCAAATTACGATGCAACACAGCTATAGATGCTCTATCACTATATGTTTTCCAATGATTAGTAAGAAAAATAGGTCAGAGCCTTGGTTTAAACTGCAGACACAGCTCATATTGGGCACTTAATCATGGGGACCTCTCCCAGATAAAGCATTCTCCCAAGATAATTTTTTAAATAGGATATTTTAACAATAGGTATCCCCCAATTCCAAAAGCTCTCCTTAAGTCTGAAAGGCAAGGCATTTCAAAGTGTCGACAGATCGCAAGCAATTAGTCTTGTCTGCTTTGGCAGGGATCACATGCCCCACATTTCAATCCTTAGCCCCTCTCTGGCCTGGGGATAGGGATGATGAGGTTGGGGATGGGGAAAACATAATTGTCCCTTGAGACACATGCCAGCAATAGGAAACAAGATGCAGACTGAGAGGTTTAGATAGGTGACTGCAGTCATGCTAGCTACTTAGGGAAAGGTTAAAAGCAAAGGATGCAGTGGCCACACCTGTAATCCCAGCCGCTTGGGTGGCTGAGGCAGGAGGATTGAGGGTTCAAAGCCAGCCTCAGCCACGTAGTCAGGCCCTAAGCAACTCAGTGAGACCCTGTCTCTAAATAAAATACAAAGGATGTGGGAATGTGGCTCAGTGGTTAAGCACCTCTGGATTCAATCCCTGGTACCCAAAAGAAGAAAAAAAACACCCTCGCCCAGGGGCCACCCAGGGCCAGGCCCCTGTGCCCACACCTCCAGCAGCGGGAGTGCTCTCCTGGCAGAGCTGCCAGGCTTGAACATGACATCATGGGTCTGCTTGGAGAAAGGACCACAAAAGCAGAGCCTGTTCACAGGAAGCTAGGGAAACAGAACTGCAAATGGGCAGGGGGCAGCACTGTCACTGAGGTCAGGAGCAAGGGCCATGCAGAAGCGACAGGAAGGAGGTGGGTACCTACCTTACCTGAATGACCACTGCGAAAGCACATCCATAATTCAACAAGAGGCCCAATGGGAACAAACAGACTGTGCTACCTGGGGTTTTCCCCCCATCAATAGGACAACCAGGCAGGGAATTCGAGCTTATTCAAAGAACTGGTGGTGGGGGGTATTGAACCAGACATGCTTTACATGGAGCCATGTACCCAGCCCTTTTTTATTTTTATTTATTTATTTTTAAACAGGGACTTGCTGAGGTGCTGAGGGTGCTACCCTCAACTTCGCAACCCTCCTGCCTCAGCCTCCAGAGTCACTGGGATACTCGACCAGCTCAAAGGACATTTTCTTGAAGGTAACAGTCAATTTGGGCCATAGCATTTAGAAGCTAATTGAACCTAAGACCAATGGTTCTCAAAAGGGAGGAGGAAGTGGGGTACAATTCTGTCCCCTGCTTGGGACACTTGGCCATGCCTAGAGACATTTTTCATGGCCACACTGGAGGAATTGAGTGTACCGAGAGAGGTCAAGGATGCTGCTAAATGCCCTACAAGCACAGGACAGCCCTCCACCACAATTATGTGACACAAAGTGTCAAATAGTAGAAAGAAATGGCACTCCCTCACTCAAAGCACCAACAGTATATTTTTTTTCTGCTATGCAATCAAGTTTTCATTCATCCACTTTTGTTCCTTCCCCTCCCTAATGCCTTTATTTAAATTTAAATTTCTTCCTAAATTTAAAACCTAACGCCTTATCTTGGACTTTTTGGGATGCTTCCATCACCCTCTCCTCCCTACACAGTTTGCAAACAATCTCTTATGTTCATGAAGCCACTTTAACGATCAAATATTTTATATTTACTGCCCAATGGAATCTAAATCATTATCATTATCATTAACCAACTGCTCTGAAGCATGAACCAATCTAGTGCAAACACTGAGCAGAGAAAAATGGTTCCCAGTCATGGGCATCCAACAGTGGCCAGATAAACTCAATGAAAGGAGGACAATATGGTTAGACGGCAACCTCATAACCAAGAGAGAGTAGGTATCTGCCATTTTATTTGTTTTCCCAAGAGGCTGATACAAATATATAGATAATGTTTAGCCAAAATTGGCTAACCCAATGACCGGAAAACACAGCCAATTATTTGGAGTAAGTTTATCCAACCTGGGAAGATTGCATACCACAATCAACAAATTTACCAATCAGATGAACTTCTATCCCAAGAATGAAGAGGATGCATTCTTCAATGACTCATTTGAATTCTATTTATAAAAAGTTATTAAACAACCAGGATCAAAAATATCCGTAGGGTTTGTTGTTGTTGCTCTTGTTTATTTTAGACTTGATATAGGATTATATCAGTTAACTGCAGAGAATTTATTTCATTTAGATAAGTAAAAGAAAAAGTTTTGTTAAGTATTAGCAAAACAAAACAAAACAAAACAAAACCCTACAATTTCTTCTTTCTTTCTCTCCCCTTTATCCTCCTTCTATCTCAAGTCTATAACTTTCTGAAAAAATGCATGGGTGCACAAACACACCTATGTATAATTTTTAGAAGATACTTAATCTCTAATATGAATCACTGTATTTTTTTTTAATGTTTTGGTTTGGGACTTTTATGGTTTTGGTTTTGATGAGACATATCATTCCTGTTCAGTTCAATGAGACCTGTTAAGACTTATACTAGTTACTGAATCAGGTAACGAGTACTCACATAACTAGGACTTGTATTCAAGTAACACCACATGAACAGAACAGAGATGTCTGTACAGGTACCTGTATGACTTATTCTTCCCACAGCATTGACATACAAGACAACTCATGTGCCTCTTATAACACACTTATCATATTAGCATTCCTACTGAACAAAGTGCTCACAATGGAAAAACCTTTACCTGTCCTAATGAGCTGGGGGTCTTGCTGTAGTCTGAATATGTTTTCCCCCTCTGAATCTCATGTTGAAATTTGATTGTCAATGTGGTGACATTGAAATGTTGGGTATTTAAGAGGTGATTTAGAAAGGTTAAAGCTTTTGTTGTAAGGCTGGGTGATTCTCCTGGTAGTGAGCCATCACTCCTATAAGACTGGTTTAGCTATCCTGAGAGCAGGTTGTTATACAGTGAGGCCACCTTTAGTGTTTTGTCCTTTCTATACACAGCCTCTTTCTATTCTGCTTTCTGCCATGAGTTGAGGCAGCCTGAGGCTCTCGCTAAACAGATGCCATTACCATGTTAGTGGACTTCCTAGCCTCCAGAACCATGAGTCCAGATAAACCGCTTTCCTTTATAAATTACTCGTACACTTTGATTTTTCACAGTTCTGGAGGCTGGGAAGTTCAAGATCAAGATCCTAAAAGATCTGACATCTGATGAGGGCCCTCTTCTGGGTTTGTAAACTGACATCTTGTTATGTCTTCACATGGCCTTCCCTTGGTACATTCAGGTTGATACAGTGAGAGATATTTTTTTCTTCTTCTTTAAGGACAATATTCCCATCATGAGGGTGCTACTCTCGTGAATTAATCTAACTCTATTTTACTTCCCAAAGGCCCCACTTCTTAACATCTCCATGCGGGGTACTAGGGCTTCACCATATGAAGTTTGAAAGACACAAATATTTACTCTATGACATTTCCTGAGGACCAGAAGACCAGAAATCTACTTAGTTGCTCCCCAAAAGTCATGCTTTTTTCTGGTTCTCAGCAGCCATGTGTGTCAAGTTCACATTCCTTGACAATCTGAAGAAGTGAAGGTTAAGGTTCAACAATTTAAAAATTTAGGGACACTTCAAATTATTTTTTAAAAAAACAGTCATGAGCAAGTAAATATACAAACACATATTAAGTATTTTTAGAGAGCAAAATATATGTACAGTATTGAGAGAAATATATATATATATATATATATCAGCCAAGTGTGTAATTTCTTTTCTCTCAGTCCGGTCCCAGTTTTCCTCACTTTCAGGTACAAAGTAGCTTTACTACACTTCAAAACTGAGACTATGCCAAGGATGACAAACATTTTCTATATTGTGTTCAAAACATGGACATGAAAATCAGTATCCAAGTGAGAAAGAAATCTGTTTTGTTTTGTTTTGTTTTCTTTCTCTCTTTTTCTGTTACTGGGAATTGAACCCAAGGGTGCTCAATCACTGAGCCACATGACCCTTTTTAATATTTTACTTAGAGACAGGGTCTTGCTGAGTTGCTTAGGGCCTTACTAAATTGCTGTGGCTGGCTTAGAATTGGCGATCATCCTGGCTCAGCCTCATGAGCTGTTTGAATTACAGGTGTGCAGTGCCATGTCTGGCTGTTTTCCTTTTTTATTTTTTTTTTCCTTAGCTTTTCTCACCCCTTAGAAGATCCTCTTCAAAGCGAAGATGAAAGACTATTTAATTAGCCATTTAGTAGTATTTGAAAGATAAGGAATTGGATGAATAATCAGTGTATACATTAGCAAAGACATTGGAAGCTTCTTCTCAAGGAGGATAAACTCGGCCCAAGATTTGTTTCAGATGTCAGAACCCAGCAGCTTAGACCATGTCTCAAAATGAAAAATAAAAATGGCTGGTAAGGTAGCTCAGTGGTAAATTTCTCCTGGGTTAAATTCCCAGTAGCCCTCCAAACAAAGAAAAAAGCAAAACAAATCATAACCTTCAGATACACTGAGAAGTTATGAAAAGATTTACCATTTACAGACTGATAGATACTTCCTGGGGAGAGTCTACCTGGCCTTCAAAACTGGGGTGGAAATGGCTGGAGGCAGTAAGAAAGAGACTTGTTCAAGCTTTAATTTTGGGGAGGTGGTAAGACTACAGTGAGCTGTCCCTTGTAGGGAAAGGGGTTGGCATAATTTGAATCTCCTTTCTGCACCAAAGAAGAAAGCACCCAAATCTTTTTGTCAGTTTACCCAGATGTTGGGTAGAAGAGGAAGAGAGAGAGGTGAGGCTTAAAAACTGTCAGTAGTCAAGGGTCATAAGAAAAAAAAAAATCAGACTATTATAGAAGGTTAAATTCGGCTCTCAAGAAGCCTTAAAATATAATTGTCATTGCAAAGAACAGGCAAAAATTTAAAATAACAAAGACAAAAAAATGCTGTTCCTGGGAAGTAGTCAAATCTGATTAATTATCAAAATATGTTTCAGATAATGCATCATATAGGGACTTTGAAGAAGGCCAAATTTTGAAGTAACATGGGTTTAGAAACATTCCAGAAAGTAGATGAATTAGAAGAGCTTCAAAATGATCAGGATTTGACTAGGACATGCGAATAGGGGAAGAATATTCAGGCAAAATTCCCTTCTCAATTCCTATTAAAAACATATCCATTTTTCTTTCTTTTTTTTCTAAGATCTAAGTATATTCAGTACACACACAGACAAAAATCATCTTTGAACAAAATTTATGATAGAAAATATGGCCCACTGTGCATAGAATGTTCAGACAGAGACAAAGAAAAATATATTTTAACTTTTGAATTGAGTATTTATTATTTTTATGATTGCTTCCTTTTTTTCCTCCGTTCATTTTCCCTTTGCTTAGTTGTTTGGTGATTCTCACAGACAGGTGGGAAGGTGGGTAGCATAGATGTCCACACCATAAAGCAGCTTTCCCTGGGGTCAAAGCAAATCACTGCATAAATCAACATACATGAGAATTTCAGAGTCCCTGGGCCTCAGGAAGACTTTTGAAACTGACATGCTGGAGCTTTTGAAGTGGCCTTTGTGTAATTTGCAGGGTATTCTCAGCATCACTCCCTCTCTACTTCCTACAGAAATGTTAGAAAACTTCAGACAGAAGCTTTTGCCTTTGAAACTTGTGGATATTTTTCCACCCACAGCTTTGTTTTTGAACCTCAACTGCCACAAGCCACTTTATAAACTGGATCGCCAGAGCCCAGGGATAGTGCACCCTCCCCAGACAAATGCCAAGAAAATGTTGCCGAAGAAATCTCCTGGTAGTCTCCCCCTACCCTGCAACAAGGATTTGGAAAGGACTCCAAAGCCCTCCCTTTTCTCAAAAACTGGGCCCACAGGGTCTGGAATGATTTGTAAAACACATCAAAAGGAATCAAGATAAAAACTGTACATACCCTCTGGCAGGGTTTTATGGATTCATACACAATTTCAGTGGGCATTGTGTGGCTCTGTGGGGGGAATTGAGCTGAAGGAGATTCTTTCCTTGTTTTGTTATTTATTTATTTATTTATTTAGAAAAACAATCCCCCCCTTTGTTATTTTTTAGTTGCCAAGTTGAAAAAAGTATGTTTTACAAAGGATCCTCATTTAATGTATTTTAGCTTGTGTGATCACTGGGACAATGAGGTAAAAGGAGTTAAGAAAATAATGTGGTGAACACCCTTATGAGCCAAAGTTCATTTCTAAAGGAAAGTCCTTACTCTTGGAAACTATCATATTTTCTATCTCTTTTCCTTGCCTGGCATAAAGTGGCTAAGCACTTGTTCAGGCTCATTCAACCCATATGTCTTGGTGGTTCATATTTCTAATTTATTTTCTGAGAATACAAAAATCGAATATAACATGTTTTCTGGAAGCTTTCAATTTCATGTGGAAAATAGTTTTATCATTAGATAATTGTAAAATAGTTTTATAAATGTGATGAGATGTATGGGTTAGTGGTGACGAGAGTGAGGGAAGGAAGTCTTGTAAGAAAGAAAATTACCAAAATGATGTGTCATTTATCTAGGTCAGTGTCATAAGTGAGCTGTGCTATTAACATAGACCAATACCTTTGTGACTTTCCACAATGTCAGAATTTACTGAATAACAATAAATTCACAGGCTACACCACTTTCATGTGTGGCAATTCCTGACACACTCACGAGTCACGAGTCACCTGATGGTCATAAGCCAGGCAAACACATGTTCTTTTATTCTGATCTTAATTTCTAATAACCATACTGTTCTGGTCACACATCACATTTTACACATTATTCTCTCTCTTTCTCTCTCTCTCTCTCTCTCTCTCTCTCTCTCTCTCTATATATATATATATATATATATATATATATATATTTTAGCTTGGGTGATCACTATATATATTACAGAATATATATTATAGAATATATATGTACAGAAAAAAAAATATATATATATATATATATTACAGAAATGCTAAGAAAGGGTGAAGGCAGCCACAGGAGTTCAGGAGATTGAATTGAAAGCAAAGGCAGAGAGCTGATAAGAATGCAGAGTCACTCTAGGTAGTCAGATAAGATTAGGAACCACCCGAGGAACTTACTCAAGGCACAGAGCTGTCAAAGCACAGAAATTATTCTAGGCCAAGGTCCAGACCGATGGCAGTTTCAGAGTGTTAGCTCTAGATATCTGCATAGAGTGGGCCATGCATGATCATCAGGGGCAAGAAAAACTGTGCTCTGTTGAAGCCCCAGAACAGAGATTCAGAAGTTCATTGCTATGTGATTTTCCTGGACAAGGTTCATGATGACTGATAAGATGACAGGGTCAGGGTGCCTCTGTGTGAGTCTTGGGGTTTTCCTTGAGACCTCAAGTGAGAGGTTTGTTTCATTCTATAATCTGTTGTGTTTGATAAGCTATGGGTCTGGCTTTTCTGATATGAGTTTGATACTTCCATGCATCCATGTACTTCTGATTAATTCGATAAGTTCACAGGTGGTCATTTTGGCTAATGTAGTTAATTTATTTATCAGTTTTGCCTTATGGTCATGCTAGGCAGATTGTGGTGGTTTACTTATACAAACACGGTGTATAGTTATTCCACTTCAGCACTTAAAATGTAGAAGCTTATGGAAAAGTACTGCTTTATAAAATGGAGTCACACAGGTTTATGCTTAAGTATAAAAAGTATGGTACTATGCATCATGGAGTAACTCAGAGCAGGGTACAGCCTGCTCTCCATAGTCAGGCAAAGAGTTTTTAGCAAGGACTCATCTTTCTCCTTGCTCATTATTGACAAAGTAGAAATACACACACATACACACCCTTATGTATTATATTTTAAAGTGATGGGCAAGTAATTACAAAAGTAATTATTTCAAAATAATAATAATAACTTTCCAGCACTTTATTCTCTCTCTCTTTTTTGCCATAGATTTTTTAAAAAAAAATTTATCCTTTGTAGATATGCATGCCAGTTTTGGGCTGGGATTGTTGCTCAGTGGTTAGAGCATTTGCCTAGATATGCATGTCAGTTTTATTGTCTTTCTCTAAGACTTACTTTGACCTTGTATTTATAGGGATTCTTATTTTGAAATAAAAATAAAAGTTTAGTAGACATATAATCACAAATCACATCAAGAATAGAACATTTTGATTTCCAGTTTTCTTAATTTAAAGCAAGCATTCTTTTTAACAACATAAACTTTCACCAGGAAAGATTTTATTGAAGAAGAGACAATAGGAAGTTCCAGGTGGATGGAGCAGATATGAGCCAGGATTTTCTGAAGATAAACATTTGGGTATTTTGATTAAGTGAGGAGTTTAGAACAAACAATGACTGGTGTTGATGGCCTAGAGATGAAAACATCAAAAATAGTTTTCAGAGTAGAGTGAGAACACAAAGCACACTCAAAGAGGAGAATACAAAAGAGTGATATGAAATGGAGTGAATTGTAGAATCTTAGGACTTGAGCACACTGATAAAGAGATCCAAAACAGATGGGGATGTTGCCTGAGAATTACAAGTGGAGAATTTTCAAAGGAAGAAAAAAATGGGGAAGAAGTTACCTGGGAAGCAGGAAGTAGTATCCTTTTCCGAGAAAGCAGGAATGGAAGAGTCAAATTAGAAAACTGAATATATTCCTGAGAACTTGTTTGGGGATTCCAGCAAGGGAATATAGCTACTCATCTAACCTTGGCATAGAATATTCTTCCATGAGGGGAAGATCATCCTCCTCCACGGAGCACAAATCTTTAGGACAGATGCACATGGAGCCATGATAGAACAAGACACCACACATAGCTCATTTGATTAGCTTGGCCACCTTAGGGCTCAATGGGGTGAGATGTTGCAATCAGATCATTCCCACATCCCTCAATATATTCCTAAAACCAGCAAGCTGACATCTTAAATTTTCCAAGCACAATGTTACACAGAGAGAGGTGAGCAAGAATTATTCACCAAGTGGTCTAAAGCAAAACAAAGAACCTTAAGAGGGAGCATCATGTCAGAGTGGGAGGAAAGAGCCTTAGCTAGCAGTCACTTGGTTTTGAATATTTTAGGAGATGGGGCTAGAGGGACAGAAACAGTGAGTGTAACATCTACAAAACATTTGGCTCAGCAATTAGAAATTTATTTGCTCAGTCAAAATATATTTATGTAGTATACAGTATACACATTCAGGCCTTACTCTTATTCATGGAACAGACATCATTCTTGCTCTTCTGGAGTTTAAAATTGATATTGTGAAATGCTTAATGCAAATAATTTTCTAAAAAAAAAACCTAATAAGTTTTAGTCCGTGTTTTTTCTGGTGTGCTAAAGCCTAATTCTTGTATACACTGTAAATCAAGAGAGTCCTCAGAGAATGTTACATATTTTCTAAACCTATGTTTACATCTGCAGATGGGGATGACAATACAGTGTGAACTGTATTATTTCCCATACGACAATATGTGTGAAAGCACATTTAAAGCAAGTAGCTTTTTACTATAGAAAGTGATTGTTATTAGTGGTACTGTTTCTCAGACAATCAAGGATAAATATGCCTGAGGAATATAAATTGTTACTTTAGAGCAATGCGATACTACAATTTTCAAGATTTTTTTTTTTAATTTAGGGAATAAACTGATTACTATTAACATTGCAATATGTGGAATTATTAGAAAATAATTAAATAAGGATAAAAATACATTGTTGAGCAAGCTATATACATGTAACAGATACTAAAAGAAGAAAAATGACTTTGAGGTTTAGTAAGTTTTTTTTATTATTGGTGTTTCTTTTCTTTTAAATTTTGGCCATCTGACAAGTAATTCATTATTCTATGTAGGGAAGATAAGATAAGGGACTAGAATATGAGGGTGGAATTCAGACTAATTGGCAGTTAATGTATTCATGTGGCTTAGAAAGAAATGGGAACAGTTTTAAGAAACCTTCATTCATGTCATCTAGCACTAATTGGTGGTAAAACAATCTACATATAGAAATGAAATTAGAAACCCAGTGGGGAGAAAAGTCAAAGCTAAAATGAAAGCAAATTGCATAGCAAACATTAGTTACATTATGATATCAAATAAAGGAAAACAGTATCAAGAAATTAATGCCACAGGAGCAAAAGGAAGAAATTTGATTTCTATTTGCATGTCAAAATTCCTTTTACTTAGATGCAAATCTGAAGGCCTAATATTTGACCCTTCTGGATTTCTTTCCCTTTCCCCATTAGTTTAATTGTCTGTATCTTAAAAGCTAACAAACATTATTTTTAAATAGTTTGATGAAATAATTGTTCCATTATGAAATTCTATGAATATCTTCCTAGCATCATCACATGACAGAAGAAGAGAGAAATGGTATTTATTATCCCAAGGAATATTTAGGATAGATATTTGGGCAAGTTTTAAGCCATGAAGTTCCAGGATTTAGAGACTGGGTGACTATCTCCTCAGAGTTTGACTCAGTGTTTGTCTCTACAGAATAAAAACCAGTAGGTGACCACAAGGGGGAGGGTGGGGGATGGCCAGTTATTGTACTAGCAGAGGATACTCTTAATTATTGTATAGAAAATATAACAACATTTCATGTGTACTGATTGTTTTGCTTAAGGAAACATTCTTTCATACATGTGAATTTTTGTTTGCATAAACTATTGGAAAAATTGTGAAAGGTACACAATTAAAGTTAATTTCTGCAGAGAATAACAAAAAAATGTGTCAGATATTACACTAATGTTATTGCAATTTCTGAACTCAAACATTTGAATTTAGAAACCATTTTTTTGTTTATAAATTGATTTATATTTCAGCTACTTTTTCCAGATCCTTTTATTATCTTCATTGTTTTCTAGAGAATGTTTATTACTAATACTAGTCAAATGTTTTAATGTTTAATATTTTCCCATTTCTATCATAACATCAATTTATTTTCTTCCATGACAAAAACAAATGCAAAACCAAATGATTATTCAAATGTTGGATATAGGAAAAGAGCAGAATGAACTGCTGGAGTAAAATTATATTTTAATGTGCTGGTGTGATTATTCCTGGAAGTTTTTTCTGCACATGTTTGAGCATTCGTATTTGCAAAATTGAACCTCTGAATTTCTCACAAAGGTCTGTCTTATAAAAGTTATACTCTTTGGATTTATAAGATTACAATTTTAATTTTATTTGCAAATAATTTTTTACATTTATGCTGAATAACATATCTAACAAAACTGAATCTCATGGGACTTGAGCTCCATATCATATAATGGATATTCCTTTCTTTGTTCACAATGTGACTTTCCATAGTTTTTTTTAGTTCCTAATATTTATTTTCCATTAATTTATCCAAAATCTTGGTTATGAAACTGTGTATTATAGTGCTCAAGGTGCCACAGTTAGTTCCCAGGGATGCTTCAAGATATTTTCAATCACACAATTTCAATATTTAATAGATTATTTATCTTTCTAATGTTTGAGTTTCACATGAATTTTATGACAAAAAAACAAGTATTACATAATAGGCCACATGAAGTTAAAGTACTGATAGATGTTATCAGACCAAAGTTTGTTGTGCTCAACAAGTGCAAATATCCATCCCATTAATATGTAATGGTGATTATTTTAAATGAAATATTTCTTTTATTTTATGTGCATTAATGTATCACACAGCTAATATGCTTTAAAACATGAATACTTATTTACTTACTCAGACCTAATTTCATAATAAGTGGACTAATTACTTATTCATTTTGTTAAGAGTATTGCAAAACAATTATGAGATAATAGGATGTCATTACTAGGAAATATTGGGAAAGTTGGTCTAAAGAGTTTAAAATAAAATTTAATATGTATTGTTTTTTTTGAGAGAGAGAGAGAGAGAGAGAGAGAGAGAGAGAGAGAGAGAGAATTTTAATATTTATTTTTTAGTTTTTGGCGGACACAACATCTTTGTTTGTATGTGATGCTGAGGATTGAACCCACGCCGCATGCATGCCAGGCGAGCCCGATACCGCTTGAGCCACATCCCCAGCCCTTAATATGTATTTTAAAAGTCATAACACAAGATAATTCAGTCAGGTATAAAATTTTGGGATTGTAAACTTTTCTTCTCTAAACATTATAGATTCTTTTTCATTGCTTTAAAGCACTGAATGATGAATGTTACATAGAAGTTAAAAGTATATTTCATTTTGAAAATCTTTTTAGTGTTAATAAAATGAATATTGAATTTCAACACAAAACTTGACAAAATGGAGATGATAAGCTATCTCAATTTCTATAATAATAGATTTCTCTATATTCAAGCATTGTTAACCTATAATTTATTAACCCATTTTAATAGTATATATATTTATTCAAAGGGCATTTTGTGGAAAGAAATCATAATTTTCATTCATTTTTCAGTGAATTCCATGATCTATCCTACTTTCTATTTTTCCCACCAAGATTAATCAATAATTTTTTTCTGATTCATACACTCCATTTTATTTCTTTACATTTTTATTACAAACTTTCTTTTGTGATAAATAAATTGAAAAAAGAAAACATGAACATATTTTTCTAATCTATTCAGTTTTCTTACTGGATGAAAGTAAAAATGGAGTACAGGACATCAAAAGATAATCTCTCTGGTGATTTCAAGCATTGTTTTCCTATGCAGCAAGATCAGGTCTAGAAACCAAGTTATTCAATACCTATGACCACAAATGAGAAGCTTGAAATATTCACAGAAAGAAAAGATTATATTGACATGATTTTTATGGGAAAATCAATGTTCTATTCTCCATCTTGACCTATAAGGCCAATTGCCATTCTTCATAGGTCCCAGAGACTCTGTGATTCTGGCAATGCCTGTGCTGCTACAACTCAGCATGTAGAATTCTTTGGTATTCATTTAAATTACTCATTTGGTTTCCCAAGGGCCTCTACTTCAGTTTCATTTTGACTTTCAGGCATCACTGAACCAAAAATAAAAAGCAAAGAACAGCCAAAACCATAGAATCTCATTTTATTTCAAGATTGAATTGGGGAATTTGCAACAGAAATGATCTTGACACAAAGGAATGCTCAGTATTGTTGGAGGTGCTTGTAAAAGCCTAGATCCTTTTTCAGGAATTGAGCCCAATGATTTGGTTGATAACAAAGTGAAGAAACCAGGTAAATATCAGGTGATTATCACCTGGTTTGGAGTTTTGCTGCAAACATTTTGCAAAGCTCTAACTGCAATGTGCATTAGTCATGCTACTGGAGCAGAAAATCGATAAAATGAGGTTCCAAAAATAAAATATTCTTTTGGAATGTTGCTCTGAACTAATTAGCAATGACTCATTTAAAAGGACTTACCTGTCATTAGGGGGAAAAAAAGATATTTACAAAAATCAGTTTCCAGACAAAACATTTTTTGTGATTGAAAGGGGGAAAAAAGATTAAAAACTTTGATTCACAAAGTGACTTTTATTTTGACAATAAATAACACAGAAGTCACATTGTGAAATGAGAAACTTAATCATTTTTCTGTCATGTTATTTGTCAAAATATACAGTAGAAAAAATGATAACTCATAAATAAAAAGTAACTTTATTTCTTTTTGCTATTTGGAAGATATAAGGGGAGAAAAAAGCTTCATTTGTTAATGATTTTGGATAAACTACCACACATATTGAAAACAGATCACAATTGCTTGATTTTGAATTTTGTTTGAAGTTAAACCTTAATTTTCTAATCTTTCCACAGAGGTAAAAATTATTTTTAACCAAATAATTTATGTTACATTTTTAAGGTAAAAATTAATACTAAATTATATTGTCTCCTTATGGGGTAATATTTCTACCTTATATGGAAACAAATGCTTATAATGCTTATAAATGTATTTGGATATTTATTCAACATACATATAAGTATATATGAAAAATATATGAATCCTAATATTTTGTAGTTAGTGGATGACTTGAATTTAATATTGCACACTTTTTAAAATATAGATGTTTTTTAGATGTTGATGGACCTTTATTTTATTCTTTTATTTATATGTGGTGCTGTGAATTGAACCCAGGGCCTCATACATGCTAGGCCTGTGCGCTATCACTGAGCCACAACCCCAGCCCCATAACATTGCACCCTTTTAAATAATGGAAAATCTGATGGATTTCTTAGTGTGAGTATTTTTCCATTACTGAAAATTGCATTAAAAATATGGAAATTCCTTATTGTTTAGAAATAAATGTCTGACAGATTCACAAAATATTCATCTCTGAAATCATTCCCAGTAAGAAAGGTCATGAGGATCCACAGAAGAAGAATTTTAGATTGTTACATTTAAATACTTTGACTTGAAAATGAATACTTAAACTGGCCTTCAAATAATAGCAATGCTTTTTATAGTGTGGAATCTCTCAAAACAAAAGGACAACAATAATTAAGAGCATTATAAATTTGTAATAACTATAGATAGGTAAATAGTATGGTGGTTACTCTTAGTTGTCAACTTGACTAAATTAAGAAACTCCTAGACAATGGTGAAAACACATATCTTGGTGTGTCTGAAGCTGTTTCCAGATAATGGCCTGTGGCTCAGCAAACCAAGGGGTAAAGACCCACCATGAGCTGAGCAGCAGCATCTAATAGACTTTTGGCCTGGTGGAACAAAAAGAAGAGTGAAGCCCTATACACCTGTGTTTTATTGTTTTGGTAAGAACAAAGCAGATCCAGGTAATTCATCCATATGAAGATCTGGAGAGAGGAGGATCTAGGCAATAGGACCGAAGAAATGAAATAATGTAAGGTGAGTCAGGAGTGGGTAGGCAGTAGAGTATTGCAAAATCTTACCCATAGGAAAATAGCCAGATTCTGATTATGTTTGTCATAAAGAAGCTGTGGCTTCAAACTTAGGAAGAAGAGAGTTGTCATGACACTTACCACACTTGAACACCAAAAGAAACCATTTTTATTCTTCTGTTCACAGTTATTTAATCCTACAAATAAGTAGAACAACTGACTATAAGCAAGACATTCATTTCTTAGCTTACAGTCGAAAAAAGCAAGGGTACACATATAAGGCTTCTGGACCTATAGAGTAACAAACAGCTTTATATCCCAGATAATTTGAGAAGGATTACCAATCTTTTGGAATTTAATTTTGGGATCAATTACAAATCAGAATCTTTTAGAAGGGAAGAGAACTTTCAGAAATTTATTTTTAAAATATGAGTTTTAAAGAATTCTAAGCCTGAGAACTGACAAATTAAAATTTTACTATCCAATTTAACTTAACTGAATGAGTCAAAAAATCAGAGGAGGGGTAGATGAAAGCTGAGAAAAGAACAGTGGTATGAGCAAAAGGGAGAATAAATATATGAAGCATAAATTGCGTCAGATACAGGGCTACAAAATGAACTGATCAGAGAGTAACTACATGAAACATATTTGGTTTTTAATTTACCTTGTGATAATATAGGATTTTATAAAAGTTTGTTTGCAAATTAGTTTAAATCTATTCAGGATTTTTTAAAATATGTCATTTCAACCAAGAATTGACTCAATAAGAAAAGACATACTAATGACAAATGGTAATATATGCATTTGGGAAAGGTGCCAATGTTAAATCCTGCCTTATTTAATATTTTAATGAATTAGAAATACATGAGATTGTGGATCAAATTAAATTGGGGTGATTCTAATCCCTCAGGGACTGGGTAAATCTTCTCTGCTCGCATATTGGAGCTTTTCTTTCAGCTTTCTTTCTTAACATCTGTAATTTCATTCTAACTGGCTGTGTCTTGAATAGAGGTGAACAGGCAAAGCTAGATGGGAGGAGGATCAGGATTCATGAACTCCTGGGACCCATTTTCTTATTAGTTAGTAATCTTGAACAAATCACATAGATTCTTGGTATCAATATATTCTTATATATGGGACAAACAATGTTTTTCTTTTTTTTGTAAAGAATTTGTTATTATATTAAAATTTTTAAAAAATGTTCAGACCCCTTTTTTTAAGTACATCAGGAGACTCAGGAGTAGTACTACTGTTCCATTAATATTATTGTTTTCCCTCTTTTTAAAATGTCTGTGGACCAAATTGCTAATTTCTTCAGATAGGGAAAGGGAGCTCAGAGAGACATGAAGGCAATTGTTTGAGCAAACATGTGTAATCAGTCACAAAGTTAAGTCTATCCTACATCAAATGTTCTAATTCCTCCATCAGCACTCTTTACATCTTACCCATGAACCTTTGTTTTTGTACCCTTACTTTATTCTAAAACTTTCTTTTGCTTTAAACCTTATGGTAGATATAAAGGTATTGTGTTTTCATCACTTTATTCTTATTAATTTGTTATATATTTTTTGGTACTAGGGTTCAAACCCCAGGATTACTCTACCACTGAGCAACCTCCCTAGCCCTTTTTATTTTTTTATTTTGAAACAGGGTTTCACTAAGTTGCTTAGGATCTAGTTAAATCGAAAAAACAGGCCTGGAATTTGCTAATCCTCTTTTCTGAACCTCCTGAGTTGCTGGGATTGAAGGCATGCACAACATCTGCCTTTCTAATGATTTTTAGGATCCATAGGCAAAAGCTTTAAACATTTACCTGTAAAGTCATATTTATTGACTGTTCTTAACTGAGAGGTCAAATCATTAATAAAAATCTAAAATTTAATAAAAATCTAAGATTTCTTTTTCCTTCAAATTCTTGATTTTCTCTCCAAAGTTTATATTATTGTGATTATTATATGTATTTTGCTTTATCTAAAATCAAATCATAGAATTATTTGTGTATCCCTTTCCTTATCAACATATCTTCATGAAAAAATATACATTAAATTCTTTGCAATATTTTTTCCCCATTCATTATATTTCAATAACCATCACTGAATTCTAACTTCATCACATATTCACTTATGAAGTGGAAATGTTTTGATATATTTTAATGGTTATGCTTTAAATGTCAATAAATTACTTTCATGTATGATTTTTCTCTCTTAACCACTGCCACTTTGTAAAACTGCTATTATCCACTGCTCTAGGAAATACATTTCACTACATAAAATCATAATCATTAAAGGCCAAGAAAATTAATTTTACATCTGCTGAGTTTTAGAACCCAGATGATCAGGATAGTTAATAGATTTGAAATAATGTTTTCTGAGCAAGCTTATTTAATTTTATTTATTTATGTTCCTAAAGAAATACACTAACTTCTCTGGAATTTATATCATTAAGATATAATAGAAATATGGTAGTCCTTGCAGGAGGGTGGTTTAAATCTTAACAGACCACAGGTGAGAACTATAAACTCTTAACTAACATACAAAAAGAACTTCCCAATAGCTCTGAAGAATTAGCACAAGCAGGTTGATTTTAAGGATAATGGAAATGACAGGAAATTCAGTATAGCTATTTGTTTTCTCACACTTTTTAGTTTAGACAAATAATACTCATGGAGCATTTTGACTAGGACGACAACACTCTCACAGAAAACTGCTGTCTTTATGGTCTGAAGACATTCAACAGAGTGAAACCGCAGATGATGTTAAAATTATTAGATAAGGAAGTAACCATGAAAAAAAATTCTTAATGAAATTGGAAAAGTAAATGTGTAATGAATTATGTTTAGAAAACCTCAGGATAAATAAAGAAAATAACAAAGAAAACTGGATTTTTTAAAACTGAAAAATATGTGAAATTAAAAATCCCTTGATTGGGCTTAATAATATTAAGAATAGAAATGAAAACAAACCTTTTAGTGATCCTGAATTTAGATTTCAAAGTTCTTAAATCTTAAGAAAAAGAAAAGTCATAAAATAAAATAAATAGATTTTTCAGGACCTGAGAGATTATATTTAAAAATATCTCATATAATTGAAGTTGGAATAGCAGAAATAGAGTTAAAAATGAAGAAATACTGTCTTCAATGGGCAGCATAGGATATGAATGGTAACATCGGCAGACAGAATAGTAATTAAGAACTGCGCTCTGGAGGTTGAAATTTTAATATTTTATTTATTTTATTTATTTTTCTCCCCTTACTAAGTGGTCAAAATAAGAGCCTGAATTTTAGGAAGACATTAAGAAGATTTTAGTAAATAGAACAATGCATGCTAGCAATTTTAATTAAGAATACCATCCAATAAATGTTTAAAATCAACATCATCATAATCATCTTCATCATCATGTACCTTATCAGTACCATCATCAACATCATTATCATTGTCTTTAGGGCCATGATCAATAACATATGACACTTCTGTCTGCTTGAAAATTTTCAGATTCAGCATGAATGCAAGTTAATATGAAATTTTCTTCTTTGATTTTGAAGAATGTTGTTATGGTTTAAATGTGAGTTATCCCCCAAAAGATCATGTGTAAGAAGTTGAGAGGTGAAATGATTGGTATTTGAGAGCCTTAAATTAATCATTATATTAATCCCCTTGAATAGATTAACTGGGTGGTAACTTCAGGCAGGTAGAGTTGGCTGGAGGAGGTAAGAAGATGGGGGTGTATCTTGGGGTTTATATTTTGTCCCTAGTGATGAGAGCTCTTCCCTGTCCACTCTGTCTTGCTATTTCCTGGTGCCAGGTGCTGACCTGATTTCCTCCACCACATTCTTCCACCATGATGTTCAGCATCACCTTTGGCCCCAAAGAATAGGAGTGAGCCATCTGTAGAATGAGATCTCTGAAACTCTGAGGCCCCAATAAACTTAACCTCCTCTAAAACTAAACAAAAGTCCTCTACTCTTTGAAGAACTCCAAATTTCATTGGAATAAGATGGGTTTTGAGATACTTGTATAAAAAGTCCATTTTCTCATCAACCTAAACTTTTAAGTAAAATCAATAGGAAGGTTGTCTTGTTTCCTGTGCATGTTATATAAATTGTGATGTTTTCTTATGTTGATTTTCTCACTCTGATGAAACATAGCTCCCTCACTTTCTTTCCATCAGTGAAAGTGCTACTTATGCTTGTTTCAAATGCCAACTGGAACGATTTCTCAGTATTAATCCATATCTAAACTGATTTGCTGTCAGGAACCATCCCATTTACTCAAACATTTTATATGTCTTCATCACCATCTAGTTTTTGCACATGTACATCCTTTTAATTATTTAGTGGCTCTTTTTACTTCATTTAGTCTTATATCTTAACAACTGTGAAGGTCTTTGAAGTCTATCATCAAGTCTTTGAGTTATCTCTTGGGAAATTGTCTTTCATGGGGCATAAAATTAATCCTAGTAAAACCAATTGGTAGTTGATCAATAGTTGCAAACAAACTGCACAGGTACTCCACACCTCTGAAAGATCATAGCAC
The DNA here is from genome assembly GCF_045843805.1 of Urocitellus parryii. NCBI lineage: Eukaryota > Metazoa > Chordata > Mammalia > Rodentia > Sciuridae > Urocitellus > Urocitellus parryii. The sequence continues at coordinate 3,656,818 of NW_027551777.1, forward strand.
AACATACAAGATGCATTACTCAACTAGGAAGAGCAACTCTAGTTAAAAAATATAGCAAGGGATAAACAAACCTGGAATAGAATGAGTATCCTGTTAAGCTATTCTTTCCCCTTTTTTTGGAAAAGAAATAACTTAAATGTCTCCAAAAATTGAATAAAAGTGGCATTCTCTACATAGGTATTATGTGCCTTTCTTTTCTTCTTGCTTATATTATTGTTTTTCTTTAAGCAGATAAAATGTAACTTAGAGAATAATCCCTGCGATTTACTTGCTTATTTATTAATTTGAAGCAATATATTCAATGTTAGTTGGACTCAAAAGACCTATATTTTACATAATCTTACTTGGTCACTGAATTATTATATGAACACAGTTAAGTTCAATTAATCTCAGGGGGTTTCAGTTTCCCCATATAAAGAGGAAAAAAATGTTACAAAATCAAACTGGCACCTATTATGCATTTTTAATATGCAGTCTGGAAAAATGGCTTTATCATTCTATAACCAGATCAAATATTTTCTTGCCATTTGATTAAAGAAGCTTGATACCCCTGATATCAAATATTTAAAATAAACTTGGTGCCCTAAATTAGAAATTTTTCATATTTAAAACAGTTCAAATTCAGTCAATCCACTCATAAATAATATAAATAATAAATGTTTGCACTTGTTTAACACAATCTGAGAAGTTCACATCTTTGTGTAAGCTAATTAATTAAGGAAAGCAAATGACATTTTTAAAAAAACAAGACAATGGAAAATAAGAGTTAGACTTCATGATTTATAAATTATATTTTGTCATTTTTTCCCAGTAAAAGTCCATTAACTTTTAAAATGCTATCTTTCAATACCATGACTATTCTGCTACTAATAAAATGCAAGGGATTTTATATAAGAAGTCTCATGCATTAGGGTTGCCCAACTTCATTCATGCCTTCATGTTGCAGAACAAATTTCAGAAATGATATGTCTTTAAAAATGGATGATAAAAAAGAGATCTGTAGCTAGGCATGGTCATGGTGCATGCCTGTAATCCCTGTGGCTGGGGAGGCTGAGGTAGGAAGATCTCAAGTTCAATGTCAGCCACAGCAAAAATGATGCACTAAGCAACTCAGTGAGACCCTGTATCTAAACAAAATACAAAATAGGCCTGGGATGTGACTCAGTGATTGAGTGTCCCTCAGTTCAATCCCCAGTACCAAAAAAAAAAAAAAAAAGAGAGAGAGAGAGAGAGATCTATAGATCATACTTCATGGATATATATGGCAAAGTTGATTAACCCCATAAGATTTTCATGACCTTCTTTAGTTCACTGATAAAATGGGCTACAGACACTATAATATTAACAAATTCCTGAGTATATTTATATAGATAGAGATAAATCCATTTATGTGAGCATATATAACTATTCTGTCCACATGTATTAAAAATGTTTTTTGAAGAGACACTCCATCCTGACACATCAAATATAATATATTACTGTTTTGTGTACATATCAATTCAGTGAAAATGAGAGTTGACATATATTTAAAAATGTGTCAATTTTACTTAAAGTCAGGATTTTTAACAAGATTGTAATACACCTAAGTAACATATCCATATTTTGTAATCTAATATCTAACATTCATCACAATGGGCAAAACTTAACATCTTCACAAATCTATTGTTAATATGAAAGGGATTTATTTTTATTCTGTTTGTTTTTTCCAACTTTGTTTTCCCATGTTGCTACACTTAATGTTTGAGTATTCATGGGTGTTACTTAATAATAAATGTTATATTTTCTCATTGATTGAATCATTTTAGAGTAAATATTTCTTTTGTGTGCAGGCCAAAAATACTGGATATCTTTGATTCTTCTTTCTATTGAAGGGCACTTCTAGTACGCTTACCAAAGGCTTTTTGGTTCCATCTGGAAGGTGTATTTTAAGTCCATCAAAGTCTGGTCACCTCCATCCTATCACCCTTAGTTTACAATGTCAGAAATATTTCTAAGGCATTCAACAGTTAAACATCAGCCTCGTATTTGTTGGAAATCAGTACCTTCCTCCAAATTTATGTTTTTCCATTCTTACCACAGCTAGAGCAATTCCCTCAAACATATTATGCATGTCATTACCCTACTGATCAAGTCCAGTATTTTCCCAACACTGTTAGAATAAAACATAAAATTCTCACTACAGCTTCCATGATCTTACACTGGGCCAGGGTTTCCAGACACGTTCACATTCTCTCATTCCTCTCCAAGTATAATGTTTTTGTCTTTCTTTTTTTTTTTTATTTTGAACATTTTATTAAAAAAAAAGATATACTAGAGGGCTACAATTAAACCTTTTCTTTTTCCATAAGTATCACTGGTAGAAAGACAATATCATTTAATTACTTCCTGTGCTATCAGTCACTGTATTAATATCTTTATTTGTATGAACTAAATAAACTTAAAAATAAAGCAACAAAAATAAATATTACTTATTTTTGAGGTTATTTCCACTTTTTTTCTTTCTTTTTTTTATTTTTGTTTTTGTCTTTCTTAAATTGAGCTTTTTCCTAGCTCTGGACCTTTGCATGGAGCCCTGAAGAAAGAGGTGCAATGTTTTTCAGGTGTAGGGAAATATGAAAACAAACAAACAACAAAAACTCTCAAAGAAATAAAAACAATTATTAACTCACAATGCCATATCTAGTGAAAATGTATTTCAGGAATGAAGGGGAATTCAAGATAATCTTAGAAATAGTAGAACTTACCACTGATACCAGAAAGCATACCTTAAAACAATGACGAAAGAGATTTCTTTAAACAGAAGGTGAAGGATAAAAGAAGGAACATTGGAATGTAAGAAAGGGGGAGAGAACTTGGGGAAATCTCAGTAAATAAAATAGACTTGCCTTCTTCTCTTGAGTTATCAAAATTAGGTTCACTTATTGATGTGAAAATTATACTGCAACATTGTCTGATGTGGTTCTGAATATATAGAGAAGAAATAACTCTGATAATTATGTTATACACAGGGAAGGTAAAGAGATATGAAGGAGTTAATATTTTTAAACTTCACTTCAACTGGTAAAATTATAACAGTAGCAAATAGCGTTAAGTTACTTATATGTGGTGTAATACCAAGAATAAACACTGAAAAGTCATATAAAGAGATATACAATAACACCACAGATAAATCAGAAAGAAACTCTAGAAATTTTTCATGTTATCCTCTATGTTATAGGCACAGAGGAAAGAAGAAATAGAATAACAAAACCAGAAAAAAAAACAAACAGAAATCAATCAATCAATCAATAAAATGGCCCCATCTTATTAATAAGTACAACAAATTCAAATGCTCTAAACAAACGCATTCATTAAAAGACAAAGATTGAGAGAATAGATTAAACAATAACACCTGGATATGTATAACTCACTGGAAACTCAGTTTAAATATACACTTATAAGCAGATTCAAAGTAAAAGGATGGAGACAGATTTATCATGTGAACAATAAACCAAGGAAAATAGTAGTGGCTATAGTACTATTAGATAAAGTACAGTTCAGAATAATGAATTTACCAGTGATGGAAAACAATATTATAAAATGATAAGAGTCACTCCATCAAGAAGCCACAGCAAGTCATATTGTACATATGCCAACCAACACAGTGAAAATATGTGTGAAACTAAAACAAAAAACAAGAAAAATCACAAATACATACAGTATATATGTACTTATATGTAAATAATGTATAAGGGAATTCAGTATATTTTTCCATATATATATATATATATATATATATATATATATATATACATATACATGTATATGTATATACATATGTGTGTATATGTGTATATATATGTGTATATATATATATATATATATATATAGAGAGAGAGAGAGAGAGAGAGAGAGAGAGTGAGAGAGAGAGAGAGAGAGAGCACTCATTCTCTCTGAAATACTGAGAGAACTACTATGTAGAAATTTATAAAGGATATATAAAAAAGCATCAATTCATATTATTGAATTGGCTTTCAAAATGACTTGACCAAACAAATTCAGAATACATGTACTTGAAACATATGTTAAAATAGACTGTGTTATCAGGCAATCAAATTTAAAAGATCAGCTTTGAATCATTTAAAAATAAAAAGATTTTTGAATTAATAGAAAAACTCATCATGTTTTTAAGTGGTAAGATTAAATATTACACAGATACAAATTCTTCCCAAGTTATTTAAAAGTAGTCAAAATTTTAACAAAATTCAATCAATTATTTATTTGGCTTTCTGAGGATTGGAGCACATGGGTCTGATTTTTTTTCCCTACAGAGTAATGTGGTAATAGTTCAAAATATTTGTGAAGAAGATGAATTTTCTGTCAAAGGAATTGGATTCAAATTTTGACATCATAGTTTATTTCTGATAATTTTGGAAACACTAAATCTTTCTGTGCTTACTTTATAAAATTCATGTAATTAGAGTGATTACTTATAATTTACATTGCAATTATGATAAATATAGAAATAAACCATTTAACACATAGTTATCTCTCAATAAGTCCAGATTTTTTTTAAAGGAAGCTGCTCCTGGATTCTGGAGTTCATATGAACCAGAATTATTAACATTAGGATAAAGATCAAAACTCATATCTGGCCCAGCTCTCCTGTTAATTTTGGAAAGAGATGTCATCAAATTTTCAACACTCAAATATAAAGCATGTGACATAGATTAACTTCACCATTCTGTTTTGAAGAGAACGTTCAGTTTACTACTTAACAAATTCTATGAGGTAAACCTATTACGGAAATATACTTTTGCAAATGTTTTACAATGTTTATTTTTTTACCCCAATCTGGAATAGACTGCCCTATATTTATAAATGCATGTGTGTTGTCTTGTGATATTTTTTGCAGAAAATATGGAATTTGCATATAAAGAACAACACATTCTACACCATACTGAGTAAAAAGTAAAAGGCCATGTTATTAATTAATTGAATTGATAGAGTGCAATGTGTCATACAAGATATGCTTTCAAATCAAACAACTTGGGCCTGGGCATATTTAGCCAAACATTGTCTTGTCAGGTGAGATTTTGCTTCATGGTGGTGGTAAGGGACTGCCAGACCTGGAAATGGGAGCCTAAGATGGTGAGACTTGGACCAGAGAGGAAAGAACTTTCTCAGTTTAATGAAATTCAGAGAAACCTAGAAAGTTTAAAGAGTTGAAGAAGTAAACCAGAAAACTGATAGGACAAGAAAGTAGTCAGAAATTATGTGTTAGCATTTGGCTAACTTCTTCAATCAGTTCTTAGTTAGGCTGTAGAAAATCAGAAGCTGGTGTAATAGGCATCCTGTTTTAATTCTGTTCAGATCATTTATTACCTTTATTTTGCAATTTTTCCTTCCTCCACTAAACAGATAATTTCAACTGGTGATATCCATTCCTTTGCTTTACCTGAACTCTGCACACAATGGATTGATGAAAGTATGGGTACTTCAGGTTACCACAGTTGTATATCACTAGCCACTGAAAATAGGTGAGGGAAAGACAAATAAATCAAGACCACAGGAATTTGTAAGCTATGTGAACTTGAGCCAATCCCATTCTGAAATTATTCAATAATAGTATAATATAAGAATTCTCAGTATGCAAAATTATATGATATAACCTAATATGATTTCATGTCACACCCCAGAGAGGTAAGAGCATCTACCCTAAACCCACTTGCTATACCCTGATGGGGAACATGCTTGAACATTGAATATATCCTCTGCCTCTGATTGACTTTGATTTAACCAGAATTAAGAACTTCCTGTTCCATAGGTAACAACTGGGTTCTACTAGACTTGCTTCACAGAAGCAATGGGTGTAAAAAATGACATAGCCTCACCCTTCTCTCTGACTGATGGTTTATCAGAGGAAACAAGAATGAATATGCAATGTCTTGTCTCAGTTTCAAGGTAGTAGATCACATCTTAAAGAGACCAAAGAAGACAGATAATTTTTTCTGTGTGGTTAATATAGCTTCTCCATTGGGTTTTCTAGAGAGATAACTTTTTTTTCTTGGTTGTCACCTCTCAAGCTGGTTGATTTTTAATGGGAATCCAAATCATTGTGAGATTCCAGGAAATTATTCACAACTAAAGTTTCTAGATTACTATAATTAAAAGAAACTGAAAAAGTTGGAGATATAGCTCAGTAGTTGTGTATGTGCTTAGCATGCTTGAGGCCCTGGGTTCTATCTCTGCAACACATAAAGAAAGAAAAAAAAAAGAAAAAACTAAAAATGATTTAATCAATGCACCATCTAGTGCTGAGAGGGTTCTTAAATCATTTTGTTTTTGTTTAATGCTTCAAACACTACAGTGAGCATTGGTGGGAATATCTTGTGTTGGGAAATTTACTTTAATATTTAATCATCTCTAGTGCAAAAGGTTCGTCAGCAGGAGTGGTAGCCCTGGCTTTATGCACACCACACAAAATAATTACCTTAATTCAGAATTTTACCACCTATATATGCCATCTATTTAAAATGCTTTCTATTTATTTTAATAGAAACCTTATTCTTATTTATATACATTAAAATATAATTTATTGGTTTACATTATAATAGTTATATGATGGGATATATTGAACAACTGGAGAACAATTCAGGCAGCTCTTTACAGAATCAACTGGAGCCAATTGGGTCTTTACTTTAGTAAGAGTCTAGTTTTTTTTTTTTTTTTTTTTTTTCCTGAAAACTGTTGCCAATCTACTGAAATAATACTAAAAAGTAACAAAAACCAAAAATTTAAGATTGATTTCATTTGTTTTGAATTTGAAAAAGAAAGGTAAATACCTATTTTTGTCTTATGCTGGGTCTGTTCATTCATTCATTTTCTTGTTTTTTTAATTCTTAAAAAATAAAATAGAATTGTTTTCTAGACTCATTTATATTTGATAGAAACACTTCACAAAAATTATACTCTATGACTTGCTTGTTGATATGTGTTACATGCAAAACAAGGCTTCCTTGGTGTCAAAAGAAATGTCATTCATACTCACTCATTCTTAAAAGCTAACTAAAGCCAGCCTCAGCAACTTAGTGAGGCCCTAAAGTGACTTAATGTGACCCTGTCCCTAAGTAAAATATAAAAATGGGTTGGGATGTGGCTTACTGGTTAAGTGCCACTTGGTTCAATCACTTGTACCAAACAATAACAACAACAACAACAACAAAAGCATAATTCTCTCTCTCCCTTTCTTGCCTCATTGCTAAACTTGAAAATGATGCCATGTTACCAGTGTAGTTCTGAGCCATGACACTTCTGTTGTTCATTTAGGAGACACTGATTTATGCAGAGGCATGCTCCGCCTAAGCACAACTGAGACAAAACGTAGTGGCATTCCCAGCAAAAACAGCCCAGTCAAGAGAGATTGTCTTAAAATACATGAGCAATTCTAAGAAAAACTTTTGAAATGTTTCAAAGTCTTAATTAAAGATCATATACTACCTATGGTTAAAACCTAAAAGTGGAAGAAGCCAAGTGGTAGAGTTGCTAAGGGAGAAAGATAAGGGAGGGTGGGGGAGAGAGGAAGTCAACAACAACAATGAACCTTTCTCCTCAAAGGAAATGAATTAAAACACACACGCAAAAAAACTTCTCAGTCCATCGTCAACATCAATGATAAGGATTTACAAAGCAAAGGACTGTTGGGGGTTATGGAAAAGCTCCTTTATAATAAGCATTGAAATTTGGGTCTGACTTATTTTCTTTCACTCTCTTTAGATTCTGGACATTATTTTTCTGTGATGCTGAGACCGGGTATGTGCATTTGACAGAATGCATCCTAGAAGGCTCCGTGCTGTCGCTGGAGTCCCTGGATTTGTGAATCTTTCTGTGACTCCTTTCTGTGACGCATTTAACATCTCTCTCCCTTTCTTCACCTTCCTGAACACGAACCCAATTAAGAAAATTTTTTCTCTCAGTACAAAAGGACTGGGCTTGTTCTGCAGCCTGGATTCTGTCTAAGTGCAGGTGGTACTTCTTTAGCATGTCTAACATTACAAAAAATAGAATTCTCTCCTCACGGAGGTGTTAGGAGAATTAATTAATGTTTATGAAGCACCTCAGCTCCTTAGATGAAAGGGCTCTGAAGAATTCCCTCATTTGAATGTGATATTATTGCATCATATAATCCTGTGTCCAAGCAGAAGATAAAAATAGTCCCCTCAATACAGTAATGGCACTTTAACTCTATGAGGGAGATGGTCTCTGTCCAGTCTCTGGGAATAGACAACCACTAAGTATTAGTGGGGGGATTGAATACCTCCAAATTGTGGATTATGCAATTTTCTTTAACAACCCCATCTCCCCTAATTCTATTACTTTGATTTCAATGGTTAAGATTTTATTTCTTCCCTAAATATGTACAGCAAGGACAAACTCTTTTTCACTTCTCTTTTAAATTTGATCACAAAATAATATTAGCAGTCTAGGTACAAGTATAAATAATTGGCAAAGCTTCATCTGATACCTTTAGTTCAAGTGCTGGTTCACATCACAAAATCTATACTTCAAAGGAAAAACTGTTTATTGCCAGCTGCTTTAGTGCATACCTGTAATTCCAGTGATTTGGGAGACTGAGGCAGAAGGATTACAAGTTCAAAGTCAGGATGAACAATTAGAGGGGCCCTAATTAACTAAGCAAAACCCTGTCTCAAAATAAAATATAAAAAATAAAAAGGGTTTGGGATGTGGCTCAGTGGTTAAGAACTCCTGGGTTCAATACTGGTTACCACCCCCACCTCCTCCCGAAAAATAAGTTTATTGGAGTGATTCACAAATTAGGGAAATAAGTATTATTTTGATTTAATAAAATGATGCTACATCCATTTTTAAATTTTACACACTTGACTCACATTACATGAAAACCAAGTTTGACTGAGTTCATGGCAGAAAATTAACCGGAACTTAATATTTTTTTCTCTCCTGGACTAATGCCTTTGACTATTCTAAACTGTTCTTTCTTTCAAACGACAGTGATAACATCTGTTTTGGTTGGGGGAAGTTTATTTACTCACAGTACTTTTGTTAAAGGTAAAGTAATAGAAGTGGATTGACTCATGATAAAAGAAGATTAAAATAGTGCTAATAAATTATAACACCTTTGGGACTCTAAGATAGAATTTGAGACTTTTCTAAACACTATCTCATTTAATTCTCGTGCTAGTCTGAGAGGTAGGTGTAATATTATTAGTATTTAGGAGAGGAAGAAATTAAGACACAGAAAATTGGGGGAAACTTTGCAAAAATTAGGGATTGGAAGGTGATAGATTCATGGTTCAAACCCAGGCTCTTTGACTCTGGAGTCCCTACAGTTACACAGTGTCACTGGGCAACATCATGAAGGTCCATTCAACAACTGAACTCTGTCTGGATTTATAAACTCTTATTAAAAAAAAAAAAACACAAAATCTTAAGACATGCACATGTAAACAGAATGTGAAAAAAGAACATGCATATTTTTCCCCTTTTAGTCAGTACATTGAAAAAATACTGGCCCATGAAGTAAGAACATGGCTTTCCGCCAAATGAGAACTTTAGGGCGAACAGCAGGACCGACTGTGAGCCCACAGACAAAAGAAGACGACTCATGCTTGTTCTCTATTTGGGTCTGTTCCATCTTAGCCAGACAAAATTGTGTCCTTGGATCTCTATTTGAAGAACTCACAGTTGGCATTCTGTTATTGACTGTCTAGAGAAGTTTGGTTATCTCTCCACAAGGAATTCTAGGGCTGGACTCATGACCTTGTCACAAAGACTAAGCCTTTTGCTTTCCCTTAAAAAAGATAAACAGCTGTGTCTCCCCTGGTTAAATGGGGTGTAAAACAGCACTTAGGCTTGTCACTGTTCCTCCTAGTCTCCATCAGTGTGGCGCTACTAAATTGTGTGCTCCTTGCTCAAGCAGCTGCCATCAGGGTAGGAGGTGACAGGCTCTTGGATAGCAAGACGTGTTTTCAGATGTGGGATAGTCAAGATGCTGCTATGAGTAAACCATAGGAGAATTTAGCCATGGTGCTTTTATTTTCAAGGTAATGAGTCAGAGGGAAGGGCCTGCCTATGTGGACCAGCATCCTCAAATGAGAGACTGACTAGTATAGAGAATATAACTAAGTAAACATTTGCTTTTTGAAGAGACCTAGAAAACTTGCTTGACTTCCCCTATATACCTGTTTATCATATGATTATAATTAAATCCATAGGAATACTTGTACAAGGACCACTGGACACATAGGCAGTAACACCAGGTAAGTGAGCATGAGCAGAGTGGACATTGACTCCATGCCATCTTGCCTTTTGGTTTTCTTGCCATGGAACTAGTGAGAGTCGTTCACTGGTTGCACTTTTGGATAAGAAGCCCAGAGAGACAATGTGCTCTCACCTGAGAGGCACTAACAGACTCAAGAAAAGGGGACAGTGCCTTGACTTTAGTCCTCTATGGATTTTGAATCACATGGGTCAACACAAACTAAGGTGTAAGCATTTACCTGCAGAGCTAAATCAGTGATAGCAGACCCATCTCACAATTCTAAGGCTTCTATGTCTCTAGGTAAGCATTATGGGTATTTCCATTGTTTGGATTTGAAAAGTTTTATAGATTTTTTTTAAATTAAAGATTTATAGACTATAGTGTGTGCTGTATGTAATGAGAGTAAAGCACCAACTAATGAAAACATTTTTTTTCAGTAATTAATTGCCATGGTGAGATTCTTAGGATGATTGTAGGAATCCCATTCATGTTCAAACTTTTGCCAACAATAAATCAATCAAGAAGAGGAAACAATGTAAATAATATTTGTCCTAGGTCAAAGAACATAGTAGTTTGGAATTTGGACTCTGAAGGAATACTAACCACATAGCAACACAAGTTTACCACTCGTTCATCATGTATCTTTATGCAAAATACTTTAAACCAAGTTTTTTTGTTGTTTATTTATTTACTTATTAAAAAATCAGTCAAGTAAACATAATTGCATCTATATTCTGGGATTATTGCAGGGATTATATGGAAGAGTGTAGGAAAATGTAAACTGATTCCCTGACAAACAGTCCACACTGAAGACATATTAGAGACTGTTGACATTGTATCACTATTTCATCTTAGATAAATGATAAATATTATGGTCCTACATTCTTAAGGACAAAAATAATGCTTAAAATTTTAACAAATCTACTAACTTTATCTATGTCTTTTAACACTTGGGTTCAGATAATAACAACAAACCATCTGTGATAAGTCACTCTACCTCAGTCTGCATAATTTCCCATCATGTCAAATCTTGCTTATATTTCTTTCCATTTCAGATCCAAATATGGAGTCAACTACACACAGGCAACCCCAGTGGTTATCACAGGATGGTATACTGTGCAAATTTTCTTTCTTTTTTCTTTCTTATGTGAATTATTGACTTTTCCTTCAATAACTGTGTGCTTGTATAATCAGAAAATAAGAAAATATGTTCTTGAATTATTTGCCTTCTTCCCAGTCTTACTGTTCATGCTTCTCTTCATGTTTTTATCTTTTTCAACCACACTACAATACAGTAGTTATTTTGTGACAACCTTCCGTACTTTGGCTTTTATGGAAACTAGCAATTGCCCCTCTCCATAGTTCTATAGTTCCAGAAGGCATGGGGCACACATTATTTATGTTGTATCACCTTCTACACAACTCTAGCAAGAGATACTATATTGGTATCTCTCTCTGTCTCTGAGTGAAGTAAATGAAAAAAAAATATATAAGAAAATAGAAAGCCTTTCCCGATCAAGGTACAATATTTTCCTAAAGGAGAACAGATAACAGAGCATATGTAAATTCACAGACTTGCTCCTAAATTGAATTTCAGTTTCAAAGTTTCCATATTTTTAAGTAAAAAAAATTCTCCTAATAGAATTGGATGGTGATAATTTACTTTCCCTACTGATATTTAAATGTCTTTGAAAATGAAATGAAAAAAGTCCAAAGAATTATATTATGTGAACTTTGAAGGGGAACATAATCAAGATTTCACTACTTTTTCCTTATACAAACTGACTGTTATACTGTACAGCATCGGAAACTGAAATGACTTTCTTCCAAAATACAGAACAGATGTAGGAGGGCACCTTGGGAACCATACATTGCAGAGTGTGGCTAAAGAGCTATTTTCACACCTCTCCCAGCCCTGTCTTCACCTGTTTATGCAGAAAACAGACCTGTGGATTTTAGTTCATCTGGTTCTATGCCAGTAGATTCCCAGTGGCTCCAGACAACTGCTTTCTCATTTGAAGTTTTGTTCTTTTCCTTCTAGTTTTTTGGCTGACAGTTGCTTAGTTTGGGCAGCTGGCAGAATTTCAGAGGCCTGTTTGCTACAGGTTGCCTCAATTTAAGAATTGGACCAAGTAAAGATTTCTAAGAATGAAAATCAGAAATAAGTCCACCATTATTTTGAGGAAGGTGCTCACTGCTACGTGGGGTGAACATGTGGTTCTGCCTCCTGCCATGTGGCTGTTAACATGAACATCAGGAGGGAAAGTTTCTACCTGTAAACTCTATACATATGTCCATACCCATCAATTAACAAAACCACACAGTAACAATATCTAAACAATGTCCTGTAACTAATGATTTTTGTGTGAAGCATTCAACCAAATAATCAAATGTCTCAGCAAACTCAGGTCATATGTATCAAGTAATAATATTAGTTGAGTTGAGGTCTAATAATTAAAAGAGAATTAAGCGTCAATTACTATAAAGCAGAAAACTTTCAAACTTAGGTGTTTAATAAGTTAGATTGAATAGGGGCTAAGGATTAGCCGTAAAGTAAATCCAGCCCCAAAGTCAACATTCACATTCTTTATGTCTTCCCTGTCAAAGAAGCTGCTTTCCCTGGGGTGTGGCAATTCGTGTCATAAGGGCTTCTTATCTTACTTTAGAGGTTTTATTCCAGAGAGGCTCAGACAGGTGGTATGAACTTGGGTTGGACAAATGTTCTGTACATTCAGTGTTAGAGAATTTCTCTGAATGAAAGGAATCAAAATGTTGAGAATCTATTTTCCTATCTCTCTTTCTATCCCAGTGAAGATATAGTATCACTGATGAAACAAAGGAAATGCTTTCCATTAGTTCCAAGTAATGCGGATGTGCCTCTGACATATGTTTCCATGTCTCCTAGATGTTTGTCTCCAACAGTCATGTCAAAGTGAATGTTAGAAGAGAAAGGACAAAAAGTCTTATAAAATATTTAATTTTTCTAATGTTTATGCACAGAGAATGAACTGATTATGTCAAGAGATTATAAGAAAATCAGAGATCTCCCCGTACCAAAGCCGCAGGTTACAAGTCATCTTGATCATGACCTTTTGTCTTCCTTCATTTTTATCACATAACTATTTATTCAGGGATGGTGGCTTGCGAAATTATACTTGCAACATTGGCCCTTCAAACTTTTTAGGGAACTGGTCTTCTTAATTTGAACCACACTTGGACTTAGAATTTCTTCGAAATTCTAGATTGTTTAGAATCCTTAAACATTTGAGGCAATTCATCAACATGGATGAATCTTAAGGAATAAGGGTGTATTAGATCTTGTATACCCTTAAAATTCCAGTGTCTTTAAACATGTCAGTTGCTCAGAAGCACAGCATTATCATATTATTGAAAGAAGTCCACACATTCTAGAACAAAGATCAGCAAGCTTTTATTTACATATTTATTTTTTCTTTAAAAGGCCAGGAGATATATATGATAGGCTTTGTGAGCCCTACAATCAATAGGACACCTCTGGAACTCAACTCTGTTTCTATGCACAAAAGCAACCATCCATCATACATAATGAATGGCTGTGGCTAAATTTCAATAAGATCTTATTTACAAAAGTAGGTGGCCAATTCAGTATGGCATGTAGGCTATAGTTTGTTAATCTCTGATCTAGACTCTTGCCCACAATGCATATTCAGTCTTGCTGTATATAGATAGAAAATTATGATTAAATAAACTAAAAAATGGCATAATACGAAGATTAAAAACTTCCTATCTTCCCCACCATCTTATATCAAGTCCTGGGAGTCTCAGAGTTTGATGACTACATTGTTTAAGAAAAATATGTATGATGATTCTTAGAAATATTTTGACTTTCTGTTTTCATTACTGGCAAACATGGAGCTCTTTTCAAACTAAAAACATCAAACTTATAACTCCAAGCAAATATTGTGGCCAAGCACATTTATTTTTGATAAAAATGTCAATTTAATTGCAAATGAGATACTCTCCTTAGACTCCTGGAAAATTGCAATCCTTGCCCTCTGTACTGAAAGTTTGGGTTTTTGTGCTGGATTTTCCTGACCTGGTTTAGAAAATAATATCCTGAGTTTCACCCAGCAATATTTAAAAAGGCATCCTGTGCAGATGGTTTTATGGAGATGTGAATGAAAATGAGTCAAAGACATCTCAGAGCAGCTGTAGTCTTTCACTGAAAGCAAGCAAAGATATCAGAGCAGCTGTGTAAATGTAGAGGACTTGGCCATCTTCCTTATCAGGGAGCTGGGTCTCCTATCAATGAAAACACTTCCTTTCCCTTCATGTGATCAAGATGGGTCTCTAGGGGTCAAAGTTGAAGCACATTAGTGCAGAGATCAAAACCTACCTTCTGTCCCTCTCTATTTAACCTGACCACAAAAAATAAAAAAGAGTTTAGACACTGGTAAGCTGACTCATTCTTACTCCCTCTATCTCTCTCTCTCTCTCTCTCTCCATGAACACTAAATTTATCATTTAAATGTTAAAAAGGGAAACCAGATGCTATAGTTATTAACTTTTGGAATCAACTATAATCTTCCTATTAAATTCTTCCATCCAGGTATGGGCAATTATTTGCTTGATCTAAAGGTGCAGAAAATGCAGGCACACAGGGTTTCAGAAAGTCCAGTTTAATAAGACAGGTGGGTAACTAATAATGTGGAAAATTACCTGCAGATTGAGGATATTGGGAATGACTAATGGCCAAAACTAATCGAGTAAATTAGTTGCAAAATGATACCATTTGCAGTAGTTGTGTGAACGGGGGACAGAAAAGCACAGTGGCATGTGGCAGAGACTGTTGCCGAGCAGAGTGTGCATGTGGTCCAGGCTCAGGAAAGCATGCCATCAGTTTTCATCCCCCCACCCCGCCCCTTCACCGCTGCCTCAGGCCTTTATTTATTTATTTTTGCTCATTTGGCATAATCTGTGCTGTGAGTGTAAGGTTTAATGGTGCAGGCCCTGGAGTCTAGTTAGCTTTGTGAAGTTGAACATAAAGTCACCATCAAGGTCAAAACCATCAGTTACGAAACTTGAATTTTCCTTAAAAACTCAGTAGATTCAGACAATCAAATATAGCCAACATTTGTAGAAAAGGGCAAGGGTTGAGCTTTGGAAAACTCAGAACCTAAGTTTAATTGTTATTAATTGGTAATGTGTTGGCACGTTAGCTCTTAGCCAAGGTTGCTGAGCAAATATAACACAAAACACCTTTTTTTTAATTTTATTTTATTTTTAGCACTTTGAAATGGCAGTTATTCTGAAAGCAGAAAGTGTCTTATAATGGATAGATATGTTTATATACTAGTGCTTTTCCTTAAAATAAAAAGAACTATAAATTGATGGTATGCCTTATGTTATAAGTTATAAAATCCCTTAAAAAAGATGATATATATATATATATATTTTATTGATATCAGATCCATTTTTTAAACAAATTTGAAGGATTACTCCCTCTTCCTTTCTCCCATACTCTTTGACATACCATCTAATATCGACAGTTCAAAGCTGGTAACGCATGACATCCAAGCCCATTGTCTAGACTTATATCAATGAATGATAACAGAAACAAGTTGAATCAATACAATGTTATTATTCATGTGTTCTGCAAATTAAAGAAATATGAAAAATACCACATAGATTTAATATTCTTGATACTAAAGGAATAATAGTCTGGATGAAATGATAATTAACTCCTTAATCCTTCTCTTTTAAATGTTTATTTAATGAAAAATTACACTGTCCAGCCTGGTGGAGGAAACTGTGATCTATTTAAAAAAAAAACACACTAAACACTCATATAACTAACATGCTCAATTATATAAGCCTGCCTTGAAGTGATACCTTGTGTACTCTCTTCCATTATGATACATGGTAGGGAACTTGAACTTTCTCCAAAGCTAAAGTAAAGACAGGAAATACATAGTTACATCTTTCATCCTTTCACTTATCAGAAAACATGTTTTCAGTACTTTTTGGTACACATATGAAATCACCTTATAGCTAGGCCACAAAGCATACACACCACACGTATTATGGCTGCCCTGTCTAACTAAACTGGTGTGAGTCTCTCTGTGTTTTACTGTTTGTCTATCTAACCAATGAAATTGCCTGGTAACTTCCTGGATATTTTGATGTTCAAGTAATTCATAGGCTCTTGTAAGATGCCATAAAAGTTTTTATAACCCAATGCTAAAGGACTAATCCTTTTCTCACTTTCTTTTTACAGTATTGATGATGTGGAAAGGCAAAAAGGAAGAGCTGGCTTTCGTAGAAATGTACCCCTGTGTGTGTCTGCGGTGGGGCAGGGATAAAATGAGGCCTAGTGCTAAATACTGGAGGCCCAAAGAATAACAGTTCCAAGATCTGTTACATTTCAGCATGGACAGCTTAGCTTCATAGAACAATTTAGCTATTTCCATGAGCATGTTATGAAGAAAAACTGCAATTTCATTAGCAGTTGGCAAAGAGAATAAAATGACTTTAAAATGCACTTACTAGACAACATATTTGTTGTGAAGTCAAATATTTCCCCATTCACTGTATATATGATATAGATGGGAAAAATGAAAAATAACTCACATTTGTAAAATCCTTTTGATTTATTAAAAGACTTTGACGATATCTAATTTATCGAGTTTTTCACCTCAAAATAGTGAATTCATGATCTTCTACCCAAAACAGTGCCCTCCTCTGCTTTTTTCTTTCTTCTTTTTTTTTTTTGTACTTACTCATACTTAAAATCTGGAAGCCATTTTGCCTAGTTACCAAGTTCTATTTATTTCACCCATAGGATGTCTCCTGCATCTGAAACTTTGTTTTCTATTGTCATTAGTCTATTACAATAAAAACATCCTGAATCTTCTTCCATTATTATTTACAAATTTTCAAAAGATATCACAAAAAGATCAATATAAGTAAAACTTATTTGAAGAAGTATGATTTTCTTATGCAAAAACTACATCCTTAATGTCTACAAAACAAGGTTCATATTACTATCTGATCACTCACAGCTGACAGAATCAATCTTTCAGGAATTTTATTTTCATCTTTTTTCTCTGTGCCTTCTGATTCAAGATGAATCTGATCTCACGTGTGTATGTATATATTCTGTTGTACCTCCCTGAACTCCTTTCTCTATGCCATATCTCTGTTGTGAGTTTATTTTATAATTTCCATAGAACTCACGGCTGCCACTAAAAGTGGTTCTTTCTTCAAACTGACTTTGGTGGTCTAAACAGATACATGAATTATTCTCCAATCTAGAAAGTAGACAGAGTCAAGTGGAAGCAAGGTCTGTCAGCTGCTGACCTTTTTATCTTTGGTTGGTATTATGAGTCAAATGGGATTCAGGAACATGTAATCAGTTGGGATGAAATGTAGGATGCAGATGGGATGTAGAAAAACACTCTCACTGCCCTAGATTTTTGCATTTTCTCCTCATTCCTTGAGAGGAGAGGATAATAATATTAAATAATAAACCAGTGGAATAAACTATAACAATAAACCAATGGAGTATACTATGACAAGCAATTCATTTTAGCCAGGAAAAATGGTCTTATTTGCTGTGAAGAACATGAGATTTCAGGATGAATGAGAAATAGTGATTCAACTACAAGGGACCTAGCATAATGAAGCAGGAGCCCTGCAAGGAATGGAAGAGAAAGAAGTTGGCAAGCAGAACAAAGGCCTTGGCCCTGTGGATTTCTCAGAAGCAAACACCAAATGAAATAAGAGGGAGATGAAGAGGATTGCAATAGACTTTTTCTCCCAATTATCTCTACTTTCAGATATTTCTCTGTCTTTGCCTTAAATGCAGTTGTTTTGTATGCTTTACTTTGTGGAAATGTTGTGGCCACTTCACAAAAATAAGATGGACCCTAGACTGATGAGACCCCCCCCACACACACACCACCATTACTATCACCACAAACAACAACAACAACAACAGGTCTTAAAAGATTTATGTTTCATACAACGAGGCTCTCCATAGATACCAGTAGTTCCCAATCGGATTTGAGAATTGATTGAAAGACCAAGAAAAGAGAACTGGCTTGGAGTGTTGGAAATGTAGCCAGTGTGAGGTTTACATACATGTGCAGGAGACGGCATGGTTTAAGTTTATGCCTATCTAAAAAAACAAGCATCCTGGTTCCCATATCAGCTTGCTAAGATGGGGAACACAGGGGGACAGGGAAAGTGTGAGGATCAACAGCTGTTGGCAGGCCAGCATCTATAAATGAAGTCCAACTCTTCGTTAAAGGGACATTTCTTCTTCCAGTAAACATCAAACTCAGAGAGTGGTGGTAAAAGAGGTCCAGCCAATGGGGAGAAGACTTTTATCTCTAATACATTTTAAAATTCGTGTTTTACAAAAACACATTAACTTGTAATCAAGCTTTTGTTATTATTTAAAAACAATATCTACAGATAAAGCATATCCTTAGAATGTTCACCAATAGGGTACAGCTGCCACAGCACCTTCCCCATACCCATCTGATATGCCACTCACTTCTAGAATCATAAATCTCTATTTCTTTCATATTAATAAAACATTTTTATTTTGTATGTAAGTTTGCAAACTTAAGTCCCAGACCTTACCATCCCATTGTACTGTCTATTGCCCAGCTTGTGTTGAGCAGTGGGATAAACTGCCAAAAGACCAAGGAAGACAATAGAGTGGGGATAAGAGGTACAAGATTTACTGAGAAATACTTACAGAGGAGGTCCAGTGGCAATTGGCTACCTGGGGCATTTAGTGCCTCAGATAATCTCTCCAGAAAGCAGCAACTCCTATGCCCTTTGTGCTTTGCCCTGGTGCAGCTTTCTGGGTGAGCACTTTCGTCTCCAAGGTGCTCTAGC
The DNA here is from genome assembly GCF_045843805.1 of Urocitellus parryii. NCBI lineage: Eukaryota > Metazoa > Chordata > Mammalia > Rodentia > Sciuridae > Urocitellus > Urocitellus parryii. Next base: position 3,675,986 of record NW_027551777.1, read on the forward strand.
CTGCTCCAGTTATCTTAGGAAGGAGGATGTTATAGGTTGGGTTACAGAAACAGCATCAGCTTAGCTTGCTTTGTCCCAATGTATGACCAGCATCCCAGGGAGAAGTTGTGCTGGTGTGCATGCAAGAAAGCAGATTTCTACAATTAATGCTAACTTGTTCTAGTCCCCAGCATATATAACAGAAAGCCAGTGTCCTTCTAGTTTTTTTAGTCATTCAATGGCCCAGGATTAATCTACTTGTTCCTTTGATTGTCCAGCTTCCCTGGAACTAAAAGGGCATTTCAGGGACATGGGCACTTTTTATCCTTCCTTTTTTTTTTTCCTTTAAGGATGATACACCCATTTGACTTGGATAAATGGTAGGGTTTTGTTGTTGTTGTTGTTGTTTGTTTGTTTGCATGTTTTTGTTTTGTTGTTGTTTTATTTTTAATCCTATCAAAACAGAAAATTCAAGGTGGTTCACCATTGTGGATATGGATGGAGGAATGGGGTAATTCCACCCAGTTCTTTCACTAATGCCTTTATTATTGTTGTTGCTCCAATTCCAATTTAAAATACATTTTATTTAGCCCTTGTGTTTCCTTAATGTCCTTGGATTCTCAACAGTTTCTCAATACTTCCTTGTTTTTCATGACCTTGGTAGTTTGAAGAGGACCCTTCAGATACTTGTAGAGCATCCCTCAGCTTGGATTTGTCTTATGTTTTCATGATGAGGCAGGAGTTATGGATTTAGGGTGAAGGGAATAGAACAGAGATGGAGTGCATTTTTATATTTTGTAAAGGAGAACTAGTTCTCCCCCCAAAATTTTGAGATTAGAAAGAATATTTCATAAACTTTTGTATCTTTCCATGCTAATGAATATTTTCCTCATAGTCTCTGTTATGTATATGATTACTGAATTAATAAAAACACAATAGTCTTACTGGAAGGAAGATTAGGTGGTATGTTATTTTACATTAGAGTCAAGAAAAATGAGACCTAACCCTAAGAGTACATAATCAACCAAGATAGCATAAGAAAATAGGTTTTCCTGACTTTTATGTTTATGTCAAGACAAATGAATTGAATTGATTTCTTTTGACATGTGACATACCTTCTTACTCACATCTGGAGAGCTTTTTTTTTTTTTTTTTTTTTTTTTTTGGAAGGAAGTGATCTGTTTTTTGTTTGTTTGGTTTGGTTTAGAATCAAATCCTTAAGGGTGATTTTTAACATTATGGAAACTTGTTTGCTATCTGATAGAGTACACTACTCAGACACATCCAGTTGAAACAACTTCAAGGCTTCTACTGGCCCAGGAGGAGAGGGTATCTAAGGGCCAGGAGTCTTTTTAACTTCAACTCATTCCTACATTGTAGTAAGTCTGCCTTATATCCTTTGCCCAACATCAGGATTAAAAGAAATGAAGACATTTCTGGTCTCTCAAGGGATTCAGAATTTGGGGGGTTAGCATGGATATTTTTAGCACAACCGTTTTTCCTGCCAGCAGACTTTTATTTATGGATGTATTCTTAACCCATCTGATATGAACTAGGAAACAAAGAAAATCTTCTCAAAAAGCAGACACATGGATAAAGAAGGCTGCCGTGGATGTGCATTTCTTAAAACCTTTGCTATAATTCCCTGAAGTCCTATAACCTTCCCTGATATCAGTGAAAATTATTAGTTTTGTTCTCCGCTGTCATGTATCATGGTTACCTCTAATTGAAATGGAGGTGTTTCAAATAGCACAATCAGTTAAGAATCTTGCCAAGTGCCTCATTTGGATAATTTATAGTAGGAGTTGAAGCTGATGAGTTCAGAGCCCATGAGTCCCTTGAGTCCTTAATCTTTGATCATATTTTGTGGTGGGACAATTCTTGATGAGAGTGGAGTTTGAAGATAACTGCTCCCTGCAAATGTATTTATCAAATACCAATGTTCCCAGCAAAGTGATTTGAGATGGGGATTACCTATCACTGAAAATGAACCACAAGGAGTATCTTAATTTGAGGAAAGTACAGGCTTGATACTTTTTAATAAATTCCTAATATTGAATAAAACGTACCACAGCTCTCAAGTTTAAATGACTTTTTTTTTTCATCAGAGACAAATAGAAAGTGAGCAAATGGCTAAGAAAGAAATGAAGGAATTAACATCTTTGGATAAGATTCTGTTGAGAAGTGTCTATGAATATGAAAAAAAAAGAAAAAAGAAAAAGAAAATCATTCTGGATCATGTCAGAAACACATTCCAAACCAGTGCTCCTTGTGCCTGATCAAGGGTCCTCAAAGAGGCATAGCCCAGTCAAGGAGATTTGCAGCTCAATCTATTAGGGCATAGAAATAAAGAACTAAAATTGTAAGTTAAGTATTTTTTTTGTGTGTGTCCCTTACAAGTTTCTATTTTTTGTTATCTGTTTGATACTATATGTAATACATTAAAGTAGAACTTGTAGGAATGTATATCTAATATATACATATTTTGAGTACATGGTACATTTTTTGTTAAACTGAGGTAGGTGTGCGATGAGAACTCTGACAAATCACCCAGGCTTGATTTGTGATAGTGGGAACAGTGCAAGACTTTCTAAATATTCATGTTTTCTTTGTGGATTTTTAGCAACCACGGATATGCTAGAAAATTTTGTCACAATGTGTATAGCCTATATTACTTCTAGGAATGATTTATGTATACTTACTGGACTATGAATTGCAGTATTTCCATTGTTTATTAAATTTTTGTTTTTATTTTATTTTATTTATTTTTTTTTTTTTGGCCTCACAACTGGGTTCTGAAAAATGCAAAATGAGAAAAGCAATTTCAGTCCTTAAAAACATTGTTCACTTCCTGAACCCTGTTGTCCAGTCCCTGGTGAGCTTGGAAGCCATATATTCTGCATGGCATAACCTCATGGTTTTGGATGATTTTTTTAAAAATCCTTATTGTATTAATTCTCTAATACAATTTCAGAACACTGCATTTTCAGAATTTGTATGATTTCTACTTTTAATTATTTTTTTTTTATTGTTGGTCATTCAAAACATTACATAGTTCTTAATACATCATATTTCACAGTTTGATTCAAGTGGGTTATGAACTCCCAATTTTACCCCGTATACAGATTGCTGTATCACATCAGTTACCCTTCCATTGATTGACATATTGCCTTTCTCTTGTCTGATGTATTCTGCTGTCTGTCCTATTCTCTACTATCCCCCCTCCCCTCCCCTCCCCTCCCCTCCCCTCCCTTCCCCTTTTCTCTCTCTACCCCTTCTACTGTAGATCATTTCTTCCATTTGTATTATCTTGTCTTACCCCTCCTTTCCTCTTATATGTCATTTTTGTATAACCCTGAGGATTGCCTTCCATTACCATGCGATTTCCCTTCTCACTCCCTTTCCCTCCCACCTCTCATCCCTGTTTAATGTAAATCTTCTTCTCAAGCTCTTCGTCCCTACCCTGTCCTTGTTTACTCCCCTTATATCAAAGGAGTCATTTGGTATTTGTTTTTTAAAGATTGACTAGCTTCACTTAGCATAATCTGCTCTAATGCCATCCATTTCCCTCCAAATTCTATGATTTTGTCATTTTTTAATGCAGAATAATACTCCATAGTATATAAATGCCACATTTTTTTTTATCCATTCATCTATTGAAGGGCATATAGGCTGGTTCCACAGTCTTGCTATGGTGAATTGAGCTGCTATGAACATCGATGTTGCAGTGTCCCTGTAGCATGCTCTTGTTAGGGCTTTAGGGAATAGACCGAGAAGGGGAATAGCTGGGTCGAATGGTGGTTCCATTCCCAGCTTTCCGAGAAATCTCCATACTGCTTTCCAAATTGGCTGCACTAATTTGCAGTCCCACCAGCAATGAACAAGAGTGCCCTTTTCCCCACATCCTCTCCAGCACTTATTGTTGTTTGACTTCCTAATGGCTGCCAGTCTTACTGGAGTGAGATGGTATCTTAGGGTAGTTTTGATTTGCATTTCTCTGACTGCTAGCGATGGTGAGCATTTTTTCATGTACTTGTTGATTGATTGTATGTCCTCCTCTGAGAAGTGTCTGTTCAGGTCCTTGGCCCATTTATTGATTGGGTTATTTGTTATCTTATTGTCTAATTTTTTGAGTTCTTTGTATATTCTGGTAATTAGGGCTCTATCTGAAGTGTGTGGAGTAAAGATTTGTTCCCAGGATGTAGGTTCCCTGTTTATCTCTCTTATTGTTTCTTTTGCTGAGAAAAAACTTTTTAGTTTGAGTAAGTCCCATTTGTTGATTCTATTTGTTAACTCTAGCTCTATGGGTGTCCTATTGAGGAATTTGGAGCCCGATCCCACAGCGTGTAGATCATAACCAACTTTTTCTTCTATCAGATGCCATGTCTCTGATTTAATATCAAGCTCCTTGATCCATTTTGAGTTAACTTTTGTGCGCGGCGAGAGATAGGGATTCAGATTCATTTTGGTGCAAATGGATTTCCAGTTTTCCCAGCACCATTTGTTGAAGATGCTATCCTTCCTCCATTGCATGCTTTTAGCCCCTTTATCAAAAATAAGATAGTTGTAGTTTTGTGGATTGGTTACTGAGTCCTCTATTCTGTACCATTGGTCCACCCGCCTGTTTTGGTACCAGTACCATGCTGTTTTTGTTACTATTGCTCTGTAGTATAGTTTGAAGTCTGGTATCGCTATACCGCCTGATTCACACTTCCTGCTTAGTATTGTTTTTGCTATTCTGGGTCTTTTATTATTCCATATGAATTTCATGATTCTTTTATCAATTTCTACAAGATATGCTGTTGGGATTTTGATTGGCATTGCATTGAACTTATATAGGACTTTTGGTAATATCGCCATTTTGATGATGTTAGTTCTGCCTATCCATGAGCAGGGTATATTTTTCCATCTTCTAAGGTCTTCTTCTATGTCTTTCTTTAGGGTTCTGTAATTTTCATTGTATAAATCTTTCACCTCTTTTGTTAGGTTGATTCCCAAGTATTTTATTTTTTTGGGGGATATTGTGAATGGAGTAGTTGTCCTCATTTCCGTTTCAGAGGATTTGTCGCTGATATACAGGAATGCCTTTGATTTATGCGTGTTGATCTTATATCCTGCCACTTTGCTGAATTCATTTATTAGCTCTAATAGCTTCTTTGTAGACCCTTTTGGGTCTGCTAGGTATAGAATCATATCATCTGCAAATAGTGATAATTTAAGTTCTTCTTTTCCTATTTTTATGCCTTTAATTTCTTTCGTCTGCCTGATTGCTCTGGCCAGTGTTTCGAGGACTATGTTGAACAGAAGTGGTGAGAGAGGGCATCCCTGTCTTGTACCAGATCTTAGAGGGAATGCCTTCAATTTTTCTCCATTCAGAATGATGCTGGCCTGTGGCTTATCATAGATTGCTTTTACAATGTTGAGGTATGATCCAGTTATCCCTAATTTATCTAGAGTTTTGAACATAAAGGGATGCTGTACTTTGTCGAAAGCTTTTTCTGCATCTATCGAGATGATCATATGGTTCTTATTTTTAAGTCTATTGATGTGGTGGATAACATTTATTGATTTCCATATATTGAACCAACCTTGCATACCAGGGATGAATCCTACTTGGTCATGGTGTATAATTTTTTTGATATGTATTTGAATCCGATTCGCCAGAATTTTATTGAGGATTTTTGCATCAAGGTTCATTAGAGATATTGGTCTGTAGTTTTCTTTCTTTGAAGTGTCTTTGTCTGGTTTCGGAATCAGGGTGATGTTGGCCTCGTAGAATGAATTTGGAAGTTCTCCCTCTTTTTCTATTTCCTGAAATAGCTTGAAAAGTATTGGTGTTAGTTCCTCTTTAAAGGTTTTGTAAAACTCTGCTGTATACCCATCTTCATCTTGGTCATCTTCATCTTGGTCTCAAACCAAGATGAAGAAAATGATGTTCAAAATAATGACACGGTGATGTTATTTTGATACCAAAGCATATTCTGATTAAGAACTTTTGGGTAGTAATTTTTTCCTGATAACTTTATGTAATTTAATTCTAACAATAAAGCTAAGAATGTAGATTAGTATTAATTTATTTCAAATGAGAAGACTAAAGAACAAAAAAGGTGATTGTTCATAATGGCAGGGATATTCAATGGTGTATCTGCAATTGGTGTAATGTCCACCTGACTCCAGACAGCATCTTGAACCAAGATGATAGGTACACCAACAAATTAAAGAAAAAATGATAAGAATAATACTGAGCATTGGTGTTATGAGAACTGAGAACTCCTTTAGAAAGGTTTGAATCATAAAAAAGATGACATATTTGGTTAAAGCCTGAAAAAAGTATACTGGAGCTAAAATATGGATATAATATAAGGAAGGTTAAAGGAAGGACATGGGAAGTAGACTATGAGTTTACATTTTTTTAATAAGTTAAGGAGTTCAGTTTGTATCATGAAGATGACAGTAACTCCTTTGAGGACTTTAAGTTTGAATACATGTGGTGTATGAATATATGTGTATGGGAAGGAAGCTGGCATTCAAAAGGTTATTCTGACCTCTGTCCTAGAAATGGATTGCCAGCATCAAAAGTGGGGTTGGATTGATGTCAACCAGGCTATTGGAGTCATTTTAGAAACAGACTTCGGTGACTTGTAATATGTAAGTGACAATGGTGATAAAATGAGAAAACTAGCTTATTTATATATATTTTTAAAACCTAAAATAAACTAGATTTCTGATGTATTAGGAGAGGGTGAGGAAAATGAAGATGTCAAAGAAAACCTTGAAGTTTTTGCTTTATATAACTGGGTAGGTCGTGTCTGCATTACAAAGTTCAAAGAGCACTGACAGAATAATCATCTATGGCCAACAATTAACAACACAAGAAAGAGCTGTAGACTGCACCTTGAAGAATGCCAACTTCTTGGTTGAGAGTAGAGAAAATCCTGTTAGGGACTAAGAAACAGTTATCAGGGATGTTGCAAGAAAATTGGAGAGCATAATCAATGGAAGTTAAGGGACAAGGGTGTTTTAAGAAGAAGAAAGTAGTCAATAGTCCATTGATTGAATGCTACTGAGAAGTTAAGAAAGAAGCAAATAGACCCAAGGTTTAATGTCATAGACATCCTCATAAAGCAGTCTAACTAATGTGTGAAGTGTTCTAAACTTTGACTCAGACACTAATAGGTGTGCAATTTATAATCTGAAGCTTTAGTATATTTGCCTGCAAAATGAGCAAGAATTGAGAAGAAAGAGAGCTAGAATAGATTATCACTGAAGTTCTTTCCAGCTTTAAATTTCTGTGGCAGCAAATGAACTGATTAACATACACACACACACAAAAAAAAAACTAAAGTTAAATTGTATAAAGAAGACTGGTACTCACTGAAAGTATTCTTTGGAACAGGAACTATTCTACTAGTAACCATTCTTTAATAATAATCCTAATTACATCTAAACAAACAAACAAACAAAAAAGATAAGAGTCTGAGTGTTCCAACTGGAAATGCAGATAGTCCCATCATCAATCTTTCTTTCAGTTATTGAAGAAAAAATAGTTCTGGAAAATGAGAGTGCATCTATTCTCACTGGAATCAACTGGAAGAATGGTGTCTACACATATGTCTTCTAGTTACCGACACAGCTATTTTTATGAGTTTTATGGAAACAATAATTGTGGCAATGTGAGAGGAGGATGAAGAAGGGGATTATAAATTATGATAAACATCAATTTGCCACCAAATGAATTTAAAATTTGAGACATTTGTGCCTCAGTCTATTATGAAGATTGGCAGGACTGGAAGATTCATTATTTCACATGAGATGTATTAATTTTGTTTTTAAGCTGCATACTACATTGAGAGATAAAGGGCACTATTATAAGAAACTCACAAGAGATCTAGAATTAAGGCACACTTAGTCTGCTGTAAACCTTACTTTCATTACCTGTAAAATAGGGATATTTATGGATACCCAATGGAATCATAAAAAAACATTTTAAGGATTCACTCATTCATGCAGATTTTTTCAGTACCTACTTTGTGTCTATTTTTTTTTTTTACTGGGCATTAGAGATTTCCTTCTAAATCTTGAATCTCATGTGAGGGGACAAGAAATTAAATAAGCTTCCCAACAAAAGGATTAGGGGAGCCCAACACAGGGATGCTAATCTAGAGGAAGCAAAAATGTCTTCTCATAATAGGTGATCTATAAACTGGGTCTTAAATGATGAGTAGTAAAGGTGTGTGGGATGTGGGGAATAGAAGGGTAACCAAAGCGGGGGGGAATGGGAAATCAAAGTCCTAGACACAAAGAAAATCATCTTGTATTTGTGGTAATGCATGCAGGGATGGTGTGCATGAAAGGTTGAGTGAGGTTGTGAGAAAACGATTAAAGAAAACAGGAGGGACTCAGCCCACTATCAGCCTAGTACCCCATCTTATAGATAGGTTTTGAAGCATTACCTTAACTTTCAATTCTCCCTCTTTAGAGTCTATTATAAAGACTGTTATAAAGGGGTTCATTTAGAGATCTTGATAAATGATGATGGAGAGCTGAATTAAAGATTTGGTCATAGAGTTGGATAGAGGTAGACACAGTGTAGAACTGTGAGTAGGTAGAAGCAATTTGATGTTGGGACTGGTAGTTAGTGGGGTTTGAAGAAGTCATGAGGCTTTGGCTGGTCCACTTGGGTGGATAACAATGCCACTCATTAGGGTGTGAGAAAGGAGGGAAAGACGATACTTTCCATTGAGTCCAAGTTGAGTTTGAGATGTACATATATTTATATATGAATGATTTGACTTCAGAAGAGATTTTGGAATAATAATGATGGTAATAATGGACTGAATGAGAAGTAAACTGAGGTTATCTAATTTATTTAGAGTGTGAGGAAGAAAAAAAATTTCGATTGGAGTAAATAGAAGATGAATATAAAATGAAGTAATATGAGAAACAATAGCCACAGAAATGGAGCAAAAGAATAAATAACATGAAGTAAAATAAAATAAATAATAACAATTTGGAGACATAGATGCCAAAGGCAACAAAAGAAAGAAAGAAAGAAGGAAAGAAAGAAAAAGGGAGTCATTAACAGTATCAAATGCTACAAAAATAAATCTGTTGAACTTATTCAATATGAAGCCTTTGGAAGGCTGTGAAACAGTTTTAGAGGAAGCCCCAGTAAATGTCATGTTGCTTTGCATCGAACCTTAAGTGGGAAGCTAGGCAAAGAGCCAGGACATTGCATTAGGAAATTTGCCTACATTGAGTCTCTTGATTCCTTTTAATAGTGACAGTAAGTGCATATGGATAAGAAGCTACAGACGAATAGTAGAGTCAATTAAAGAAGGAGTTACTGTCTCTGGAGTGAACTTCTTCAGGAGGAAGTTTACCTTCTCTGTGCAGAAAACACGTACATATTTGGATAAATTATATCCTAATAAGTCAATTATTCACATATTTTAAAAAAGTATTATTATATGCTTTATTTGGTTTGAAAGTAAACATTTCTATGAACCTCAATAACTCATGTCCATACTCTGCTTGAGCATTCACAGCAAATCAGGAAGAAAGTATAAAGGCAGGAAGGTAAAACATATTTGCAAAGATACTTTAACTCAGACCAACACACAGGGTAGATGCACAGTTCTATACATTTCCAAGCAGCGGTCTAAGAGAGGAACATATAAATAAAAACACTGATGCCTTTAACTTCAAGATAGCCAATCTATGGGCTGGGGATATGGCTTAAGCGGTAGCGCACTCGCCTGGAATGCGTGCGGCCCGGGTTCGATCCTCAGCACCACATACCAACAAAGATGTTGTGTCTGCCGAGAACTTAAATAAATAAATAAATATGAAAAAAAAAAAAAGCCAATCTAGTCAGTGTAAAAAATCCATTAACCTGGGTGTCTAGCAACTTACAGACAAAGCATTCGGACAAAGTTAGACTTTTCACTTTGTAGTTAATAGGGTCCTATACACACAGATGAAAAGATGCGCTTTATTAAACCAAGACATCTTCCCAACCCCTATCACAAAAATCCCTACGTTTTTATTTTTCTCTTGTTAAAACCTCCATAAAGGACCAATTTATCAGCTCCCCAAGTAATGGCAGTGGAAGCCATCGGAAAAGGGAATATGCTATGTTTCTTGGCCTAACTACTCTTTTGGATTCACCACAGTGTGTAAGAACACTTACAACATTTTCAATATAACATTAGAGTGTGAAAGAAAAGGCAGCAATCACCCCGAGAGAAATGCTATTGAGAATAACTGGAAAAAAAGTCATGTTCTTCATGATGAGATTCACAAAGTAATTCCATGGCAGAGAAGTCAAGGTAAATGTTTACTCCATGTTTTTTATAGTCTGCAGGAGGCTAAAACCTTCAGTGTTTCTATTTTAATATTTATCTCATGTTTTTGTAAATTAGTTTCATGACCATTGTTTCCCAAAGGATCACTTTTTGAGGAAATGAATGCATTGAAGCCACACTCTGTGATGCTGATGTGAAACAGATCAGCTTTTTTCTCATCTTTCTCCTCTTCTTTCTCCTCTTTCTCCCCTTTGACCTCCTTTTCCTCTTCCCTTCTTTTTCTTTAATAATAATAAGTTCTTATTGGCATAGAATAAATATGACTTTTCTGCCAATGTCCTGGTCTTGCTCAGCAGAGTCTCAGAGACTCCTATCACATAGGGAACACAAACTATTTATTTTATGAAGGAAATAGAAGGCAATTCCATGAGGAAAAGTTCAGAAAGGAGGGACTATGGCTATCCCACAGAAGAAGCAAATTTGAATATTGTAAAGTTTTAGAATTTTTCAGCATCGGACAGTACAAAGCTCCTGCAAATGTTTGATATCTCTTTCAGGCAGGGATACAAATAGAATCATATACTAACAAAGAAAAACAAGTGTTTTCCCTTCTATTCCCTCAATCACTTGCTTTAGATTCATGTATTTTGTCTGGATCTATTATAATGGAAAATATGCATAAGTAGGTATTTATTTTCATTTCATTCGAGGGTGAAAAATTGTCAATCACTTATCAAACAATGAGCTTACTTTATATTAAACCAAGTTTATCTGTAGGCATGTGAGAGAGAGAGAGAGAGAGAGAGAGAGAGAGAGAGAGAATATGCAAGTAGAAGCTACTCTTCACTTAAAATTCTTGAATCAATGTGGAAAAATACTTGTCATAAGAATAAATATAGCAGAAAAGGGAGTGTGCTTGGCTGTAGCCTCCTTTCTGAAAACAATTAGGGGAGATTGTTTAGAAAAGTATCCAGAGTCAGCTATCAGGCAGGAATAAAAAGACTCATGAATAAGTTTTTTTGCATTGTTTGATTACACAAAGTAAATCATGAATTTTGTCCCAGTAAATCTAAGGGATCAGATATAATCTAGTATTTGAATTGCGCTTTTACTACTTAGTACTAGTGTCATCTTGAGCAAGTTACTATGTTCTCAAGAACCCATAGTTTCTTTATCAATAAAATTGGGGTGACAATATCTACCTTGTTGAGATATCAAGAAGGTCAAACAAAATAAAGATTATAAAACTTCTTTATAAATTATAGGGAGTTACACAAATATGAATCATACATTTTAAAATCTTCAAATAGATATCATCTTAAAAATTGTTCCCACATTTAATTAATCAAAGAAATACATAGATGTACTGATCTCCTAACAACCTTATTGGTGGAAAGTCCAGTGTCTTCCTCTTGACCACTGAACAACATCAATGAGGCTACAAAGACTGGACCACCTCAGTCCACTGCTGCTGAATTTTCTTCCTATGACCTGGTGTTTGCTGTTAAGAATTGATCAGACATTGTCTGGCAGCTGGTACAGGGCCATTGCTGATAATCCATGCAAGTTGGTATGGCTTTGCAGAGAGGACAATCCTAGAATTCTAATCTCCTCTTTGTAACTTTACATTTTCATTTAGATACTGTTAAGGGTAAAATCCGGCCCTAGGGATCCTATTCACATTAGATCCATGATCAACCACATCCTAAACCCAGAAGACATCTTGCTCATGTCCCTCATGCTCTCAGGAGGAATTAAACTTTCTCTGAAACTTCCATTATACCTAGAGTCTACTGTTCTTCTGTAGAAGGCTAACTTCATGTGAATTTTGAATTATTTAGTTTTTAAGAACTGTCTTCTAAAATGACTCTGATAAAGTCTAGACTATCTTTCAGAGCCACTCTCAGTTATCTCCAGATTTTCTGCCACCATTTTTTACTCAAGAAGAGAAAACAAAAAAAAATCAAACCAAGAAAAACAAAAGAAAACTCTTAAATTTAATTTTACCCCTCCAGTAGGATAACAACCCACTTTGGTATAAATAAATTATTTTTAATAGCCCACGGATTATTTCAGTAAAGCAAGCTGCTATATCAAATGAACTCTATAATTTCAGTGGCTTAATACAATCAGTATCTATTTCTTTTTCATGTGACAACTGAATGTGGCCACCATCCAATGGGATATTTTTTATGCCGATGTGTTAGGGCAGAAAAGACAGATTGACTTCTTAATTAACTTGCCTCAAAACTTTCATCACTTATGATCACATTCTTTGTATAAAACCTATACATATCCTCCTACATGCAGAGAGTGGGAGTAAGGTAACTGGAAAATACAGTCCTGGAATAGATAATTACTAATTAGCAACAAGTCAGTAAAATACAAAGAAAGCATGAGTCTTTGGTAGACAGCAGCATATCTCTGTCATGTGGTGTGTATGCTACTGCTCCACGGAGCTCTTTAATTTCTATTTCAGAATAAAACCAATACTTACCATAAAATTTATTGGCTCTCCCATTTTGATGTATCCAAAATAATGTTCAACCTTTGATTCCAAATGTGGTTGACAGAAATTAAATATAACTACTGTATCTTGAAGGGGACCTGGTCTCACGGAAGATTTCAAGGGAGCTCTGGCCTTTGTGAGGCTGCATAGCTGAAAGACAAAAAGGAAAACTTAGCAACAGGGATACCCTCCATAAATTCATATGCTGTGATTTGTGAGAAATATTAAAGGTATTGCAGTATTTTTCAGTGAATTTGTTGAAGTTTGTGTGCATTATTAAGAAATTGGAGTTTGTATTTTTTAGATGCTGATTATACTCATTCTGAATTTCATTTAGTGCATGGTTTTGAACTCCCCTGAAGTTTTTCCTTTAATCATTTCCTGTAAAAAGTAAAAGGTTCATGAACTTTACTAGAATTGGTGGAGAGTGCAGATAACAAACAAGGATATTTTGTCCTTCTCCTGTGGCATTCTATTGACTGGTTGAGAGGTGTGTCAAAATATAGGCCTGATACCATGTGCCTGTTGCTCCTTCTTGGCTCCCTATTCACATTCTTTCTGCAGGATCTTCCTCTATTTTTGGCCTTTCACCAGAAAATAGCCACGAATTTCTTCTCTCCTTGCTGCTATCTGAGGTCTTTCAACTCTATTATCACTCCAGAACCTTTTTATCAATAATGTCCCATTTGTTTCCTCCTCGTCCTCCTCGTCCTCCTCGTCCTCCTCGTCCTCCTCCTCCTCCTCCTCCTCCTCCTCCTCCTTCTTCTTCTTCTTCTCTCTCTCTCTCTCTCTCTCTCTCTCTCTCTCTTTCTCTCTCTCTGTGTGTGTGTGTGTGTGTGTGTGTGTGTGTACACCTGCATGCACACCATACTTCTGTCCTGGGGAGCATCTTTGTCTTTTTCTGTGTACCTAATGAAGTTAAGCTTCAGGACTCCTTCTGGGGATGTGTGATCTATTTTATATTCTATTAGATGAACAAGCTCCAAGGTGTGTGTTAAGCCTCAAACAACCTGAATCACCTTCTGATAATATCATTAGAAAGGGTGTAGAGCTAAATGCTGTCATTCACACTAGTTAATCCATCCATGTATCATTTTCATTTGAGAAGTTTCCAATTTGGAGAAATAGTCTTTGTTCCAAAATCAGTCATTGGAGGAGTATTTGACACTTATTCTGTTTACACCCCCCAAAAGAAAGCCTCTGTAAACATGATGGCTGGGGTTAGAACACTGATAGTATTCCAGGCCAAACTCAGGTAAAATATATTCTGCTAACTACAAAAGAAGGAACTAAGAGAAGGGAAGAAAGAATGAAACAAGGTTTTGGGGTGGACCAAATATGTACCAGGCATTTTTCATTTCCTCATGACATCTCAGACACTCAAAAATGCATGAGAATTATTCACATCCCTTTACAGATCAGAAAACTGCAGAAGGATTAAATCTAAAGTAGAAAACTGAAGAGGGATCAAAGCTACTTCCTAGGTCACTAATCTGGTCAGTGGCCAAGCAGAGACACTTAGTTCTTTATGGCTTCAATTCTTTCCATACAAGATCTTATGATGTGTCTCAGGTAATGTGACTGTATGAACAACAGCACTGATGCACAATGAGAATACTACATTTTTTATAATAACATGCTAATGTTCCTTAAATTTTAGGTGGATTTTTGTATGCTAGACATATTTTTGAGACATCTGACTATATAGACACTTTTTGACCCCCTTATCCTAACTAATAAACGAATGAAGTTGGAAGAAAAGTACAGCCATTCATTGTTTAATCATGGGAATAAATTCCAAGAAATTCATTGTTAGGAGATTTCATTGTTGTGGAAACATCACTGAGCATATTTATACAAACCTAGACAACCTAGCCCACCGCACACCCAGGCTATATGTTAGAGTCAGTTTCTTCTGACCTGTTGCAGGCTCAGGCTAATGGGTAAGTTTATGTCTTAGTTATTAACAAAATATTTAAAAGTAAAAAAAAAAAACTTTAAAACTTTAGAAAAAGAGGAAGCTTGTAGAGGAACTGCATAAATAAAGAATATTTCTGTACAATTGTACAATACCTTTGTGCTTTCAATTAAGGGTATTAATACAAAGAGTCAAAAAGATAAAAAAAAATTAAGTTTATAAAGTAAAAAAAATATACTGTAGGCTAACATTAATTTATTATTGAAGATTTTTTATAAATACAGTGTAGCCTAAGTGCACAGTGTTAAATCTATAATAGCACAGTTACGTCCTGAACCATCACGTGTACTGAGCATTCACTCCCTGACCTAACCAGAGCAGCCTCTATTCTTGCAAGCTCCATTCCTGGTCAGTAACCTATTCAGGTGTCCCATTTTTAAAAACTTTAGGTGTTTAGTTATAGTTAGACATACAAATACTTTTATATTACAACTAACTACAGCATTCAGTATACTAATATGATGAACACATTTTGTATTAGTTATTAACAAAATATTTAAAAGAAAAAAATGCTAAAATTTTGGAAAAAAGGAAGCTTGTAGAGTAACTACATAAATAAGGAATAGTTCTATACAACATAAACATATCCATTAGCCTGAGCCTACAGAGGGTCAGGAGCCTCAGTGTCATGGTCTTCCTCCTCCATATCTTATCCCACTGAAATGTCTTTCAAGGGCAATAGCACACAGGGATCTTTCCTTTCCTAGGAGAAAGTCTCTCCTAAAGGCTGTTTCATAGCTAAGGAAATACAGTGAAGGTGTACACTTTAAAATAATAATAGCTTAGTGAGACCTTGTCTAAAAATAGAAAATATAAAGGACTGGGGATCTGACTCAGGGGTAAATTGCCCCTGGGTTCAATCGCTGGTACCAATGAATGAATGAATGAATGAATGACAATGAAAAGAATTGTATAGTAAATATATAAGCCAGCAACCTAGTTGTTGTTGTCCTTAGCAGGTATTACTGGCAGCATAGCAGATGTGTTTAGAACAGCATCACAATGAATACATGCGTGAAGCATCGGGCTACAGAGTGATGACTATATGTCACAAGACAACAGGAATTTTCAGTTCCATTATATTCTTATGAAACCACTATCATATATGCAGCCTGTCAATTACCAAAAATGTCATTATGCAGTGCACAACTGTATATAGAAATGTGCATATAAATCACCTTTTGGATGGGAAGGAAGACGAAAGCAAACTGTGTGGTCTATGCCACCTGTGTCCATAAGAGAACCATTCTGAAGAAAGGAAATGAGTCAGGATTGCAGCATGTGGATGGGGTTGACAGTGGTGGGAATCTTATGGCCAGAGAAGAGAAAGCTGCTTTGGAGAGAGGGAGAGAGGGAACAATATACAAAACAAACTCACAATGGAAGAAATTGAAATAAAATAAAGGGAAGCTCTTGCATTATTTCACGTCCCATAAGAAGCATGCAGAACAATAACTTGCTGTCAGAATGGAACACTGAGTGTTCCCATCAGAGCTAAGTTACTTTAAACAGGAGAAGCTCTCGTGGTATTACGCTGCTGTCATTTCTTGGTAAATATGTGTCATTAGCATAGAGAGATTAAAAGAGGTTTAGTTAGGAGAGTAAGGCAGGAGTGGATATTATCCAAGCCAATGCAGCTCTGGGTCTCAAAGATGACATTTTCCTCTCTGCTTCATTAACTTGCAGAGCTTGTTGAGCTTTGGCTGTTTCTAATTAATTCTTTTACTGGCTTTTTTGAATGTGTATCATTGCTGGCAAACCATATAAAATGAAGAAATCTCTCTAAGGTTTTACCCTTTTAATTATTATTTTTATTGTTTAAATGAAGCTCCAGAATTGCAAATGTTAACATTTTGGTTTATTCTAGTCATTAGAGTTTTCAAAGAGTGAGGAAAAGGAAGGAAGGAAGATGAGGGAAAGAATGAAGGGAAAGAGGGAGGGAAGAAGGGAAAGGGCAAGGAGGAAGGGTTCAGCAGGTAGGTGGTGGTGAGCAGGAAAAATGAGGTGCCCCTGGGTCTCACTTCCAGAATCAAACACTAAGAAGGAAAATTCAAACTGGTTAGTCAAAATGGACCTCTATGATGGTGTTTCTCTTTTTTCACAAAAGAAAAATAAATGATATGTGTCTATGAATATTACAGGAAATTCTGGTAGTTTCCTAGAACAGACAGTACTCAGATTATACAGGGATCCATTGCCAGTGTCATTTACTTTCATTTAAGCAAACAGTTCCTAGCAAATATGGTACCTAGGCTTTTGCTGCTGTTGTTAATGTTTCCATGTGGATGTCAGAACCAAAAGAATAACTCTGGAAAAAAAAAGAAACTTCAATCAAAATAAATTAGTTAACAAATCTAGTTGCTTTGGTGATCCAGAGAGCACTCTCTCAGAAAAACTAGCTCTGGCAAGCCTAATAAGTCAGTTTTAAATAATATTAATTGAACAGCTATGTGGAAACACATTAGGCTGAGCACATGAAGAAATGCTGGAGGCTGTGTGTAAGGAGGTGTCATAAAGCAGTTTTAGAAAAATCTACCTTTCAGTTTGTTACATTGAGTTTGTAATATAAGATGCATTCAAATAAAAACATAACACCTGCTATTACCAATAGTTTGCTTCCCATATATTGAAAAGATGTTTGATTTATGAGTCCATTTTTGAAGTTGGGATGCATTTTTTTCCAGTAGAAATGTGTTTTAGTTCCCCAGCCACTCACAAAAACCCATTTAAGTCATAATGTAGCTGAACTATAGTAATGTCCTAATAACACTATGGAAACTAAATACAAAGCGGAGCAATGTTTCTATGGGATAATGCATTTAGAAATTAAATTTGCATCTCTAGAAATGGGTCTCAGCCTGTGGAGGGAGGGGACTTATCTCAGCTCCAAGCCCTCAGGGTCCCTTTCTTTTGCACTCAGAACTTCTGCAAGGCAGGGGCTGTAGACTTGCAGAAGTAGGCAGAGAAAGAACTGGAGGTTATACTAACCTTCCACCCGGGGCATGGTAATAACAATAACAGAGTACTAGTTGGATAAATGGAAAGGAAAAAGGGGTTATGGGGAAGATAATAACAAGAAAGAGCATGCTTTCTTAATATGTCAAATTATTTTCCAATCGCAGCAAGAATAAGGAGAGATTCCCAGATAGACATAAATAAAAAGACAAGGAAGAAGAAGATGTGAGGGATTGAGTGTGTGACAGCTACATGTGGGTAACAGGGATTCTGAAGCCATAGTTTCTTGTAAGGAAGAGTGGACAATTCTGGTGGTTTCTTAGAATAGACAGTACTCAGATTACACAGGAATCCATTGCCAGTGTCATTTGCTTTCATTTAAGCCTACCTACTATGTGGGGGATAGTTGGGATTAGGAAAGTGGGTAGTGGAATTATGGAATGACAGGACCCTTTTTTCAGAAGCTTGAAAGAGGAATAAGGTCTGGGAAGGCAGAGAACAAAAAAAGCAGTCTCATAAAATGTGGATTCTCTTGGGCTGGGGATATGGCTCAAGTGGTAGTGCGATCGCTTGGCATGCGCGGGGCGCTGGGTTCAATCCTCAGCAGCACATAAAAATAAAATAAGATGTTGTGTCCACCGAAAACTAAAAAATAAATATTAAAATCTCTCTCTCTCTCTCTCTCTCTCTCTCTCTTTAAAAAACAATTATAAAAAATGTGGATTCTCTCTAAAAATAATACCTGTGTAATTGAAAGTGGGTTGGATCAAGAACAAGTACAACAGCATCTAAGTAGCTCATGAACAAGCATAGATCTCAGACTTTTGCTCTACCACAAGCTGACCACGAGACCTTGTTGGATTTCCTTTTTTTTTTTTTTTTTTTTTGTCTTTTGTAGAACAAGGAAGTTGCATGCTTGGATTCCATGGTTTCCTTCAACTTCTGCATTTCTATTGGGAAACTGAAAAATTTGGTCCATCTTCAGGTATTACAAATCGAAGCTGTCAATCTTCTTATTTGGTAATAATGAAATGAAAATATTCAGTGTGCTTCCTTTTCTCAAGGAATTTGCATTCTTTAGGTAAAAATTACCATTAAATGTAAACACTAAAAGAAGCAAAATGTTGTTTCCTTCACTTTGCTGGTCTGATTTTGAATGTCATCCTCCCCTTCTCTAATTCCCCGCACAACACACAAAACATTTTTTAGACTACACCTCTCTCTTGTTCTCCTCCCAACTCTGTGAAATTAGTCCCAGGGAGACAGTGGCCATGAGTACACCATGGAGGAGCTGGTACACCGTCTGCAGCTGTGCTAATGAACCAATCCTCTAAGTACAGAGGCCTCCGCATACAGCATGCGTGTGTTTCTACACAGCACAAATTAATTTTCCAGGGTTACTGAGTGATCCAACTCTAAAATGTTTACTTTTGCTTCTCTCAGATGCTGGGCGCTGTTGTTCAATTCTCTTTTAATAAAACCCAAGAGTTCTGGGCTTCAAACTGCATCTGCCCTTTTCTTTCAAATTTCAAATAGTTCTCTTCAAGTATCTACAGCTTTACAAAGAATAAAGCTTTTTTTTTCCCAAAGAAATAAACAAAATGATTGTGGGGTTTGGCAAGAGGGGAGTATGTTTCACATCAGTGAAATTATTTCTTTCCAACAGATCTTGAGATTCTTGTCTAATTATATTTCATCTGTGTATTTTGTGTTTTTATTTATTTATTTCTTGTTGCCTCCTTGGAGAAACAGAGGAGAATTAGAAAGGAGGATGAGTCGGTTTCCACTTGAATTTGTCCTTATATAACCATCAGGTGTTCTGGCAGAGAAAGATACTGAGTTTGAAGGAATGCTGGAAGGCAGTCATGCGGAAGAAAATAAATTGGAGATTAAGAAAAGTCTGGGTTTTTGCCATAGTGATTTTTTTTTTTGAGTCAAATGCCTTTGACTTTCATGAAGATGGTAATGAATAAAATGCAGAAAATGATCTACTATTTGTGTGTGTTTGAGATTTGGAGGAAGGAGGCAAAGAGGTGACTGAGGGATGGAATTTGTTGGTGAGGAAAACTTCTTCCAGGCAGGTGGCTAGGTTTTGAGAAACTGCCAAAGCACTTAACAGCAGCCACTGTTGCTCAAGGCACTCTTCCATGCTTTTAAGTTTTTTCCAGACTGTAATACATTGAGCAATCGAAGCTGCCAGCAATTGCCATCAAGAGTGTTGTGTAAGTGACAGAAAGAGGGTTTGAGTAAGTGACTGAGCCAGGTGAGGCGACAGGTGGGCCTTCTGGTGATGGAGAAATGGCAAGGAACAATGTGGGAGGCTGCATGAACAGGAGTGTCTCAGGAAAGCATGGAATTGGCTTTTTAATCTTCCTAGAGCTTACAAGGACAATAAAGCCCTAAAGAAATCTTGGGAGCAGGGTCACCCACTGGTATGTTCCCAGTGGCTGATGTATTATGTTAATATTGATTGTTGATTGAAACAATGAAAAAAGTTTCAACCATTGTCTGAGTGGACCAGAAGGGCATGAATAAGCTCATTTAAACTGGGTGACAGTCTGAGTAGTTTTACCCAGTCTTGTAAGCTGGAGTTCTGATTCTGGAGTTCTGGTTTCCAGTTTAACTCTGCTCCATCTGAGAAGATTAACATGTTGGCATTTTTTTAAAACTACAACCATATCTAACATAATCTTTATGTTGACTATTTTTGTTGTTTGCTTGTTTTTTTTTTTTGTTTTTTTTTTGGAGAGACTTTCGAAGTGGCATGTGCTCATGGAGAGAAGAGAGGAAGAGTATGTTATAGCATGATTATATATAATATGTGAGCACAATTACTGATTGGAAATTCCGGTGTCATGAGAGGTTACCTGTCCACAGGGGAAGAGAGCTACTATTAAACATGTGACTGACTCTTGGCTACTGTTAACATGACAGGGAATTTGTTTTTAAACTATAGTAATCTATGATTTTGCCTGTAAATGCTCCATGACAAAATGAGTCTTTTGAGAGAGCATGTTAACTTTAGTAGAACTTACAGCTTTCTTAGTTTGTTTCTTTAGTACTTGGAAGATTCCTTATTGGGAATAAAGTTCCCTGAATCTCCTTCCTTGTTTTTTTTTTATTTATTTATTTTTCTTTTTTCATTTGCTTTGCTTTCCCCTACCAGTTTAGGAAACATATGCTAACCAGGACTGACCACAAAAAACCTTAAGTGCAAAGATTGGAATGGAGATTCATTCATCCAAAATGAAATGATACCTTTTTTCTCTACTAAGAATGGGTGGGGAAAACCAAACCCATGGCCATCAGGGTGACGTGACATGGCTGCAGGTTATCCACAAAAGGAATTGGCCCCTGAATATACTTTGTCTTCTCAAACAAATTGCTTTATCACATAACAAAATATTTTCTTTACTACATTGTTTTCCAACAATTCAAATTTATGTTGGATTGTAAATAAAGGACAGCTCAATATTTTCTGAGAATAGTAGACAGAATATCCATGTGAATGAAAATGCGCATCTTCACCATAATTTTGTCACAAGTCAGTTCTAAATAAGAGTTCAAGTTGGAATTAGTCTGATAGGGTGTATATTTTATTTTATTTTACCTTATTGCATCTGAAAGGATCCACATATAATAGTCACTAAACATGATAATCAACAGCATAATTTGTTAGTAGAAGCACTGTTCCTGAAATTTGTTTTCAGTTTGGTTTTGTTTGATTTTTAAAGAATTGGTAAAGTAGGGAAAGTATAATAATGATCCTTATCACCTTTTCTTTCTTAAATTATTAAATATAATATAAAATTAGTTGTATGAAATTATATTTTAGATTCAAAAAGATCATCATTGCATAATCATGGTTGTAGTGGAAAAATTGGACACTCCACTTGAAACTATAGGAAATGATTGTGGAAGTAGAATTGAGTCAACCTATAGAGAATCCTGGGACCAGATGTGGTAATTCTGATATTATGTGCTCACTTTCCTGAACAACCAATCAGCAGAAAGGAACTTGTTGGAAAAGATGCATCTGAAAGTCCATAAAGAATATTTTATTTTTGTTTATTTTTTCCTAGTGCAGTCACATTCTTTACCAATCTGGCTCTAGTCCTCACAGCATTCCTTGAGATATGACTCTATTATCATGTCTATCATAGAGATTTTAAAAAAAAATGTAAACCAAAGAGTTAAGGGATCTGTTTCCACTGCCTTCAGACAAGTTAAGTGGCAAAGTAAGGATTTGAGCCCAAATCTCATAATCAGACATTTAAGGAAAAAATGTCTTAAAAGTATCCAGGACTACTTTTACAAAACCAAAGTTTAAGAGTCTTTTCTTCAAATATAAAACAAAGGCAGCCTTAGAGAGATACTTTGCCAATTTTGGCTAAAATTTCCCTTATTTTTCTTTGCCCAATAATAAAAAAAAAAAACTCTACCCAAGCAATCATACTTTCAAAATGTGTCTTCTTTGACCTCTCTCCCATTTTATTAGCAATGTTTTCTCTTCAGTAATAAAACTTCCTCTTCCATCAGGTCCTAATACCTTTCAGCTCTTTTAATTCAGACTATTAATCTCCACAATGTTCCATCTTTACCATTTTCTTGGTATTATTTCATATTTTCCTAAATCCTATGTATATTATATTTCCTGAGAGCATCATTGATCTGTCAGTCTTGGCATTTCACCACCTTCTACCTCAATGGAAATAATGTCCTGCCCTCCCCCATTGTAAAAATATCCAGACATATAATGAACACTTTTTGGCTCATTTTATATTAGTTTAATTTATATTCTAGCTACTATCACATTAGAACAAATTCAACTAATATTTTGCATAAGTCCTCATACTATTTCTAGTTTTAAGTCATTTTTATCCCTTTGGTATTACTGTAACCTATCTTTTTTCTTATTATGACTGCTTGTAAAGGGTTGTGTCTCCATATTTTCTCACATGGTAGAAGTAGAATAATACGTATGAATACCTTTGGGAATATTGACATAAATGCAGTCATATTTCAGGCCCATATTCCTTGAAGATTGTAGTATTCTTTAATTTTTTTAAGAAAAGTTTTTTTATATTATTCCCATGTTAAACTGGTGTTTTATTAAAGAAAACAATATCTACCTTCAAGAAATTTAGTTTATTGTGGGAACAATTGATGATTATGAAAGATGGATAATAGTATACAAACATTAGGTGTAGTAGATTACTGATGTTCAAAATTATTTTTATGTCACTTCCTTGGTAACCTTTGTGGTCTCTGTGAACACTTTACCCAATGAATATGGTGGACATGACATGGTGCCAGAAGTCTTGATCAATGCTGGTGTTTGACTGGGAACAATCAGAACAATCAGTGTTCTCCTAGCATGATGAGAAAGATAAATGGAAATCAGGGATGCAAAAGGAAGTTGTGGCCATTTTATGACCTGTCATTTGAAGTCTGGTAGGATCACTTCTATGTTCTATGATCCAGGTTTAAGGGGTGAGAAGAAGACTTACTCCTTGATGGAGAATGGCATGATTCTGGAACAGCATGTGAGACCAAAAATACTGTTGCTACTATTTTTGGAGAACTAAATTTGACATACTGGACATTGCAGTCTGTATTATAAACTTTATGAATGAGTTTCCAAGATAGATAGCATGCTTGGTCTATTTTCTTCTGCATATATTTATCTGTTAAGTTGCTTATCTGTCAATTACCCCCATCTTAATTTTTTCATTCTTTAAGATTTTGTTTGGAGGACATTTTATCACTCCTCCAAGCCCTGATCTCCACTAGGCTCCTTTCTCTAGTTTCTTATAACATTCTGGTTTTTTCTCATATCTTTTTTCTCTGCTTGATCTTGTGTTCTACTCACATGAGTACTCCTCTGTCTCCTTCAGTGGATTCTAAGCAATTTGAGATCAGGTCTACTTCAAATTTGTTGATAAGTTCTTTTAAAATGCTCGATAACTAGAAAAAAGGCAGTAACTTTCAGGTAAATATTGAATAAATGAGGCTGAAAAGATGCCTCAATATCTCATTGCCAAAGATCCTGATTATCAGACTACAGGTAACAATGTATCCTAAACCAGTCTATTAAATCTTTTTCTTTACTATTTAATAATGAGTGTTGGTTTGGATGGCATTAATCAAACATGGTATATAAAACTAACATGGTGGCAGAATAATATATGAGAAACCCATGGTTGGAAGTAGATAATTCTCTGATGACCCATGAAAGGATAATAGCAACCTTTCTCAGGAAGGGTTTTCCATGCAAGTAGAGGGTGAAAAACACTTGATTAAGTTTTAGGATCTGTTACAGTCATATAATGTTATTAAGCATTTTTGTGTAAAATGCTATTGTTAATGTTGCCTAGACTTAATTTCTAAATTGAGCAATCCCTGACCTGATTTTTGAGAGCTGATGAGTAATGCACTCATAAACTTAGAGGCTTTACTGGTGTGGGTCATTTGTAATGTGCAGTGCTTGCAGCTTAAATTAGCCTGGCTTTTACAGATCCCTTAATATGCATAATCTGACCCAATATTGAAATGGTCTTTAGAAAGATAGTTAAGGGGAAAATATATATGAAGTGATTTTTGAAGATTTCCCAAGTGCTAGCCAACTAATTTAAAGGAATGTAACTGAATTCTGATCAGTCTCTCCAAATCTCGCTGTCACACCTGGATTTGGCCATCTGGCCACCCATTTTAATATTTCCCAACCATGAATCAGCAATGAGGATGTTGGATTTAGGCTCAAACTGATTTTATCTTTTAAAAATGATGTGGTCAGTGAGATCAAGTCTTTGAGAAAAAGGGCAAAAAAAAAAGAGTGATTTTGCTTTGTGCCTACAAAAAGCAAATAGTGAAACTATCAAATAAATTATTTTATGTATATGTAAAGAAATTATACTTTTATTCCAAATTATTTTTAACATATAACATGTTCACAATTATAAGGGATATTTAACTAGAGCCCATTGTAAACTGGAGAAGGTAGAAATATAAAGCAAGAGATATAGTTACTATACTTAAGACAATAAAAATATTTGAAAGATAAGACATTTGAGATCCAAAGTAGTGCCTGTTTATTATATATAGAAGTTCAAGCACAATATTAAACTGGAAAGAAATTTTGAAGGATGGAGAACTGAGGCTATTTCATGCTGAGAACTTTACAAGTTCTGTTTTATCTAACTATAATAATAATACTTTAAGGAATTTATTAAAGGTATTATTTCCATTTTCAGTTGAGAAATTGTGGTCATATGTCTGGATAGATCTCAACTTGAAATTTGGTTCTCACTCTGGGGATATTTCTCTTACTAATTTGTCATCCTGTCACTCATTTTTTTTTTTAATGAGCATCTGAGAGCTTTAGAAATAAACATTTGGGATGTCAAATAATCAATTTCTGGAACACATTAGAACTAGTTTGACTTACACCAGAGATAAGAAATTAGCTCAACCTTGAAAGATGAGTAGGTTTGGAGAGGTAAAAAATGGGGGGGGGGGATGACTGAGTAAATGCAGAAGGAAAAGAAATGTAGACTGTAGAAAAGGAGGTCAAAGAGAATCTTTCCCCAAAAGAGGGAACAGAATGGGATGCCAATGGGGATCCTAACAGGGACAACAGTGGCTACTGTAAGTAAACACACACACACACACACACACACACACACACACACACACACACACATATATATATATACACACACACAATGGGAGGCGATCAATTGATCATTTATATATATAAAACGAAAGACAATCAATTTATCATTTTTTTTAAAAAAAATCAAGTTTATTTGATAGTTTATACCTGGTGAATCTATACAGTATACAAGCAGATTGGGCTGGAGACTAAGCATTACTTTTATAAATTAAAAAAAAAATTAATATGCTACAAGTAATGTTGTCAATGAGACAAAGAGATAAGAAAAATACAAAAAAGGACCAAAAAGTAGTACCGGGCTCATTTCTGCTTCCCCTGAGAACTGATCCCATTCTTTGTGAGACAGGGTAGAAGGAAACCCTCCCCAAGCCATGCTTTTATATTTCCTTTTGGAAGCAATTACTACGCAAAAACATTTAGGCTCAACGTAACTCACTGTGGTAGAGTGTGAGAGAGCAAAGGGAAAATGATTCCCAGTTTTCATTCCCGCCTCCTTACTATTCCCTATGCTAGTTCCATGATAATTCTTTACCAACCTTGAGGGCCTACAATCTCAGGCTGTATAGCTAATGAAACATCCCATTTCTCAGTTCTTGGAAAGACACAAGTCCTTTCAATTTCCATGTCACTTGCCAATGCCTGAAAGTTTTTCTCCTTTTCTATCAAGAAAACTAAACCTTGTTTTAATTAATTAATTAATTGCTTCAGGAGCTTTATTTGCTTATTCTCCTCCTTGGGCCACTGCATATTGGCACATGCCTATTAAAGCCCTTATTACTTTGCATAACTTTTGCTGGCTTTCACTATAATATGAATTTCCTGGGAATAACAAACTCTAAATTTGTTTACATCCCTTCCTTTGATATTTTGGAATAAAAATCCTTTGATATCTTGGATCTGTGACTATCATTGTATTTTTAATCACGATTGGAGAAAAATGTAATTGATAAAAAATAAATAAAAATTTTTAAATTTTGGGTAGGATGACTCCAGAATAGGATTCTTGAAGCATGGACTTGAAGCCTTTGAGCCCTAAGAGATATAATAATAATAGTGTCGCTGTCCATTTTAGGCAAACTAAAATGAAATCTGCTAGCCACAGTCTCTCTACAGGTATGCTTTCTTTAAAGAGGTAATGGAGAAGAAGAGAGAGAAGATGAAGGCAATTCTAGAACAAAATTAGCATATTTAGCTCAAGCAGAGAAAGTGCTTAAGTGAATGAGAAGTGCTCAGCGTTCTGAACATAAGCTACTCACTAAGGAACTGAGTATAGCCCCAAGCCTAGAGGCAGGGCTGCAAGCCACAGGAGGTTCTGCAGCAGCCCTCAATGATCATATTGGCGGCACAGAGGGGCCCTTTTATGTGACTTCTGCCAAGAAGGAATATAAAGACACCTAAATATAACTGGCTCCAACATGTGGGGTTGCAGGCTCCCTCCTGGCTTCTGCAACATAAATGGACTTTCAAGCAGCAGGAGCTTAGGGGACACGGCTGGCTTGAAACAAAACTGTAAAATAAGCCAGCTATCCTCAGCACCTTCCCATCCCTTCAATTTCCACACTGTTTCCCACTGCTGGAGCTCAGTGTTCCTTCCCCACTCATCAGGCAAGGCATGGCCCAGTGAAAGAACTCAGAAACTGGAGCTGCCCTTTGTCTACTTGCTGGCTGGGGCTCATCACTCAAACCTTTATCTCTCTGGTTCTGCCCACCCCACTTTATAAACTAAAAAGTAAAAGACTGATACTCAGGGCCTCTAAGACTACTCTAATGCCATTTTTTTTTCTCAGACATCATTATAGTTAATGCTGAAGGGGAAGGGTCTCCAGATAAAGCCGGATCATTCATAGGTCATTATCAGGTTTATCATGACTGTCTTTCCCTCTCTTCTCTTCCTCAACCAGAATGTATTGCCACAGAAGCCCATGACCATGACTTCTGCTCTTCATGTCTTTGTGTTGGGGGAGGTCCAGGAGCCACCCAGCAGAAGGGTTGTCAGAGGGCTGCAGGGAGGCTGAGGGACCCTACTAGTGTTTTGCTTTGAGACCAAATAAACTACCCACACGAGGGTCTGTTAAAATGAGAAGCATCAAATAATATAGAAGCATCAAATAATAATAGAAATGGGGATGAGGAGAAAAATGGAGGCAGTGAATCAGTGTGGGGGTAGTTATAAGTGAAAAAGAGAGGACAGAGGAAGTGAAGGCCATAGCAACTGACCTGGAATCAGCCGCAGCATTTAGGATCTACCCCTAGAAGGTGGAGTGGTTGCTAGAGAATTCTCTTTATTGTGAGATTAATTTTCTCCTGTGATGACACCCTGAACCAGTTTTAAGCAGAACTGGTTTGTTGGGGCCAAACAAGGGTTTGGGTGATCTGGTGTTCTGGAGCAGGCATCTGACTTGTAGGCACTTGGAAACGTTAGGTCTGTAATGAAGTCACCCCCTTGGGGTGAAAAATTCAGGCAGGATGAGATAGAAGAATAGGTTTGCAGACATGGTGATCATTTTCCAGGTTCCATTTTTGCTTTCTTCCCAAATCCAGTACCAAATCACTGAACTTGGTTTGGAACAGGGAGGTCAAATTTGAACTACAACAAAAACAATCAACCTGGTTATTCTCTGTTATGGTTGAGGTCTGAAATTGCCCCCAAAGGCTCATGTGTTGAAGGCTTGTTTACAGTAATGTTCAGAGGTAGATCTTTGGGGAAGTGATTGCAACATGACGGTTCTGAACATGTCAGTGGATTAATAATTTGATAACATTATTGAGCAGTGATAGAAACTATAGGAGATAGGAGCCAACTGAAGGAGTCTGTCCTTGGGGGCATGTCTTGGGAATTATGTACTACTTCTGGTCACTTCTCTCCCTCCATGTTTCCAGATCTCCATGAGGTGAAGGGCTTTTTACCTGCCTTACCCCCTTTCTATCATGAAGTTGTGCTTCCTTTCAGGCACAAGCAATGAAGCTTGCTAAGTGTAGACCGAAACATCTGAAACAATGAGCCCAATTAAAATTTTTCTTATCAAAGTTGATTTCTCAGGTATTTTTTCACAGAAATGAAAAGCATCTTTTCCGAAATTATACTTGATGACTTGCTTTCCAAATATTCAACTCTGTTCGTCCAAGTAAGCAAATATGCTTGGGACCTGGAACTCAAGATTTGTTGTTGATTATTTTCAGGATACCATGCTTTAGTTACTTGTGAGAATGCCTGTTTAGAAACCAAGATTTCTTTTTTTTTTTATTTTTACCTTTTTGTCAAATTGGTTATTAACAAAATTATCAATTTGACAGTCCTCAATGGGAATTGGTCTGTATTTTCTTCCATGAAAAATGGAAATAAGGTATAGATGTTGTTGGACAGTTCTGATCCTTCTTTCCCCTCCTCCCCCCCTCCCTCTCTCCCTCTCCTCCTTCCTTATCTTCTTCCCTTCTCTCACCCTCTTATGCTTTTCGACTGTTGGAATTTTGGGGGTTTTAAATAGGAAGTCCTCTTTTCTTCCTATTTTCTTTTTCACAGAGTGCCAGTTAAAATTCTGAAATACTTCAATGTGTCTGTATTTAGCAGTTGCCTGTATTATGTTTCTTAGTTTGGGATTTCAGATCCTCATGAGTTAAATTGTAAACATGATATGAAAAATTTAAGTCAAAAGTCTTTAAGAAGCTGGGCACAGTGGCATATGTCTGCAATCCCAGCAGCTCAGGAGGCTGAGACAGGAGGATCATAAGTTCAAAGCCAGCCTCAGCAATGGCAAGGCACTAAACAACTCAGTGAGATCCTGTCTCTAAATAAAATACAAAATAGGGCTAGGCATGTGACTCAATGGTTGAGTGCCCTGAATTCAATCCCTGGTACAAAAAAAAAAAAAAAACAAACAAACAAAAAAAACCTCTTTAAGAGACAATATGAATCTATAAGCTATAATATAGAGACCGTACCATGACATTGAAATTCTTTTGCTTTTTTCTATTTTTCTGGATATATTTAATTTGGATCTGCTTAAACTCTGACATCTGTGCAATGAATATAATATAATGAATATCTTACTTGTATATGTAGCACTTTGTGTTTTACAAAATAATTACACACATTAACCCAATGTAATAAATATTATATATTATCTTATTTAATTGCCTGCAACACCTATAAGACATGAATAATGAGCATTATATAAGTATTATATATGCATTATAATTATGATTCTTCAAATATAATGTGCATATGTAATATTATAATATAAAACTATATGTACTTATATTATACTGTGAAGATAATAATTCAGTATCGTTTGTACAACACGGAATTTAGAGGCAGTTTAGTTTTCCATCGATATGGGAATTAATTTTTAAAATGAGGTGTATGTAAAGGGAATCAGTGAACAAGAGCAGGGATAAAAAATCCTCAAGTAAAAAATAGATAAAATTCAGAGGGCCAATGAACTTAGAAGGAAAAATATATATATATCTTCATATTCAAAAACCTCTCACTGAACTTTAACACTTTATTTAATTATGAAAGAAGGCAATAAATGACAGTTCTGTCACTAATACCTTGTCTTTGCCCCCAAGAGGACATGTTTATTTACAAATTATACTTGTTGCTGATATCTCAAAATATAGCATAGGCTAATCATTATAATGGAATAATGGTATTTATTAAACTGGCCAGGAGAATGTGTTGTTTAATGTGTTTATAATAAAGCATATATATTACAATGCCACTCATTGTTTTAGGATTTTGCTAACTGGATTTCATTATAGTTTATTTTGTAATCCTATGTGTTTGATTATATTCACTCTTAATTATTAAATGCATCTGTTCCATAAGGTTCCATAAAAGATCATTGCAAGAAAAGTCTAGACTACCAAATTCATGTAGAAAGACAAAATATTTAAAAACTCTCAAAATAAAAATGCAGGAGCAAGTGTAGATACTAAAAACAGAATCGAGTGTTTAAAGCATAAATTAGGATAAACATTGAAGCACATACCTTTATGTTCCTTGTCAAATAAAAATAATGCCATATTTTTTTAAAAATCATATAAACAAATGCATACATGCATTAAAGAGAGGCAAGGGAAGAGTCAGTGAATATGGGGGGTGGGAGTGGAGTTCATGTAGATACATTTAGCTTTCTTATCTTTCATAAGATAAAAGTAATAAAATAAAACCCATGTAAAATCTATGATACGTTTTAGCATTTGAGGGTCAAACAGGAAAGATAAAAGGAAGATCTGGAAATGGTCCAGACATATCACCTTCACTAAATCACTCAATCTCCAAAACAATCCTTAAGAGAGAGAGTCTTATGTTGAAAAAATAAGTCTCAACTTTGAGGTCCATAAGAATCACTAAGAAGTCAATATACAAGGAGGAGGATCCCAGGCCCCACTTCAGAATTTTGAAGTGAACCTAGCAGGATGGAGACTGGATGTTTCTACTTTAAAAAATTCTCTAAGTGATTTCACATATTCATGGACAGCTGAGACTTGTGGTGATGAACTTGTATTTAGATGAAGCCAACTTAGAATGAAGTACCTCAATTTTGGGTTGAGTATTTATTTCTGTAATTTGATTGGAAAGGACAGCTACATGGATAGTAATGAAACTATTTCTTAAGAAAGTGAAATCTTTAAAAAGTAGATGAGAGCTTTCTGGGTAGAGAAAAAGAAACAATTACTTTTCAGTTATTCTATATGTCCATCTGAAATTAGTCCCATCCTTTCAGTCATAGATTTAAAAAAACGAACAAAAACCAGTATCAAGTATTGATCATTTTTCAGAAACATTGGAAGCAATGGATGAACAGGGGAGAACAATCTGAATGTTACCTCTATAATCAGGAGTTAGAATTTGGCACTAATTTAGGTGAATGTTCTCAGGGTTGAAACCTGGTTCTGCTTTGTTCCAGCTTGGGTAAGTTTTTCTTACATGTTCAACTCCTTACTGCTTTTTCATTTGGAAAACAAGATTGGTAATATGTATTTATTAAGACTGTCATTAAGATTAAAATCTTGGTTCACAGATATGGGTTCTTGTGTGATTGTTTACTGACAGAGAATACTGCTCTCTCCTCTTTTTATTTTTTGTACCATTGTATTTTTGAGATTCAGCTCTGTTAAATTGAAAGTTTTACTTTTTTTTTTTACTTGCTATAGTATCCTAAATAGGCCATCTGAGTAAATTCCTATTTTTTTAAAGTAATGTATCTTCTTTAAGGGCCTTTACTATCTGTATAGTAGCCAATGGAGAGCCAAATGCTTAATGTAATGTGCAGTCACTAAATATGCATTGAGCTTAACTACATTAGGAATCAAAGAATTATGTTTGTTTGCATTGTCTACTGCTATATAAAAATTGCTCACAGTGTAGAAGCTTAAAACAGCATACATCTATGATATCTATTTATGATTTCAACATTTGTTTGGGGCTGGAATCTTGGCACAGATTACCTTGCTCCTCTATTTCAGGGCAGTCAGAAGGCTGCAGTCAAGGTCTTGGCTAGGGCTGCAGACTCATCCAAAGGCCTAACTTGAGAATGAACCATTTCTAAGCTTACCAGAGTGATGAATGGCAGGATTTTGTTCTTCCAAGTGTTCTTGCTTAGGGACTTGGTTCTTTGCTGGGGAATGTGGAAAGGCTGCACCCAATTCCTTACCACCTGTGACTTTTCAACTTGCAAGAAAAGCCAGGGAGAGAAAGTCAGTAAGATGGAAGTTATAGTTTTTTTTTTTTTACTCTAATCATAGCCATGATGTATTTATTCTAGATAACTCTAGGCCATGTTCAAGGTGAGGGGATTACACAAGAGTCCAAATACTCGACAGTAGTGATATTGGAAGCATTGTCAGCACTTTCCTACCATTATATATAAATGCCATATTAAGTAGCTAGGAGGTGACTGTTGATTGCTCCAAATCATCTATTCTCAAATGCTAGCTTGCATTATGAATCACCTGGAACCAACTCGAAAGCTTCTGATTCAATAGATGTGGTGTGGGACTGACAATTTGCATTTATAACAAGTTTTCAGGTGGTGTCATTGCTGCTGGATAATAAATACACCTTGAAAATCGGGGTTCAAGGTACACATTATGTGCTGCTGTGCAAGGATAACCATGACGCATGGTCTAGCTGTGTTCTGGAACCACTTGTTAGCCAATTCAGCAAGCCCCCTTCGGCTGCTGGGAAAACTACTTGTATATGCTGCCAGCTGGTTCCATTTCCGAAAGAAAAATTAAGAAGATTTCTCCTTTGGGGAGGAGCTTTCTTTATTAGCTCAATTTTGAATGCAGGAAAAAGTGGGCTTCCAAGGATAACCTGGCACATGGAAGAACCATAGGCAAACTTTGTCCATTTTTTTTTAAAAGTTAAAACTCTGATGAACATTGAGAAATAGGAGAGATAAGGAGATTCAGGAATAAATGAAGATCACCTTTTGTTGTCCATCATAGCAGTCTTCACCTTCACATTGAAAAGAATAGAAAACATGAAATAAAGAAATCTTAAAGACCAATAAGCACCCTGGAAAGCACTTTGGAATTGCTTTCTAAACTTGGTGTAATGAAAACAAATGGAAATTTTGATTACATAGATATCATTAGGATGACATGTTATGATCTCAACCTCTGGTTTAATGATCTAATTAAGACCAAGAAAAATTCATTATGGACTTTCAGATCAAATAATTCATTTTACAAAGCCAAGGAAAAAAAGATTATCTGTTTGTTCAGAATAGGGAGATGGTTTGGGATGAAGAAAATAAATGCAATAGTGAGAAGTTAATAACTATATTTCAAAAAGAGAAAAGTTTCCATCAAGCAGTGTAATCTATAGATGACTGGGATAGATTGTCTTGGGATAATTTCTCGGGAACAGGGCCAAGGGGGATAAGGGCCTAGGGAGATCAGGGTGCAGAAGAACAGAACTGATGGGGAGCAGGACCAGAGGGAGCATGGCCTCGGGGAGCTGGGCCAGGGAATAGCATGGCCTCGGGGAGCTGGGCCAGGGAATAGCATGGCCCAGGGGAGCAGGGCCCAGGGGAGCAGGGCCAGGGGGAGCCAGACACAGGAGTAGCAGGCTCCAGGGAGCAGGGCCAGGGAGAGAACGTCCCAGGGGAGCAGGGCCCAGGGGAGCAGAGCTAGGGGGAGCAGTGCCTAGGAAAGCAGAACCAGAGGGAGCAGGGTCCATGTAGAGCAGGGCCCATGGGAGCAATGCCGGGGGAGCAGTGCCCAGGGAAGCAGGACCAGAGGGAGCAGGCCCCAGGGAGGAACAGGGCCCAGGGGAGCAGGGCCATGGGGAACAGGGCCAGGGGAACAGGGCCAGAGGGAGCAGGGTGCTATGAATCAGGACCAGGCGGAATAGGACCCAGGGTGTGCAGGGCCCAGGGGGAGTGGAGCACAAGGAGGAGCAGGGCCCAGGGGAGCAGGGCTAGAGGGGAGCAGGGCCAAGGGGAACAGGGCTAGAGGGAGTAGGGCCTAGGGGAGCAGGGCCAGAGGGAGTGGGGTCTGGTGAAGCAGGACCAGGGGGAGCAGGATCCCCGGGAAGCAAGACCAGAGGGAGCATGGCCCAGGGGAGCAGAGCCCATGGGAGCAGGGCCAGGGGGAGCAGGAAACAGGCTTATCAGGGCCCAGGGGAGCAGGGCCAGGGGGAGCATGTACCAGAGGAGCAGAATTATGGGGACAACTGGCCAGGAAAGCAGGACCAGAGGGAGCAGGGCCCAGGGAAGCTGGGCCCATGGGGAGCAGGGCCATGGGTAGCACGAAAAGGTGGATCAGTGCCCAAGGATAGCAGGACCAGGGGATTAAGGCCAGGGGGAGCAGTTACCAGGAAAGCAGGACCAGAGGGACCATAGCCTAGGGTAGCAGGGCCCAGGGGAGCAGGGCCAGGGGAAGCAAGACACAGGGGAAAAAGGGCCCAGGGGAGCAGGGCCAGGGAAAGCAGGTCCCAGGGGAGCAAGTCCCAGGGGAGCAGAGAAAGGGGGGAGCAGGCCAGAAAAGCAGGACCAGAGGGAGCAGGGCCCATGGGAACCAGGCCCAGGGGAGCAGGGCCAGGGGGAGCAGGGCCACAGTGAGCAGGCCCTGGGAAAGCAGGACCAGGGGGACAGGGCCAATGGGGAGCAGGGTCCAGGGAGAGCTGAGCCCAGGGAGGAGCAGGGCCCAGGGGATAGCACCAGGAGGAGCAGGGCCCAAGGGACGCAGGACCAGATGGAGTAAGGCGCAGGGGAGCATAGCGGGGGGGGAGTAGGGCCCATGGGGAATGGGGTCTATGGAAGCAGGGCACAGGAGGAGCAGAACCAGGGGGAGAGGGCCCAGGGGAGCAGGACTGGAGGGAGTAGGTCCCAGGGGAGCAGGCCAGGGTAAGTGGGGCCAGTGGGACCATGGCCATTGGGAGCATGGCCCAGGGGAGCAGGGGTTGGGGGAGCAGGTTCCAGGGAAGCAGGACTCAGGGGATCAGGACCAGAGGGAACAGGGCCAAGGGGGAGCAGGGCCCAGGGTGAAGCAGGGACCCTGGAAGCACGACAAGGAGGAGCGAGGCCAGAGAGAGCAGGATCAGAGGGAGCATGGCCCAGGGGAGCAGGGCCAGGGGTAGCAGGACACAGGGGAAGCAGGGCAAGAGGATGCAGGGCCAGGGGGAGCAGGTCCTACAGGAGCAGGGCCCAGGAGAGCAGAGCCAGTGGGAGCTGAGCCAGGGAGAAAAGGGCTAGTGGGAGCAGGGCTAGGTGGAGAAGGGCCCAAGGAGAGCGGAACCAGGGGGTACAGTGCCTGGGGGAGCTGGCCCAGGGGAAGCAGGGCAAGGGGATGAAGGCCCATGGGGAACAGGGCCCAGGAGAAAGAGGGACAGGGGAAGAAGGGCCTGGGGGAGCAGGGCCCATGGGGAGCAAGTCCATGGGGAGCAGGGCTCAGGGAAAGAAGGGCCCAACGGGAGTAGGGCCCAGGAATACAGGGCCAGGGGAAACAGTGCAAGGGGGAGTAAGGCCAAGGAGAGCAAGGCAAAGGGAAGCAGGACCAGGGGGAGCAGGGCTTAGAGGGAGCTGGGCCCAGTGGGAGGGGCGCCCAGGGGGAGCAGAACCAGGGGGAGGAAGTCCTGTGGGAGCTTGACCAGGGGGGAGTACGATGAGAGGGAGCAGGGCCTGGAGGAGAGGGTCCAGGGAATCAGGGCCAGGGGAGCTGTGCTAGGGGAAGAAGTCTAGGGGAAGCAGGCCCAGAGAAGCAAGACCAGGTGGAGCAGGACCCAGGTGGAGCAGGGCCCATTGAGAGTGGGGCCCAGGGAAACCAGGGCCCAGGGGAGCAGAACCATGCTGAGCAGGGCCCAGGGGTAGAGAACTGAGATGATTTGGTCCCAGGGGAGCAGGCCAGGTCGAACAGGGTCCAGGGAGAGATGGACTGGGGGGAGCAGGGCCCAGAGAGAGGAGGATCCGGGGGATCAGGGCCCAGGAGATCAGGGCTAGGGGGAGCAAAGCCCACAGGGAGTAGGGCCAGGTGGAGCAGGACTAGGGAAGCAGGGCCCATGGGGAACAGGACCAGGGGGAGCAGGGCCCAGGGAGCAGGGCTAGGGGGAGCAAGGCCCAGGGAAACAGGATCAGAGGGAGCATGGTCAGGGGGAAGAGGGCCATGGGGAGCAGGGGCAGAGGGAGCGGGGCCTGGAAAACCAGGACCATGGAGATCAGGGCCAAGTGGGAGCAGGTCTCAGGGGGAGCAGAGCCCTTGGGGGAGGGGAGCCCAGGTTGGAGCAGGGCCCAAGAGACCAGGGCCATGAGGAGCAGGGCACATGAGAAGCAGGGATCAGGGGTAGCAGGACCCGGGGTAGCACCACCCATGTGGAGCAAGCCCATGGGGAGCAGGGCACACGTGGAGGAGGCCCCAGGGGGAGCAGGGCCCAGGGGTGCAGGACCAGGGGATTGGGGATAGGGGGACCAGGGCCCAGGAGGAGCAGAAGCAAGGGTAGCAGGACCCAGGGGAGCAAGACTTGAGGGAGTAGGGCCCAGGGGAACAGGGCCAGTGGAGCAGGGCCCTAGGGGGAGCAGGACAAGGTGGAGCACGACCAAGATTTGGAGGATCAAAGGGAGCAGGGCCCAGATGAGCTGGGCTCGGGGGAGCAGAGCCAACAGGGAGTAGGGCCAGGAGAGCAGGGCCCATGGGGAGCAGGGCCAGGGGGATTGGGGATATGGGGAAAAGGGCCAAGGGGAGAAGGGCTCAGGGACTGTAATACCAGGGGGAGAAGATCCAGGGGGAGCAGGTCCCAGGGAAGCAGGGCCCAGGGGAGCAGGGCCAGGGGGAGCAGGTCCACAGGGATCAGGGCACAGGGAAGCAGGACTAGGAGGAGTAAGGTCAAGGGGGAGCAGGGCCCAGGGAAATTGGAGCCCAGTGTGCAGCAGGCCCTACGGAAGCAGGGCCCAGGGGGAGCAGGACCAGAGGGAGCATGGCCCACGGGAGCAGGGCAAGGGGGAGCAGGACACTTGGGGTATAGGGTGCAGGGGAACAGGGCCAGGGGGAACAGGACACACGGTGTGCAGGGCCAGGGGAGCATGGCCAGATTGAGCAGGACATATGGGAAACAGGGCCCAGGGGAGCATGGCCCAGGGGAGCAGGTCCCAGAAGAGCGGGGCCCAGGGGAGCAGAGCCAGGGGGATCAGAGCCAGGGAGAAGAGTGCCAGGGGGAGCAGTGCCAGGGGGATAATGGCCCAGGAAGAGCAGTACCATGGGGAGAAGTCTCAGAGGAAACAGGGTAAGAGAGAGCAGGGCCAGGGGGAACAGTTAACAGGGGGAGAAGGGCCCGGGCAACAGGGCCCATGGGGAGAAAGACCAGAGGGAGCAGGGCCCAGGTGGAGAAGGGCCCAGGGGGTAGTAGAGAACAGGGGAGCAGGGCCGTGGAGGAGCATGGCCCAAATGAGCAGGGCCAGGGGGAGCAGGGCAACGGTATTAGAGCCAGGAAGAGCAGGGCCCATGGGGAGCAGGGCCAGGAGAAGCAGCATAATTGGATGCAGGGCCCAGGGGAGTAGGGCAAGAGGCAGCAGGTCCCAGAGGAGCAGTGTCCAGGGAATCAGAGCGTGGGGGAGCAGAGTCATGGAGGAAAGGGCCAGGGGGTGCTGACCAGGGGACAAGGGCCCAGTGAGAGCAGTACCAGGTGTAGCAGGTCCCAAGGAGCAGGCCCATAGATTCAGGGAAAGGGTGAGCAGGGACAGGGGTATCAGGGAAAGGAGAAACAGGAAAAATGGGGAGAAGGGCCCACGGGAGCAGGGCCCATGGGGAGCAAGACCAGCGGGAACAAGGCCCAGGGGGATAAGGGCCTAGGGGGATCAGGGTGCAGAAGGGCAGAACTGATGGGGAACAGGGCCCAGCAGAACAGGCCCAGGGGAAGCAGGGATCAGTAGACAAGGGCCCAGGGGAGCAAGGCCCAGGAGAGAATGGCCAGAGGATTAGGGCCAGGAAGAGCAGGGCCCACAGGGAGCAGGTCCAGGGGAAGTAGGGCCCAGGAAAGAAAGACCAGAGGTGGTGAGTTCTGAGAACCGCGTCACAGGACTCAGCATCAGGGCGGGGACCCTGGCCAGGCGCACCTGCCTGCCAAGGTGCCAGCTGAAAGGGTGCCACCCACAAGACGACTTTGCTTCATGGCTTCAGGGTTCCTGAGGGTTTCTCAGCCACACAGCAGTGGCAGCCACACCGTTGTCACGGGGGCTAGACCACCCTTTGGGTCGGCCATCCTGTGCGAGGGATGTGTTTAGATGTTCCTGGCCTCCACCCTCCTGAGGCAGAGCACCCCAAGGCCCTAAGGTACCGAGTGTCTCTGGACATGGCCACCCATCTGCAGCCAGCATCTGGCCGTGGAGAATCATGGTTCATGGTGAGCAGCCCCGGCCTGGTGCGTGATGGGGCCAGTGTGGGAGCCTGGACCTGGGAGGGAAGGAGGCACATTTGTCACTTGATTCTTTACCAACCATGTGACCTCCTTCCTGACATTTCCTTAAGCCTCGGTTTCCCCATCAAAAATGGACAAAAACAGCCTCTACCTTTATGGTCCTTCGGAACATAAGCACCTGAGAGGGCGGCAGGTTGCAAAGATGTTTGGTTCATTCTCAGATTCCTCCCACCTAGGCCAGTGTCCCAAGGACAGCAGGGACCTTAACCCTGAAGCTTTGTCAGGAAGGGCACATAGTGGGTGGGTGGGGTGTCACGGCCCAGAGCAGGAATCTGTTTGGAGCTGTCTGGTCTAGCAGCCCCTGCCCCTGCAGTGGACAAATGGCCCTGGACAGGTCACTTTGGGGGGCCACCTTGAGCTAAGAGGTGGCTGCAGTGCTTAGAGCTGGACATTCCCCCAGAAACACATCTGGGAACCATGGCCCCGCCATTCCCTGACACCCACTTGTCTGAAGAAAATGACCCTCACAAAGCCCCTGGATGACGTTCAGGAAAAGGTCCCGCTGCTCCTGGTCAGCAGGGAGCCCTGGAGAAACCAGCTGTGCCCCCAGGACAAGAGCCTGGTGTCAGTGAGGGCCTTCTCCTTCCACCCCTCCCCTGTGCCACGCCTGCATTCCCGCATGTCATGACCTGACCCCACCTCCCCAGTCCATTGAAGTAATTTTTCCTGGGGCATGAGGGTGGGCTGGGTAGAGAAAGGGACTATTCAGTGGGACCACAGGTACAGAGTCTCCAGAGGCTTCTGTGTTCCAGGAGACAGCCTTCCTCATTTCCCATGTTCTCCCTGACCCAACTCAGCCTAGAGGGCTGGGTGAGGCCGGAGCCCAGGGAAGACAAAGGCATGTGAGGGGATGTCCATTCTGGATGGACCCACACTGCAGACTCACACCACAGGTCCCCTCCCTCTCCCTCAGGGACAGGACCTCCTGCGGGGGACAAAGAGAATGCACCCCCACTGTGTGCTCCCAAGAAATACCTCTTCCCCTAGTTCCATGCCCACTGGGATGGCTTCCCAGACGTCTGGCAGATCTGGGACTAGGACATCAGGAGACGAAGCTCGAGGAGAAAATGGCCATGCTGTGGCAGTGCCCCCATGCCACCCAGCTGCCCCAGTAACTGTGAGGTGCAGGGGTGCTTCCTGCACCGCATCCCGGGTCAACACCACTGTAGAGGCAAGACTCCTTGCTGATGGCCAGAGCCTCCAAGTACAGGGCCCAAACACTGAGCAGGAACCTTGTGACCTCAGCAGAGCTCAGGATGGGGCTTGTATTCGGGATTCATTGTGAAAGGCCCAGAGCCAGTTTTCTGAGCCTTTCAAACCCTCTGGCAAAGTGCTATTCCCAAGAACTAGTTGTCAATCAAAGGAGAACAAGATCAACTTCAAAAGAGCACAGGGCTCTCCTCCCAGGAGCCTCCTGGCAACACCACACAACCTGCCTCACCCGCACCCCCAGGCTCAGCCATCATCCTGGGAGGCTGCATTCCCCCAGTCCAGCTCCACAGCCTCTGTTCTGACACAATGAAAAGACCCAGCTCTGCCCGTTGGCAGGAACACACCCCTGAGCTGCAGAGCATCAGCCAGGGTTCTGGTGAGCAGCCCATCTTTCCAACATAGGCCCTGATGCTTACAGGAACCCCTGATGCCAACATCTGCATCTTCAGAAGAAAGAAGAATAACATGGAAATGATGTTTTGGTACCTAGTGCTTCACTGTGAGCAATGATAAGCCCTCCTCATAATAAAGATCTAAAAACAGATACTAATCAGACGAACCAACAGCCAACAGCTCTGGCCAGCAGCTGCAAGAAGTAATTCTGAGATGGCCCACCGATAAACCCCTGCAGCAGAAAGCACTGGAAGTTTGGAGTTTAAAAGAGTATTTTCTTGGCCTGGAGACTGAACCAGACTGAGCGCAGAGGACCTGCAACACATAAAACACTCCGCCCTCCACACACAGGTCTAGAAATGAAGAATGGCTTTCGGAGGCAGAGCTCAGGGGAAGGCAGGATTTTTCCTTTATTCGATTTTCCCCCAGTGCCTGGTAGGTAGTGGGTTCTCAACAAATGAGTGCGATTTTGAATTAATTCCTATTTCATGGTAATTTGGATGTTATTGTTGACTTGTTCAAATAAATCTTATCTTCCTGAAATGCAAATTGGCTGTCACTCCCTTACTGAAAACCTCTGAGGCCAAGGCTTCCCTATAACACAACCTAAGCTCCTTACCCTGCCCTGCAAGACTGCGTGACCACGCCACTCCAATTCTGCACTGTCCACCCAGGGGACATATTGTCTTGGGAGGGACTTGGATTAGCCCATTTACCTCCCGGGCTCCTCACTGAAAATGGTCTTTATCTGATACTTGTCACTGTGGGTCCAGAGACCCAGAAACAGGACTCAGCGCCTCCTGCTCCTCAGTGTGGTTAGCGGGACTGTCCGAGTCTAATCCGCATCTGGTCAGGCCAGTCTGCAGCCTGCAGTCCTCCAGCAGCTGCCCCGTCCTCAGGGGAACCTGTGCAGCCTCCCTCCCTGTCTCCCCCCGTCCTCCTGTGCTCCCACTGCCCACATGGCCTGCCCATCCTGGAGGGCCGGATTCTCTTCTGTCCCATCTCAGAACCCTCTTCCTGCCCTGTCCCCTCCCTCTCACCTGGCTCTCTGTTCTTGAGCCCTTGCTTTGACCTCATGTCCTTCTGAGTCTGTTCCTGCTCCCTGCCCCTTGTCATGGGGTGGAATTGATTTGTTACAAGGCCGGACGATAGACTTGACAAGGACAGGGATCATGTCCCTTGTGCTGCCCACAGGTGGACACAGACTTCTCAAACCGTTGAGCCAACTGAGTATCTGAGCAAACACACCAAGAAATATTTCCAAACCTGCTAAGTGGCCAGCCCGACGCAGGTCCAAACAGGACTCGGTTGACATGTGGGACTGCCTGGCAGGTCAGGATGCTGAGCAGCACCCTGACCCACGAGCCGGCTCACAGCCTCCCCAGCTGTGACACCAGAAACATCTCCAGATAGTACCTGATGACCCCGTGGACAGAATTGACCCTGGTTGGGAAACCCTGATGTCATGGGTCCCTCAGGGGATTTTCCATCAGGCTCCCCTAATGTCACCTCCCATCAAGGCCTTCCTGGACCAAGCGGACCCTCCCCTCACCACTCCTGTCTTTCTGTTTATTCTCAGCTCATTTTGACCCCACCCTGCCCCCGGTGCTGAGTACTCACTAGTACCCAGTCACCGAGGGTCCATGAGGCCAGATGCAGGCTGCAGGTGGGTGGCTGCTCTCTCCTGGCACCTAGGAAAGGCGTGGCCCACGTCGGGCCTGTGATGAGTCTGTTGAGCCTAGTTCTTGCCTGAAGGGGCCGTGGGCACGTGCTGCCTTGGCACATGGGCTCCTTCAGTGTTCCCAGCCCCACTGCTGGCCCCTGCTGCTCGTTTTCCTGTCCTTCTCCGCACGGGGGCAGGAGGCCCAGCTGGACGAGGCCGCTCCTTCACGCCTTGAGCATTTGCTCGCAGCTTCTCCCCACTTCAACCCCAGTGTGTAGAGCACTTGCTGCAGCCAGGTCCAAGCTCTGGGCAGCGAGCTCAGGCGAGGAGGGTGAGCCAGAGGGCAGTGGGCCACACTTGGGTGGTCCCTAAGCCCAGGACTCCCAGCTTCTGACCTGCTGGGGGAACTCAGTCCCCTCCACCTCCCAACACTATCCCCAGGGTATTTCCTGGGGACCCAGGCTGGCTTCACAGGGAGTCCCTGATGAATGGCTGCCTCCAAGCTGCCAAGTACAGTGTTCTCCTCCCTCTCCTGAGCCACCTGGCAGGAGCCTCACTGTGGGTGGTGGTCGGCTGCTGTGCTGAAGGTGCGCCTGGGGGGACTCTTCCCAGCTGCATCAACCTTTGTCCTGGCCTTACAGCCATGGTGCACGAGCCTCAATTCCTCCCCAGTCTTTCTAAATTACTTTAATGGGCTCCACCTTAGTCTCAGAGTTTCTCACCAACAATTTCAATCACGTGCAGCCTCCCAGCCATGGGCCTCTGACCCACAGAGTAAACCAGCCTCTGTCTATTTCACCTCTGAGCCCACAGCCCAACGAACCCCTCCTTCCCTCCTCTGCTCATCTTAGCAAATTAAAAATGGGCTGCCCCCAAGCTCATCATAAAGGGGTAATGATAGAGCAGGAGGTTTTGCGAAGGCTGGCCTCAGAGCAGTCGGCCACTTGACTTGCTCTCGCTGCACCCGGAGGCTCTCCAGTTCTGAGTAATGCTTCAGTACCTTGAGAGAAAATGCCACCAAGTCATTTGAAGAGGTAGCAGTGATGAAGCCGACTAGGCTTTGTCACCTAAGTCAACAAGGAGAATCTAGCCTTGGGCTGGTTCCATGAAGTCCTGCTGAGCCTGCCAGGTGCTGGGACGCAAGCCCAGGGAGGGGAGGGAAGAGCAAGTGGAAGGGCATGGGGTTCCCTCGCCTGCCAGGAGTCAAGTTGAGCCTCTTTGGAGGAGTCTGTGCTAATGAAGTTGAGAAAAATGTGTTTCCCCAGCGCTGAGTGAGGACTCAGCTTTGCTTAGTGGACCAAATAAATAATCAGGCAGGAGCAACTCTGCAGCCTAATCCAGGTGCCGGGCTGCCAAGGCAGCGCCGTTCCACCTCTTCATGCCTCAGTTTCACCAGCTGCACCTGGCAGATAAGGCCAGGTTGCAAAATGAAGTGCTCGGAAATGTGGAAAGCTGAACCCGAAAGCTGATGGAGATGCTCAGAGGAGCTGGGGGGCGGGGGAGAGGCTGCAGCTAAACCCTGAATTACTTATTTTCTAAAGCCATCAGAAGACAACTATTCATTTGTTTCTCTGCATTCCTATTTCTTTTAAAAGAGACATTAGAAAGTAGTTAGCTTCAGGTAGCAGTTGATTGAGGGGAAACAGGATGATTTTTCTACTATTATGTTAGAAACTCCTACGTTAGCTCATCATTTGATGTTCTCAACACACCTACGTGACGGGTGTCATTGCTAGTTATCTAGTTATGATTACAGTGTCATGTGGATGCGTAATATTGACTTGGTGTCTCTCTCTCTTGGCTTCACCATGGAGATGCCTGGAGAGGCTGGATAGCATACTGGTGCCTTTCACACCCAAGATGTTCTGAATTGAGGTTGGAGATGCAGCCTAGGCTGGTAGCTTGGTTTTGTTTAGGTGGTTCTAGGGAGCGACCCTAGGTTCTCCTGCATGCTAGGCAAGCGCTGTCTCCAGGAGAGTCCAACATGGAGGAAAGAACCACAAAGGCCTCATTGAAGACCATGGGTGTTAAGGGCAGAAGGGCTGGCTCTGTGAGCCCAGGCCTGTGTCCCCCTTAGGAGTTGGTGGCACCAGCTTAGATCTTCTGGAGACACCTGCTTCTCTGGCCTCAGGCTGGTTTCTAAGAAATCAGCAAAGACTCAGCATGGCTGCCTTTAACAGCCCTCCCAAGTCAGGTGGCCCCAGAGAGGAGTCTGGTCAAATTTGCCTGGCTCCCTGGAGTCATCAATGGAACAAGCAGAAGGCAGTTCTGAGGAGCCTGGGCTGGGCAGAGGGCTCTCCAGGACAAGGCATGGCACTGGAGACGTGTGCATGGC
This sequence comes from Urocitellus parryii, assembly GCF_045843805.1. NCBI lineage: Eukaryota > Metazoa > Chordata > Mammalia > Rodentia > Sciuridae > Urocitellus > Urocitellus parryii. The sequence goes on from NW_027551777.1 coordinate 3,719,911, forward strand.
CACAGTGCCTGCAGGACAGTAAGGATGTTGGCTCAAAGGTCACCTTCATGGAGATGGATTAATAAATCCAATGGCTGTACCGATGTCAATGTGAGAATATTTAGACCAGTGGCTCTCAGGGAATCTTGGAAAGACCCGGAGGGTGTGTCAAATCCCAGAAGGCAGGACCCTCCCCCAGGGCTTCTGATACAGCCCACCTCTGGGCTTGGTATGCTGCCAGTTGGGGCCATGCCTTGGAGGCTGCCCCATTGGCTGACCCTCTTCTACTTGCTCCCTCTGTCACTTGTCTGAGTGCCACCTGGACACCTAGTGCTGCCACTCTGCTGTGCCCACAGGGAGCTTCAATTGTCAACTGACATGTGACAGCATGGCTCCCAGCTCCAGCACCAACTGACAGGCTGAGCCTCACGCTGAGTCTCTACCTGCTGGCTCTCACACCCTGGGGAGATGGTACCCTGATCCCATTTGCACCCTAAGGAAGGGACAACAGACCTAGACCTGCATAACCTGCCGAAGGTGAGTGGGTATGGGGAAGAAACATGAGTGCTGGACTTCTCCCTTCACTCACCTACCAAATGGCAATTTCCTGTGGCTCAGCCCATAGCAGAGTCAAAACTTTGAACCCAGTAGGGCCACCACCAAAGCTGGGGCTCTCAACCCAAGCTCCTTGTCTCTTGTGACTCAGAGCTCTTTCTAAGGCTACCAGAGTATGACTGACAGGACCATAATGACAGCAGAAGGTAAGATCACAGGTGTGAAAGCCCACCCTCCCAAGTGTGGCCTGGGTCTCCTTGGGAACAGGAGGACCAGGAATCTGTGTGAGGCCACCGCTGGCAGCTAGCTTACAGCCCACCCCTGGCCAGCCGCTTTCCTGTACCTGAGAGCCTGCAGCTAGAGGCCTGGGTGGAATCCAGGTGTTTCTGCAGGGACAAAGCAGGTGGTGTGGCCATGGCAGAGAGAGGCGTGTCCTGTGTCCTTTGTCCTGTGTCTCCAATCCCCCAGGGAGCTCCTGAGCACAGATTCCTACCAAATCCCCCTCTGATATTGAAGGAAGAGGGGCGGCAAAGGCTGGAATATTTGTCTAACATCAGAATGAGAAATCATGTCTGTGGCAGATGTCAACCTTGTCAGGATTGGACTTAGGAAACTGATGTTAGAAATTTGAAGAACTTAACTGGAAAATTCAGGAATATTCAGGAAAATAATTACCAAGAGTAGCTTTGATTTATTGAGATTTCTTGAGTACCTGCTAAGTGTTGGGCAGTGTGCCAAACGTTTGCAAAATAACTTCACTTCATCTTTTACTGTCCTTAGAGGTGTGAATTCTATCTGTCCTTCAAGGACAAGTCACATGATCATAGAGAGTAAGTGGGTTGCCTGAGATCACTCAGGTCAGGAAACGGCAGTGCTGACTTGGATGGCCTTTCCCTGGCCCAGGAGGTCACAACCACTGTGCCATGTACATTGAAGTACGCCGTGCCTTTCCTCAGTTCCTTGCACCTGAAACCTCAGGGGTATCCCCAAGGCAGGCATGGAAAGAGAAGGGTGCATTTATCCATAATCTGCTGCCAGTGATTTCTAGTTTCTGGCAAGTCCAGCCAGAGCTGGGAATGTCTAAGGGAATCAATGTTCTATTTCTACAGCAACCAGAGACCCCACTGGGCCTACGCTAAGGACTTGTGCCTCATCTTTGGTGCCCCCCAAAAGGTGGTGCCCCTGCAGATGCTCAGAAAACCCTTCAGCCAGGCTTTGGAGAGGGAACCTGGGAGGTGCCTCCTCCTCCACTGAGGATCTGGGGTGCGCTGCTCAGCAGGGACCTGCTGCCTGGCAGGGCTTCCCTGTGCACCACCCCAGCCCCTTACATCTGTCCAGCACCTTAAGTCTCCAGCACCTCAAACCACCTTCCGCTCACTCAGAACCCACAGCAAACCAGCTGGGCAGGTAAGGAAACCAAAGAGGAATCCAGCACACCCAGCCCAACCATGAGCACTCTGGTTTCTCTTTCACAGTGGATGTCGGAGTGCGTGCTCTGTTTCTGTGGGGTACCTTGGATCTCCCCACATAGCTGACACTCCTTCCAGAGGATTCTACATGGCAGCAGAACACTGCCTTGGCACAGAGCCACAATCTGACCCTTTTGCTGAGCACCAAGCAATTTTTCCCCTTTAAGGACCATGTCCTGCTGTAGGATCATTGAACAAAAATCTTACAGCATTCTCTCAGGGTCCTTAGCATAGAATTCTAAGGATGCACCTGTCATGTCAGAGGGTTTACACCTCTTGATCAGCAAGCTGGTTTCTGGAAAGCAAAGTTATCTAAAGGCTCAGGCCTCCTCTGAGCTGCCCTTAAGTGTCTCTCTTGGTCTCCAGGACCCAGAATCCGATCGGCTCTGGGGGTTCCACTGACAAGATAGGGACCCTCCCTGTTACCCTCTCTGGATCCACATCCATCCAGCACTTACAGAGACACCCTGAAGCGACACAATCTTGGGTTTGGTGAGGCGCAGCAATGATCACTCAGCAGAAAGAAAACCCTTCGGAAGCCATGTCCATGCGCACAGGGTGTGTGGCGAGAGTACTCACTTGGTAAGTAGCCATCACTTCTCTGTCCAAGGTCTGTGTTACAGAGACGCTGCCTGTGTTCTCATTGATTCTGAAAATTCCTTTAGGCTCTTGATCCACTCCCTTTCCAGTGAGCTGGAACCTGGACCCTTCAGGTCTGTCACTATCAACTACCTGGTCAGAGAAACAGAGTGACATTTAAGACTGTCTGGAAGATACAGAGACAGTACATTGCCAACAACACTTGGGGACCAGTCTTCTCTCTCAGGTGCCAACACACAGGTGCCTGATGGATTGGGATTTGCCTACAGCAGCATTGCCCAAAAGAGCCTTGCAAAACTACCTTTCATGCTAACATGCGGATCTCTGCAGCTTGTCGGGGGTGGGGAGTGCACCAGGTGGAGGAGACAGTGATGGATTGAGGACAGCAAGAATAGCAGGAAGTTCAAAGTTGGACATTCATACTATTTTTAACTTCAGGAGACGGATTTTTTCTCCTCTGCAAGCAAAACTAAACAGGTAATGGAAACCATTTGCTCACAATCCTACACTGGGGGGCCTAGATAAGGGCCGGGTCTTCACAGGCATCCAGTGGTCATGGGCAACACCACGTCCTGGCCATAGCACCACCGCCCCCTACATACACAGGTAAGAGGCTCAGAGTGAGGGAGCTCTTCAGATCTGTTTTTGTTTTTAAATCTTGAAACAATGCTGGGGAAGGTGTTCCCCCCCACTCTGGTTATTCCTACATAGTGGGTAAAAACGGAGGCACAGAGACATTTAGCAAGTTGGCTGAGGTCACAGCTACCAAAAGATGAAGCTGGGATCCAGAGCCACATCTTCCATGTCTCTGCTATGTGACACTGTCATTTCTGAATTTACTTTAAGGAAATTCTCCCCAGATTGTTGACCTGGATTTGATATTTGAAGAGTAAATTCAGAAGGTAAAGGTGGAAGATTTGGGGGTAGCTCAGCAGAAGATCACCTGCCTACCACAGGCTGGGTCCTGAACAGTATCCCCAGCTCCACACACACGAAAAAAAAAAAATGTAAAGGGAAAAGAAGGTGGTACCAGGCATAAGGGACCACAAGGACAAATGGTGAGGCCAAGGGAAGCCAGAGACCATGTTATGGGGATCTCTTTGTGATATTGGGAGTTGGTCAGTTAAAGAAAGAACTGTTATTTGTATAAATTGGCTCTAGAGTTTAGACCCAGGTTATCTCTATATATCTAATCTCACTTTATCACAAGAATTTACAAATGTTGATTTGATCATAAGGAAATAACCTGTTCGTCACAAACACTACAGACAGTTGGTGACATGGAGCTGAAATAAAGCTGACTTGGAACCAGCTACAACCACTTTCCACATGTACCATCACCTACTGAAACAGTCAACCAGGCCAGGTGCAGGTCAATCTGCACCCTCCAGAATTGGTGGATGTCTCCAAGCCTGCACCTGCAATTCTGATGCCTGACACCAGGTGGCAGTGGTGCCTAAGGCAGCATGAACTTGATGGGTTACCTGGCTGGAAGGCTGAGTTCCAAAGGACAAGACAATTTTTTTTGTTTTGTTTTGTTTGGTGTTTTGTGTTTTTTCCTGGTTTAAAATGTTCTTTATTGAAATACTCTGAAGGTTTTAATTAAACGCCAATTGCCTCTGCTTGCATTTTTAAGATTAATGGAAAATACGATCATTAAAAATAAGGCATGTGATACCTTGTGGCGAAAAGCATTTTTAATCACCACTTGCCTTGATTTAATCCACCTGACATCTTCTCCTGACCTACTTCCCCTGCTGGGGGGCTCCAGGAGGTCCAGAGCCACAGCTTACAGGGCTCACTACTAGATGCCAACTCCTGGCTAAGAGCCTGGCACACGGCAGGGCAGACACCAACCGGTGCTGCTTACTGAGGAGTGCTACTGCTCAGACAGAGGCGTCCCAGTCCTAGCTGTGCCAGTGACCACCATGGACCTTCATGCCCCTGAGGCTCTCTTCATCTGTAAGATGGGAGTAACCGGCTAATGTCCTAGCGATCCCAGGGTCTAAAAAGACAGTGGAAAGTACACAGGAGGGGCCCAGTGAATGACAGCCAGCAATTGCAAGGCTAATTGTGATAATCACAACAAAATGCATGATGTTGTTCAGTGGGTCACTTGGACACCTCCAGGCATAAAACGCATCTAGCTCTGATAAAAAAAGGAATCCCTCTCTACGGGAACAGATTTCCTTTCTAAAAACAAAACTCTCAAACCTCTCTGGTTCAAGAAGAGAGAAGAGAGCTGGGACAGCTGAGCACAGTCCGTTCTGCCATGCCCCAGCATGGACTTCCCCCAGCATGGACTCAAGCCCCGCCTCCTTCTCCAAGCATACCTGAGACAGACCCTGCCCACCTACAGGACAGTCTAGTGGAAAAGGACATGGCGTCTTGCAGTAGCTAGGGAGTGACCACATTCCCAGGAAGGGACTTCTGGCCCCACCTGCCTGCCACAGGCCTACAGGTGAGAACATGCGGGGAGAGGCCTCGGTGGTCTTTTCTCTTTCTTGGCCCTTCCCTGCTCAGGAGGGGTGGGGAGCACAGCACCCTGACTTTCTGGAAGTCATGAAGCATCATGGGCCCTGGGGGTAGACATTACCACCTCCGGTTCTCTACCTGCTGCTCGGCACCCACAGCTCAATTTTAGACTTGGAAATTCTCCTGAGCAATTTTTTTCCATTGCTGCCAAGGTCAGGTCTGGATCATTCCCTCCTCCTGCCTCAGAGAGCGGGAGCCACTTGACCTCATGGAAGCAGGTGTCAGAGAGAGAGGACCCTGTTCAATTAGCACTTACTTTTGGATCAAAACAACCTATCCCCAGGGAGGTTGCCAGGCACCTACTCCAGGCCTCTGCTCACAGCCTCCCTCTGAGCTCCTAAGAGCCTGCCTTTTAGAAAATATGTTGGCCCTGGCTGCATTTTAAAGGAGCAATCGCAGCCAGGGATGCTGTCCCCAGAGTGTGACCACCCACACAAGTAGGGTAGGATTCCTTCTCTCCAGCACAACAGGCTATGCCAGGCAGCACAGCATCACCTGGGAATAGGTTGGAATGCAAATTCCCAGGCCCCCTGCCTCAGAAACTCAGAGAGCAGAGACTGGCAATTGGTGCTTGCACAAGCCCCTCTTATGATCCTGACACCCCCCTTCCCAGCCGAGGACCACTGCTATAGCCGACTGTGTCCCTGCTGGTTAATGTTCTTGGTGAAGCTAAGATTTCTGCTGAAAATACACTGGGTTTGTTGCCACCTTCTTTCTGGGCCAGTTTTAAACACAGCAGTAGCTGGGTGCAGTGATGCACACCTGTAATCTTAGTGACTTGGGAGGCTGAGGCAAAAGAATCACAAGTTCAAAGACAGGCGTAACACTCAGTGAGGCCCTAAGCAACTTACAGAGACCCTGTTTCAAAATGATAAATAAAAAGGTTTGGGGAGGTGGCTCAGTGGTTAGGAAGGTGGTCCTGGGTTCAATCCCTCCCATTACCTCCAAACAGAGCAGTAACAAGAACTTCAAAATCTGGTTCCTAAGACCTCAGCAAAACAGAGTTGCTGCTTTCCCCAAGGTACAGGCCAGCATCTGGACATGTATGAAAGGCCCTGGGCCTGAAGGACCCCAGGAGAGGGAAGCAGAGGGGGAGGGTGGATCTTCCCAGGGAATCTGAGCTCCCAGCTCAGGGCCACTTCCGGAGGGTGCTCAGGCCCAGAATCACCACTGCCTCTCCGACCTCCTGGACCCTCAGGACTTCAGAGGGACCCAGGCACAGACTCACTCCTGCCTTCCTCAGCTGGGGGAGAAGAGCTGGGTAATGGCTACCAGCCCCAGCCTGGCCACCCTGGTCCCAGGCCAATCAAGTGTGGCTGCAGACAACCTTCAGGGTACCACACTTGGCTCCTGAAGCTGGCCTGGTGCTGTCCCCACTGTGCCCAGTCCTCCGCAGCAGCTGAGCCTGCCCATCAACAGCTGCTGCTGTCTGTGGAGAGGGAGGGTGAGCAGTTGGCGCTCCTCTGGCCAGAGCAGCCCTGTCCACAGCAGCTGTGCACACCCTGCTGCACGCAGCCTCCCCGGGAGCCGGCTTTCCTGTTACCCTTCCTAAGGAGACAACTGCTTCTCGGAGTGGGAGTCTTTCTTTCCTTGTCCTCTGAGTTGAAATGGAAAAGGGAGTTAATGGTGAGAAAGAACGAAAGAACATGAACCCAGGGGCCAGGGGTCATCTGCTGCACCCCTGGCACTGGGGCTCCCTGGCCATCGATGCGGAGGCTGGGAAGGTGTGAGGCCTGGGGTGGGTCCTCGCTGCCAGGCTGGGTCTGAGGGTCCTTCCTGCTGCACACACCTTCAGAGGGGTACCGCTCTGGGCAGAGCCAATGTCCCCTTTGGTTCCCCTGCTAACTCCTGGTCCCACCTACATTCTTTCCTGCAAAGAACTAATGATATTAATTCATATGACATTTTTCCTTTTGTTATTTTGTTATGGGTAGTGATCTAGGGGAACTTTACCACTGAGCTGTATTCCTAGTCCTTTTGGCTTTAAAATAAAAAAATTGAGACAGGATCTACCTAAGATAGTGAGGCTAGCCTCAAACTTGCCATCCTGCCTCAGCCTCCCAAGTCACTGGGATTACAGGTGTGTGCTGCCGCGCCCTGCTCATTTGGCATTTTTCCATGAGTTTACATCTGCATGTCTACACTCAGAACATGTGGCAGTTTTGAGTGTTTAAATAAACAGGATCCTTATCTGAGAATGATCTGAAGTTTTTCTACTGACAGTGCTTTTCAGAGGCAGGTGATCTTAGACTCACAGAAATGTAGAGAAGGTAGAGCTCCTACGTGCCTTTCCCCCGGTTTCACCTGATGTGAACACCTTACTTAACCACAGGACCTTGGCCACCACTGAGACGGCAGCACTGATGCTCCCTACTAATTGTGCTACAGATTTGTGTACACAGATGCCACCAGTTCTTCTACAACCACCCTGTTCTGATCCAAGACCCAGTACCTGCCATGGCCGTTAGTGAAGTGTGGTTTCAATGGCGCATCCTGGGGATGCTCGGAGGTCCCAGGTCTCCCTTAGTCGTGCTGGCACCGGTCCCCAATCTCAGTCTGGAAATTACACCACTATGTTAAACAGCGGTGTCATCTGGGGATCTTGTTGCTCTAGCCCTGCCCCAGTGCCCTCCATGGTCAGCGCCTTGGCTCAGGTTTCTAGAGGGCCTTGCCTGTTTGTTCTCAAGGCCCAGAACAGTGGTGGTACACAATTGGTATCTAATAAGTAGCTCCACCATGTGTGAGTGAGTGTTGGGGTCTCTGGATTGGCCTCAAGGTCTGAGTCCCTTTGCCATCTCCTTTCCTAATCATAAGAGCGGCCATTCTGAAATGCAAGCCCAAGTCTGACCAGGGCTGCCTGTGGCTCCCCACTGCCTTCACAGGTAAACTCCCAGAGGCACTCTCCCCTCGATGGGCCTCTGCCTGCCTGGCCACCGGGAGCTACAGACCTCTTGACCTTTGCCCACTTTCTCTGGACCATTTGGCGGAACTCTGGTTCCCCTCCCTGTCTGCTGGGGTCCCCTCCTCATGGAGTCCCTTCCTGGACTCAGGGCTGGGGACTACCCACACCTAGCTTCTCCTGTCCCCTGCCCTGCTCCATGGACACCTACCGTGGCCCTCCTCTGGTCCCTAGCCTCCTCACTGCCTGGTCTGTGAAGCACAGAGAACAGATTGCTCTTGGCTGGTGGGGGTGGTCACTGCCCCTTGGCTATTGATTTCTTATTCTTTTTCACTTTCCCTGGGTTTGGAACACAGAAGACACTTGATTAATGCTTTAAATGAAGAAGTACAACTTTATTTGCATGTTTTAATATGACTGTAAAATGCTTTATAAACTCACAAACTAAAAATAAAAATAAGGCCTGTTGCACTGGTATCTCTTTTTGAAAATGAAATCAATGTTCGTATGCAACACCAGCACTTTTTCTCTCATTGTGATGCTTCAGAGTGAGCTTCCCAGCATCTGGGGGTGCCTAAGAGTCAAAAAGGGACGCTTACTATTATTATAGTCTGGGAAAGGGACCCTTTAAGTAGAGACCCCCTTTTGAAGTAAACTAGAAAATAATTAAAGCCCTCCCCCCAAAAAAATTACCAAAGAGAATAAAACACACGTGAATTATATTGTGCTTTGGGCATGAAGGTAGGAAGGGTATTTTTCCTTACAGTATATTCAGTTTTATAAAAAAGTACACACACACACACACACAAACACACACACACACACACACGATCCATGTGCAGATACAGGGAAAGTTGATCATATGTATATTTATATTTGTACTGGGGATCAAACCCAGGAATCCTTAACCATGGAGCCACATCCATAGTCCTTTTTAATCTTTTATTTTGAGAGAGGGTCTTGCTGATTTGCTTAGGGCCTTGCTAAGATGCTGAGGCTGGCTTTGAACTTGCGATCCTCCTGCCTCAGCCTCCTGAGCTGCTGGGATTACAGGCATGTGCCACCCTACCTGGCAATCCTGTATTATTAATACAGTGAAGGATAACTTTTAAAAACATAGGAGAGGACTCATTGGAGCTTGTGTACCTGCTGTTTAGAATAGGCCTTCTACTCTTTGCTCATAGAGAAGACGGCCTTCACCCATACTTATTGAAGGGCATTGGTGTGTATCCTTAGACTGGTCTTCCAAGGGGGTCTGTGAACCCTGACCGGTTCTGTTGTGGGTTGGACCTTGTGTGCCTTTGGCCTGGAGATGTGCAGGCATCTGGCAGTCTGAGCAGCTGTGACGTACATCCTTGCTCCTGCCCACATGCTGGTCAGCCCCTTTCCACCTCTAGGCCACAGGCTAACATGGAGAACTAAGGACAGCCCAGTGTCTGGTCCCAGTGCCCTAGTGGAGGCACACTGGGCCCTGCCCAGGCGGTCCCCAGAGCTGTAGCTGGACAGCACTGTGTGGATCAGGGCTGGTCCTCATGGACTTGTTCCCATCATCCCTTGGAGATGCAGAGGACAGGGCAGGATGGAGCCTGCAACAAGAGCCCCAGCACCACACGATGTGGAACCCTGTGTCCCCCTGTGGCCTCCTCACGAGAAGTCACAGTGCGTCTTTGTTTCCCTCCTTTTGTGTGTGTGTCTTCACACATGTACTTAGGGTGATGATGGCCATCTTAGGTCACTGTCATTCCTACCCCCAGGCCCCTTCTTGATTTATCCAAGACATTCACCTGACGCCAGGCCTCATTCTAAGCACTCAACATTCATTATGCTTTATTGTTGCTTTTTTATTCTTTTCTTATAGTTTATACTGTTTTGGTCATTTTGTCAGGGCTGCAGGGTTTTATTTTATTTACGTATTTATTTATTTATTTTTAGTACAGCATTTCTAAATTTCTATGTGTTTATAGGGATTTTAATTATTTATAATTTACTATATGATAATGTGGCTTATGAAATTTCTGCTTTTGAAAGTTTTTTAAAAGACTTACTGTTGGCCTGCCACAATATCATTACTAAACGATCCATGTGCAGATACAGGGAAAGAATGAGTATTCTGCGCATGTCTAAACGGTGACCACGGTGGGGCAGCAATGCAGGCCACCACCAAGAGATGAAGGGATCAGTGGAATGTGGTGGATGCACACAATGGAATAGTATTCAGCCTTGAGAAAGAAGAAGATTCTGATGCCTGCTAGGGCATAGATAAGACTGAGGGCATCAGGCCACCTCAGAAGGAGAAAACCTCCAAGATCCACTTAATGAGGTTCACAGAGCATAAAAGCCACAGAGACAGAAGGTAGAAGAGGCCTCACCAAGGAACGGGATTGCAGGATGATTGCTTCATGAGTGTGGAGCTTCAGTTGAGAAAGATGAAAGCGTTCTGGAAATGATGGGAGGGTGATGCGGTGATATGAGTGCACGTAGCACCATCGCTGTGCATGTTCAACTCACAGGTAAACCACAGTGGGTTTCTCTGCACAGAGCATAGGGCTCCAGGTCTGTCACCTCTAATAATGGCAATTGAGCTGTTCCGACCTTCCCTGCCTGGCTCACATGTTGACTTCCAGATCCACAATGTCTGGAAAGAAAGAGGCCTTTGAATTTGAGCATAATTGATTCATATCCTGTCCTGTTTCACCTCCAGGGTTTGGGTGGACAAGGCAGGTTAGGACCTCTTGGAGAATCATAGAAAACAACTCTGGTCAACAGCCTCAGTCTCCAGATTGGGACAAATCATTGCTCCCCACAGTTAAATCCCCAAGGATATGCTTCCGGAACTTTCTGCCTCTTGTCCACAACACGTAACTGGGAATTTTGTGACATGACACCATCTTTCTGACTAGACGGCAAGCTCTTGGGGGCAGCAGTCATGTCTAATTGTGCTTGCTGCTGTCCCTGAGGGCCAAACCTAGCTCCTGGAACAAGGTGATGGCTCAGGCATTTGTTGAGTTTTAATGCAAGCCCAGCTCTCCCTGGAAACACCCTGGCTGTCTCTGGGGATGCACAGCAGGCTGGGCTTGATCCTGGACACGCCAGTTGGGAACCAGAGCCTGGCGAGTGGCTGGAGTCATGTGATGTGGTCACCAGTCCCAGGTGGTGCCCAGAGAGTCAGAGGAAATGTCAGATTGCACAGGGTGGCCGGGAAGGGTTCCCAGGCATTTGTCACTGTGTTTGCTGCTGAGGAGAAGGTTATAAGGTTAAGAGACCAGGAGGAGGGGAGGGCTGCCCACCACAGAGGCCCTCCCCTGGGAGGACATGGGGGTCTCTGAGCATGAACTCGCCATCCTTTCATGGCTCTCTCCAAACACCCCCACCCCACAGCCTCACACAGGGAAGGGGCACCTGCCACGCTCAACGCGGGAGCCCACCTGTCTTTAATGACCCAGCTGGGCTCCTGCCCCGTCCCTCTGCCTGGTGGTCAACTGCTGTCCCCTTGTATTTACCAAGGCATTTTCCCTCTTGAACACAATTCCGCTAGCACATTATCTTCCCTCTACACCTTCTTTTGTTACATTCAGAATATTAAGATCATTTTTCACTCCAGAGTACTCCCAGCCCCCGATGGCGCACAGTTCAGCACACACTGCAGACCCTGTGCTAAGCGATGACGGAGATGCTACAGCAGAGAAAGAGGAAGAAGTCATAGTTGTGACTCAGTCCTTGTGCTGTACCTGTCTGGCACCAAAGTCCATTTGTCACAATTTTGCAGCCCTTTTTGTCCATAGAGTAAGTGGAGATGCTGATGAGTCATTTCCTGAGTCTGGTTCCTGGTGCACTGTGAGATTTCCAGGCCTCTGCTCCCTGTGCCCTTCAGAATATCTTCCTTGCTCTCGCCTTCTGCTGTTCTACCACGGATCAAGATGGCCCCCAATCTCTGGTGAAGTTGCTAGGTCTTCTCTACCTGCCATCTCTTCCACTCAAGGATCAGACTGATGGAGGTAGAAAGGAGTCCCTGAGGCTGTCCCCAAGGGCTCCAGCTCCTCCGCTTCTGGGACCCTGGACCTATCCTTCCCTGGCCACCGACAGTCACTTGTGGCCATCTAACTTGCCTTGGTCAATGAAGTGTGAGAGTTACATGTGTCACTTTGGTTTACTCCTCGCAAAAACCTCAAGAGCTCTGGTGTTCTTATTCAAGGTCCTTTTGCCTCCCCTTACTGACAAGCATTCTCTATGTAGTAATGATTTCACTGACCTGGGTCCCAAATAAGGAAGGAAGACAATGGTGAGCACAGCCCACAGTGACTGTGGCACTCAATCTGATCTGTGTTACCTTGGTCAATAGAAATCTGGGGCTTCTTATCCCCACAGCAGAGCCTGACCTATCCTGACTAAAACACAGAGAACAGTGAGACAGGTGTTGTATCTTCCCCAGGTCAGAGCTCCCGACATGGGCAGTTGTGTGGCCTTTCTGAGCCTCATGCTCTTCTTCTGCAAAACAAGAGCAATGCCTGTCCTAAAACAAGTATGGCAAGTGTTTAGGATGCCTAGGAACACAAGCATCCTCAATAATTTAAGGAAAGTATTCTTGTTATGCCTGTTGATGACAACACAGGTCACCATTTATTGAACCCAGCTATCTGCTGCACATTATACTAAGCACTTTGCACATAATAGTGAATTTAGTTTTACAAGTTGTTGAGATAGGTACTGATGTTAATCTCCACTTCATGGAGGGATAAACGGAGTCTCCAAAACTTAGTCATCGTCAGCTTAGATGACGACTTTGGATTGGAACCAAACCATTCAGAGGCCACAGCCTTGAGCCATATGCATGTGGTCAACTGATGGGCATATGCTGGGCTGGACATGGGTGCCCATGGGAATAACGGAGCCTGGTACCAATGGGGAAGCTCCCAATGTGGACTCTCTGAGAAGCACCCCTTCAAGAGGACTGAGGGATGTTCATCTCAAGTCTGTGTCGGTGGCGGAGCCAGGATTAGGGACTTCAATGTCTGGCTTCCAGATTTTTATGTATCTGAAGGGTCACCCATTTCCTCTGTACATCAAATTCCTGGCAGCAACATCTCTAAATGTTCTCACCTCCCTGCTCCCCCAAGCTTTGTCAAGGTAATGGCACAATTTGAAGCTCTTGGCATGTGTTCTGCCTTCTAAAAGGATAATAAATTAATCTTGCCCTTGGATGCTGTTGGAATAGACAGACTTAATCTCTTACGAACTGGCCAAACTTTTCTTTCCAGCTTCCACTCACTCCTTTCTCCTCCATCAGTTCAACTTTTTACGGTTCCCAAAGAGGGTTAAACCAAATACTTATGGACTCATTTGAACCACAGTTCAGAAAAAGCAACACAATCAGCATTATGAACCTGGAGCTGTTCCCACTGGGAAGCAATCAGCAGGAGCAGTGAGCCACTCCTCCCTGGGAATCCCAGGAGCCTGCACTTCCTGAAAGTTCCAACAGGTCTCCTCTTACTTCTTCTAATTCAGGACAAATTTCAATGGCAAGACTGATGCTTGTAAACATAAGTAGCATCAAAAAATATAAACAATTTTAATCCTTTTCATTGGAAAGCCTGATATTCTCTACTATGTACTTGCTTAGGAGGATGTGGGCACAGCTTTGGGCTTCTTCATTCTCTAAAGGAACTACTGTTGCTCACAAGTGGATCCTGCCTTGATTAAAAGCTGCCAAGGGTCCTTCATCCCCTTAAAGTCAGGGAAAATTCAGTGTATCGCCTGCTTTCTGCCTGTCTTCATCCTGTGTCCACAAGCACCCTCTCATTCTATTTTGCTGCTATTTCCCATCAGGGTGCCATGTTCAGGCCTGTGTCTACTCTACTTCAGCCCCTGGTTGCTGCCTTCTGACCCAGAGGCTCCTATCCAAAGGCAGAGTCTGCCTATCTGATCAGATCCTCTCTTTGGGAAGCCCAGGATTGGGGCAGAGACTGAGGATCCTAAGGGAAATATTGGCTTGGAAGTTGGGTCTGCCAAGTTGGGTGAGACCCTACTGGACCATAAGTCCATGGCAAGGAACACAGTCTTCAGGGGAAACGGAAGAGAGTGGATGATCTCTCCACTATGATTTCATCTTGTTCCTCACCCTTGGTTTCCAACTACACTCTGACACCAAATTAGCACACACTCCTTTCCTACACGAGGCCTGGTCAATGCCTTTCATCCACCAGGATCTTTCCAGATGGATGTCTGTACGTGCTATTACACGGATGCTCCTCAAATGTCACTTTACGGTAGTTCTTCAGAGAGGATGTCCCTGGCCACCCATCACAAGCAGCGGGGTCTTCCCTTCCCTATTGTCCTCCAGCTCAATCCCCTGCTGTGGACTCTCCTTCACAGAACTGACATGTTACCTGCACATCCATGTCTGTTTTCTTGTTCACTATTTAGGTATAAGCACCAAGTTAAGAGGGATTCTGCTTCATTTGCTGCTCTGAGCAGCGAGCATGGCCCATGGTAGACTCTCAAATAGTTTTTTAATCAATAAGGAAGTTACGTAAAGAGAGCTGAAACAAGAGACCACAGGGTCAGAAAGAAAGAGAAAGAGTGCATGAGCCAATGAGCAGAGCTACAATGCTCAAGAATGCCTTGTCAGTCTCTGGGGAGGATCCACTCTGCTTCTTGGACTTGCTTCCATGAGTTAGGCTCACATCCTCCAACAAAGTTGATTTGAGTCATCCTCCTAATTCAATGATCTCAATGACACATGCACTTTCAAGAATAGGGCAGGTTACTTCCTGAATATCAACAGGCCCATGGATGTAGTGAAGTCAACTTGCTTGAATATCTTTTGTCTTCAGAAGATTATGAATTCTTAAAAATATTTTTCTACCTACCTATGGAGGATTGAGCCCAGGGCCTTGTGCATGCAAGGCAAGTACTTTACCCCGAGCTACATCCCCAGCCCTTTTTATTTTGAGACAGAGTCTCACTAATTTGCCCAGGCTGGCCTCGAACTTGGGATCCTCCTGCCTCCATCTCTGTAGGAGCTGGGATTACAGACATGCACTACTGTGCCTGGTTCTAAGACATGCTGTTATAAGGGGCTTTCAAGAAGATAAGATCACACCAGCTGTGAACCAACAGAGGCTCTGGGAAGAATTTCTGGAGGAGCTCTATCTACAAGTCTCTGTAGGGAGCTGAAAGGCAACAGATTTCTCTCAAGCGAGATGACTGATCCCCCAAGACCAACTTGGGCAAAGGCACCTGCCCAGCAACTGCAGTGTTGGTGGTGACCCTTGAACAGATGGTGATACAGTGGACTCTCTCCCATGGGGCTGTGGGGCTAGGTAGAGACCCTGTGTAGAGGGCACCTTTGAGAGAAGGTCTGTCCTGGGTGAGCACAGACAGGCCCGTGAGTGGTTGGAGACAGAAATGTGGGGCAATGGTAATGTCTGGTGCACCATCTGAGGACAGCAGAAGAGACTGGCTTAGTTTTGTTTTGGAAAAGCCACTTGATGCCAGTGAACAGGCTCGGCTCATGCACCCAGGGGCATTTGCTGGTGGCACAGCGGCCTGTTGATGGACAAGGCTGCCCCGTGGCACCCAGGTCAACACTGTCTGCCCATAGTAATGCGCTGAAGGCATCAGTGCCAGAGGCACTCTATGGTCCCTCCCCAGTCCCAGCTGCTATGATCCCGAGTCTGAAGGTGGGCAGGGCTGAGGACAGGTGCATCATCGAGTGGGCAAGGGTCTCTAGGGATCTCTGCTGATCCCTGTTAGCCACCTCCCCCCTACTGTGCTCCACGAAGTATGTGGTTTCCCTGCCACAGACAGGGGTGGGGTGGCGGGAAAGAACAGCCAAGTGATGTCACTAAGGGGTTGCACAGTTAGTTTAGAAATGGAACCCTCTGAGGTCATCTGGGCCAGTCTAGAACTCCAGATGATGGTCAATTCCACTCTCCCCCCTCCCCCTGATCCTTCTCTGTCTGAAATGACGCCTCAGAAGGCACAAGGCAGCCAGGCGGGCTGTCTCCAGGGTCTGGCTGAATGTGAAGGGGTGGCTGGCATTTCTTTGCAAGGTTCCTGTGAACAGACCCTGAGCCCAGGTGGCACTGAGGGTTCTTACTGTTGTGGGCACCATGGCCCCGGTGCATGCCTGCACAGCCCCCCGACAATGGAAGACGGATGCTTGGCCAGCCCCAGCACTTTCTTACTTGAAGCCAAACACATTTTCCAGACTCATTTGTAAGCTGCCTCCCTCCCCCAGCCAAGCTCACTCTGCCTCCCAAGTTCCCTAGTTGTTATAAGCTTATCACAGAAGTAAATCAAAATGTTCTCAAGAGGAGAAGAAAAGATAAAATCAAAAAATGCAACATCCCCAAGAGAGGAATATTTTTTATAGTTCCACAACTCTCGCAATTCTGTCTTTAAAAAAATCCATTATTTAATTTTAGTACCATGGAGGTGCTGGTGATGAATCACAGCTTCTCGTCTACCTTCTAGTAATTCTAAAATATTAATACTGGTTGGATACCTCTCCTAAGGGTAGGCAGGAGTTGAATCTTTTATAGGCTCTGGAGACTGTTCCCCCACAACAGACGCTGCACTCATCTCTATCCCTCCTGTGCTGGGGCTCCTCAAATTCTGTCTGCATCAAAGCGTAGTGCAGAGGGGAGGCAGGAGAGACACTTCGCCCAGCAGTCCCTGCCGCGTTATTGTCTCTCTCCAACACTTCACTCTTGAAACTACTCACCAAGATGCGCCTTCTTGGGGTACACCAGAATCACACACAGAAACCACAAGGATTGGACTCCATGACCTCCCCAGGCCCAATCTCTGCCCAGCCTAGCAAGACTCCTGACACCTGCAGCTGCAAATCATCAACTCTGAGCTTCAGACACTGAGTCTAACACAATGGTTCTTGAGCATCTTAAGCAGGTGGTGATTTTGTGCGTGTGCATGCGTGTATGAGTGTGTGTGTGTGTGTGTGTGTGTGTGTGTGTGCATGCTTTATTTTTATATTTGAAGTACAGGAGAGGAATGAATGGACTTTCAGAATAAACTAAAAACAGGACTGTAAATAGTTGTTCTTGGCAATGAACTTTAAAATAAAAAAGGCAGTTTGCTTTTCTTTCCTTTTTGTGAAACTAATACATGCACACTAGAAAAATCTGACAAACCAACCAAAGTGAAAAGTCAAAAACTAAGATGCTCAATGTCTACTTTATAGTCATGACAATTTGGCGACTCTTTTCTGGTCTTTTAAATACACAAAACTGTGTGTGTGTGTGTGTGTGTGTGTGTGTGTGTATAATTTTTTTACCTTTACTTTTTTTATTTTGAAATAATTGTAGATTCACATGCAGTTTCAAGAAATACCCTTCACCAAGTTTCCCAAAGAGCACCATCTTGCAAAACTAACAGAGTCACAATTCACCTACTAACATCTGATCTTACTCAGGTTCCTCCAGTTGTATTTGCAGTGTGTGTGTGTGTGCACAAGCACATGCATTTACTTCTATGCAATTTTACCATATGTATGGGTTTGTGTATCCATCACCCCCAGATTCCAGATGTCACCTTTCCATAAGCACCTCCTCCTCTCCCCCATAGGCCACCTTTCCCCTCATATCCTGTCTTCTAGCAAACATTAATCTGACCTCCATTTCCAAAATTTTGTCATTTGGAAAACAGATAAATTGAATCATAGACCATTATGGAATGGATGATCTTTTCCATAATTCCCCGTAGATTCTCCCAAGCTGTGTGAATCAATAATTCATTCATTTTTTTTTCATTTTTGCTCCGTGGTATTTCGTGGTATGGATGTGACAGATTTTGTTTAACTGTTCATCTGTCGAAGGACAACTGGGTTGTGTTCAGTTTCTCCCTATTGTGAATAAAACTGCTATAAACATGTTTTTTTGTGTAAATACCAAGTTTTTTTTCTTTTTTCAAATAAATGCCTAGAATTGCAAATGTTGGGTCCCCTGGTCATTGCATATCTTTAGTTTCATAAGAAACTGTCACACTGGTTTTCCAAGTGGTTGTCTCATTTTACACTCTCATCTCAGTATGTGAGTGGTCAGTTTCCTTGTGTCCTCACCAGAATTTGTTGTTATTATCATTTTAAAATTTTAACATACTTATAAGTATGTACTAGTACCTCATTGTGGTTTTAATTTGCATTGCTCACACAGTTGATGAGTTTGGATGTCTTTTCAAGTGCTTATTTGCCATCTGCATAACCCCTTCTGTGCAATGTTTATTTATATCTTTTACCCATATTCTATTTTAGTTCATTGGTTTTTTTTTTGTTGTTATTTTGAATTCAATGCATTCTTTATATATTTTAGACACTAATCCCTAGTCAGATACATGGCTTGTAAATCTTTTTTTTCCTACTTTTTATCTTGTCATTCTCCTAGGAAGTTTTCATAGAGCAAAAGCTTTTCATTTTGATAGGGTCCTCTTAGGGTCAAGTCTAAGAACTCTTTGGCCCAGATCCCTAGGATTTTCTTCCATTTTTTTCCACTAAACATTTCACAGTTCCACACTTTACTTTTATGCCGTGGTCCACTCTGAATTGGCCTTCATATGAAGCTCAGGCTCAGGCTCTTGTTGCCTTGGGCACCCGTTGTCTGGCTCACTTGAGGGTGCTTGCCTTCCTCCCTGAGTTGCTTTGCCGCCTTGATTGAGGGTCAGCTGGGCACGCTCACGTGGGTCCATTTCTCTTGTCTGTTTGGTTCCACTGGCCTACACATCCATCCCTCCACTGCGCCCACTGCCTTGACTGCAGGTGCTTCACAGCGTCACAGCTAGACCCAGCCCACCCACTTTGCTTTTCTTCATGAAGATTGTCTAGCTGTCCTGGACCTGCGACTTTCCACATACATGTCAGAATAAACTTGTCTGTACCTCTAGAAATCCCTGATGGGCTCTGCCAGGAATGGCATTAAAGTATAAAATATCCTCACATTATTTTTGTATTGTGTCATGAGCATTCTTCTACTATTATCACCAACTTTTTAAGGGCTGCCTAATATTCAATGGGAGGGTAACCCACGCTGGCTCGGGGGCCAGACATGGTTCCATCTCTGTTTCTATCCTTACTGGTTCCCACCAGTTTCTCTAGGGGAAGAACCATCATTTAACCACCATTTTAAGAATAATGGGCGCTTGGCTGTTGAAATTGTGAACAATGCATATAAAGCCATCAAGAACACTTCTTGAAAAAAAAAAAAAAACATTTTCTGCAGTTTGAATTGTTCCTTGGGGCAGATTCTCCAAGGTGGGATAACAAACAGAAAGAATCTTCTTATAATTATCTCTATTTGAACATTTATGCAATTATTTTTTACCTATATGGGAAGATAGTGCCATTAGCTTTAAAACTCCACTGCAATAGGTCAATGCTGGAGGGATGTGCATGGAGACAGGGGACGGCAGGGACAGTGGATGAGGGGCTCCTGACCTCTTGACCAGTGGTGACTGACACAGCCCCAAACCCCCCCTTTGGTGCTGCCACCTACCTGTTCCCATGGGATTCTCCCAACTCTCCACTTTGGGAAGGCAGGGGAGCAAGATGGATTCCTATTTCGCCTACTTTAAGACAGCTATTTGCTACTAAAATGTTTTAAAATCTCTTTTCATTTTAAAGAAAAAAAGATTCAGTTAAGTCATTTTCTTTTTATCCCAGAAAGGGACAAGGACAAATTGGCCAGCCACATCTGGCCCTCTTTGTTTGGGCAGTGGAAGTGGCTGTTACAGGAGAGAGCCCTGAATGGGAGGGTGACCCACGCGGGCTCCGGGGCCAGACATGGTTCCATCTACGTTTCTGCTCTTCCTGGCTCCCACCAGTTCCTCTAGGGGAAGGAGCATTCTGTGGGGAGACAGGAATACACAGGTTTTGTTTTTAAAACTATGCCTGGGCTTCCATAGTTTAGCTATAGTGAATTGGGCTGCTATAAACATCCATGTGGCTGTGTCCCTGTAGTATGGTGTTTTTAAGTCCTTTGGGTATAGACCAAGGAGAGGGATAGCTGGGTCAAATGGTGGCTCCATTCCGAGTTTTCCAAGGAATCTCCATACTGCTTTCCATATTGGCTGCACCAATTCACAGTCCCACTAGCCATGTGTGAGTGTGCCTTTTCCCTACATCCTCACCAACACTTATTGTTGTTTGTATTCTTATTAGCTGCCATTCTGACTGGAGTGAGATGAAATCTTAGAGTGATTTTGATTTTCATTTCTCTAATAGCTAGAGATGTTGAACATTTTTTCATGTATTTGTTCATTGATTGTATGTCTTCTACTGAGAAGTGTCTTTTCAGGTCTTTGGCCCATTTATTGATTGGGTTATTTGTTTTTTTGGTGTTTAGCTTTTTGATTTCTTTATATACCCTAGAGATTAGTACTATATCTGATGTACGTGGGGTAAAAGTTTGCTCCCCAAATGTAGGCTCTCTATTCACCTTACTGATTGTTTAATTTGCTGAAAAGAAGCTTTTCAGTTTGAATTCATCCCATTTATTAGATGAATGGAGATACACACACATACACACAATGGAATATTATTCAGCATTAAAAGAGAATAAAATCATGGAATTTACATAACTGTAAATGGACAGAGTTTGAGACTATAATGCTAAGTGAAGTTAGCCAATCCCCAAAAACAGAATGCCCAATGTTTTCTCTGGTATAAAGAGGCTGATTCATAATGGGGCTGGGGAGGCATGGGAGGATTAGACAAACACTAGATAGGGCAAAGGGGTGGGAGGGGAAGGAAAGGGGTATGGGGGTAGGAAAGATTGTGGAATGAGATGGACTTCATTACCCTAAGTACATATATGAAGACAATAAATGGCATGACTCTACTTTGTGTACAGCCAGAGATATGAAAAATTATGCTCTATATGAGTAATATGAATTTTAATGCATTCTTCTCTCACATATAACAAACTAGAATAATTTAAAAATTAAAAAAAAAAAACTATGCTAGGGCTGCCCTGCTAACACCATCCTCACCCTGACAGCCCTAAAAGCCAAGGTGCTCACTCGGAGAACCCCAGATGGTGGGAGTCCTGGTGACCATGTCAGGGTGCACCTGAATCCCTAAATGTGGGCCCAGGGCAGAGCACTTGTCTAGCATGTGCAAGACCCTGGGCTTAATCCACACACTACAGCAAGAAGGAGAGAGAAAAAGGGGAAGGAAGGAAGGAGAAATGGAGGAAGGAAGGAAGGAAATCCCTCTGTACACACAGTAAGGGCAGCAGTCAGAAGGCAGGAGGCCCGAGGCCATCTGAGGGCCACACCCACAAGATACAATTTGGCAAAGCTAGTCTCCATGTTCTTAATCATTGGGATCAATAGTCTTTGAGGGATTGCAAAGTGTAGAATCACTCAAACTATAAATACTCAGATGCAGAAGATAGCATCTCTGTAGCTCTCTATTTTGTGGGAGGAAGAGGCAAAGAAGAGGGAGAAATTGATATTAGTTAAGTGCCTGTTTTGGGACAAGTGCATTACTAGGAGCTTTGCTTATATTTTCATAATAATTTTTATAATCTAAATAGACACTATTAGCCTCACTTCCTGTAGAAGGAAGCAGGATGCTAAATGGTTGAGGTGGGCTTTGCAAACAGAGCTGTCAATCAAATCTAAGCATGCGGAATGCCAGGCTGGAGTCCCTGCTCTGCTGCTGCTTGGTGCAGAGGCAGGGGAGGCAGAAGAAGAGCCAGTGACTGTAGTCAGAGGAGCAGCTGGAACCAGGAGGTGAAGCAGTAGCTCATGAACACTCTGCATATGAATTTCACTCATGTGCAAATGGTTGGGATTCAGAGAAAAATGGGAGAAGGTCCCTCCACCTGTACACCACCTGGGCTCTGCTCTGAAAGAGTGGACCCCTCCCCATGGAGAGAAGGGAAAAGCCAATGATCCTTGCACTATCCTCACAAGAAGGGAGTCAGGGCATAAAGGTGGTGTGCACAGCTTGGGGTCAAGTTCTTGCTCAGTCATTTATTATCTGTATATCAGAGAAAACTCACTAAATCTCTCTAAGTCTCAGTTCAGTTCCTCTGTTGTAAAAACAGGGATATCACCTCCCTAGGCTTTCTTGGAAGATTAGCGTGAGATTGTGCAGGTAAAGAGCTACCTTCTTGAATGGCTCGTGTTCTAGCCCGTGGGGGGGGTGGGGCAAGGACAACCTGCTGCCTTTTATTCAAGCATAGCTTCTGCATTTTCCTGGGTGCCAAGGACTCTTGCATTCACAGCACCTCCTGTCTGTGCGGAGGCCCTCCACTCAAGAGGCCATGTGCCCTTCGGAGGCAGACCCCATGCACAAGCCCCAGATGGCTCTGTCTTGGCTAAATCTCTAAATACAAGTCCAAGCACATCAATAAGTCCTTCTTTTTTAACCATGGTTCCCGTGGTTCTGGATTGAAGACCCTGGTACCATTTAAACTCTGCAAAGACTATCCGCCCTTCCTCTTCTAGATGTAGTTTTTCCTCTGAGTCGGAACCAGTGCTTGTCCTGATGCACCTTGTCCTGGACCTCTGTCTGAGTGACAGTGCACCTGCACACACACCTCAGGTCACCATGAAAGTGTGAGCACAGCCTGTCACCCTCTCGGGATCCACAGCCTGGGGCAGGTTAGTAGAGGCTGCTGTGTGGCGCTGTCGAATCTGCTTCTGGTCACTCTACAAGGAGATTCAGGCTGCTGGTTTATGGCATCTGGACAGACATCTCTTCTTTTGGATTCAGCTCTGGGGAAATGACTTTCCTCAGAGCGTGAGGAGGTCTTTTGTGTTTTCCAACGAGTGGGAACCTCACAAAGCAGTGGGTGTGACCTTTGATCTTGAGAAAACATCTAAAAATGGCAAAGCACACCAGGACCCTGTTGGACAGATCCTCCAAAGGCTACGGCTATGGACAGCTTGGGGCAGGAACTTCGCTCCTCCTGTGCCACACAGCCTCCCACAGTGCAGTCCCCTACAAACCAGGGACACAGCTGAGCGCTGTGAGAAGGAAGGGGACAGGCTGTGCGCCAAGATCCGCCTTCCTTGTATTTAGAAAATATGAGTCCCAAGGGGTCAGCCTCCTGGGAGAGTCCCCAGGAGACAAGAAGGTGAGGACGGTGCTCATGTTGGGATGCCATGTCAGCTGTCCAGCATCCTGTGATTGTGTTGGCTCCGTCCTGGAGTGGCTTCTCTCCGAGGGGCCTTGCTCTCTCCTCTCACCCTCACACCAGCCCCATCACATCGGCACCCTCCTTCAGAGCGGGTGGCTGAATTGTGCCCATCTGCCACCCTGGGGACTGGCACTCAGGACCGTGTTCAAGCTCTCACAGGCACACGTCAGCAGCAGCCTTGAGAAAGTGGGGGCCTAGACTGCTGACCAAGCTGAGCACATTCCAGCAGTGCAGAACCCTGAGGAGGGCCATTTCACATGGCCTCCGCCACGCCTCACCAGACGGGGTCCTACCCGCCCCCCATGTTACAGCTAAAGGCCCGAGGCTTGGGCCGGTTGTCCTGTGTCCTCTGAGCCCTTGCTCCGAATCACTACATTCTGCAATTGAACCGATTCTAGTATGAACGTTTAACCAAATAAGAACATCTCCACCTCAAACCAGCCCTGTAGGTGACCAAAACTAGCAAACTGAGAAACGCCAAGGCAGTTGTTGGGGCCAGCTCAGTAAATTACACAGTAACAAAAGGGGATTCAATCAATTGCTTAGCAATTAGCCCTTATGGAAAGATGGGGGAAAATCCAATTGACTGTTCGGTAGAGCAGGAAGCATTTTAAATGTCACCACAGTGAAAGAAATATTTGAAGATTTGTCTTCATGATGGTTAACTAATTGCAATCTTCAAATTTTATTGCCTAGGAAAAATAATTCAAGAGACAGAGTATTAGCACTTGGGGCTATTTCTCCTTTTTCTTGGTTAGCACTGAGGAGAGTCATGTAAACTGATTAATTTCTGCAATTTCAAGAGGCCCCTCTCCCAATAGACGGCATCCTTGAGGGCAGAGTCTATGTGTATTCACCGTCCATGGGTACCTAGCACCATGGTAGGTACTTAAGACATGGTGGCTAGGTGAATTACAATGGAAAAGAAGTCCTGCCCTTGGCCTCCTGACCCTACATTCTCTTTAGGATAAAGTCTTGAGCTGCATATGCAACCTGACTTTG
Source organism: Urocitellus parryii (assembly GCF_045843805.1). Lineage (NCBI taxonomy): Eukaryota > Metazoa > Chordata > Mammalia > Rodentia > Sciuridae > Urocitellus > Urocitellus parryii. Next base: position 3,744,111 of record NW_027551777.1, read on the forward strand.
GCAGAACCATGATGAAGGATGCTAGCTAAACATTTGTTTACCAAGCAGGCTTTCTAATCCCCTTTCCTTTTCTGTGGTAGCAGGAATTAAACCCAGGGCTTCATGCATGCTGGGCCAGCACTCTACCACTGACCTACACCCCTATTCATTTTTATTTTAGTTATTTATTTGTTGAGACTGGGTCTTGTTCTCTATTTCTGAGGCTGGCCTCAAATTTGTGAGCCTCCTGCTTCAACCTCATGAGTAGCTGGAATTACAGGGGTCCCTGTAATCAGTCACCATGACTGGCCTCTAACCCCTTCTGTGTCAGCTGCCCCATTTGTCCCAGGACAGTCAGCCAGTGCTAACAGAATAACAAGGGTTACACTTCTGGCAAACAGAACCCATTTCTCTGGCCTCAGAGATGTCTTCAGCAATGGGCACTTGCTGAAATTTGGGCCAAACAGTGTTTCTAGCTTTTTCTGCCAGAGCTGGTAGGGATGCTTCCTCTTGCCTCCATCATGTGCTAGATGGGCGCTTTTGTGACCATCTTCCTTGACCAGATGGGCAAAGCCTACAGTAGTGGAGCGCACTCAGGCCAACATGCAAGGGAAGAACCAAAGGAAGTTCTCTGGTCCAGCTGTCCTGAAGCCGATGGTGGCCTGGCTTTCCTGAGCACGTGCCCATAGCTAGTTGGTGGGTTTCTTTCCTTAGCTATTTGGGTGAGTTTCTGCCACATTCGTCCTCTGTCCTGGCTAGGTGGAGTCCTTCTCAGCCACTGTGGTGATCTGTCATTTCAGTGAGCTAATACTGAGGACAATCCAAGAAAGAGAACTCAACGCTGGGACGGGGCCAGGAGGTAGTCCGTGTAGGACTTAGACTTTGAAGTAAATCATAAGGAGCTGGGAGGGAGGTGAGGGGCAAAGGAGTTGGTCAAGGGGAGACCTGTGCACAGGAGAATGAGACGGGCTGTCGCTCCTGTGGGAAGGGGAAATGTCAGCAAGCTGCTGTGTCTGAGGTCCCACTGTGACTGCCCAGGTTAAAACACAGGTTCACGATGACTCATCCCCACCTCACTCCTTCCAGCCCCAGGTCTTGGTCAGCGATGCCCAATCCTGCTCTGAGGAGAAGACGGAGAGGAGAAGGTGGAGCCCAAGCCACAGTGGAGCGCCAAGCTGCCGAGGAGCCATGCGGGCACTAATGACTGCCTGTAAAATTTTATGGTGTGTCATTAATCCTGACCATCTTGATTTCAAAACGGAAAGATTCATAGTCTTTTTAAATAGACAAAATCTGAGTGTGTGGGAAATTAAATAATATTTATGCTGATGCAATAAGAAATTCCCAAAGTCTTAAATTTTCTGTCTCCTTTGGGTGGAAACAGTCTGTACCGTGGAAGGACAGGTTTGGGAGCCAGAATGAGGGCCAAAGCTGCAGGGGCTTTGAGCAGGGCCCTGGATTTCTGAGCTGTGGTGTTCTCATGGAGAGGCAGTGATGACCCTGAGGATGGGAGCAGGGTGCAGGGGTGCACACAGAGGCACGGAGCCCACTGGCTGCAGCAGCACTCGGCCAGCAGAGCCAGACTGGACAGCACTCTGGAGATGTCCCCAGCTTTGGAGCTGTCACCTCCTCTCCATTCCTCCCCACGGCTTGGGCCAAGATCAGAGTGGTCACAGCTGCTCCCATCCCTGTCACCTGTATTCTCCACTGTCAGCCGGAGTGACGCATGAAGACATGGGCCAGATCTCATCTGTCTTCACCATGTCTGCTTACAAGGCCTTCAGGATCTGCTCACACCACTTCTCCTGTCCTGCAGTCTCACCTTGGCCTCTCTGCTCCAGGCACAAGGCCTGCCTCCTGTTGTCTGCCTCCTTCCTTCTCTCTTCGTCCCCTCGCTCTTTCTTCTTTTCCTTTTGGTACTAGGGATTGAACCCAGGGCTCTGATTAACCACTGAGCAACATCCTCAACCCTTTTATTTTGAGACAGCATCTCATTAAGTTGCTTGGGGACTCACTAAATTACCGAGGCTGGCCTGGAACATCTTCCTGATTCAGCCACCCAGGCAGTTGGGGTTATAGGTGTGAGCCACCACATCTGGCCCTCCCTGATGTTTCTAGAACATTCCAGACACACTCCTGCCTCAGGGGTTTGTATGCAATAAGAAATTCCCAAAGTCTTAAATTTTCTGTCTCCTTTGGAGTGGAAACAGTCCGTAACGTGGAAGGACAGGTTTGGGAGCCAGACCTTGTGACATCTATCTCCGATGTTCATCCCCAAGACAGATGCATTCCTCCCTGTCATCCGTTCCCACTGGGAGCCTGGCTGACCTACTGTTTAGACCCCACCCTGTCTGCTCCATCTCTAGCCCCTGATCTTCCCCGGCCCTTCTCACAGTGGCCAAAGCTCTGTGTGTGCTTCCTGTGTGGATGCTGACTTGTCTTTTCTGTCCTGGGCCATGTCCACAGTGCCTGCAGCTGTCCTCATGCAGCTCAGACTCTAGACATTTCTGCTGGACAGAGGAATGGGTCACTTAAGCCCCCAGTTCCCACAGGCTCCACCTTGCAAACCCCTTCTCCTGGCCAAGCAGCTGTCGGCTCCAGGTGCCCTTGCCAAGCCCCCTGCCAGTCTAATTCCTGGACCTGAGGCTTCCGGCTCATGTGTGTCCAGAGGTGAAAGCAGGCGAGTCAGGAAGCCTGGCTTCGAGTAGCCATTGTTGCCCAAGTCAGGGTTTTATCAGTGACAAAGGGAAGAATGAAACCTACCTGCCAGCCTTTGAGGGCATTCCCCAAGAAACCCCACATGGTGTCCCATATACATTCATGACCATTATGTGCCATTCAAAAGTAAAATAAAACTTGAAAACGCACCATAAAAGAAATATAAACATGCCAGGTTGGTGAAGGGGCCCTGAGTGTCCTTCCTCCTTCTAACCGTCCTGGTAGGGATTTAAAGAAAGAGTAGGCAATGGAGCTCCTTAGCTGTCCCCACGTCCCATTTGTCCCTCCTGTCTCTACGGATGCCTCCCTCTGCCGCTCCTAGGGGGTGTTGCAGCTCTCAGCTCCTTGGCCCACCCGGCTCCCCCTGGGTGTCTGTGTCAAGCTTTTGAATTTCCTCCTTCACCGTGCGCTCATCTGCTCATCTGATGCCACCTCAGCCCCACAAAACTTAACTTGTTGTGACTTATGTGAGTGGTGGCCAACCTGATCAGGGCCACAGTCCTGCGCAGAGGAGGGGATGGGTCAAAACAGACAAAAAGGGGGAGGGAAAAAGCAAAATAAAAACAAAACAACAGCAACCAACAAAATAAGACTCAGACGGCAGAGGTGGATGGCAAGGCTGTCACCGCGACCAGAGACCTAAGGAGCCTCTCACCATGAGACCCTGGGGGCTTAGAGCACTAATTTCACCAACAAACACTATTTGATGAGGAAACACCTCCTTGAAGGTATGATTTCTTTTCTTCCACACGCAGGGCTAGAACCAAAGGGAGATGATATTTGGTTTGGAGGTTTCCCGTGGTCACGACAGAGGCGCTTAGGGAGGTGTGGCCAGGGAAGGCCGGCACAGGTGACCAGCCATAGCACAGGGCTCGGCCATCAGCTGGGGAAAAGCTGGGCCTGCTGTCCCTGCCCGGGGTGGGGTTCCCGTGGTTAAACCAAGCAACTTACCTGCTTATGGAGGAGCCCTGCTCTCGATTACCTGCCCACACCCCAGAAGTAGGCAAGGTCAACACGTAAGTGGCAGAAACAGAGTTAACAAGCCTCTTAAGGATGCAGACACTGTGTTCGGGGAAAGTCCCTAGGCAACATGACACTGTCCCGTGGTTGAAGATCCCAACTTAGGAGAAATTAAATTGCCCGTACAATATAAAACTCCCTGGGAAGTGCATCAAATGTGACAAACTGATTCTGAAGCCTTTTTCTGAATTTGCATCAGAATTTCTCATAGGTCTGTTTAGGCACATCAGGGCTGATGATTTCTACAGCAACATGGCAACTCACTGAGAAATTACTATGTGTGGGAGGTCAGGTGCTTCATGTTTGGGTTTTTTTTTTTGTTGTTCTCAAAACCAATTTTGATACCATAGTTTGATTCTTTTTTAAATGAAAAATTCCATAGCAGCATATTTAGTCCCAGCAGCTGAGTGATTTGTTCTAATATGCACAGGTGGCCCTAAAACAAACAAGAACAAGAGGAGGTGTGTTGGTGTGGGAAAGCGAGAGCTCGTGGGAGCCATGCCAGTCAGGTACAGACCCGAGCTCTGCCACCAGCAGCTGCAGAATGGCAGAGTCTGTACAGACAGATAGATAGACACACATGGAGACATGAACACACACACACACACTTCACACACAATTGTGTATATTCAAAGCCCAAATCAACAACAGTAAAATGAAAATGCCCCAAGCTAGGGAGCAGGCACAGTGGCGCACATCTGTAATCCCAGTGGCTTGGGAGGCTGAGGCAGGAGGATGGTGAGTTCAAAGCCAGCCTCATCAATAGCAAGGCACTAAGCAACTCAGTGAGACTCTGTCTCTAAATAAAATACAAAATAGGGCTGGAGATGTGGCTAGGTAGTTGAGGGCCCCTGAGTTTAATGGCCATTACTCCCCCTACAAATGCCCAAGCTTTCCAACATGGACCTGCACACACAGTCTCAGAGATCACAACACTGCTAGTCCTCACGGTGTGGCAGGTAGGTGTGCAGGTACCAGGTCTGTCAGCATCCTGTGCCATGCTGGTCCCCAAGGCCACAGCAAGCCTTGCTATCTACCAGCTCTCTCTCCAGTGGCCCTGGGCGCCTGCTCGACTTCACCGGGTTCATTTCTGGCTGAGGATCAATACAGGCGGCACCACCCCATGGAAAGGAGGGCACCGAGGGAGTTTTATTCCTGTTCCTGGGCTCAGCAGATGAGCAGTCTGAGTGAGGCCCTGCAGCGAGGGCCTGGCGAGGTGGCCTCAGACAGGGGGCTTAGTGAGGACGTCTCCAAGCAGGATTGGACGTCACTGTCACCCACGGTGCTCATGTCCTTCTGTTGTCACTGTCCTGACTGGTGCTCACTTCCCAGGGCCACAGACGGTGGACCACAGAGAGCTGTGTCTCTGGCTCAGCTCCCTCTCCACCCTCAGTGACTTGGCTTAGTTGTTGCCGCTCAGGTCAAGAAGCGGGTGCCCTAGGGACGTCCTGATCCTGAGCCTTGGGGTCCTGACTCAGAGCCTCACCAGCAGGGGCTCTGCTTCCACCCCTTCCCTCCCCTTCTTCCAGCCCACATCAGTTCACCTGTATTTGCTTTACCTGTTGGATTTTGGGTAAGAGTTTACTTGAAAACATATCTTGAGTTTCAGAAAACCTCTGACAAGCGCTGGCTGAGAGTCCTGGTGCTGAGTGGCTGCTCCAAGGTCCGACTGCCCTGGAGAGAACTGGCGGGCACTGGGGGAGTGATGCGGGGTCAGAGTGTGATGGAAGGCAGCCTGGACACAGGCCCACCTTGGAGAGGAACTCAGGCACCTTTCCATATTAAGATGCTGATGATGCTGCTAAAAGTGTCGGAAGGAAAGTTGGTTTAATTCCACCAGTTGCAGCCGTAGTAATATTACTGGGTTTTTCTAAAGGACTTGGTGTGTACCCAATTCCCATGGGTAGCATAGAACTCACAGATTTAATTATAGATCTTCCTCACTCACTAGTTCCCTAGGAAACAAATCCATGGCTCATGTCTTGTGCATGGAAGGTCATAGCAAGCAGATAAATATTTTCTGCATTTGGAAACTTTATCTAGAGGTCACAGGTCTGCAACTTAGCCGATGAGAGCTCTTCAGACAATGGGCAAAAGCTGCTGTTTTACTAATACCAACGATATTTAAAACTTTCTGTGTTTATCTCTAATAAAGTACTTCCCACTTAAAGGACTGAAAAATTCCACTCTATCTCTTCTCCCTTTTTAAGGCTGAAATACAAATAGGAAGAAAATTTCCTCAAATGTTCCTTCACACTCAGCTGAGGCCAAGGCTGTGTTGTCGTGACATACAAGGAACACAACTGGAGAAGCCTAGCTAATTCTCTCACTTGGACATTGCTGGCCAAAGATCTCCTCATCTCAAATCAGATAGAAAAATGCCACAAGTGTCCTGCTACATTTAAAAACCAAAACGAAAGGGTAGACTCGGGGTGGAAAAGTCAGGAACAGGAGCCTGTGAGTGCCTTTAAATATAAGACAAATTGCAAAGTAAAGAGACAAATTTTTCCTCAGGACTAGAGGATATCAGTCTCATTTTACTTTATAATTTTGTGTACTTAACACTCTGAAATTGGTTTTGGCTCATTCCCATTAGTGCCACTAACTTTTTAGTCCTAAGTGAGGATTAAAAAGGAAAATAGAAGTAAAACACTCTGTAAACTCCAAAGTGCTATACAAATGTTAGCTAATGCAATTGGCACTCGGAGTATGAATTCTTAAACACGCTCCTTCTGATCACCTGCAGCGGGACTAACCCAGGGTCTCTCAGGCCCTCAGACTAAAGGACATAGTCGATACTGGTAGCATTTACCACTGCCATCTTTCACAGGGGTCTGTAGAGTAAACATACAGGACCATTTGACAGAACTCGTGGACATTTAAACCCTGGAACAAAACCCAGAGGAGTTCAAAGGATGGGTTACTTCCCAGCAGAGCACAGCACACCTGGACACAGGGGAGGCAGCGTAGGTAACTCTGGCTTTAGAACATTTTCAGTTTCTCTTGCAACTGAGGCTTGTGGCTTCAGGCAGAGACCAGAGCCATCAGGACAATGCAAGCTTTTACTGCCATTTTTGTGTGTGTGTGTGTGTGAGACAGATCCAGAGAGGACATGACTGGCAGGAGGTGGGGAGGTGAGAGAGTCCCTGCTACCTTTCTGAATGCTTCATCCACAACTGCTTTTGCTCAATAAAGACATCCAAGGAATACTGGTTAGGGTGATAGAGCTAATATTTATTGGGCAATTTCTAAGTCCCAGGCAATAGCTCCTTTCATAGATTTCATGTGGCCCAACACGAAGCCTGTGATGCTGGTCAAGCCTGCTCCAAGGGTAACCCAGCTCAGCTTTGCAGGTAGTTAGTAGCACAGGTGGGCTCCACCTCAGGGTCTCTGTGCGCCGAATCACCACGAAGTGAAAACAAAGCTCTAACCATTTTACAGTCACCATCTCCCTGGGGAGTCTATACAAAGCATGGTCTTCTCTCCAAACACTACACACACACACACACACACACACACACACACACACACACACACACTTTGTCACTTCAGGTGTTCAGAGATCTAAAGTTCATTCATGGATCAGGGGCAAACAAACCAGGTTAAGCACGTCTGGTCCACAAAATGTCTGATTCTTCGTTGGTCTTTTCCTTTTCAACACTGAACTTTCCTCAATGTTTCTCATTTTGAGTTCATAAAACCAGTCAGACATGATTCTGGCTTTAGTACATTTTAATAGTGACATTATTGAGGGGCATTTTGTTTTACTGAAGGAAAGTAAAAGTGTCAAATATTATAGTCCCAAATGTGGTGAGAGAAGCTTGAAGTTGACAGGGTGTCTGTCACTAGCCACACTGGTGGTTCCTTCACAGAGCTGCTGGGCCTCGGGCTAGTGCACCTGGAGCTTGTCACCTAGGAAGGTGTCTGGAACCCACTATGGACCTACTGAATGCAACAGTGAGGGTGGTGATGTGGACTCCCCCAACATGGCGGACAAGCTCCCCAGCCCAAGTGGGGCACACTGCAGTTCAACACCCTCCTTTGAGAAGAAACAGTCCTCTAGCACTAAACGACTTCTTGATGTTACTTTTTTTTGTTGGCTACAGAGCCAGCCACAGATGCAATGACTTCTGACTTCACCCACCCTTTTGCAACCCAAATACCAGACTGCGTGATCAAAATTCTGTCAATAGAATGATTCATTTAAACACCTCATTGTGCTGGGAAAAACGGATTTCAAATACCCTGTGCTAGTGGCAAATAAAATGTTTGTGATTTACTTCTTTAAACCAATAATGTGCCCAAATAGGATGCTTGTTAAATTGTCAACATTGTAATGCAGGAATTTAAATCTGCTGTAATGGCTTCATTTGGGAGAAGTCTTCCTTTAACAGGATTTTGTTTTCTCTGTAAAGAAAAGAAAACATTTTCTTGCAAATTGTAGATTAAAAAAAAACCAGCAGATGACTGTGGTCTCATGAATTAAGTGGCCTTTGTCTGTTTATTTAAAAAAAAAAAACATTACCTAGAGGAACCATTACTCTGGAATTAAAGTTGGCATACAGGTCTAAGAATTCTGTGTTTGCACAATGGGGCATGGTCTCCGGGACTTGCAGGTTCTATAATAATGAAAGATGGTGGGCACTTGGGTTGGCATTATGCAGGCAGCAGTCACCAAACTGAGGTCCTTGGTTAAGTCTGAGCTGTAAACCATTGAAGTTGGCTCTATGCATTGGTGTTATTATTATTATTATTATTATTATTATTATTATTATTTAAGAAAACAGATTGTGACATTGCCCCTGAGAAATTGCTAGAACATTTTTCTTGCTTATTTCCAACCTTGTTTTCGTGAGGGAAATACATGGAAAAGAACACACCCATTTTTCCATTTGCACTTATTATTTTTTTTTTCTGAAGAATACAGCAGTTCAAAAAACCCCTTATCTCAAGACTTTGAATTCTCTTAACGAAAGCTGATTGATTTAGTTTGGTGTGATGCAAAGGATATTTTTACATTAAAAAAATATTATTTCTAAACTACAGTTTAGAAATATAAATATATATAATATATATATTATATATATAATATATATATAATATAATATATATTATATATATAATATATATAATATATAATATATATATATATAATATAATATATAATATATATAAAAGCACAATAATCTCCAGGCTTCAAAGTCATTGTGTTTTCTAATTAAAACAAAGCTAACTTTTGAAGGAGGGAAATCATGCTCTCAAAGCTATAAACAGTGAACTACAGAAAATCTACAGATTAAAATTGTGTACCCAAAGCAATCATGAAAGGCAGTTATTTTCCAATCATTTCCCATTTATAAGTGCTGGAAAATTTTAAAAACTTAACCTACTTTGATAGGAATACATATGTTAAGCCAGCTTTTAGATTGATGTTAAGAAATACTTCTCTTGCCAGGCATGCTGGCCCACACCTATGACCCAGCAACTTGGGAGGCTGAGGCAGGAGGATTGTAAGTTTGAGGACTGCCTGGGCAGCTTATCAAGGCCTTATCGCAAAAGAAAGAAATAAAAAGGGTTGGGGATGCAGCTCAATGGGCCCTTGGGGTCAATCCCAGTACCAAAAGAAAAGAAAGGCTTTTTTTAATCTGGAAAAGATAAGTCATCTGTATTTTATCCTAAATCTAGAGGCCATGTAGGTACTGGAGAAGACTGCAGATTCCAGAATCCAAGGATCCATATTCCAACCTGGCTGTGTGGTTATTTAACACCCCCAGCAAGACTCCCTTTTCTGGCGACAAAGGGTAGCAATGGTCTGACCCCAGGAGAACACGGGGCAGCAACATGCAGCTTTCAGACACTCCCACCTCACAGGAAATGTTAATGTCACATTAATGGGATGACAAATCCCCAAGGATCGTGTCTTGAGTCTCTGGGCTCCTTACAAAGGCGGTTTTTCAAGGAAGGGGATTAGAAGTCCCTGTAGGCCACCACCACAGCACTGAGGTGAGGTTCCAACCCCACCATCACCAAGCAGAGTGCAGTTACCAAGCCTCAATGTGCACAGGTCCGTGAACACGCAATTCTGCAGTAGTCTACCTCCATTTCTGGCCAAGGTCTACTTTCCCTGAACAATGACATGTGTGAACTTGCTGTTCCAGAAAATAAATGCGTGTCTCTCTCATGACTTCTAAAAGCAACTTTAGTAAGTTAGTGGGGAATAAACTGAGTGCCTGGAGAAGTCAAGGCCAGGCTATTTGTGAATCTTAATGAGCACTAATTAAAGGTCTTACTCAGGGAAAAGGAGTGGAAGATGAACAAAAACAAAGCCAATCTGCCAGTGACTACAGATCCCATAGACATGAGCTATGATTGTTGGGGTCATTAGCAGGCATTCTGACCAGCATTATTCATGAACACAGAGTGGGTGAAATCATACCCTCTATTTAAATAAAGTCGACCATAAAACAGATATAATTCACAAAGTGGTCATTTTTAAAAATAGAAAATTGAATTTTAAATCAGCATTTTAATGGCCCAGTGATCCAAATATTAAGTTGATAATCAGGCCACAGTGCTTTGCATGAGTACCTAGAAATATTCTTATAATTCTATAATGATCTACAAAATGTCAGAAAGTTCTCACGCACAGAAATTATTCGCCCAAGTAGAATCTTAAACTCACGGTGCTGGAGGGAACTTCCAATTTGGCTTAAATCAATGGTTCTCAACTGGGGGTAATTTGCCTTTGTGGGAACTCTGGCCATGCCTGGAGACCCTTCTGCCTGTTGTTGGTAGAGGCTGTGCTGCTCAATGCCCTATAAAGTACTGGACAGTCAGGCCCCTGCACAGAAGTACCTTCCCTAAAATAACAGGCTGAGGTTGGAAAATCCTAATCTAGATCAATCTTCCTCTCTTTATCCAACAGAGAAGCCAATACTGGCTTTTAAATGGCCCACAAGTTAGTTATCCATCTAAACAGAGCTTTTCCTAGCTAGGCTTTTCCTTCATTCCCACCTGACCACCCACTTTCCTTCAATCTATCACTCAAGATGTATTAAATGCCTACTATGAGTTTAGCACTGGAGATACAGCAGTGAACAAGGTAAAGACCCTTTCTCCTTCATGAGCACAGCATGGTAGGAAAGCAAATGCTAGAGAGTAATCATGTGAAGAATTATCATGGTGATAAGCACACTCAATAGGGTGATCCAGGGCAATTTGACACCCCAGGTTCTCAAGCCACTTCTCCTGATGTAACACTAATATGCATCTAAATAAACTAAAGCCACTGTTGGACACTAGTCATGGGTTCTGACAACCCCTACATGCAGGGTACCTTGCACTAGGTTGGAGGTAATGGTAACACTCTACTGGCTGGAGACTGATGGTGCGCTCAGCACCTCACTGACACTGTTATTATACTCAGCCCTCCCAACAGCATCAAGGGTAAGTACTATTGCCATCAAGGTCTTCAGGAGACCTCCACTTCTGGGTGAACAGACTGGCCTGGGGATATGCTGTGGTCTGTTGTGATGAAGCTGAAATTTGAGAAAGGTGATTGCCTTTAACTTGCTCATTCACTGAGGGCTTCCTGGGTGCTGTACCATGCCTGGGGGTGGGAGTCAGGTTATCATTGGTGATCCACTGATTAGTGCCTACCCTTGGGGAAATGAAAAGGGACCAAAAGGTAGTTCGGGACAAGCAGAAGAGCATGGCACAAACTCATGGGCAATGCTATCAGAAGCCATGTTTAAAAGGAACAAGTGGCAAAGATCTGCATGTATATTTGATTTGTAGAATCATTTGTTCAAAAATGATAGACACTAATTATATGTGGCTACTAAAATTAAAAAAGCTAAAAATCTGGCTGTTGAGTCTCACCAGTCCCACTTAATGTGCTCAACAGCCAGCTACAGCCAGTGCTCACCACACAGGATACACAGATACAGGACATCTCTGCTGCCACAGGAAGGTCTAGCAGACAGCAGTGTCTTATGCTTATCTTTCCCAGGGTGATTGTCATGGCCCATAGTTTGGAACTTGAGGCCACCTCTGACTCAGGCTTGTTTTGGGGGGAATAAGGGAACTGAGGGTCTCTCAGACTCTCAGATCCCCAAGGGCTACAGAGCTATAATCCACAAATCAGGTGATTTTGACCCAAGAACTGTCTTTAAGGACTAAAATCAATGGCTCCATTTCAGAAAGAAATGAAAGACCTATATCTCAAACCTTAGTAATACTTCCCCAGGCCCCTGAAACAGTACTTTTCCTTCCATAAATATATTTCTTAGAAATAATAATGGACATGCACAAAGTTGAAGACATTCAGGGGAATGATATTTAAAGTTAGGGGAAAACTGGAAATCCACCAAATGCCAAACAAGAGCTAAAACACGGTCATGAGACTACAGCCAAGCTGCGAATGCAATGTTGTGCCATCATCTTGACTTGTGTCAATGCACGTTAATTTAAAAAGCAGATTACAAAACTGTTTGCATATTATGATCTTACTTTTGTAATATATGCATGTGCATAAAGAAAGTGTGGAGAGCTATAATGCAATTGATGTGTCGATGACCCACCTGGCTGACAGGGTCAGAATGGTATATTTTTGTTTGTTTGTTTTACTTAACTACATTTTCTTTTCTTTCTTTCTTTCTTTTCTTTTTTTCAATGAGTAAATCTTTTCTTGTTCAAAGCTATCTTCAAAACAAAGGACCAGAAAGTAGGGATGTGCTCAGTCCCTTAGAGGCCACCCAGCTGGAACCAGGAGGTCTCTTTTGGCTAGTGGCACCCCCACCATGCACAGTTGCTGCTCCACCCACCAAGCCTTGCGGCCCATCTCTTCCTGTTGCCCACTGTCCACACGGGTTCATTAGAAGGAGCAGCAGAGGCAAATCAATAGTGTGGCTGCAGTTCCGCCTCCACCAGTGGGTAACAGAGGGACCTGAGGACATGACGCCATCATTAGCCAAATCAGTCCATTAATAACTGACCATGAGTAGCCCAGATGAAACGACCCACAGGCCCTCCCTGTTTTAGCAATATTTCCCCTAAGTTCTGTTCCTACCCAAACATAGCTGGTACTTCTGCCCAAAATCACATGCATTATTCTTTGGCATGTGTGAGGCTAAGGTGAGATCCCAGCCCAAGGCTTACTGAGTGAACTTTCTGTGGTGATGGCAACAGATTAATATGCACCATCCAGTAGAGTAGCCACACATGGCTACTGAGTAGTCAAAACGTGGCCAGTGTGCTGCAGCAGATGAAGTATTTATTTAATTTCAATTAATTGAAATGCAAATTTTAATAGCCATATGTGTCGGTGGCTACTTTACTAGGGATTGCAAGGCTGCAACCTGAACTGAGCTTCCAGGTAGAAGCAGGAAGGACCTTTTCCTGGCAAGGAGGGTGACGTTCGCTACAGCTTGGAAACATGATGAATTACAAACCTTCATTTATCTCTGCTTTGCTTCAAAGCAAAAAAGCATAAAGCTCGGGATAACTGAAACATTGTTCAAGATAACAGGAATATATTGGAAAGACAACCAAATTTTTCGTTAAAGGTAAAGTCAGTCGAGTAAGAAGATGTGACCTAGGACTGGGGGCAGGGCCACTGAGGCAGCATGAAGAGGAGGGAGGGTCCTGAGCAGGACAGATCATCGGCCCCAGGATTGAAGACATGCTCCAGTGATTTGACAGACACCGGGCCAACCCGATCTTTTTTAGAAATCCATTTCCTACTAAACTTGATAGGCCTGCAACTCCCCTGGAATGCAAATGTAGCAGAAATGCCACATATTTCTGGCTAACCCACCTCGAGGCATCAGAGTTGGGTCTTCTGTAGTGCCCGCCTTTCCTTGGATGGAAGCGACAGATGGCTTTTGGCCCACCATGTCTCTGCCCACCAGGGTGATGCTCGCTTTGGAGAGCTGAGGATACACCTGTTGTCCAGGACTGGAGATGACATGAGTTATGAAGTCATGTCCAGAGCCAAGAGGCGATATGCTGTAAGAGGGCGCAGGATGACAAGATGATGTGGTGAAGGTCACAGGGGAGGCCATGGGGCCAATCTTCAGTTTGGGGCAGATTTTTGTTTATTTCCTAAAGAAAGATGTTGCTAGGTGGTTGGGGGAGTGGCAGATTTGGGGCTGTTTGCCCCTCACTTTCCAAAGCATTTTTTTATGTAGACTGCAGGTTGGAGTTTCAGATAAAAAATAACTAATTTTTAAGTATTAGCAAGCCGAGGTAATGCTTAGTACATACTTATACTAAAGTATCAGTCATGGCTTATCTGAAATTTCAACTTATATTTTATCTGGCAATTCTATTCATGAAACAACAGGCCCGAGAGATTTTGCATCAGAAAGAACCTCATGGTTCAAGAATGCCACCTACTTAATCACCCCCTTGCAGATTCCCAAAGATAAGAACATTTTCAAAGCTCTGAAGAGTCCTGCTGCAAACACTTCCACTCTTTTTAACACAATACTTTCCACACTTCTGAGTGGTCTCAACGCCAGCTCCAGGGTCAGAATGCATGCATTTAAGTGCAGGATTCACAACACAGTGGCTGTATAAGCTAAGTTATCACCAGAGCCCTGGATTGGGCATCTTCGAATGAGGGTGGTCATAGCACTGACCTTACCATGTGACAGGGTGAGAATTACGTGAGTACTCATCAGGCATCTAGCCCAAGCCAGGTTCAGGTACAAGGTTCATGAACATTAGCTTTAATTGTCACACCAGAGACCTGAAGCTTTCTGTGCAATGCTACTGTCCCCTAAGGGAACCAAACATGAACTTTGGTTCTGCTGAAGGTAGAGCAGGAAGAGTATGGGCTTAGTCCAGCACCAAAGCCCCTTTGCTGTCAGGCTAGGCTGCCTTGAACCCAGTTCAGCATGGTTGATGGAACAAGGACTCCAGGTGCAGCAGGAGGGTCAGTGGATATAATCATCCAAGGAAGCTGAGCCCTGCCTTGGGGAGCCACTGGCTGCTGTGCATCTTTGCTAGAGCTACCATGACAAGGTATTAATCACCCAGCTACTTAACCAACAGAAATGCCACCTCACAGTCCTAGAGTTCAGAAGCCTGAGATTGAGGTATCAGCAGGGTTGGCTCTGAGGGCTTCTGGTGGTTTCTGGCAACCTGTGGCTTTCTTTGGCCCACCGATATATTATTCTGATCTCTGCTTTCCTCTTCACAGGATGTTTTCCCCATGGGTGCGTCTATCTCCCAATGGATCTTTTTCATACAAAATCAGTCAGATTGGACTAGGTCCCATCCTAATGACTTCAATTTCACTTGATTATATATAATGACCTTGTTTCCAAATAAGGTCACATTCTGAGGTCTTGGGGGCTAAAAATCAACGTGTGGGATTTTTGGACACCTCTAGTTAGCCCAAGGCTGCTACCTTCTACCATGGAGTTAATGCCAGCCTTGTTCACCGCACAGAATTGCAATGAGGTTAATAAGGCATCATGGAGGAAGAGATGCTGAGAAAGTTGATGGCACTATAAAAGTGTAAGTTAAATGTCTAATTTCATATGTTGATCTGCGCTGGAAGCAGTATTCAAACCTTTTCAAGCAAGACGCCAGGAAACTGTTAATCTTCTCATAATACTGCCTGAAAATTTACAGCTAGGGACTCCCTGCTTCAGAAAGACAAATGGGTCCTGAGGAAATGGGAGACGCTTGCCCAGAGAAGAGCACACTATTTTCAGTGTCACTAAATTTCTTGATGGCATACGGGAAAGTGAGACAGAAACAAGGAAATGAAGATGCAGGCACAGATATCTTGAAATTTGCTGTGTGCTTATCTCGGGCCAGCCATTGCATAAGCACAGGGCTCACCAAATCTTAATCTCAGAAATCGAGATTATTTATGATCAGTCTATTTTTCCAGAGTGGGTGACCTTATTAGAAAATATTCCTTTCATATGAAAAGGCCAGTAAGGCTGGAATGGGGGAGGTTGGGTGGCAGGAAAGAGAATCCAAATGAGTAGAAATGAGGGAAGAGGGCTAAGGGGAGGATCTTCCAATTTTGTCATTTGGAATGATGCTGGTTCAGTTCTCTTTATGTTTTTTGAAAAATTAGTTAACAGAGACAGCCATCTTAGAAAATCCCATCCAATCAGGAAATAAACTTATGCCTCTGTCTCCTAGGCCTCTCCTCCACGGGGGCACTGGGTAATGTGATATCTTCTTGGATTCCCATTTCACTCCATCATCAAGAAGCCTTTACAATGTAGACCATTGCAGGAATGAATGCTTAGACATTATGCTTTTTTAAAAGGCAATCTGTCCAGCAATCTGAGAAGTAAAATTTTGTGCCTCCCACTAAAATGTGCTTGAAGGAATACGTTCAAAGCTCCCACAATATTAAGTATGAAGAGAGTTACCAGGAAAACCTCAAAGGCTGATGAAGGGCTTTGAGGAAGACTAGGGAGTGAGTTCCTCCTGCCTGCCAAGTGAAAGAAGAGGCTCCCACTGGAGAATGGGTAGAGGCTCCCACTGGAGAATGGGTGGAGGCTCCCTAGCTGTCTTCCTGTCCAGGCACCTGGGTCTCCATTCCTATGCACCTGGATTTCTCATCATCCCTGACTTCTGTCCCTGTCTACAGTGTGACATCAGTTTTGAGAAAGCAAGTGTCAGTTATGGAGGGTGGAGCTGGAAAAAAAATAATGATGTTTTTCTCTCTAAAGGACAAATCAAGGCAAAAATAACTAAGGCAGTTTTGAAGTAGCATGTTTTAGAAGGGCTTGCCCTATCTTGAATTAAGACCCATTATAAAGCTGTGAGTGGTGGGACAATGTGGCACTGTCACAAAATTCAACACAGAAGATGGTTTCAAAGCAAAGTGGTGTACACATCAGAACTTCATATCACAAAAGGGCCCTATCACAAAACCGGGGACAGTGGATCCTTCAGAAAATATTCAGAAGAAAAATTAATTTGGAGAATAAAAATTCAAAACAGGACTTTAAATAATCCATGGAATGAATTATAGATGGACTGAAGAATACAACATGAAAAAGAACCCATAACCATTTAGAAAACAAAGTTTGTTTGAACATGCCTCTGATCTTATATTATGTCAAGGATGTTAATTGCATATATAAGGGAAAACATAAAGAAAAATGGTGGCGTGTCTGACTAAGGATTTTAAAAACTCAGTGTCAGAACAAATAAAACAAAAATAATTCAAATAACAACTTGTAAAAAAATAGCAACAGACATACAGCAGGTGAGAGATTAATATCCACAATAAGCAGTGAGTCTTTACAAATCCACAGAGAGACTGTTGACACTCTGTAGAGAAAGGGGAGGGGCCCAGCAGGCAGCTGCTGCCCAAGACCTAGGGCAAGGGCAGAAACAAAGAGCTGGCAATCTTTTATAAATGGCATAAAAGGTAATGGAACCTTGTCATTTTAATGTAACAAAGGGACAGACTTAAGAAACTCAGCACTTAATGCCAGAGTGCAAAGGTTCCCCTGGACCTGCCCTGTGCTTGAAGCAGGGAATCAAGCTGAGTGGCATGTCTTTGTAAAGAATTTTGATATTAAGAAATTGGATAACAGTGGACAGTTATCTATGTGTCAAAACTATATTCACAGAATTTTTAAAATAATGAATTATTGGTGGAAACCCAAATAACCAACAATAATGGAAAGTTTCAATATAGTTCAAAAGATTTTTTTTAATGTGGACATTAACTACCATGATTTGGAAGCACCCAATGAAGAAAGCATTCCCACAAAATAAAGTGAAGTGTTTCAAAGCAGCAATATGATCTGCATACATCACTTGATCCTATATAAGCATGTATTTGAACATGTGTATAGATCATAATATTTAAATATATGTACACACATATGCATATATAATAAATTTAATGGACACCTGTGGATAGAACAAATAGAAGCAAAAATAGCAAAATGTTATCAGGCTATGTCTGACTAGTAAATATAAGAAATAGAAAGCCAAGCCGTCTGTTTTTGGAATACAGACTTAATTGGATCCAATTGTAACCATTTTAATTATAGTTCTTTCCTTTGCCCGCCCCAATTTTAAAATTAGCCAATTATATAGATTGTACTCCTCCAATCAGGGCAAAGGGCGGCACTGTGTTAGGGATATAAGCAGGTGGACTGCCCACCAGGCCCCTTGCTGGTCAGGTTCCCTAGAGCACCCTTCTGGCAGAAGTAAAGTTTGCCTGGCCCCCCTACTTTGGACCACATATTGGATTTCTTGCAGCAGCTCATATTTCTAACTTAAACTTACAAGCTAATTTTATTTTATTATTTATTTATTTGTTAACTAATAATAAGCATGTTTTACTTTTACAATCAGAATGAGTTAATTGGAAAAGAAAATACTAGAGTCAGCACCTTGGGTAGTGTTGATCTGTCACTGGATACACATTTATGAAATGGCCACTCTTCTTAGCATTGGGCCTAAGGGTAGAGGCAATTGAATAACTTTTGTTGGGAAGAATGCTATGTTCATTCACAATATTCATATTTTTAGATGACAACAACCATTGAATGGGCATAATGCTCAGCAAAGGTATTTGACAATGGGAACTAGAGGAAGGGAGAGTTTTAAACAGGGTAGTTGGGGACAAATGAAGGCAAATGAGGCTTGGCCTGTGAGGAGGTTGGTGGGACAGCTCTAGCGGCAGGGGCACGGGAGGATTCAGAGAACTCACACAGGTACCCAGTCCAGGAATAAGACCCACTTTGGGGAGCAGATCCCCCCAACTCTTAACATTTGTTTTTCTTAACAGAGGCACATTTCATTACAAACAAAAGTCGAGTACCCCATCCATCGCAGCCTAAGTCAATAGCAGGGAAGAATCACTGTGAGGACATTTGCCAGTGACTGTGTGCTAGCCTTTGTGGACCCAGGGAGATCATGGCGGCTCCAGGCAGAGTCTGCGGTGTTTCCTTACACCCCACGTTCATTTTCATGAGAATTCCCACTTGTTGAAATAACCATGCAACAAACAGGCATCTTCAAGGCCATGGATGCAACTGCTTCATTTGTACAGTTTTAGGGAGCTTGTTAGGGGTGCAGAAGGCCATTGCTCTATGTTTTCATGGGTTTGCAATACTGCAAATGTGTTTCTGTGAAGAGCAGTGAAGTGTGTATTCCTGTTTCATCGCGAAGCTAAAAACATGCCTTTTGTACGGAAACAAGGTGGGCAGGAGCCCCGACCATAGTCTCTGACCTTGGAAGGAGGAGAGGGAGGAATCTGGTGGCTAGTGACTCATGGAGGCGCAGAGGCTCAGTTTCTTCCTGGTCATCTTGGCCCAGTTACTCCTCCAGTCAAGGCTGACCATCCTCAAAGCCCATTTCTGCTTAAGCCCCTTCTCCCTCCTCCACATCTCTTAAACACCACTGAGAGATTTCCAGGAAGCAGGTCTGGTATCTCCCAGGTACTTGGGCAGCACCTGGCTACTTGCTCACAGCATCGGGAAATCACTCCCGTACTGCTGTACTGCTAGGGATCAACTGCTGTAAATGGGCTCACCAGGGACACTTTCTTGCCCAAAATACACTTGAAGATTCAGGCCCTAACGGTCTGTGGCTAATGGAAGATGGAAACTTTCTCTGGAAGATAATGCACACCCCAACTTCCATTTTTCTCCTTTAAACACTGTTGCTTTGAGCTCAGCGCCGTCTCCCTGGGCTGCTCTAGGACCACCCAGCTCCTGACTACTTATTTCAGCTGCTGCTGGGTCTCCTGCCTCCTACAGAGAGATTTTGCCACATCCACAGTCCTCATCATTGTTCTGTTTCCCTCTGGGAAAAGAAGGTAGGGACAAAAAGTCCTCATTTCTAGTTTCTCTTCTCTCCTAAATTTCAGGTCTCTAATTCATGGCGTGAGGTCGCATTGGCAAGTAAAGCTCATTTCTAAGCTGCCTTACAAACTACCCCTGCCCTGTCTTCTCCTCTTCCTCCTCCTTTTATTTTTTTCCAGCTTATTTTTATCTCACTGATATTTGTTTTTGGCCCTACCTTCCCTGTGGGCTTGAATAGCCGATTCCAGGTCTCCCCAGCTCGGCACCCCTGCTCCACAGCTTTCCAATACCTCGCCCTCAAGCCTCCCTTGACATCTGCCCCGAGTGCCTTCCAGAAGACATCAATACTCTCTGCCTAGTAAAAAGTGTGCTATGGCCAAGAGCAAATTAGAAACGGAGGGTTAAACCCAGCCTCTTCTGCACTCAGCGAATCTTAGAGTCCCCAGCATTCTCCATGTGGGTTGCATCCTCCCAGAGGGGCAGGGGCCAGGCAGGGTCTCACCACTGTGTGTGCAGAATCCTTTGTGAAGGGCTTTTGGAGGGATAGTTAGGGGGAGACTCTGGGTCTCTAGGGTGAGCCGAGGTGTGCCACTGGTGTATGGCATCTCGTGGGGCGTGGCCATTTTTCTTGGCTCTCAGCCCTTCTTCTCTAGGGATTCCCAAATCCCCCTAGGTCAAGTTCAGCCCACTCTTTATGGTCCCCTCCTTCCCACTGAGAACCCACACACACTCTGTGTGAGACCACAGCCTGCCTGGGCACAGTGTGTGATGCCAACCCCAAGCCTTCAGAATCAGGCCGCCAGCTGTGTCTTTGCTTGGGCATCCTGGGCATCCTGGGCAAGCAGCTTGAGCTCTCTGAGCTGCAGTTTTCTCATCTGTAAGATGGGAATAATAACAACGGCCACTTCAAAAGGACATTAAATGTGGGCATTTCTGTGCTGCTCAGTGCACAGCAGTCATTCATCACATGGTACTGGCTGAGAGGAGTCTCTGTCACTGGTTGTAGCTGTTATTTTCCGTTTCCACCAGAGTCAAGTTGTCATTTCAACTAGATTACGAGTCCAGATCCTGTTAGACCCACTAGAGGAGACGAGTGACCATAATTCATGCCCCCAGGCCCCAAAGGAAAAGGAAACTGGTTGTTCCTAGCTCAGAGTAGCTGGAGTAAGACATCTATGGACCCCTTGTGTTCCCCCAGCAGCCCCAACCCACATCTCATGACTTCCTGGAACTGTAGGTGGGCCCACTGAGGTCCCCGTCTCTTCTCTTACCAACCAGTTTTCCTGGTCTTTCAGGAGTCACTAGAGACAGTCAGCAGGAGAACTGAGAGAGAAGGCCATCTTGGAGGGGTTCCGGCAGCTGGGGGCTGCAGGCCCACCCCAACACCACCCAAAGGAATTCAGAGAAAACCCAAAGCAGAGCTAATGTGCCCCACTCCCCCGGCCTCCTTTATAGGAGAAAGCACCAGACAACTCGGTGAGATGGTGACAGGGAGCTGGGGGTGGAGGCACCTGGGGTCCATCCCTAACCAGACAGAGCTAATCCTCTGATCACACACCTTTCCCCTGTTTGGTGCTAGGCACTGAGTTGTGTGTGTTCCCAGCATCCTTTCATTCAATCTGTTTTTCAGAGAGAGGCTAAGTAACTAAGTCAAAGTCACACATCGGTGCATGGTGAGCTGCTGTTTAAATCTGGAGAGTCTGAAATCTTGAGCCCTGCTGTATGTGTGCAGGGCTTCTAGATGTTTGTGACAGACTCAGAGAAATAAACATCACTGCCCAGACTCTGGTTCAGGGTTTAAGTAATACTTTATTCAATAACCAGAGGGACTTGGGTGACCGATTATTAGCATTATATGTGACTGTCACTAAACTCCCCAGCCCTCAGTGTCCCCACTGGAAGGTCAAGATAACAATGGCTGCTTCTTAGGGGCCACAGAGGATTATATGTGATAAGAATCTACAGCACTCACCCTGGCTCTTCAGCCACCTGCCCTACAATGCTTGGCTAAATCCAGGACTTTGGGATCAGTTTGTTGGGTTGTCACTTCATCCCATCAGTTACAGGGTGGGAGTATAAAATACAGGTGATGACTGTCCTCCGTGTAGTTTGGGGTGATTACTAAAGTAGGTGATTGCAGAGGGCTTGGTATGGTGTGTAGCACGTGGTACACTTTTCCCTCATAATAAATATATGGGGTTATTGTGAGGAGGAGGGGGAAGAGGAGAGGGGCTAGGTTAGACTGGGCAAGGCTATGCTACGAAATAAAAACCCAGATCCAAGCAGAGCTAAATCTCAGAGGCTTAACAAAACAAAGGTTTTCTTCTGTCTTGCTCGCACTGTGAGTTCAGGGGGGCTGGAGATCCATGTTATACAACAGCTGAAGAATCCTTGCTGGTACCTTGTGAAACATGACCATGGTCGCCTGCAGCAGGGAACAGAAGGGAGATGAGGTACTTTGGCCAGAACTAGTCAAATGGCGCCACCTGACTGTGGAGGAGCTTGGAAGCAGCAGTGCATGTGCCAGGGAGGAGCAGAGGGCTGAAAGGTATCCCCTGGCTCTACTTCAGTGATGGTGATGAGGACCATGGCACGAGGTGAGGGCCACACAGCCTGGAGCCTTGTGCCAACAGGGGGTGACAACCAAAAGCCACTTTAGTCTATGTCAAGCCAAGTGCAAGTCTCAGGGACACAGTGGGTCAGAGGATAGGTGTGCCCAGGGAAGGGCTGGACCCCATATCAAATCTAGAAATAGAAAGTTAGGGATCCAAGAGGGTTCCCCACACAGGGAGTGTGCTGGACTTTGGAGAGGCCCCAGGTAGATCCGTAAGTTAGGAAACTGGGTCTTTATAAACCATTCCTCCAAGTGTGGCTGCAGACCCCTTCCAAGGCAATCAGCTGGGGAGGTGGTCACGATGTAGAGCCCTGACTCAGCTCAGACTTGCTCAAGCAGAATCCGTGTGTGTGCTGGGTGGGGAAGGTGGTGGTGGAGGTAGGGTCTGGGGTACCCAGTTTAGCAAGCTCGATGGTGACCTCCAGGTGATCTGAGTTTGATAAGTACCTAAGTAGACACCCCATGGGTGTCCCCCTGACTCTCGGGAAGCCCTTCCGTGCCTTGCTTGCCTGACCCCCGATGCTGGGTAGGGGAATTGGGCTTTCACATTAGAGACAGAGTCAATTTCCAGCTTCATCATTCATTTGCTGTGCATTCATTCCTAGGCAAAGCACTCAGAGCCTCCTAGATTCAGTTAGCTCCTCTGTAAATGGTACACAGTAAATGGCCTAGTACTCCACTGGGAGGATTCAATGGTATCATGTTAAAAAAAAGCCTGAAGATGACGGTGGCAATGATGCTAATGATGATGTCAGGGTGACAAAAGCTTCTCCTTGAAGCCCAGTCCTCACGAGTCATTGATGGAACACAGGATTATTTCTATTGTCTGTAAAAGAAGTCTGTACTTGATTATATGATGGGGAGGAAAGAACACCATTAGGCCCCTGAATGTCACATCAGAGGTGTGGTTCTTATTTAAAAACAAGACCTAATTCCTGGATAAAAGAATTAGGCTTTCCTCACTTCTAAACTAGAACCAGGAATTGGAGAGAGAAAGCAGCATTGATTTAAAAAAAAAATAAAAAAGGGATTCCCATGTGCAGAAGGGAGTCCATTAATGAGGTTCTGACTGATCTTTTGCAGTGTCCCCAACTAACCACAGTGCCATATTTGATGTGGTATCTCAGGCTTTGGAAGCTTGTCTCTCAAGCAGATGTTTAGGTTGGCTTTCTTGTTAATGTAGTTAGGTGGGGACAGTGACGTTGTAAGAGTGGCATAGATGGATGGGCAGGAAATCGAGAATGTAGACAGAATGGGCCTCTTTTAGGGTCCATACATGTGCAAACCCATTCAGGGTCAGATGGGGGGTTCACAGAGGCCAGAGGTGGGGACAGAGGACAGCAGAGGGAAGAGCCACGCTGCTCAGGCTGGCCACTTAGACTTGTGGTGTCTAAAGTGCCTGTCCTTTAAGCTCCAAACTGCCAACAGGAATCCTGGTGATAATCTGCCTCCTCAGGAGGCCCGTTGTCCCCACCCAGTGTGACTAGGGTCAGCGCTGCTCACTTGAAAACCACAGCCGACATTTGGCTGCTCAGAATCCTGATCCTCCCTCTTCTCTTTACCCCATGCTCCTTCTCTGGGGAAGCTCAACGTGCACATTCTGAACACCGTGGGTCAGCTTCCGTTCTTCCATGGGAATCCCGCATTTCATGGAAACCTGAGGACTTCATTAATGCCCTGGAGCTGATGGTGGTCCCACATAGCCTTGGAAAATCCCAGGTGGAAATGGCATGGGAGATTCAAAAGCCCTCAGAGGAGTCACCCGTCTTCCTCTTGGGTACTGTAGGGGATGCCAGGCACCTGACACCCAGCCTGTGCCAGGAGCAAGTCTCAATTGCAGAGCAGGGACAGCCGTCTGTTTGGTGACCGCCTCAGTTGCCCAATTTCTCCTCCAATGGAAAAGCTCTCAGCATTGCATCAAATTCTAGTAAAGGAAAGCAAATGTCCTGGTGGAATCAGACATGTGGTCCCAGGCAAACATTTGTACAGAGAGTGTTTTTCTCACCTTGTGTTTAAAAACATCCTCAACATCCTTGAAAGCACAGGTTGCCATGGTGACCGTTGTTGTGCAGAGGAGGTTTCAAGCCTCTCTGAGCTCATCAGTTAATGCTAGCAGAACAGAGACTTTTGAAAATTGATACTTATAGAATATCACCCCCTTTCTCCCCTCCAGATCAGAAGTCACACCACTGAAGGCAACTGGAGGAGTTTATGGAATTATTAGTGGTGAGGATCACTGTGGAACTGGCCTTTTGAAAGGCCACATAAGTGCCATTCTGGCCATATGCAAAATGCAGCCTCTGATCTAAGTCCACACCACAGGTCAAATCCATCTGCTAACATTCACAAGACTGAAGGCCTGCCACTCAAGTAATGCTCCTGCCTTCGTCTCCATTGTCACCCGTCTGTCCCTGTGACGACCACAAAACTCATTGCTGCCTGCTTGGAAGCCACACTAACCAAACTTGTTATTCTAAGACTTGGATTTTCTAGAGTAGTTTTAGGTTCACAGCAGAAAAAGGAGGAAGACACAGAGATTTCCATATACCTCCAGGCCCACACAGCCCCCACCCGTCATCAAGGTCCCCACAGAGAGGTACTTGTTACAGAAGAACCTTAATTGACTCATTGTTTTCACCCAAGGCTTTTGATACAATTTTCTTGCAGAATTCATCGTTGGCATCACGGCACCCCATGGTCGTGCGATCCCCGAGGTGCTGCGGGTGGGTTGTGTAACAGATTTCAAAGCCGTGCACCCACCTGCTGCAGCCTCACCTGCTCCATAACTGTGCTGTTAACACACTGACCTAAATCAAGGTCATGCGTGCTCAAATGAGAAATGAGACTTCTAGTCTTTTTAGTGACCACGGAGTCCCAGCATTCAAAGTGTCTGAGTTTCTTATGTCTGTTATAGACCTTTCATGTTAACATTAGCTCAGAAATCCATGGGAAGGACTCAGCTTTCAATGTCCACTTTTTCACGGGTTTGAGTTTCCAAAAACCTAATTATCTTCCTCATAGAGACCCTAGTTCATCCTTAGACAACCGCCCACCCCACAATGCTGACCCACTGAACCCACTAATTATTTAGGAGGTATTTGTGACATATGAAAAGGTGCTTTGCCAAAATAAAGGTGGGGACTCAGCAGCTCTGTGGGAACACTCACTTTGTAATCATCTCTTTGGTCTTTCATTGGCTTTATTTTAAAAAGATGGGAATGAATTTAACTCTACCAGAGTCACACGAATTCATGATGCTAGAGATATGGAATCAGCACACTGATGGTCTATTTTTTCCAGGGTATTTTTAAAAGCCAGATTATTTTCAGTTCTCTACTTCGGGGAAATATGAGAATTTTACCAACATAGACTGAAAAAAATAAAAAGTGGAGTACAAGATGTAGAAAGAAAAAGGAAAAATCAAAATATGAAAGCATCAATTTCAGAATATCTGACTATCTAGGGATTGAGACGAAAACAGATTTGGAACTCAAGTGAGAGGAAAGGGATAAGATTCATATTTGTGAATTATTAATATATATGTAGTAATGAAGACCCCAAGAATTAACGTATCATCCACGAAATGTGAACAAAACAGAGGAAGGGAGTTGGCTGCCCAGAGCCCAAAGGAAGCCCTGAAGTGGATTTTTCCAGGGCAAAAGCACCTCCAGTCATGCAGACTGAGGAGCCACTTCAGGAGGGGGAGCAAGGGAAGCAGAAGCCAAGACAGAGTATGTTTTTCTTTAAAAATGAGATGAGAAGGATGCTTTCTTCCCCAGGAGGCGCTGAGCGCCTGTGGTAGAGCCAGGTCAGATTGAAGGTCCACATTCACCCAGCTCTCTGCAGCAGAGAGGGCAAGCACATATATTTATTTTTGTTTTTATTTGTCTCTTCCACTAGAGTGTAAGCCCCATAAATGCAGGGATCTGTGTCAGTATTCCACAGCTGTATCCGCTGTGCCCAGCCAAAGACCTGACATATACTGGGTGTTCAATAAATACCATCTTTGTGGAATAACCTATATCTTTACCATGAACTGAAACCCAAAGGATCTTAATCATATTAAGAAATGAAAAATGAGAAAGAATGTAATCAACCATGATTCACTGACTCCTTATTATGTGACTTCCATTAGTTAAATGGTGTGTGAAATACAAAATTGCATCAGAAAAGCCATCAAGCTGCCATGTATTGTGGTGAAGTTTGTGCACTGCACAAAAGTTCTAGGAGAAAGTGGGTTAAGGATGAAATCCACCCTCTGTTCTGTAGTCATATATCCATGGGGGCTGGATTTTCCCCAGTCCCCCAAAGGAATAATTGTTTCTAACTCACATGAAGGTACTGGCAAGGGTGACCTACCCTGGGATTATTCAGTTGGCTGAGCTGGCTCTACGTTCTCACTTCAGTGAGGTATTAAAGCTCATTAGATCAGCAAGATTAGGCCATGAAGGAGGGAAAGAACCCAGAAGAGGTGGAAAAATGCTGTTTCAGGCCTGGCCTATGGTGAAGGGGACCACAGGAATCCTGGGGTCCTCCTAGGACCATGTACTGGGCTCAGCTTCTGCCTGCTGTAGAGAGATACCAGACCTGAAGCTGGGAATTGCGGTTGCTGATTGGGAAAGTCACTACCCCTCCCTGAGGGTCAGTTTCCTTGCCTCTGAAATCGCGAGATAACCCTGACCACACAGTGAGGCCTTCCCTGACCCCAGTGTCCGAATGGCATGACACAAACTTCCTCCCTCCTCTGCTTTCTGTCCCCAGCCCTCGGCACCATCTAACAGGCCATGCCATTTCCACTTGATGACTCTTGTCCCTCTCCGTCCCCATCAGTACACACAGGTCACAGGGCAGGGATTTTATTTTTATCTTTCTCATTTGCCACCTAACCTAGTAAACCAGAGCAGCTCTTGGCACCTGGTTGTGCCCAAGCAACGTAGGCATCCAGTGAGTGATGAATTAATCCAGTTGAGAGAGAAAATGAGCCAATGTGGAGCCATGAAACCCACTGGGATGCTCAGTGGTCTCCTGACTGTGAGCAGAAACAGAGACCCCTAGGCCAAGGGCTTTGGGTGGGTGCAAGGTTAATGTGGCCTGGATGGTGTGGGTGGCCATGATAGGAGCTCCAGGTAGGAAACTCAGAGTCAACAATACCAACAACTCACCCCACCAGTCCTCCTGCACGTCAGGCCCTGCCTGGGCCCTCCACAGGTAAGTGATCTCATTTAGTATTCAAATCAGCATTTTAGGAGTTGCCGGCCATCCTTGGCTTCCGGACGGTGAAGAAGCTGAGGCACAGGCAGGAGATATAAAAGGGATGGTTCCAAGTTCAAGGAAAGAAGGGTTTGGAAGAGTGTCAGAGCCATCATCCTACCAATCATAAGGAAAGGAAAGGCTTAGCTTCTAGAATCTTCTCATTGAGTAACATCTGCTCTTAGCAGAGTAGTGGGGCAGCGAGATCACACAGAGCGTCTTGCTTCCTTGTTTCCTGCGTCTGGCTGGGCTGTCGTGTGGTCTGCACGTGTCTGTGGCCTCCTCCCTTTCACCTGAAAGGGTTCCCGTCTTCTGGGAGACACACTGGGTGACCCCAAAGAGTAGATCAGCACTAAAGTGCCACCTGGAGGTTCAGCTCTGAGATCAGGGCATTTTCTGTCATGATAACTGCTCCCTCTGACCCTGAGGCTGGGAGACCAGTGCCCTGAAAGGAGGATCCTCTGTGTCCAAAACGGAGTGTCTGCTTCCCCTGTTGTGGGCTATTTCAAACAGAGCTGCCCATTGCTCTGGCTACTGCTGGACTTGGCTTCCATTTTCTGTAAAAATCAGCTCAAAACAGTGGTTGAAGTTGTGACTGTTAACCTGATGCCCTGCATTCAAGTTCCAGCTCTGCTGTTTATGACAATATGCTATATGATTAATAAATGAATAGAGAACAGCACTGGCTGCCTCATAAGGTGGTTGTGGGTCTAGGACGAATGTGTGTGTACAGACACATAATAGCAAACACTTAGAGCACTGACTCTGTTAAGCACCTACACTTTGTAGTATAACACACTCATGTTACATCTATTAACCCAATTTCTCACATGTCTTGGAAGACAGACAGAGTCTACTTATTAAATGCAACTTTATGTGCATATGTGGGGGTGAGTGTCTGCACACCCACACATATGTGTGTATGCAGTGCTTTTCAACTGTTAGATATCACTTTTCTTTTAGGGTATATTCCCTACTGGTGTTCCTCCTGCACCTGAAACGATGATTATCAATGGCTCAAGGAAGAAGCTACCAATGATAATCACGCACTCAGGCTCATCTTTCTCTAACTCTTCTCAGAGCTCACTTATTCTGTTTCCACACTCTTGATTTGCCCCTCAGGATGTTTCTCATCATAATAAGATTTCTTTACACCAGAAAAACAAAATCCCAAGAGCCAGTATGGGAAAAAGAAACACAGTGCCCCGAGGAGCAAAGATAAGGGGGACTGTGAATTCCCCGTCACAGACCATGTGACTCAGGAGACATGGGGGAAAGGCTTTGTGAGATGTAAAGGAGGAAGTTAACGCCGAGTTTCATACCCAGCACAAATGTCTCCCCAAACTAAGGGTGAAGTCATAAATACTTTGGGGATATACAAAGTTGAAATAACTTGTCACTAAAAGACCTTTACCATAAGAGGTGTGTGCCATCCGTCAGCCCCGAGGAAAATATCCAATGGAAATATGGATCTCCACGAAGCAAAAAGGAGCCCAGGGAACAGGGGACATGGGTAAATATGTTTTCTTTCCTATTTTTTATATGTCTCCAAAAGATAGTTGCTTGTTAAAAATACAATAATAAATATGCTGCAGCATTTGCCACACAGGACGAAGCAAGACCCATGGTGGCAGCAAGGCGAGGATGGGGGGGGATCGAGGGCCACCATGTCAGCTCCTTGCTCTACACTGCAGGGCCCAGGTAGGATGTGAAAGCTGACCACAACACAATAAAGACGTGTGCTCCAAGTTTTAAAGAAACCACCACCAGACAAAGCAAAGAAGGTTTCCTGAGGCCCAGCTCCTCAGCGTGGCCCCAAGGACCACCTGTTACTATCCCGTGCCAGATCTGTGGGCCCCGTGCATCCCTCATCTGCACCATCTCAGCAGCAGCCCACCATCTCTCCCCTCCTGCCCTATGTCCTCGTCCTCCCGAAGTGAAGCAGGTGGTCAGGGATGTCATGATTGGGATCTGGAATGTATAAGGCAACACAATAATGTTCAGAGGTGAGAAGACTGGATCTTGGGAGCTCTGACTTGGTTCGGGTGGATTAATGATTTAAATAAGATCCTGGGAGACAAAACTATTGGCAGGAGGAAATTATAGTGGTGAAACTGGAGGCAGGTCTGGCCTGGCTCTGTCTGTCCCTCGTCCCTCCCTACCTCCCTGCTCTCTCTCATTCCTGGCTGCAATGAGCTAAGCAGCTCTCCCCCACCAGACTTTTCTGCCATGATGTTCTCCCTGATCTCAGGCTCTAAGTAATGGAAATAAGTAAGTAATGGAATCGGCTGACCGTGGATGGAAACCCCTCAGTCAAAATAAAATTTTCCTCCACTAACTTGCTTGTATTTTGGTCGCAGCAATGAGAAGCTGACTAACACTGTGGATATTTGTTGCTAGAAGACGTGAACATGTGAAGTACTGCTCTTCTTTGCTTGTAGTGTGACCTACCATCCTGCTAACCTGACATCCAAGGCCCTCTCAAATTGAAGCTCTGACAACTTTTCTAATTCCCTTTTCTACTGGAGTGATTGCCTTTAGATTGAGCGCCGCTGCCTGCTGGCCACCAGACAGGTCTGATGATTCCTTCCTTTGTGTCTTACCCTGTAGCATCCCTCCCATTTGGAATGCTCTTCCCAAGAGGCCACTGGCTCAGAAGCCTTCCCTGGTCATTCCAGGAAAGTAGAGGAAGTCAGGGAGGGAGGCCTTACCACCCAGGCACCCAGCGTGCCCCTGGACACTAGTGGGAGATGGGCTGCTCCCGGCAGGCTGCCCTGAGCCCTGTCCTGGTGACTTGGCTGCAGTTGTGAGATGGCTCATTATTCTACCAACAGCAACCATGTCGACATCAATTCTTCGACTTTTCATCTTGCAAAGTCTTATTAAAAAAACTAGAAGAGCAGTGTAATATATGGAAGCAACCCTATAATCTCGGCCTCTCTCAGGTCTTTATAAAGGATTAAAAAAGGCAAAACTCACAGGGGAAAGATCAGCATTACAAAAGATTAGAAGCAATTGAAGAGTATTTGAATTCCAGGGTTGTGCATGCTGATCACGTGAGCTTTAACAGGTGGGTGTGCAGAGGCAGGGATTTCTCATTCGTTAGACTCAATGCACTCTTTAATGATAAAAACAAAGGCAATCGCATCGCCCTCCTCTACTCTAATTTTGATCTTTTTAAGCAAAACTGAGTTTCTTTCAAGGTGAAGCAGTTTTTCCAAGTCACACAGAGGAACAGTGCCAAGTGAGGCTGCTGTTGATTTGAGACTGTGTCAATGTTCCTCCAGAAGGACACTCAATCTTGACATTATCAAAGGACAGGATTAAGATCATTTTTTTTTTAAAGTGAGACTTTGGTAGGTCTCCAAATCTCAAAGATATGGGCATCCTTTCCATTCAACAGAAACTCAGATATGAAACCCCTCGAGTACTATCAATTGGACAGTAGTCTTGAACTCTTCTTGTGGGTGAAAGACAAATAAGACCCACAATGCACTCAGTGTCTTTAACACAGGCCGTCTCGTTGCTCCCGGTCCTGCACACAGGCCTGGTAGGTCAGTCCAAGGGAATTCAACCCCAGTTGACGCGCTCTGCACTGGCACAGGCCTGTAAAGCACAGGCTCTCATGGTATGGATTTACATCAGACTTTGCTGAGACTCTCAGTCCTGAAAATTGAAATGGTGGGTCGTGGTGGCAATAAAGTACTCACGAAATGCGGTCACAGCCCAGGGATGATTTTTCTGTAATTGCGCTTTCATTTTTGCACTTGGTCTTTCAGCTATAGTGCAGAGCAGATGCTCGCCATCACTGGTGACGATAGGAATGGGGAACCGTCAAAGTGTGCCCATCTACCTGCAGACCTCTGACCACACCCTGTCTCTGGGGTGATGTTTGATATGTTCCTCTTCGGTCCCTGGGCTGCTCTCAGAGGGGGTGTGGTAGGTCACAGCTCAAGGTGGTTGGTTGCTGAACTCCTGAGACCTGACTAGGTGAGCAAGGACAAAGTCCACACCTCACCCTGGTCCACAGTGATGGCGGGTACAGGCTGATGCCCTCAGGGAGGCACACGGGCAGCTCTGCATATCCCACTGTTCTTCACCTGCAGAGTTCCAGACCTGGGAGCTCAGCATGTCCCCACTGCGTTGTACCTGATGCTCGCACCTTTCTCTTGCTGCCACTTCTTAGACAGAGGCCTGGCCTTCATAGAACACTAAAGCACTGTTTGCAGTGAGCTCAAACAGATCCCCTGAAAGTGACATCGCTCTCGCATTTCTCTGTACTTCTGACACTTTTTTTGAACCTCTCAGCATTTTCTCGAGTACTGCCTGCCTCTGACTGCTTCTAGGAGAAGATCCATTTTGGAGCTGCTGTGCTTCCTCCCACAAGGCTGATCACAGGGTCTCAGACGAGGCACACTGCTCAATAAAAGTTTAATGAACCCTACCCTCCGAATTCAAGATTCTGGTTCTGTTAACTAAGGTGTACCTGTTTTTGCAGTGAACAAATCGATAAACCTGCACTGAGCATCTATTATATGCCAAGGTGTTGGGCCAGGTGTGGTGAGGCCCAAGCATAGTACAAAACCTTAGAGAAATCACAGTCTGCTGGGGGATAACAGTAATGGAAATATAACACGATGAGACACTAAGTTCGCAACTTTACAGAGAGTTTTTAATGAGAGAATTTGTTAGCGTCTACCAATGGAGCAGAGGTAGGTGTGTTCCTCCTGGGGAAGAAAAATACTTCATCACTCATATTAAAGCACTGCCAACACATAGCAATAATAACTGCAGGAATTCATTCAGTTTTATTGTTAATTTTTTGTTGGCACCTGGGCTGGATCTTTCCTGTACTACTACCCTGCTAATAGCCTGGGGGGAATGATTATTGAGGTGGAAGTTTGAGGAAGGTTGGGTGATGAGAAGAAACAGGAGATGATGTGTACCATCTCTTCCCTAATGCCCCCCTCCCCAAATGTCTTTAGTGTTGTTACAGATTTTATAACATGAAAGCTTTAAAAGCACATGTTCCCAGATTTGCTTTTATTAGTCTGTATTATAATGAATGTTGAAGTCTGATCTAGAAACCAAATTTTCTTAGGAAATAAAGGGTCCATTTATTGTTCTAAGTGGTGATCACTGGCTCGTGCAGGGGGAGCAGACAGTCCAGGAAGACTCACAGGCAGATCTGACAGACTCATGGAGGCTGAAGACTCTGCACTGGGAATGCAGCTGCCTACTGTTCCCCACTTGAACTTGAGCAGAGAGCCAAGACTGGGGGAGCAGGTGCACCAGGGTGCTGTGGTCTCACCCGCAGAACAGGCTGGGGCTGGGCTGGGGACAAGGAGGAGCCTGAAAGTCAGGCAAATGAGAATCCAGTGGGAGGGGAACCAGGAAGGGGGCAGGTGGACAGTGCAGATGTGTGGAGAGGAATGACCCCCAGCCGAAGCCTCGCAGCCACAGGGTGCGGTGTGAATCTCAGTCTCTGCCTCAGCTGGCCTGTCCGTGCCTTGAGCTTTAAATTTAGGAGTCCATTCCCATTCCACGCTCCCAGCTTTGACTTTGAGGGAGGCTAGAGTCCTGAACAGATCCCTGATACCTTGATACTCCAAATATAGTCCCTGGTTATTGCCTGGGGTCTTGGTAGAAATGCTGTGTCTTAGACCCCCCTCAGAGATGGGTCTTGTACAAGACAGCGGGTACTTTGAATGGACATTTGAGACTTGCTCATCAACTTCAGTCTTGAAACCTTTGACTGTGTCTCTGTTAAGCTGATCCCTTCTCCTACGTCCCTCCCTTAGATCAAAGTCAGACAGAGAAGTGCCTGGCCAATGAGCCACCCCACTGTATCCCAGTATGTCCCTAGCCCGTGTCAGACTGAGAATCAAGAGCGTCCCCTGCAGACAAACTTCCTCTATGCTCTGAACCCCTTCCGTACCTTCCCCTCCTCCAGGACAGGGACCAAGACATGTGGCTCCCTGTTGAGGGGCAGTACGCTGCTCTAAATGGGGTCACGCTTGGGAAGGCAGAGCAAATGCCCCAAAGGTCCCCAGCCTGGGTGGTGTGCCAAAAGCTGGAAAGGGGAGCTAACTGCAGGAAGCCTCCCGTGCACGGCCGTCTCTCATGGCTAGAAAGGCCTGGACATCCAGCAGGAGCTGAAAGAGGGAGGAGGAGCAGGCCTTGCATTGACTGGGATGTAAGACTCATAAAGCACTTGAAGGTGGAATGCTAGTGGCCAAACATGGGATGAGGGTTATGGGCTCCAGTTAATACTTGGCCCTGCCTTTCATGAGCTGAGAACCTCTGTCTACATGTCTATGCAGTGGGGATGAGCCCCCTCATAGACAGCTGTGAGGGTGAACCAGATACACACTTAGATCTTCATCTGTAGATATGGAAGGCAACTGGCAAAAACAGCCAGTGGTCAGAAAATGTGGCTAAAAGGACAAGATGTTGATATTAGATGTTGTTGCCAGACTATGTCTGCTCTAACTACCCAATTAATTGTCCTTGTACCAAAGAAGCCAGTGTCAATATCCAACAAATGGGCAAAGCTGTGTTCTTATAAAGTTTTATTGATAAAAGTGGGTAGTGGGCTTGTGGGCTGGGGCTGGGTAATCTCTGTTCTAAACTGCTGTACATATTGGTAATCGTTACTTAAAAGCTTCTAATGCTTTCAAGAAACCTGCCGTGGAGCTCATTCTTTTGCTTAAAACTCTTTTCTGATCTATAAAATTTTCACAATATCAGATGAACACACACAGAGCTTAAAAAATGCTGCCCCATGAAAAGGATCCCACATTTTTGGAGGGGTTCCATCTGTGTGCAATACTTAATTCTAAACTACAATCCTGTAAAGTGGGTAATAATAACCTGACTTCCTAGGACAGGCACCCAGGCTTGGAGGGGGATCCATTTTACCCAAGATCCTATCAGAAATGGCTGTAGCCCTAGTCCTGGGCCAGGACACACTTTATTAAGTTCTGGGCTTTGTGATGATGTTTGCTGGGCAAGTGTCACCTGGAAATACGAGACAGCTACAGAAGAAAGGGTATTGCCAATTGTGTCCAAAGAATGTCAATGGCCTGCTCCTTGCTCCATTATTAAAGTGACAATCCTGACATTTAAAGTCAGAGCTCTGTGAGTTATAAGCACAGTCGGCAGCAGGGAGCACACAGCCCATGAAATAAATGAGACACACTCGGCATCAGGAGCAATGAGACAGAGTGGAGCCAACCCGTGTCAGCCCGAGCTAAAGACGGAGGGATTGCCAGGGTCTCCCTGCCTCGAGCTAAAGGCGGCATTCACGTCTGAATTAAGGCCAAGTGAGGACAGCAGATGCTCTCCAAGTATCTCTGCATGCCAAGTGAGGAGATGGCCTCCCACAGGGAAGCCTTCCCAAGCAGGCCACTGCCCCAGCGCAAGTGCTCAGGGAGGTAAGCCATGTCCCCTCCCCTGGGTCCTGCCCAGCAGGGGGGACCTGGTGTGCAGAGAGCCCACTTGTGAGAGCCTCGCTCTGTGTTCAATAGCAGGTGCACTCAGTGTTGACAACACATGCTCTCAGGTTTAGAAGTTCAAAGCAAACATGAGAAGGTTAGCAAGTGATTGTGGGGACCTGCGAATGCTCCTGGCTGCATGTTGAGTGCTGTATACTCAGAAGGAGTGTAGAGTGTTGGAATGCCATTGTTTGGTCTTGGCCAGCATTTTATACATATTGCAAACCAATTACAATGGATCAGAATCGTATCAACAATGTTCATCTGGTAGTATTTCTCAAAGCAAACTCCATTAAGCCAAATTA
This sequence comes from Urocitellus parryii, assembly GCF_045843805.1. Lineage (NCBI taxonomy): Eukaryota > Metazoa > Chordata > Mammalia > Rodentia > Sciuridae > Urocitellus > Urocitellus parryii. The sequence continues at coordinate 3,779,302 of NW_027551777.1, forward strand.
AGTCACTGATCATTTTCTGCACAGCATAATTTCAAATTAGAAAAATCAATTTTACATTGCTGAAATTATTTTCATCGGGATTAATTGTTCTTTATGTAAATTTTATGCCAATTATTTGATCCATTGATTTTATTTATTTATTATTTATTTATTTGCCTAATTAAATTGTACCAGTGGCAAGTTCTGATTTGGTAGGCTCTTTTTTTTGTAACTTGAATTTACCAAGTCCAGTTTTTCAGTTTTTGACAAGAACATTTGATTATTGCATCAATTTCCAGTCAATAAGAAAATTTCCTCTGTTTGGCTTAGGCCATTGTCATTTTGTTCTGTTCTCATTCTTTCTACTAAGTCGAATTTCTCACAGGATATTTTTTGCAGTTTTTCCATGATGCAGCAATATTTGATCTTTCCGTCAATTTTTCCTTCCACAACAAATTTTACTGTATCATTTTATCCAGTTTTATCTTGTCTGTTATTTCTAGCAGCGGTATCATGAATTGGATTCAAGATAGTGGTGTGTACTTATTTCTTGGAGCGAATACTATTGGTGAGGCAGAAACAAACCCTGACTTCAAAGAAAGGTCCCAATGCCAAGGCCAAAGCAGCATTGTCAAAAGATCTTGCTTTGAAAATGAGGAGTTGGTGCAGTGCCGAACCTGGAGCCATGGGGAACCCAACTGGGATTGAACCAAGTGAGTAGCTCAGCTCCACTCAGCCCTCAGTCAGGGTCTGGCCAGGGCAGCTGCCCTGTGCAGCCATGAACCATTTACAACGAGGTCTCACCGCATCTCCACGGTGGCTCTCCCTGTTTTATAGATTAGGAAACCAAGTCTCGGAAAGCTCTTGACTGTCTTACGCTCTCAAGATCAGGTCTGAGAAAACCTCTCTTCATTTTGCCCTCAACTTGACATGGATTGAAGATACCTGTGGCTGAGTTTGGTGTTCTGCTGTCATTTATCACTCAGGCCACCGTCTGCCTATCCTGGAGGAGAGGAGGTGGCCCTGGTGCCCTGCATTCTCCTCCATTACAGCAACTGGTCACACTGCTCAGGTGTGGAAGGCTGCAATGATTTGAGACATGTGTCTGACTCTCCTAGTCAAAGGGTGACCTGGGACTCATGTGCTTTTCAGAGGCCACTAGCAACTCGTGAGGGTCCATACGTAAGAGAATGTTGAATATAATAACTACCCCCATCAATAGCCCCTTGCATCTGAACATGTAGCGAGCCCAAGAAGACAAGAGATCAGAGCCAAGTTTCCCCAAATACATGCATGTGGCCGTATGACCACAGCGATGTCACTGGCTGTGTCATTTGAATTCTGCTGTGACATTTGAATTCTGGTGGGGACACCAATGGGATGGTCACATCTTGCTGTTTCAGGTGACAAGGTTCTAGCCTATGAGACATGAGTGGCAGACCTCTTCCGGTGATTTCTGGAAAGGCTTTCTTAATGTGAAGAGGTCAAACACCACTGCCCACCTTTTTTTCCTGATCACAATCTTGCTGATGTGACAGCTGGGTACACATCAGTCATCTTGCCACCATGAGGGGGCAAATATGAGGGTTAAGGCCACAAGATGAAGCATGGTGTGATGAAATGGAGGAACAACTGACCTCCCCATGGTTCTGTTGAGCTGTTCACCCAACCCCTGGAGTGCCCTGCCCTGGGACTTCCTGTTAAGCAAGACAAACAGCCTGTACTTGTGGCAGCTCTTCTTAGCCAGGCCTGGGGTTTCCTGCAGCCAAACATCACTGGGTGACACACACTCGTGTTGGCTGACCACACAAGCACATTTCTCTCCGTGATCCTGAAAGTTAAGAAGACACTGCCTTCTGCAGACTTGTAGTGGTTCTCCTCCCCCACAGGCGCACTGAGAGGAAATGGTCACACAGGGCTTCAGCTGCAGAGCCCCTGGATCTTGCAGAGACAGAGAATGCTTTGGGATGAAAATAAAAGTAAGAAAGGCAAAAAAAAAAGGCCAAATAAAACTCCTGACACCCCGTCAAAACCAACCTGCTCAAGTCCTAGATCCTTCCCTCGACTGCCCCCAGCTAAATCTGCCCCAGGCATATAGATTTTCCCCAGCCAATAATGCCATCAGGTGGCTCTAAAGTCTGTTTATGTGATCATTAGTTCAAAACAAGCAATTTATCTGATGCAAAAATGTCACCTATGACACCTGAATTTACATCTGAAAATTGATTTTTGTCACATTGAGATTTGAGGACAGCCTCTTCTGGTGGTTGGCACCATCATGGAATATGATAAAAATTATGATGGGCCCACAGCAGCATGCTGAACTCACTGTAAATTTCCAGTCCCTAAAGAGCTGCAGATGGCAAATGTTATTCATGAGATGGTGAGACTCCCTGGGGCCATCTTTCTTGATGATTTAATATTGACAACTGGACTTCATAAAATATAACTTGAGATAGGCAGAGGTCTGCTGTAATCGCTGGATTCCCTTCATTATATTTGGCTCCCTAATCAGATGATTAATATCAGACATGTTAAATGACTCACGAGCTGCTAAGGTTAAGAAGGTTCTGAGCATCAAGGTGGAAGTCTCATCAATGCACGGCTCAGAGCTCACACTGAAAAGAAGTTTCCTGCTATGGTTGGATGGAGTTTCTCTTTGGACCGCCGTAATTTCCAATACGAATTTCATAATGGAGAGAACAACAGGATTTCAGTGGACTGATGTGCTCTGTGGTGTTGGGCATGTCAGTGACCTCTACAAATCTCAGTTTCCACATCCACCATCTGGGGAAGCCCTTGCACTCCTCCTCCAGCATGTGGAGCTGCACAGGTGAGCTGTGTCTACCCACCCTGCTTCCTTCTGGTCTTGCCCTCATTTCCTTACACTCCTGCCTGTCATCAGTGGTCCTATGTCTCCTGAAGAAGGTGACACCTTCAATGACTATACACAGACACGCAATTTGGGCTTTCCTCTCAAGGGTGCTTTGAGAACCAAGGAAGACACTGTATTTATAGCTGTGTCTCGTCTCCCAGACCGATGCATTCCAATCACTGCTCTGTTACCAAGAGTCTAAACTCATCAATATCCAATTACCATGTATTTAGTGATGACATTCAGAGAGCAGGATAGCACATCAGCTCCTGTTGTGGATCTGAGTCATTCTTATTAAGAATCAAGTTAAATACTCCCAAACTTATTGCTTATTTCCCCATAAAAAAATCTTACTAGAAAACTCTGTGGAAAGGGAAGATACCATTCAAAATACCATCGGGGAGTAGATTCACGGTGTTTTTCCACTTGGCATGTCTTATAACACAGATGTGTGGATCCATTGCTGCTGTTGATACAGCAGCATGATACAGTGCTCTTGAGTATTGACCCTGTGGTTTAGGAACATTTTCTCATAGGTGATTCTTAGGCCAAACCTCCTGATTCTGTGCCTTCTTGTACATCCTTATTTTAGGAGGCACTTTCATCTCTGTGGCTGCTGCCCATTGCTGTAACTCAGAGAGATCTTTCTGAATCTAGAAAATGTTCATCTCCTCTACTACCTGGCTTGAGAGTTGATGCTGGAATGAGTTAAGGCTTTGGGGGCTGTTGAGGTGGAATTAATGTGCTTGCATTTGAGAAAGACATATTTGGGGGAGATGATGGAGTAGAATGCTATGCATCAAATATTTGTCTCCTCCAAATTCTGATGTTGAAGCTCTACTCCCTAATGTGGAGGTGTTTGGGGATGGGAGCTTTAGGAGATGAGTGGATTTAGATGAGGTCTCCTAAATGGACTTAGGGTGGAGCTCTCATGATGGGACTGGTGTCCTCCTAGCGAGGTGAAGGGACCCATGTGCTCGCTCTCTCTCTCTCTCTCTCTCTCTCTCTCTCTCTCTCTCTCTCTCCTTTGTGAGGATGCAACAAGAGGCAGCTATCTGTGAACCAAAAGGAGGGCTCTGCATCAAGAACCTGACCAGGATGGTGCCCTGATGGAGGACCTCCAGCATCCACACTTGCATTTTATTTTATTTTTTCTAGTACTGGGAGTGGAACCCAGGCTCCCAAGTGTGCTAGGTGAGTACTCTACCACAGAGCTACATCCCAGCCTTCTGTCCACCCTCAACACTGTTCACACTGCCCAGTCATGGTATCCTCTAGTAGCAGTAAGACAGAACCTGGTGCTCTATCTAGAAGCATGCTCACACCCTCTGCTCTAGCTCTAGGATGTGACCCTTGGATGAGCCTGGATGGCCCTGCTCTATGTCCCAGCACCTGAGGCTCCCCTATTGGCACAGTTGTGACCCCTCCCTCATTTCCTGCCACCTCTTCACTACCGTTCAGCACAGGTGACACAGACCCTGTGTGCCTCACTCCCGGGTGTCTCTATGAGGTCCTCTATGGTAGTTGATACGTAGTACGTGCTCAATCAGTACTAACAAAATGACTGGATTGATTTGAATCCACTTTCTTAAAGGACTCCGTGTGTCTCCCAAGGCGTCCTAGACTTAAGGACTGCAAAGTAGCCCACTAGCTTGGTGCAAAGGTTCTGACACCATTCATGTGATGATTCCCCTGGGGCTTAGAGTGAGCCTCCACTCTCTGTGCTTCTCTGTGTGGAGGGGTGCCTCTCTCACTTCTCAGTGCTGCACAAGACCCAGTGGGCTTCTCTTACGTTACAGCAGCAGACCCTCAGCTGATCCAGGTGGCCACGGGACTGTTTCCTCACCCTATCTGAACCTCAGTTTTCTCATCTTTACAACAGGACTGACAATAGGGTCTACCACACAGACTGGACACCAGGATTGCTCTTTGCAGTCATGGTACATGCAGACTGCCTAGGGGCACACCTAGCTCATTAGAAGGCACACACACACACACACACACACACACACACACTTATTTATTCATTCAGTAAAATACATGGCATGGGAATGAGGAATAGAAGAAAAATCAAATTTTCTCTACATTTTTTATACATGGGCATCTAAATATTCCTGGGTTTGGGTTCCTGGTCTCAGCAGTTGGGCCTGAATAGCTGGCTGTTTCTTGCAGTCTGAGGATTGTAGCTGCCCTGACTCAGGGTCAAGCCTTGGGCCCTGGATGAAGGGCGCTTCCCACTGTGGATGACTGTGGAGAGCACTTCATCATTAAGACACTTGATGCTCCAATCTGCAAAATGCAGAGCCTCCTTGACCTTTGCCCAGGCCACAGGACTGCTGTGGGAACCTAAATGAAATAACTGTGATGAAGCACTTCACCTTCCTTAACAGGGATGAGGCCGATATGTCACTTTTATTAGTCCAAATAGGAAAGGACTCTAATGAGCATTCAGCTTCTGAAATGTGTTGCTTAACTTGGCCTGGTTGACATTATGCAGTAAGCACCAGGTTTCAAGTAGAAATAAGGTGGTTTTGTAAAAAATTCCTTCCAGAGACTTTTATATAATATAGACACATAACTTTCTCTGTTTTCCAGAAACCACGAGTCACCCAAATATCAATGTATTGTTTAGCATATTATGTAACCATTAAATCATGTTCTCAAAAACGACTTGAGTAATATAAATCCTCACGATATATTTATTTATAAATATAAAAAGAAGCTCATTTGCATACATGCCTATTGTTTTCCCGTGTTTTATCTGTATGCTTATGAGCGGGGGCAGCCAGGTAATGACAACAGCAAGGACAACGGGATGAGCAGACTGATCTTCAACTTGGATTAGTCAGAGCTCTACCAGGTGCTCTAACTATGGTCCCTTCACACAGCTTAGTGGAGGGGTTATTTCTCCGTCTCAGCAAAGCACCTCGTTGTTGTTGCTGCTGTCGTCCCACTTTACAGATGAGCAAACTGTAATTCAGAACACTTGTCCCTTGCTTCCGTGTCAAATCCAGTATGGATGAGAGTGAGGTTGATTTTATGTCAAAGTCATAGCAGAAAACAATTAAAAAATGAATAACCATCAACATAAGACAATGTGAATGAATGATGCCCTTAGAATGGCATATTCTGAAGCCATTGAAAATGCCAGGGCCGGAGACCCCACCCCTGGTTTAACTGGGGACATCCTACTGGCCAGTGCTCTGAGAGACACCAGCTATAAACACTTAACCATGTGTGATCAACTCTCCATGGGGCCCGGAGAGTGAAGTGTAAAGTATGAAGGAACTGGAGGGGAGTTAATGCTGGAGGGAGGTGACACAGAGACTGCCCCATTTCACAGCTGTCAGCTGACAGTAGGGCCACCATTTCAAGGTGGGAACTAAATATCTGACTGAAAACTCAGTCTTGCGGTCTCAGAGAAGAGCGGACAGTTAGAACCGCATCCATTGGGGGGTAAGTGGGGAATCTCCAGATAGGAAAAACTCCAGAGCAGGGAGCCCCACTTGTGGGCATAAACCGTACCCCAAATTCTGTGAATGGTGACCCCTGGGCCAGGCATGCCTGGGAGTCCCCAAGCATCTCTATTTAAGTTGACACTCAGCTCAGGCATAGAGTGTGAAATTATGAGTTTAACCAAACTAAAAACAATCAAAATTCTCTTGGAGAAAGAATCCTGATGTTCTAAAACACATCATTTGTGATGTTCACAACATAATCCAAGATTTACTTGACCTAAAGAAAAGCAACAAGAAAATGTGACCCATTCCTAAAAGAGAAGGCCATCAGTGGAGATCAAGTCTAATGCTATGAAGATGCTGAAATTAAAACCCAACAAATTGAAAATAGGCATAACTCTTATCAAAGACATAGAGGAAAATATAATAATAAAAGGATAGGAAATTTCAACAGATAAGTAGAAAAAAAGAAATAAAATTTTAAAAATAGAAATTAAAAAGAAAAAAGTAAAATATTCACTGATTAGCCTTAGTAGCAAAATGAAAATGAAAGTATATTGTCTGAATACAAACCAATAGAAATTATTAAATAGGAAAAAAACCCACAAGAACATTTCTTTCCAAGGACATCTGGGGCAATATCAAAAATTCTAACATGGATAATATTTGTTCCAGGGATGAGGGCAAAAATAAATATTGAAACTATCACTGTAGAGTTAGTGGGTGAAGATTTCTCAGAAATAGTAGAAAATATAAATGTACTTATTCAAAAGAACATCAATCTATAATCCTAGTTATTCAAGGGGCTGAGACAGGAGGATTGCAAGTTTGAGGCCAGCCTCAGAAGCTAAACAAGGCCCTAAGCAACTTAATAAGACCCTGTTTCAAAATAAAAAAAAAAAAAATTAAAAAGTCTGGGGATATGGCTTAGTGGTTAAATGCCCCTGGTTTCAATCCCTGGTACCCAAACAAACAAAAACCCAAGAAAGACTCATCAAATTCAAAGAAATATTAATATAAAGAGAACTACATGTGAGGCTGTCCTAGTCAACTGCTGAAAACCCAGCATTGTGTATACAGGAGAACAATAATCCAAAATGATTGCTGAGGGTTCATCGGAAGCAAAAAAAGTCAACCCAGAAATACAAATCCAAAAAGAAGATATCTTTCAATATGAGAAAAAAGAAAAAAATATTTTCAAAAGAAAAAGAGAGAATTCATTTTTCAGTGACCCTTGACTACAAAAAAAAGAAAGAAAGAAAGAAAGAAAAAGGTGTTCTGATGCTATGAAGGGACCTGATATTGAGGCAAGAAGCCAAAGAATAGGGCAAAACCTGGGTACATATTAAATACTATTTTATTCTCTTATTTAAAATATCTATGTCTCTTTAAAGAAAAAATATAAATGTCACAACTATAGCATGGAGAGTATGGAGTATTAAATAGATCTATAAGTTCGAAAGTTATCTGCCTTTCATGTGAAATAGTACTAGGTAAATTCTGTGAATTTACATAATCTCTAGGATATATAAAGAACTCAAAAAACTTGACACCAAAAATGCCAATAACCCAATCAATAAGGAACTTTAGACACTTCACAGAAGAAGAAATACAACCCATCAACAAACTTATGAAAAAGTGTTCAACATCTCTAGCAATTAGAGAAATGCAAATCAAAACTACACTTAGATTCCTGTAAGAATGGCAATCATCAAGAATATAGGCAACAATAAATGTTGGTGAGGATGTGGACAAAAGGCACACTATACATTGCTGGTGGGACTGCAAATTGGTGCAACCACTATGGAAAGCAGTATGGAGATTCCTCAGAAAACTCAGAATGGAACCACCATTTGACCCAGCTACCCCACTCCTTTGGTTATACCCAAAGGACTTAAAATCAGCACACCACAGTAATGCAGCCACGTCAATGTTTATAGCAGTTCAAATCACAATAGCTAAACTATGGAACCAACCTAGGTGCCCCTCAATAGATGAATGGATAAAGAAAATGTGGCATATATATTCAATGAAATATTACTCAGCTTTAAATAAGAGTGAAAATATGACATTTGCCAGTAAGTGGATGGAGTTGGAGAATATCATGCTAAGCGAAATAAGCCAATCCTGAAAAGACAAAGGCCAAATGTTTTCTTTAATATGCAGATGCTAATTCACAATAAGGTGAAATGTTCAAGATCATCACATTAAGAACTAAAACATTGCTGAAATTAAAAAAGAATTTGAATGAATGCCAAGGCATACTATGTTCATGAGCTCAGTATTGTTGACATGTTAATTCTCTCCAGATTGGTCCACAGACTCAACAAAAAACCCATCATAATCCCACCAGGCTTTTTGCAGAAACTGTCAAAATGATTTTAAAAGTTATATTGAAATGTAAAGAATATCCAAATCACTTTGTAAAAGAATGAGCTTGCTTTAGATTTGCTGTAAGAGTCAACAAAACAGTGTAGTATCAGAATCAGGCCGGGCAAGGAGATCAACAGAGCAGAACAGGCAGCCTAGCACCAGGCTCCCACAGTGTGGTCAACTGACTTGACACAGGTGCCAAGCTATTTGAATGAAGAAGGTGGTAGGTGTTTAATTTCCCACCCACAAATATGCTAGAAAAACTACATCCATAAGAGGAATAAAATGAACCTGAACTTCTGTCTCACGCCATTCATAAAAATGACATCTAAATGGGTTAAAAATCAAGTCTAAATATAAAAGTTAAAAATATAGTTTTGCAGGAAAACATAGGGGCATACCTTTCCTTGATGGGTGTGGGCATGTGTTTCTCAGCCTAGACACAGAAAGCTATAACTGTAAATATAAAACATTCAAATTAAATGTTAATAGTATTAAAAAGTCTTCCAATCCAAAACCACCATAGGAAAAGAAATAAATAAGTCACAGCTGAGGTGAATATTTGTGAATTATATGTGGCAAAGGACTAGTACCAGGATATGTAAAGAACTCACATATGTCAATGATAAAAGACAACCAACCAACCAAAAGTAGGATGAAGCAAGTAAACTGAAATGCAAAATCTAATTGTAGAATCTAACTGATGGGTAAGCAGTTGTTTGGTGTAAAATTCTTTCCACTTTGTGTTTGAAAACATTCATAATTAAATGAAGGAAACAAGAGGGCTCCGAAACAACTTTATGAATGGCCAGCTGGGTCCTGAGGGCTCTGGATGGATCTGTGTCTTGCTAAGCACACTGCATCCTGCCCTTCTGCCCAGCCCCACCGCCCTGATGAGTGCTAACTGTGTGCACTGGCAGAAACTCCCATGAAGACCCTGGGGATGCACAGAAGTGCCTCAGTCATTTCCTGGTTTTATATAAAACATTTGGGGAACTTGGCGTTTTCTTTTTGGAATATTATCAAACAATGCTCGAAAGCTCCTTGTGCAGGAGGAAGCCAGCCTGGTCCTGCGTCACGCTGAGTGTGGTGCCCAGATGGACCGCTTGGTCTTGTGGGAGCTCTTAGCTTTTTTCCTTCCAGTTTTCCAATCACCAGGCAGGGTGTCTGCAAGGAGCAGAGCAGAGGCCTGGCTCTCAGCCTCTCTGCATACTTCTCTCAACACACTCAGACTGTTCGTTTGTCTCTTTCATGCTTTGGGATTTGTGGATTCTGCCACTTAAAGGTAAACTTTAGTTTTACGTCTGCATTTAGGAGATTTTTGCTGCAATTCTGTCCATGTTCATGTTCATTCAGTCTCAAAGCCTTGAGCTGGTTTGACTTCTATCAATACTCTCTATCTGCAGAGGTCATCCATGAGCCTGTAACCTTTCCCAGAAGCACAGGGAGATCTGATCCCGCAGGGAAAGAGAAAATCCTCCCAAGAAGAATTGCTCTGTCTCTACTGGAAAACTGAGAAAATCCCAAGCATGACACATCCTTGGAGTCATTTTTCAGGGAATTCTCGAGTAGTTGAATAAACACCAGGCTGAAGCCTGTCTTGTGAGAACGTCAATGGAAACAGGCCCCTGAGCACCCTGGCAGTGCACAAAGTTGAAATACTTTTACACCAGGCCTGGACATGCATCTTTTGTAGAGCTCAGAAACCACAGCTGTGCTCTCTCCAACCAGAGCAAGCCAGGGGAACACGGTTAGGCCCCTGGGCCCAGCTCACAAGCCACATTAACTAGTGCTGAGAGGGACTCTCCTGCTGTTGTCACAGGACATCTTCATAGGGCTACCCAGGCTCCCTCTCAAAGAAGACACTGAGATAAAGATTTGGGTGAGAGTATTCAGGAAGTACGACTGAGAGAGTGGGGAAGGGAGACAGGGTGGAGACAACTGGATAAAAGGCATGTTCATCCCTGGGCTTCCACTGCGGGCCACGGGACCTCAGTCCCACTGGGGAGCCCCTGAGAGTGTGTGGAACATGGCCCGGCAGTGTCTACTATGGTCAAGGATGCTGGGGAGCTCATCCCTCACTGGCTGAGGATCTCTGGGATATCTCTGGCCCAGGGCACTGTCCATTGGGTAGTCAGGTGAGCATGCCAGGCTGCCCATGTTAGCACTGCTGCAGGTCAACTCTGGTGGCCGGGGCATGAGGGTGGGGCAAGAGGTGCTGTAGCAGTCTCTTTCCCACCCTTAGTTTAACTGAGTGTTTGTTGGGCAGTTCATGTCGCATTTAGAATGGCAGATGGGGTTCAAATGGACTCTAGTTGCCAGCCACTCACTCATGCCATATGCTGTATTTCCTCACCTGTAAATGGCTCTAACAGTAGCAGAGTGAGGCTGATGTGAGATGATGGCTGTGGGGGAGCACTGCACACTCTCACATGTGGAACCTGTTGGTGTGGACAGTTGGTGTTCTGACTCCTCATGCCTGTAACTCCATCAGGTACCACCGTGGTACCTGAGTCTAGGTCTGTCATATTCTAGTCGCTGCTACCTCAGGCTACATTAGACATCGCAGAGGAACTATGCTACCAGATTTCAACATCACTGTGGAGAGCTGTGAATTTGGGGTAACCTACGCAGGATCCTTTCATAATCAGGGACACCACGGTGTCTCTCTGCTTGCCCAAATCAATAGATTATCTTTAGTGAATAAAGTCTGCATTAGGGACTCTGAAAGCAGCTTCTCTAAATGTAGCTGGTAGTTCCCCAGAAATTTTAGGCAGTGCCAACACAGAGGAGGATGTGGGGGAGTGCATCACCATGTGGGTGAACTGTCCACCTGACTTTTATGATGGGTAATTAAATACACAGACAAGTTCAAGGTTCCGGTACTGTTTAATGCCAAAGGGAGGTAGCATGTGTAGTGACTAGGAAAGTTGAACACACACTCACACACCACAGAAGGAACCCGGGTGCTGGCAGGGAGTGACCCTGGTTCTGCTGCAAGTTCAGTTTCTCACTGGCACTGTGACAGTGCATGCTTCAGAACTGAGAACCTGGACCCAAACCCCAGCTGCACATTCATCGTGCAAGCCTTCTGGGGTCACTTGACCTCTCTCAGCTCGAGGTTCCTCATCTGTAAAATGGGGCTTTCGTTTTCTCAAAGCTGTGGACTAGAGTATCACCATCCACTAGTGGGAGTGTGGATGCTCAGGCTCACCCCAGACTTACTGGGTGGGTCACAATCTGCATTTTAACAAGATCTCTGGGGAACAAAAGACTGCCCTAGAAGTCATCTAAATTCCCCTGGCTCTAAATTCTTCTTGTGTATCCATTAGACTGCAATGCGGGTATTTCGAGTTAGTGTGGCTCTTCAGGGAGTGGTTTCCTTTCTTAGGATCTGAGTCATCTCAGCGCTCACAAGTACCCTGTGCTATGCTCAAAGTATAATACAGATGCTAAATTTCAAAAACTAAGCACAAAAATGATATACATTAATAATTTTAAGTTGACTATATGTTGAAATGAGCATATTTACTTATATTGGGTTAATTGAAATGTATTATTAAATTAAATCTAGATGTTTCTTTCATTTTTTAAATGCCAACACAAGAAAATTTAAAATTGCATAGGTGCTCTAAATTATATTTCTGTTGGACTCTGGTTTAGTCAGATAAATGGAGAGATAGGTGTATAGATAATAGATGGATAGAATCAAAACTATGTATTAACTTGTAAGCAATACAGAGGTTCGTTTATATGTAATCCTTATACATACAAATGATTTCAGAATTCTCCTGCATTCCCTTCCTCTTAAATCAACTCCATATGCACATATACTGATATATATTTTAAAATGTTTGTTCAAACATTCAACATTGTTAAATTTTCCCAAATATCTTCTCACATTGAGTAACTTTTTGATGTTTATGACTTGGAACAATGATTTTTCGGTCCAACAGTCTTGGACTTGAAAACCAGCTCCTGGGGGCAGTGCCTGCAGCTCCCTGGTCATCGTGCCTCCCTGTCGGTGCAAGGATGCTTTTGCATCAGAAGTGCAGGGGATGTGTTCCTCCCCTGGGAGAGCAGAGAGTCTGGAGGTTTGGCCAAGATTTGGAGGGGCACTCAGGGAGCAGCAGTGTGCAGTGTTACTTGGTTCTTTAGAGGTAGGTGAGTACATCAGGCACATTTAGCCTCCTGGATTCCCAGCCACCTTCTCTGAGGAAAGAGATCATGGAAGCACATGCCTTATGGGGTAGCAGGGGGATTGAGCAACCTGTGGATGGTGGGGTCTTGACTTGTTGCCCAGCCCAGACCAGGCATTTGGTCCACATTGGCTATTGTGGTTGAGGCTTCTGTGGCTCAGCCACGACTGGGTCTCCTCTCTTCTGAGCATGTGCAGAACTGCACTTTTTCCCCCTGTGCAGTTGGATGGGCTATGTCCTTGCTAGGATCAATGAATTAATTATAGTAGGAACCTTGGTGTGTCACTTCTAGGTGAGTACTTAGCTGTAAGACAAAACCTTTAAGTTCTCTTTCTTTCCCATGAGAATATGGATGCAACCATGATAGCCCTGTGCTGCTGTGACATATGTGGTATGACTGCATGGTGCATCGCTCTTTTCCCTATATCAGTTATGTGTCATGAGCAATAGTAAAGCTTCTGTTGTTTATATCATCAATATTTGGGGAGCTCTTTGTTACTGCAGCATAACCTAACCTGGTCTAATTCAGATACTACCGCCCAAGATAACACTTTTGCTGAACCAGGTTTGTAAATTTGGATTTCCAAGGCTTTCCCTTGCTTTCTGATTTGCATCCTTTCACTGATGAGTATGAAGAATTCAGTCATTCTCTTGAAAGCCACCATAGGTCCAGCAGTGTTCCAGGGAAGTATCTTCTTTGTGCACCTCCAATCACATTTCCCTTCCTGAACCAAGCTACTACAGAGAAAGTGGATTATATAAGCCGTGTTTGCTTTTCTAAAACAACTTTGGCTTCAAAAACAGATTTTATGACCAAGATACTTTTTTAATACTGCACCAGGGCTGTTAAAAAGAATGGAAACTACAGATCATAAACTATGTCAGCAGTGAAACACTCATTTCCGTGTGAGTTGTGAAATAAAATCAATATATGTTAACCTATTCTTTAGAATAAAGGAAGATAAAGGGAAATTTCAATATATTCTTGGTGCTATTTAACCCAAGTTCATGGCTCATGGCTGGAAGGAACCTTGGAGGTCATGGTACTCAACACCCTCAAACGGTCAGTATCAAGTTCACAGTGGCTCATGTCAAAATATTCAGATAAAGAGGCAGAGACCACATATATTTCCAATAATACATTTTTAAGGGATAGTTAATGATTTTACAGTTTTCCAGAAGCTAAAGAAGCTGAGATTTGTTGCTGTGAGAACTGAATTTCCTAGTAAGCATGACAAGAAGCAAGAGGACTCTGGGACAGCTATGTGGTATTTTAGGTGAAAACAATTTTCTATCTAAAGAACCATCGAGTTCCTTGGGGGGGAAAATGAAATTATCTTTGAAGATTTGGGAGAATTTTCCAAGTGGTATTGGCCCAATTTTTCTTCTTTGCCTTTCTTTTATTTCTTCCTCTGGTCCCTAGGAACCACTCTGATTGCTGACTTCTGCCTGTCTCTCTCTCGAGAGAGAAGACAGGAATCAACATTTGGTCTACGAGCTTTGTGTTCCTCTCAAAAATAATTGTCTGCCACTTCCCATGTGCGACTGGATCCGGGTCTAGTAATCCACCTGTCTTCTAGGGTGGAGACGCAAGGACCACACTCTGTTGGTGCTGACCAGGGGTTATCACTAGAATGGGTGGGTAGTCAGGGTATTTGGTAAGAGCACAGAAGGGTGAGGCTGGCCCCAAGGCAGAAATAGGTAGCAATCGCCTTTCTGAGACCTCAGAGCCAAATGGATAGGATTCTGGGGCCAGATTTTCCAGGTCTGAATCCTATTTAGCTCTGCATTTTTAGATACATGACTTCACATAGCGACGTTACCTCTTCATGCCCTGGTTTATCATCTTAAAATAAGGAGGATAATAATGGTTTCTACTTTAGGGGGATGTTAAATACTTGTAAAGCACATAAAACAATAGCTGGACTGCCATTGGTGCTATTTCTTCAGGAGATTCTTAAAAAGAAAGTGGTGTTGACAAAAAGATGAGATCATGTTTACACATTGCATTTATGAAAAAGAAATCTGAGATTCACCTTCAGCATTAAAGTTCCAGGAGACAGCCAGTGTTGGAATGCTGATGAATATAGGCAACTTCATCTGAATAACAGTGAAACTATTACCCCTTAATGGAAGATGTGCATTGGGATTGTCACAAATAATACGCAATTAGGAAATCATTTTATTTGATGGTTTACAGGATAATTTAAGGATGTGCATCTGGGATTATGAATGCCTACCTTAAATTAAAGCAATTGACGCTCCTTGGACTTGAGTACCTGGATGTTGAGCTGTGGAGCATGGAAATGAACCATTTCTGCCCTAGCCCAAACCTTAGCTGTCTCTGCAGTGCAAACATTCTTACCAGTTGGTGGCGATCGTGTGTCATGATGCAAAAGACCACATTTCCTTTGAGAAGTTTAGACATTGGGCAGAAATGGAAGAATAAAGAGAGTGGGGAATGGCTAAGGCAGAGAGAAGAGAGGAGTGGTGAGCAGAATGAACACAGTCCCTGTACTCAATGATCTTGCAGCCTGCAAATAAACCACACCTTGGCAGAAACGTCAGCCCTTCCAAAAATCCCCATGCCAACTGCCTGCCTGATTCTTGCAGAGCTATGGGCATACTGAAAATCATATCAATAAAGATAAAGATGAAGACCATGGAGGCCAGTCTCTGTGGGTGGTAGCAATGGCTCATTGCTGAGCCATGGGAGCTGTCAGGTAGCTGGTTCTGAATTCCAGGGCTTTTCTGTTTAGAGATTGCAAAAGGAGTTTCAGTGCAGCACACAGGAGCGCTGGGGTGAGAATCCTGCTGCAAAACCATCCTTGACTTGTTCAGTCCACCACTCCTACATTCTGAACGCCACTTGTGACAGGGCGATGTCCTCCCTATGAGAATGGTCTCCGAAGTTAGAGAGTCCCGAGAAGCCCCATGTAATAACATTAGGTGACCCCCTCGAGTCAGCCAGTTTTCATTCATAAGCCTCAGTGCCTCTTCTGTAAAGTGGGAATGTGAATCATTATGTGACTCTCCTAGGGTTCCTTAGACCTTCAGTGAGTTAATGCTTCCAATATGTAGAACTTAGAAAATGTAAGAAATGATTATTATGGCCCCTGTGTAGTTGATATAGGCTACGATTCAACCCCAGAGGTCTGACCACACTCATGTCTCTAGCTGTCCATTTGGGCCAAGGCTGTCAGTTTGCTAAATCCAAGCGGTATCTTCCATAAAATGACAGTTTGTGCACCATCCTATAGAGCATGTGGCCCAGCAGATTCCCTGGGGGTAACAGCTGCTCCTGCTCCATTAGCCCTGCGGCACAGGGCAAGAGGGAGGGCTTCCTAGGCTCAAGCTGTGGACACAAACCTTGGGTCCTCCTTCAAGAATTTTGGCCAGAGCAAGTGGTAGATTGGAGGAAAGAGGAAATCTGAAACTGAGGCACTGCAGTGTTCAGAGGCCGGGGGAGGGCAGGAAGGAGACGCAAAGGGACCCAGGACACTGGCTAGAAAGGAGAATGAGAAGCCTGACTACGGCTTGGCCTTTTCTCATCCACTGAGAGACTTTCCTCATCCTGCCTGCTTTAACATTTTCCCAACATGCTTTTGTTATTCAATCATGCTTCCCCTGAGAGTAATAAATCAACAGCTCTAAAAATATTATAGGGTGTACATTTTATCTCTAAAGTTAGAGCTCAGTCAGGCTCTTGGACCATTAATCTTTGTTTGTCTAGGTTGTAAAACATTAATATTTTGAAATTTTAACAGAAAATGATTGTCATGAGTTGGTTGTTTGCTCTCATTCATTAAGCAACAACTCTGTCTCAGACAACGTGCCTGTCCCTTTCCCTGTCTGCCATCGTTTCATACTCGTCTCGGCTGACCTGCAAGCTCTCATTTTACAGATGTGGAAGCTGGGGCTCAGGCGGTGTAAGGAGTGGCCCAGAAGAACCCACCAGAAGGCCGAGGTGCTTCTCGGTCCTGAAGATGTGCCCCGTCCGCCCCCTGCACTATGCCACATCTCCATGCTGCTGATCCAGGTCATGAGGGACTGGTGTGCTTCCTTCTTGGCCCTAGGACTTGGTAGGAAGGGGGCAAAGCCTGCCCTTTGGAATGGGAACAAAGACAAATGTGACAAAGATGAAATGGACCCCGGGGAAGTGGAACTAGGCTGCCAGTTGGAAGATGTCTTCAGCCCTGAGTGTGAGCCAGGTATAAAGAGTTGAGTCACCTGTGCAGCTGAGGGACAGGGTGGCTCATGAGGCAATGCTGGCAGCAGGGTCCTGGAGGCAGAGGAACTGCTGAAACAAAGACTCCCAGCCTCTGGTGGCCAAGATGGTCTGCCCATGGGTGGAGCTGCCAGCAGGCCTTCTTAGACCAATGCCTTCACATATGCACCAACCAACATGCCCTGCTTGTGAAGCAGCCTCTGGTTATAACCTGGCTTTCCAAGAAGAGTGGAGGAGCAGCTCACAATGTGCTGACTAGTGGACCTGGAGCATCCCCAGCTCTGGGACAGTAATTCCTCTTTGTAAATTAATAGATGGACTTCAGGCTGGAGGAGAATGTGCTGAGCACTTGGACTTGTGTATCTCAGTGCCTGTGACAGCCATCCCTCTTTATAAATTAATAGACCAGCTTCATAGAAGGAGGAAAAATGCTGATCACATGCACCTGGAGTTTTCTGTCCTGGTCATGCATATGTCTCTTTGCTAAGTAATACATTGATGTGGAGATTTTCATAACCCTTTCATGAGTTATCGGTTCTAAGAGGTGGTTCTTCTTTTTGGGTTGACAGGTTGAGAGGTCCTTGATAGGATGCCGTCCCAATGTGAACCCGGGACTTTTCTCTGTATTAGCACTTGAAGTGCTAAATCTTGGGAAACCTCTCTGTCTCTCGAAAGCCAGAGTAGCTTGCTGAGGAACAGCCCAGTCATAAAACAAATGCCAAGAATGGAAAAACACAAGCACACACACACACACACTTCCCAAGTGCTGTGACAGAAGCTTGACAAGGTACATCCAGTTCAAGAAAGGTGATAGGGAGGGATCCTTGAGAAGGTGGTATTTAACCAGACATGAGGGGAAGACCACAACACCATTATCCCCTCCCAGATCAAAGCCTGGAGCTGCTGTCCAAGACAGGCCACCCGACATCGGTGGGTGCTGAGCTCAGGCTCCTGCAAATTAGGATGGTGGATTCCCCTGCAGCCTTGCCACTGGTGAGGTAAACTCAGCCTCACCATGCATCTGGGAGAAAGCGAGCACTTACATATACATTGTATATGTAAAAGCCAAATTCAAACTTCATGTCTAGATTTAGAAGGACCTTTAAACTTCCCATGTCTAAAGACTTCTAGATATCCAACCACAATATTCTGTATTTTATTTTGTAGCTCTTCTACAGAGACTTTGACAGAAGTGGAAAGCCAGTGCACTTGGACCTGTGCTGATGTACTGGAGTTCTTCAGCTCAGTGCAGGAGAGTCGTCCAAACGACCTCACTGTTCTCCTATGGACTAAATAACAGAAAGGCCATTACATGATGCATCCTGTCAAAGAAGGTATTACTGAAATCAATTTGTCTGCTTCTTTTCACCTTTTAAATGTGGCTACCTGAAAATTTGAACTTACATATGCAGTTCGTTTCATATTTCTGTTGGATAATTCTGCCATGAACTCTCCTCCTAAACAGCCTCAGTGATCCTCACATATCTGTGCTGATGGACCCCAGGTGCCTTTCCAGCTGCGAAGTGAGGATCACATGTGCTTCTGACTTTTCTGGACATCTCCTCTTGGACATTTCACGAATTTCTCATGGTTTGTCAGATCAAATCTTGACTCTCTTCCCTTAATTTGCCTTTCCCTAACTTACCTCAATGTTCCCAGGACACCCATGCCCCATAGATGCTACACACCAGGCTTTGAAGTTGGAGGGAGGGGAGACAAACAGCTTTCAAGCCAGAAGGGACGGGGAATGGAGCCTCCCTAGAGCCTTCAGAAAGAATCACACCTGCTGACATATTGGCTTTAGGCTCGTGAAACACATTCTGAATCTCTGACCTTTAAAAGTGTGACAATACGTTTGCATAGTTTAAGCTGTAACACTTGTGATAATTTTCCACAAAGTAACTGGGTAGCTATAAATGGGTCCTCCCTTGTCTAAGGCCTCAAAACAACCCTTGGCAAGTCTGGCCATGCCTCCCTCCAATTGCCCCCAATGCCATTGCCAAGCACCAGCAGAACCTGCTGTGACATCTCTCAGGTCTCTCCTGGGATGGGGTACAAATGGCTGCAAATGCTTTACTAATCTTCCCAACAAGAGAAGGAATCTGTCTCCTCCTCTTGAACTTGGGATCATCCTGGGCTGCTTGGAGAGCACCGTGGAAGCCGTGCTGTGTAACTGCCAGACCTGGGACCGCGAGAGCTCTGCTTTCTCATCCTTGGGCCACTCCCGTTGGAAGCCAACTGCCATGCAAGACACTGACTCACTGTGAAGGAGCCTGAGACAGCACGTGGAAAGAGGCCACACGAAAAAGCCCCGTGGTGCCAGATGCATGAGTGAAGCTTTCCTGGCTCATGCAGCCTGGCTAAGTCACCGCCGAAAATAGCCGAGTGAAGGACAGAGTTGACAACAGGCAGACCCTGTTGGAATTCTTGACCCGGAGAATCACGACCATGCAGAGTGGCCATCATTGAAGTCTCTAGGTTTGGGATAGTGCAGTGTTAGGTAGGAGAAGCACTTCTTTCCCACCTATGTGACTGCCAATGCTCCTCTCACACAGCACCTGACACAGCCCTCTGACAGTTACTCTGATGGTCACTCCTTTGCTTCTGATTACACGAGGAAGAAAACAGCCTGTGTCCTCTGTCATTCTGCCTGTAGATCCCTGGAACCCGGCAATCAGATGTCACGGGAACCACTGCACATTTAAGGCTAACAGCTATTCATTTAGAAGTGCACTGTTGATTCAATCCCTCTCTGTGCAGTACTGATCACATGCCAGGCGCTAAGTGTTAAGGACCTCGAGAGCCAATGGGAATGGGAAATGCACAAAAAGCAAGAAAAGAAACAATGCTTTTAAAAATCATAAATGGTGACATGGCTGAGAATGGAAAAACACAAGCACACACACTCCCCAAGTGCTGTGGCAGAAGGTACATCCAGTTCAAATAAGGTGGGAGGGGCGTCTAGAGAAGGTGGTATTTAACCAGAAAGACCCGCAACACCACTATCCCCAGACAAGATTCCTTCCTCCCAGATCAAAGCCCGGAGCTGCCGTCCAAGACAGGCCACCTGTCATCATCGGGTGTGGAGCCCAGGCCATCCCTAGGACATGTGTTTTGCTGAAACACCTCCTTCTTCATTTTCTTATTCTCCACAAATTGTCATCCTGCCCAGACTCACTATCTCAGCTTCAGCCCCTGATCCCAGTCCCCACAGCCTCCCAAGAGACCCTTTCTCCCAGACAATTCTCTCCTGGTCACATGTGACATTTCAGTGCCAGAAGGAATTGGACATCAGCATAAGCATTGGCAAACCCAGAGTCTGATTGCCTTGCAGTTCCCCTGGGTCATTGGGACAGACATCTTTGTAGTGCCACATTTAGGGTGAAACAACTTTTTTGTGTTTCTCTGCTCATTATGGGCTGGAGGTTTCATTTAGCTGTGGTACAAAGAGCAACATGAGCTCCATAGTGTTAAAGTCACGTGGTGTTGATTTTGCAGTGGGTGTCCTGGGTCCTCTTGCACTGTCCCTCAGTCCATGGAAGAGCATCTTCCTCTCATACAGTGGAGGGGGTGTTGGAGGAAGTTTGGGCTGAGAAAGCACCCTTCACTCATTGCATGCATGTAGATCTGACAGTTCCTCATCCCACTGTATTTTGGAGTTGGCACAGGGAGAAGGGCAATGGGAAATCATTTTGGAAAGAAGATTTGCAAGAATCATGATGTGATTCTAGGAATTTGCATGACATGATTTAAGTAACACATAAAATCTACCCAGCCCCCACGCAGCCCTCTGCTGCTCTGATGTGGAGCCTCCACTGTCTACCGTAAGAGTCTCCGCTTCGATGACTCAGAGGATGCTTATTAAATTATCTGTATCTATAGGAAGGCAATGCACCATTAGAGACTGAAAATATGCTAGACCAGGGCCCCAGACATTTGAGTTCTCCCTCCAATTCTCTTCCACCATGCTGGGTGACGCTGGGGAAGACTCTAGTGTCAGAATGAACCAGACAGGTTTCCTGTCTGTAAAACAGGGACCAATGTTCAAGTGTACCCACCCACTCCTTCATTCATTCTGCCAAGTGACTGTCATTGACACCCACGGTGTGCCGGGCACCCTGCAGGCTGTGTACAGTAGCAGGCATCGCCATTGAGCATGAGCACCTTGGCCATGGGGCACACTGCTCATGGGTGAGAGAAACTGGCTATTAGGCAAGTGGAGCAGCCCGGAAGGTGGTTCAAGGGGAGGAAGGGAAGGCCAAGAAGAGGCCATCAAGCTTTCGTGGAGGATGACAGGGTCCCAGCTGGAACCTGGGGATTCCAAACAGACTGTGAAAACAGAAGTAGGTATGAGAAAAGGGATTTTTTTTTTAAACCAACTTCATCATTTTACCTAAACCAGTGTGTCTGGGCCTGGAGACCTGGGGCACTAATGTCGTGAGGTGAGTAGGATGACCTGGGTACAGGCAGCCGCTTGGACTCAACCTGAGCTCTGCTCTCCAGGACAGTCACATGAAACTTCCAGAAAATAAAAATACTGACTTTATCTTGGGGCACATCACTTGCCTTCTCGACACCTAGGTCGCCCTCCGAGCCTGTCTGGGAATTAGATAGAGCTCTATCCATTAATAGAGGGACAGCACCCAGCACTGCTCCTGGCTCTCGGTGAGGGCTTGGGGAGCAGCAGGAAGCCTCCCTCGCTTGTCCTTCCCACTCCTCTTCCTGTGGAGTCCGCGACTCATGATTGAAGTCAGGTTTGAGCTCTATGTGAAAGGCTAGATTTTCAAGAATGTAGATCTAGATATTTGGGGACAGATTATAATTTTTGATCGACTGTCCAGGTCAAATGGTTTTCTCTAGTTTAGTTCAACCAAGTTGTGGCAAAACAAGCCTCAGCTCATCATCTCTCTTATGTGACTAGGTGGGTAATAAGTTACAGGGAGGTTGACGAAGCAGGAAGTCAGCTTCTTTAAGAGCACTTGAGAAGTTCTGTAACTTTAGCCCATTTAGATTTTGAAGGGCAAACGTCTTCACCATTCACAAAGATGGTGAGGCAAGAAGATTCAAGCAGGTTAAGTGAGCAGGTCATTCTCCGAGGAACGTCTTAGTCTCCAAGCTCTGTTTCAGATGCAAGGTGTGTCAAGGGTCCAGAAAGTCAG
The DNA here is from genome assembly GCF_045843805.1 of Urocitellus parryii. Taxonomy (NCBI): domain Eukaryota; kingdom Metazoa; phylum Chordata; class Mammalia; order Rodentia; family Sciuridae; genus Urocitellus; species Urocitellus parryii. The sequence continues at coordinate 3,801,573 of NW_027551777.1, forward strand.
CCCTGCGGGCCTCATAGGAATTGTCCTGTGACTAAGGTGTCACGGAGCAACCAGGTTTGAACCATGTTGGTTGGCCACACACCTCTGTGACTGCTTAGAGCCATGACATCTAACAAGAGTCAGATCTCCCTGCAGAGACCGCGTCTATGGCAGGTGCCCAGGTGCCTGGGTTGCATCCCCTTGCCACCTCTGACTTCAGCTGAAGCTGTGCCGGACACTCTGGGTGAGCACGCACTTGCCTGGCTCTTCAGGGCTCCACCATGGCCTTGCCTGGCCACAAGTCATTCTGCCCTGGACCTTCTCTGATGCAGGGAGGAACCTGCCCTAAACGCAAGGCAGTTAACACACCCGAGGCCGCCCTCAACTCATGGGAAACAGGCAGCCTGTGAATGAGGCTCCAGGCCCTTCACCTTTTCAGACGGATGATGCCGAGGCCCTCCACAGGGTTCCCTGAGGCCCTGAGAACTGAGGAAATAAATCCCACTGTGTACAGATGCGACCTCCATACAGGATACAATTTTTCTGACATTTTTTTTTTGATTCATCCCCATTTTGCTCTCCCCTTCGACTCACTTCTGCTGCCTAGGACCACCTCCCAGAGGATGAGCCTGTCCTCAAGTCCTTGTCTTTGGCTTTGCTCTCCAGTGACTCAAACTAAGGCCAATGCTATACAACCTGTACATCCATCTTTGGAATAAAAATGGATTAGCACAGAGAAAGGGAGCCCATCAGGCAGGGGGAAAAGCAAAGCAAAGCAGGAATACATCCTTGAAAGTCTCATGAGAGTCCTGGAGGAGAGAATCTCATCACCACACAGTGTCCATACAGTGTCCGTGAGGTCAGTGGTGTCAGCAGTAATTGTTTTTCTCAGGATGCACATTTGTTTTAAGATTTGTTTTGACTTTTTGAAGTCAGCCCAGATGCTGACTTCAAAAGCTTTCTAGTTTGTCATGTGCTACCCGAGACTATCTCTTCTCTTTCCTGCATGTCCAGCTCCATTTCGCCAGGAGATGAGCATGGCACAAGAGCATCGTTATGGAAACACATGGCTACTTCTCCCTGTGTGGTCAGGGAGTCGGGAGAGGCGGCCCCCAAGGCCAGGCCTCTTCCACTCTGGCCATCCCTCAGCACAGGGTAAGAACTCCGACAGGAGAACTGTCAGAGCACGAAGCACCCTGTGATCAGGGAGGTCTGAGAACGTGAGCACCGGGAAGACGAATGGAATACTGGACATCCATACATTGAAACATAGGAAAAGAAAAACGTCAGAGAGCAAATATTTTTCTAGAAGCATTAGCCAATGGCACACGTGGAAATCAAGCAGAGGCTCTTGCTACCCAGACCGACTTATTTATTTATTTATTTTGGAACTGGGGACTGAACCCAGGGGTGCTTTACCACTGAGCTACATCCCCAGTCCTATTTTTATTTATTTATTTATTTTTTGGACAGGGCCTCACTAAGTTGCTGAAGCTGGCTTTGAACTTAGGGTCTTCCTGCCTCAGTTTCACGAGTTGCAGGGATCACAGGTATGGACCACCATACCAGGTTCCACGGGACTTTTTAAAATCTGATGTGTGAAGTGAAATCTAGTTTTTTTTTTTTTTTTCACCGTGCACAGCAAAGATGAGAAAAACCCCAAACAAAACAGAATAACAACAACAAATTCCTTAGAGAGTTCTGGTGCTTACGCAAAGGCGGGGAGCCCAATCACACCCTAACCCAACATGGTGTTTAACCCAGAGGAGCCTCTACCCAGTGTTAATGCCTCTGAATTCAGGGCGGCACCCTGTAATGGCATTAAGGAGGCTCTAGGTCCACATTCCAGCCTCAGTGTGGTGTGTTGGGGCACTTGGCTTGTGGTGGCCTTGGACTCCAGAGAGGGAGGAGGGTCTGACCTCAGGAAGTTTCAGTGAGTGTCACCAAGTCTCAAAAAGATCCAGGACGGAGCAGGGCAGAAGGAATGGCTGGGAAGGGAGCTGGCTGGTCAGGAAGGGCTCTGTGTGCCCTGCTAAGGCCCCAGCCTTGGTGGCGAGTTCATGCTCATTTTATACCAGAAAATAGCAGAAAGAATCATCTACTAACTCACCATAGGAAGAGTCACCAAATCACCACTTTCTTTTACTTACTTCTAGCTTTTTAATTGACCCATAATATGTGTCATTCATATATTAAACTACAAAGACGTACATGTATAGTTTGATAATTTCTTTTGATATACACCTGCAAGGCCATGGGGGTGAAGACACACCTCCGCCATCAGCCCCACAGCTCCCCTCAGGCCCCTGCTAGCTCACACCTTTCCCACAGCAGCCATGCTTCTGGGTTCTCTGCATCACTAGAGATGAAGTCTGCCCAAACTTAGGCTTCATCCACTTGAGTATTCACCTCCACATCTGGATTCTTTCAGGCAACGTTGTATCTATGAGGTTCAACCATGATCTTGGGCATAATAATATTTCTTTGCCTTTGTTTCCACATACTGTCTTTCTTACATGCCCATCTACATGGGTCCCTTGGGCCCTTGGCAGGCTCTCATGTTGCTTCTGGTTTGGGGCTATCATGCACAGTGTTTTGTCTATAGGTATGCACGCATAGACATTTCTTTCAGATGTGGATCTAGGAGGAGAATTTCTAGATCACAGGACATTCACCATTGCAGTATGTGTGAATTCTGGTGGCTGCACATCTTGGCCAGCACTCGGTATTGCTAGTTGGGTATTCCCTAAGTCATTTTGGTGTGCATGCACGCATGCATTTGTGGATAATTCTGTCTCTGTATAATCTCCTTGCAATTTTGCCTTGCATTTCCTTGAGGATTAATGACATTAAAAGCCTTTTTATACATTTAGTGTTCATTTAGATGCTCTCTTTTGAAAAGGGCCTGTTAAAATCCCTTCCCCATTTTTTTAAATGGGTCCTCTGCCCTTTTGTTATAGTTTTGGAGCAGTTGTTAATGTGTCCTGGATAAATTCCCTATAATGGATACATATATTATAATTATTTTTTCCCAATCAGCAGCCAGTGTTCACATTCTCAATGGTGTGCTTTGATGAAAACAGGTTTTTACTTTTATTGAAGTGGAATTTATTCATCTTCTCATGTACACTTACAAGAGGCACTGGCCTGTAATTTCCTTTCCTTCCATGTTCATGTCAGCTCTGTAGTGATAAAGGTTATGCTGGCCTTAAAAAGGGAGTTACAGTTTTACTTTTTCTATTTTCTGGAAAAATTTATATAGGATGTGGTTTAGTTTCTTCTTTAAAAATTTGGTAGACTTTACTATGAAGCCATTTGGCCTTAAATTTCTTAGGCTTTGGAGTTTTAACTGAATAGATGTAGGACTATTCAAAATCTCCATTTCTTCTTTTATGTGTTTTGGGTTTTGAGCTTTTAGATTTCTTAGATTTGTCAATTTTAACTTTCAAACTGATCTTCATAGATGTATTTCCAGAACCTTCTTCTCAGACATTTTATACTTGGAGGATTATTAGTGATGCTTCTTTTTGCATTCCATTTATTAGTAAACTGTGCCTTTCTTTATTTCTTGATCAGATTTACTAGGGGTAAATCTTTCAGAGTAACAACTTACTTGAGGCTTGATTGATTTTTTTCCCAATTATATATCTACTTTCTATGTTATTGACTTTAGTACTTAGTCCTCTTTATTTTCTGAAAGTTAAATTTTCTCTTTTTTGATCTGTACATTCACTTAGGCTGGAATTTTATCCTCTATCAGCAATATATCTACAGGGTTGTTTTTTTCTACGTCATATTTTCATTCTATTCCATTTGAAATATTTTCTACATTATTTCTTAGGTTACCCACAGAATATTTCAAAGTGTACTGCTTAGTTTCCAGGCAGGTAGATCTGTCCGAGTTCTTGTTATTGATTCTTGGTTTCAATCCACAGTGGTCAGATTGCATACTCTAAATGAACTCTGTCATCTTGACCAGCACCCCATATATCGGTAACCACTCCACAAGTGGCTTTTCAAGTGGCTTTTCCACTTGAAAATAATGTGTAACTGGCAGTTTTTGCATTTGTTATATGTTACTGGAATTTTCATTATCCCTGTTTATATTTAGATTAATTGTGATGTCAGTCGTAAAGGCTTGTGTTAACATTTCCAGCTATGTTTATGGGTTTTTCTATTTCTACCATTATTTCTACTTTATATATTAGTTTGTTTTATATATGTTATTCAATGCATTTCAATTTAGTATTATATCTGCCTGTCGTATAGTTTTATAATAGTGAAATATCTTTCTTCATCTCTAGTAATTCTTCTTTCCTTAAAGTCAATTTCCTTTGATAATACCATAGGCATAAAACTTACTTTTGTTTAATATTTTTACATTTCTTTAAATTCTTTAACTTTCAGTCTTTCTGCATCTTGCACTTCATGTATATCTGCATGAAGCGATATGTAGCTGTAATTTTAAAATCCAGCCTAATGACTGCTGCTTTTAGTTGGAAGTCTTACCAAATATGTTCCTGGGTTCTTCCTCAGTGCTCCCCCTTCACCTTGATAAATTGTCTGTTTGCATTATCTGAATCTGAGTGTGTCTTTGTTAACAAGGAGGGACACCATCCACAAATAGGACTGACACAAGGTGGAAAGTGGAGAAAGGAGATTTGATTCTGGGAAGCCTTGGGAGGCTGTCCAAATGCTGCCTGAGCCTAGGGCAGCTCCTCACTCCCAAGTTAGGTGACAGGCAAAGCCAGAATAGCTGTTCCTTGCTGTGAATATGACGGAGAACACCACACGCACATATCCTACAGCACTGTGGCCTTACTAGTTACTGTCACTTAACTTCATGAGCCAGCACCATACTGAGGACCTCATGTGTCCCAGCAGGCAAATCTCATGATGTCTGGAAGAAGTATTATTTTTATAATTATTCACCAATGGAAAAAGTTAAGTCTCAAAAAGACTAAAATAATTTGCCCCAAGTCACAAGGCTGTTGAATTCCAGGATTAGGATTTAACCCCAGGAAATGGGAGTCCAGCATTGGAGCTATTAAACACTGCCCTTCACTGCCTCGTCCACTCAGGTGGGCAGAGTCGCCAGGAAGCCTTTAGATTTTGGCTCAATCTCTGCGGCCTACTTACCTCCCCAAGGACTATTTTATAAAATGTCTATTTTATTAATCACTGCTGATGGTCTGTCTTTTCTATTTTCTTATTTAAAGTTTTATTTCTAAAGGTCCCATTTTTGCTTTTCCAAATGTTCTTAAATGTTTTATGGGTCCTCACAGCATATTTTCTATAAAATATATGGATGGTAGCTCACTGCCACGTACAGTAGAATTCGGGGAGAGATGAAAACACATGACCCTGAATTGTTAATCTTACATCTTATTTCTATAGGATGCTTTTTCTTACCAAAGAAACATTGACACTTTGGATTTATAACAATGCCTTTGGAAACCTTGAAGTTTTATAACAGAAAATAATGTGTCATTAGGCACTGTGAGGGCATAATGAGGCATTTACTACTTTTTGCTCATTTTGGTAAAGGTTTCCAGAAATAAACATTAACTTGTGTGGACTTGGCATCATTCATGAAATAAGGGGAGAATGCATGGCATAGTTAGCTGCTTAAATTACTTCTCCATAAATTATTCAGGCTTTTAATATTTCCCTTCCTTTACAATATCTGAACTATTCTCCTTTCTGCACATCAGGAGTGCATTAGCATCAACAAGACAAAGTTAAACCTCTCCAAAAAAAATCAAATGGTTCACCAAAGAAGCTATTGTCAGAATTCATCAGGAACAAAGAAGCCCTAGAAGATGAGGGAGGATCTCTCAGGGGAAACCAGCACATTTTTGGTCTTGGTTTTCCCTGGGGATTGGAATACTTCATTTGTAATGAAGCAATAAATGAGTGACAGGCACTGTGAGTTTTAACTCCAGCTACATTTAAAAGTGGGTAGATGAGGCTTGGATCCAGTTGCTGGAGTCCACAGGCACAGGTTTGCTGAGAGACCTCGTCCAAGGAAGAACCTGGCCTGCGCATACAGGATCCAGGGCATAGGAAGGAGACTCCAGTTGTAGAGCTCCCCGGCCCCTTTTCTGGGAGTTGTACAACTCTAAGATTTGCAATCACGTTTCTGTAACATTATTTTCATCATAATTAGTTACAAATTTGAAACAGAGAGAGAGAGAAATCCATAGCAATGGATTTACCTATTGGCATACAGCATTTTTTTGGCTAAAAATATAGATTTTCGTCAATGGTTCTGTTGACATCAGAACCCTAAACTGGTCCTTATTCCTGTAAACTATTGCAGCCCACTGACACCATCCTGAGACAGAGACGTGGAAGGATCGCATCCTTTCAAGTCAGCATGGAGGATAACAGCTTGTGTGGTGGGAGAATCACGTGTGGGGGGAGCTGCTAGCGGAGAACGAGAGGGCAGCTGGGGTTAACCTGGACACTGTGCAGGAGGTGTGGGAACCTGGTGGCCTTGAAGCAGGGGGGACGTGATCCCAAGGACTCCTCAGGAAGTCACCTTAGCAATCACAGGCATGTCAGTGGGGTCACAAGGGGTGGAGGGAGATGAGGCTAGATTCAAGAGGGAGAGGCCCTGCCATACCAAGAGAGAAGGAAATCATGCTTAGACCACTGGTCACTGCCCTGTGAAGAAGACAGCAGGCAGAAACTACATGAGGGACAGAGGGAAGAGGGGAGTGACCCTGACCTCTCAAGTAGGGAGATACGAAGACATATCTAAGGTGGTGGCATGGGTGCCTGGGAAGACAGGGTGCTGGTGCCAAAAAAAAAAAAAAAAAAAAATATATATATATATATATATATATATATATATATATATATATATATAACATTGAGGAAGATGAGGCTTGAGGTATATGAGGGACGGTGGGGACACACAGGAACCTAGGGAGGCAGGTGCGTGTACAGGTGGAGATGCCACGAGCAGGTAGACAGGAAGAGCTCATGGTTGGAGGTCCAGCTACAAACTTGGAGACGTCCTAGATTGGGGATGAAGTCAAGACAGAGTGCTGACAGTCCCCTGTGGTGGCAGCAGGGACAAGAAGATGAGCTGGAGGAGGAGAAACAAAAGGGGTTGTCCATATGGGAAGTGGGGGCACAGCATGGCGTAGCATCTGGAGGGCGCAGGGAGGCCGAGTGCTGGGGGGAGGGGGTGAGCTGGCTCAGCTGCTGTGGACAAGGTCTGCTGGGTTCTTGAAAAGGTAAACAGAATCACCACCTGAGCTGGCAATTCCCCTTCTAGGAGCAAACCCCAGAGGAGAAAAAGTAGTATTCCAGCAAATACAGGTCCACACAAAGCAGAGCTCACCATAGTCACAAGGTGGAAACAGCCCAGATGGCCATCCATGGATGAATATGTGCGTGAATTCTCACCTGCACATATGATATCATTCAGTCCTAATGAGCAATGAAGTTCTGGTCCAGGCACGATGGGGAGGAATCTTGAAACATAATGCTGAGCAGAAGGAGCCGGTTACAAAAGGCCACAAAGTGTATGATTCTGTTTATGGAACACACAAAATGAGTACAGACTGGTGGTCACTGGAAACCTGAAGAAGGGCATCATGGAGACCCAACAGCAACAGGTATGGGGATTCATTTTGTGGTGATGATAATCTTTTGGAGATAGATGGAGGGGGTGGTTGTATAACATTGTAAGTCCATCATGTGCCACAAAAATGCCATTTAAAAGGGTAAATTTTCAGATAATTAATTTACTGATTGAGTTAAGGCTCTCATAACCTAATCATTTGTCCACTAAACCTGCTTGCATTGTCTCACCCTTGAGCTTTGGGGGACACCTCATATCCAAACCATAATATCTACCTAAAAACTTCTAACCTAAACAGAAAAAATATCAAAACCGAATAAATATTTTCAACAGCAACAACTAAAATAAATAAAAGGGTAAATTTTATGTGACTTTCACTTCAATAAAATAAAACTAAAGAAAACAATTGCCAAATGCTTCAGAATTCAAGCAGGCAAGGGACTCAAAGACATTCAAGAACATCCATCATTTGGTTTCCGTGAGTTTTGAAAGAACATTTTCAGCAGAGGGTTGAGGGCAGGAACTGGTCTAGGAGCGTTGAGGGTGGAGTGAGCAATGAAGCAGAGCTGAGGGGTGAAGTCCACTCTCCAGAAGACTGAAGGACAGTGAGGTGACGTGGCTCCTGGGAGTTTGCTTTAGCATCAGGCCAACTGGGTGCTGGTGAGGGTGACCGGGGGATTCCGAGAGGAGAGGACCGAAGCTGCATCAATGAAAAGAGGCTCAAAGGAGTGGGCTCCAGGGATGAAGGGGAGAGAGGGGTCTTCCTCAGAGGGGGAGGGAAGGCGGCAGTGTGGGAGAAGGGAACTGAGAAGCTCAAGAGGAGTGGTGTCCTTTGCTCAGCCCAGAGAGTTGGAGAGCCTGCTATGGACACCTGTGGGCAGCGGGGTCAGGCTTCTTCCTTCAGGCCCAGGGCAGAGTCTTGGCGGCACCCAAGGTGATAAGCAGTAAGTGAAGGACGAAAGTCAGAGTGGAGAGAAGAATAGGGACCTGCAGGAGGCAGCTGGCCCAGTTTTGCGACTGTGAGCCTCACCGGGGCGCTTCCCACACCCTTGGGTCCCCAGCAGCTGCTCACCCATCTGGCCCACCCTCATGCCTTCTTGACTTCAGTCTCCCCTTGTAGACACCCAAGTTCTTCTTGAATCCCCAGGCTATCCCAGAGCCATCAAAACCTCCAAATCTCCTGCGTGTCTTCACATCCAGGTCCCCAGCCCTGGGAGGAAGCAGTTCCATGGTCCAGGGCCTGCAGGCGGAAGCCGCTCAGGCTGATGGATGACTGTGCACCTTCTAGATTCAGCTATTCAGCCAATCTAAGCCTACACTCCGGTGAGAGTATGCAGCTCATATTTCTCTATTTTGACAAGGATAAGATGTCTTATTAAATGTTTTTTTGAAGAGTCTGAGTACAAAGCAGGGCTCTAAAGTATTCAGCCCAATGACCTTGGGTGCCTCACCTCTCTCCATTTGTAAAATGGAGATAACACTATCTATTTTGTAGAGTTACTGTAAAGATTAAATGACTTACTATAAGTCCGTAGAGTGGTCTCTGGCATAGAGTTTGAGCTAAATAAATGTTGGCTATGATCCGCATTATGAACATCAATATTCATTCCATCTGTGGCATTTGTTAAGGCATTAAATAAGTTATTTATTCAGGGCCAGATATTGTGTTAAGTGCTAGATTTATAACAATGAACAAGTCAGTTGAGTGCCCTCTGGAGCATGTAATTTTACTTTATCAAATAAACTAATACCAAACTTGTGACATTTATGTAGAATTTAGAAAAAATATAGATTAATTTTTTTTGCATTTCGTTTTCTTTGATTCAATTTCTGGGTCTCATTTCTTACTTTCTTCTCCCTTCTTTAGAAAAAAATATTATCCAAAATATTATCCAAGATTTCCATCATGGTGGCTTCCATTTCGGGCTACACCTTCAGCACTGTGTGTTTCCATAGCGCCAACAGCAACGCGGATCACAAAGTATTTCTGCTGGGAGAGGTAAGACAAGAGGAAACCTTTAGCATCAGTGACTCACAAATCAGCGACACAGAATTTCTGCAAGTAATCGAAATCCATAACCAACAGCCTTGTTCAAAACTTTTTAGTTTTTATGACTATGCAAGCAAAGTTAATGAAGAGAGTTTGGACAGGATTCTTAAAGATCGGAGAAAGAAAGTTATTGGGTGGTACAGATTCTGGCAGATGTCGTACAGAGAACAGGTTATCCATAAACAGCTTACCAGCATAATTGGTGTGCCTGACCTCGTCTTCCTTCTCTTTAGCTTCATCTCCACAGCCAACAATTCCACTCATGCTTTAGAATATGTTCTCTTCAGACCAAATCGTAGGTATAATCAAAGAATATCACTTGCTATTCCCAATCTAGGCAATACTAGCCAACAAGAGTACAAAGTGTCTTCAGTGCCAAATACTTCTCAGAGTTATGCCAAAGTTATTAAAGAACATGGTACTGACTTTTTTGACAAGGATGGAGTGATGAAAGACATCAGGGCCACTTATCAGGTTTATAATGCACTTCAGGAGAAAGTACAGGCAGTGTGTGCAGATGTAGAAAAGAGTGAGCGAGTTGTTGAATCTTGTCAGGCAGAAGTGAACAAATTAAGAAGACAAATCACTCAGAGGAAGAATGAAAAGTAACAAGAAAGAAGGCTGCAGCAGGCAATGTTCAGCAGACAGATGCCATCTGAGAGTATGGAGCCTGTGTTCAATCCTCGGATGCCCTCTTCTGGGTTTGCAGCTGAAGGTAGAAGTGCACTTGCAGATGTGGAGCTCTCTGATCCTCCTCCCCCATATTCTGATTTTCACCCAAACAATCAAGAGAGTACTCTGAGCCATTCACACATGGAAAGGAGTGTCTTTATGCCTTGACCTCAAGCAGTGGGGTCTTCTAATTACGCTTCCACCAGTGCAGGAAGTACCTTGGAAGTGGCGCAGACCTTCTTCCTTCCCAAAGAGCAACTAGAGACAGTGGTGAGGAATCAGACGACAGTGATTATGGAAATTTGATTGACCCTACAGAACCCTCTAATAGTGAATACTCATATTCGAAGGATTCACGACCCATGACACATCCCAATGAGGATCCCAGGAACACTCAGACCTCCCAGGTTTAACTAAACAAAAGAAACTCTCCACTTAGCACTGTTTTTCTTAATTGCTTATTGAGAGTTTGTTGAGGACTTCATCTGGGTGGAGAATGGCCTTCCCAGATGGTGTGGATCACTAGAGGAGAGTCCTCGAATGCAGGACTTGTAGGAGCCTCTGCTGGTGGTCCTCGCCTTTAATGCAGTGCACAGGTTTCATGACAGAATCACTAAGATAATCAAATTGTCCTAATTCTGGTGCGATTCATGGATGTACTGGTAAATTTAGACAAAGCAAAACTTATCAGTATAGTTTCTGTTCTTTAAATTGGAAATTAGAGACTAAGCACAAGTTAGTCTATAAATGTTCTAATAAATCAAAAACTTACATCTTGCACTATCATGCCTTGAAATTTACTTTTTCAAAGGGAAACAAGTTTAGCAGCAGCAGCCTTCAAAGAACTTCTTTCTATGATGAGCCAAATTCATCTTTGCCAGAAAAGAAATTTTGCTAATTCCAAGAAGCCTGATTGGAACAAATCACATATACCTTCTCTTGTCTGCATGACATTGTGAGATTGAAAGAGAAGGCTTTGTTTCAACTTTTTTCTACTAGCCTGATATGTATTGTCACTTAAAATAGTTGCCTTTAAAAAAAAAAGTAGAAATACTAATTACCAGTAAGTAATCATCCAAATAAGTATGTCATAAAATAAGTACTTTTTTTTGTTTTTGGTGGGTGACAGTGACTGCTGTGTTGCACTAGCACATTATGGTCTCTGTTTTGGAGTCTTAGAAGAAGTGGATAACAGCAGTGGATAACAAAAAGGAGTTGGGTACCAGACCTGAGTTTTATGACTAACAGATTCTAGACACAGTGGATTTAGCTGAGCATATGTAAGAGATATAACTCATTTAGCTCTTCTGACAAATTCTAGTGTTAGTTTTATTTGTGGAGGAAAAACATATAATTAACTGGGAATCTTGGTAAATAAAGATTCGTTTTAAATCTGAAAAAAAAATATTATCCAAAGAGAAAATCCCAGATAATTAGGGAAATAAGACCAACAGTCATTCTGTCAGGGGCATGGCTTTGCTAACAAGGGTCAGATTGAATCAAGGGACTTGGAGCAAAAATTCAGCCACATCTCAGTGGTCTATGTTAAGCACAGACAACACGGGAGGAAAATGATGGATCCTGATTTGCTGTCATACCTTTTATGGCAGAGGTGTGAAAAACAGCAGGGTTCAGGGGCCTCTGGAGCAAGAGGGATGGGCAGGTGGGCCTCGGAAAAGCCTGCTTACAGTTACGCAGCCATCTCTCGGTCTCTTGGAGAACCAGCATTGTTTATAGCTCTGTGTCTTCAAAGGAAATAAAAATTGCCGTCCACAGAAGTCCAATTCACCAGACATGAAGACAGATTTGGTTGACAAAAGGGCACTTCTTGTCAAGAGGATTTGCTGCCAGAGATGGGAAGTTGAAGGATCCATCTGATTACCATAAAACCTGGGAGGCAGGGGAGCTGGGTGGTCCACTGGAGAGGAGAAGCCCTCTGGGACCTTGGGTCCCATCTTTTCTGTGGGCAGCAGAAAAGGTCCCACACTCTCGTGTTCAGGCCACAAGGCTGAGGGCAGTGGCTGGGGCCAGGCAGGTCAGAGCAATGAGCTCGTCTGTCTGGGGAGGCCAGTTGGAAGGATGTGTTGGAACGGTTGCTTGGAAAATAGTCCCAAGCCTTCTGAGCCCCTTTGGCATGAGCAGCCCTGGAATATGTATAGTTATGCCAGACCCTAGGGGAGGCCCTCCAACGGGCTCTGTTCTCAGTCCTCAGAAACCAGAATCGCCAAGACGCTTGGGAGACCATCATGGTGCACTTGCAATTGTTTCTCTGTTAGGGTCTACCAATGTGCAGAATCCTGAAAATGCCTGGGAGGGTTACTCAAAGTGTTTTTTTCCTTTTCCTTTTTTAATTTTTTCCCTGAAAACTGATCTTTCTTCAATAATAGGAATAAAAGAAAGTTTAACAAATTTGTTTTCTGCTAAAAAATTAAATAAAAGCAACTGTCTTATGCTTTGATAGCCTCATACACATGATATTTACTATTTGATTGTGGCTGCTTTTGAGATCATAAAGACAGACACAATTCAGCAAATGTCAGTATCAGCCCCTGCTATGGGCCCTAAGGGGATGTGAATGAACACTTTTTTTTTTTTAAATGTAGTACCCCCCACCCTCACCCCAAGGTTATGGACCAGAGGGAATGAGGTCTCCATTTCTTTAACAGGACCCAGAAAAAAAAAAAGGAATAAACTATAATAAAATCAGGCCCTATGTAGGATGAAGGTGCTCCCTGTTTGTCCAGGTGATGGTTTGAGACAAGAACTGATTCTTCCTGAACAAATGATTGAGTCAAGGATCAAATAGCACCTAGCCTGGGGCGGGGGGCGGGGAGGTGTCTGCAGATACCTAAAGTTTCTATCTCATATAGGCAAGCTGGGGGAGATGGTGCGTCAGAACCATGATGCTTTTCTGTCCTAACTTTGTACGCAGGCCTAGGCTTCTGCCTTAAAAGTCTGGCTGAGGTCACATAATCTCATTGTCCCAAGTGCTGATTTGAGAAGGACTGAGAAAAATGACACATTCTCCACCCCCCCCTGCTTTTTTTTTTTTTTTTTTTTTTTTTTGCTACCTGAATTTTGAGTATTGAGACAGAGGAACAAACTAGGGACCACCCATGGTCTGTGTCCCCCATCATCAGAGCTGCTTCCCTCGGAAATGAAGGTCAGATTCTGCATGGACTTCAGGGCTCCATGTGGACAACTTGTTCTGCTCTTTCCGTAAGATTCTAATTCCAAAGGTTTTATTCCTAGAGAAACTTTTGTTAAGGCAAAATGACAATATGGCCTGTCCACCTATCTAAGGTTTTCTCAGAAGCATGGCTCAGTGTTGTGTTAAATCTGATTTCTAAGTCCTCTGAGATTTCTCTCTGGCATTTCATCTGTAATCAGAGCAATCCTGCTTACCCTAAACTTGTAGTGACCAAGTGTCTCCCCAGGAATTGCTCCTGGAGTCCCAGATGTTACCTTCCCTGTATTTGCGTTCAGAATCCACTGGCATTTGGTGTATGGTCACAGTAAACTCTAGGAGTAGAGGCATGAGAGCCTGGAAAGTGCATTGGCTCTCATGACTGTGTCCTGTCACTGAAGGCAGGGCACAATTTCCCTCTGATGGACTCCATTCCATGCACTTGAGAAGCCCCACTGCTGTCGGAGAGCACAGAGGACTTGCAGAGTGGGACTGCTCCATGACCGGCTCCATGACCTAAGACTTGTGTCTATGGGTCTGTTTCCCGGCTTATAGGGCAGAAAAACCTCATGACTTCCAGGCACTGGTGTGAGGAGTGAATCGGACAATGCATATGGAACTAAAATAGCAAATTAATTCATAAAATATAAATGTAAAGCATTTTCCCGGACTTGGCACCATGAGGATGAGCCAGGATCCTGCCCTGGCCAAGAATTACATTAGGAAACCATGACAACATAAGGCTTGTCCTTCTACCTGAAATTTCTTTGGGCGTTTTGCTCAACTATGGACTCATTTTTATTCATAATTGCCTTTTAATTTTCTTATGTCCTTTCAGGTTTTCACTGGATAATAACAGCACCAATGAAGCTGCAAATGTCAGTTACCAAAGTAGCAGTGGTAACAGCCAACCTGAAGGCCCATCTCATCTCCCAGGCCTGCCACCTGCTGATGGAGGAGAAGAACGTAAATAATACATCATTAATGTGGGAGACCCTGGGTTTCCTCCCTGACACCTCAAAAAAATTAATAAGGTTTATATTGATTACTTGTTGAATGATACTATACATATATGTATATGATAGGCATATGCATACAGAGTTAAATGAAACATTATTTAAATTAATTTCCCATTTCTTTTCAATGTGACTACAAGAAACCTTAAAATGATAAACGATGACTCACAGTATATTTGTGGGACTCTGTTGTTGTACAAAATGAAATTGAGTTTTCACAAGCCAAAAAGAAGTCAATTTCAGTTATCTACACTTTCTTTGAGATCAGTTAGTTTCCCCCAAGCATTTCAATTAAAATTAATCTTCAGAATATAGTTTTCATAGATTCTGACCCACAAAGCACTCTGTTATCTACTTAAGTTAATGAATCGGAGGATGTCTTTTTAATCTGTGTTTGAGGAGTAGCCTGGAGCTAAGAGCCATAAACACAGCAGTTTAGGCATGTGTCAAAACACAACAGCCTAATGCCCTATTTAAGGTCCAATTCTTGGATTCCTACAATAATTTTCAAGCCGTATATTTTTCCCAATTTGGGTGACAGTTAAATTGATACTAATTTTCCATGGTAGTAACTGGGGAGGCTTTTGCTGTGGAGAGTGGTAATTCACAGGGTTTTGAAGTTATTGCACTTGTTAAATCGGTGCATATTAAGTTTCTACTCATCATTTCTTTACGATCACAGTAAACGCACAGATTGGTCATCCACTGGGATGTTTGTAAAACATATTTCATGTAAGCAAGGTCGATATAATTGACCAGCTCTACAGACTCTGCGTCAGTCCACATCAGTGCAATAAGGTCTTGAGAAAGATGGTTCATTTCACTGTAGCTGGTGACTCATTTTTAAAGCATCTGGGATGCTTTGAAGAGGTGAAGTCTGGTCACCTGTGTGTGGTGGGGCAGGTGACTTGGAGGTTTGATGGCATGATGGCCAAAATAAACAGAGGATGCAAATGGTCCTCTTGGGATTAAAAAACATTGGAGCTTATCTCACAAGTAATAAATGTGCAGAAACACTTTTGTCTAGAATGTGAGATTTGGAAAACTAGGGAATTGAATGTATAGAAGTGACAAGGATTTAGGTGACTTTGCAGTACCATATGGCTGATTGCTGGTAAATGTGTGATTTGATGCAAATTTGTGGTAATTCTAGGTTACCCTTAATATTGTCCAAAGCAATCTGGCTAAGTATCTCCAGCATGTATGTGGGCAGAAGGGAGCGCTTAGCCATTGCTTCAGGGTCTCCCACCCAGGACCCCCTTAAGGTCTACACAAATGGAATCTGAGCTCTGGGAAGGAGTGGTGACAGACACCACATGCCAGGCAGCACCACTGCTAAGGACTTCTGGTAGTTGAAGACTTGTTTCATAATTGTATTTTGAAAGTTTACAATAAAATCAACAATTTCCCTCAAGTGGTTCCTTTCTCTGGTTGCTCATTTTATTTTATTTTATTTTTTTTTTTAGGAAATATTTCCAAACTGACTCTTGAAACTAGATTAGCAGCCAAATTTTTGCCTTTTAAATTGTGTGTTTACGGTGATGATGAACAGCCGGAGAGGAACCAGCCTTCAAGTTCACCTTTCAGTACCTGTCAGAACTTTATTTTTAAGGATTCTTAACATAACAAAAAAGAAGGGGGATATAAATACAGTTATTATTGTTGCATTTAATTTGAGCAACTTGATTAAGAGTCCAGTTTTCCATTTGGGTCAAGTTTTACCCTGATTTGACTTCCAGGAAAGAAATGTAAATTGCTCTTAGTTATCTTTTAAATACTGCCAAGGCTGCTGGTATTTTTTACCTGGGCTCATAGAAATGCAGAACCCCTAACTACAGGATTTCCTCATCCAGGAGTAGGCATTTGAGGGACAGGTGGCCACAGTGCAGTCACCTGCTGTCTGGAATCCCACACAGGTGTGGAAGTGATGGTGTCAGGCCCTGGTGGGTATGGGTGCAGGACTGGTCATCTCACCCTGCCTCACGGGTTCACTGAATGTGCACGGTAGCTCTGCCTCTGACAATCTGTTATGAGGAATAATTGCCATTGGCATGGCACTTAAACATGTGGGTCACTGTTCTGAGGCTCTGCATGTATTAAGTCTTTCTGTCCTCCAGGCACCTCTACCAGCTGGTACCACGCAAGCCCATATTGTACGTAGCTCAGGAAGCCGGAGCTGAGGCAAGAGCAGCACGGGATTCACCCAAGGGTTCTGGCTCCAGACCCTCCTGTTAGTCTCCTGCATGGGTGCAGGGTCCCCAAGCTCAGGGCTCGGACTGAGATGGGCACAAGCATAGGTAAGCAGACTGCTCAGGTCAGAGTGTGAAGGGGAGAGCCAGGCAGGCTAGGGGGGCATGGAGGAAGAGGTGCTCCCCAAGGAGGGAAACCTTGGCCAGTCCTGAGGGATCAGAGGGGTGCTTGCTGCTGGTGGAGAGGACACTGTCCAGACAGAGGCACGGCCAGCATGAAGGGATGGGAAAGCCGGGCCAATCCAAGAAAGCAATGTGCTTTGGTACTGCAGAGGCAGAGTAAGTTAGGGAGGAGAGTTCATCCCACCCTGCTCTTCCATTTGTTCAGAAGACATTTACTGAGCACCAACTGTATACCAAGCATTGTGTTGGGTGCTGAGGGTTGAGCAGTAAACTCACGGATGGGTGGATAGAGGAGGGAAGGAAGACCTTATAACAGTTCCTGCTGCATGTCACATCAATCCAGACCCCCACGGTCTGCCCACCTGTTTCCAAGATTTTAACTCAGCATTTTCCTTCCAGCCTCCCTTGACCCAGAGACAGGCCTCGGGGCACCTGATGCTGGCTTGTGTGAGTACTGGTGTTCAGAATGAGCCTTGGGGGATGGAGGGTGGCAAATTACCTCTGCAACTGCAGAGCTCCTGGCTGAGGGTACGGAGGGAGTGTCCCCATGGTGCACACTGGCCCCGCCCATCACAGCAGCCTGAGCAGGAATGGGACACAAGGGGCCAAGAGGAGCCATGCCCAGTGGGACCAGAGTTTACAGGGAGGGTCTGCCACCTTCCACCATGGGGAGAGGACCCTGACTGGGTTCTGATAATCTGTCAGTCTGGGTCTCAGGCCCTGCTTGCTACTGGTGTCATTGTGACTGTGGTAAATGACCTTTGGGCATGTGTGTTCTGTCCCAGAGATCAAGAGGAGGCTCCTGAGCCATGCTGCTAGGGTTAGCCCTGGCTGTGCCACCTAGTACTGTGACCAGTGTCAGACAGTCTCATGCCTCTGGGTCTCCCCACCCATGAATGCAGGTGATAGTGGCACCAATAACACCCCTTTCTGTGGGCTGAAAGAGTAACCCAGCAGGCTGAGCTGTCACAGGTGTCCATAAGCATCAGGGCTGGACTTCACTGTGGTGTGGCCATCAGCCAACCATTACTGCTCCCTGCTCACAGCACTGCCCACTTCCCTGACCCACCCTGCTCCAGGCACAGAGCAGCGGGCACCTGCCTCCCTACCTTACCTACCCCTAGGCACACTCCTTGTCCCTCCCCATCCAGCTCTGAGTTGACTCCCACCCTGTCAGACCCCTGGGCCACACACAATAAGGCTTTAAAAATCACCAACTAGAGATCTATCCACGTCTGTGTTCTCCTCAGAGGGGTTCATCTGCTACCAATTTTGTCTTCCTTTTCTGTTCTTTCTTTTTTTCTTTTTGGGGGCTTGTTACAGACAGACACAGCTGGGCATCTTCACAAGGCCAGTGTTCACACCTCATGGAATTACCAAGGGCGGAGCTGAGCATGGCGTGCCAAGTGGTGCAGCAGCCTCTGCTTATAGGAAGCAGATAATCACAGCCAAGTTCTGTGGATGGTGCATTCAGATGCAGGAGAATGAAAAACAGCCGGGAATTGGATGAGCTGCTGCTGTGAAATGTCTCCTGGGCCTCTAGGCGTGGGCCTTCCTGGTCAAGCCACTTTCCTGTGAACCCCGGCCTCCCAGCCCACCGAGTGGGGTTATCCTAGGAAGTACCCAGAATCTCTTCTGTCCTCTTTAAAGAAAAACACTATGACCTTGTCTTCTCTGGACATAAAGAGCCACCAATCACAAGGAACATCTGCCAATGAGACGCATCCGGTCCCTTAGGGAGCCCCTGACTGAGTCTCTACCCTGCCTCATGTTTCCTAGGAGCACGTTTTGCTGCACGTAATGGTGACTCTGCTTCTTTGTGTATTTGCCAAGTCATTTACATCACAGGTTAGTGAGACGCTGTGGAAATGGCAGTGAGGAAGGAAGAGAAAATCTTGCCTCTGTGGTGTTGATGGGCCTCGTGGCTGGTCTGCACCATCACCAGCATTCCATTTTCTTTTAAAACATCAGTGACGCTGTAGATTCATTGCTGGGCTATGAATTACCCTTAACTATAGTATCACGGGTAGGAAGGGGAATTATTGAGTGGATCTAGTTCTGTGATGGAAAATAGATCCTATCCCATCCATAGAAATGTCTTTAAATGCTGAATCGATAGAAGGTTCCTGAAACACTGCTTTGGGAAGACACTCAGGTCACGCCAGGGCAATCATCTATGTCTGCATGAGCATGGTGAAGAGTGGGGCAGCTCCCAGGCCAATGGCCACTGAGGTTCCATCCCAGCCTGTGCACCCTCCAGTCTGCAGACCAAGAAGTTATAAGACTCTCCTGATCACTGAACCAGACCCCAGATCATAAACAAGGAGGGTCACGGGTGGCAGATGAAGAAAGGATACGTGAACTCCAGGCACAGAAAGACTGAGGAAATGCAGGGTCACACAGAAAAGGCCAAGCAGACCAAGGGCCGGCCACACTGTCATCATAATTAATTTGCTGAGTAGTTTTCAAAACATCCTTTAATCAAGAAGCCAGAAACTCTGAGCTCCTGGTGAAGGAGGATAGGTGAGTCAGTTGTGTGCAGCACAAAGACTCTGAGTGACAGAATTGGGGAGGCCAAGAGGCAGTGTGCGGCATTCATGTGCTGTATACAAGTGTGGTAAGGATCGGCATTCACGTGCATCTGACGGAACAGATGCTGGTTTGTGGCAAAAGAGGGAGCCACTCCATATGCAATGGCCTTGCTACACAACTCCAGTGTGACACTGTGCTCTTCCCTGCCCCACGTCCATGTCTCTTCCTCTGAAGCTAGCTTCTGCTTTACTTTGAGGGATTACTCTTCCTTTACTCCCTGTCCATGTGTTTAGGGCTGGGGATGACCCCACCCTGGTTTCAAGAAAAGATACGTGACCCTGACATGGTTGATTAGAGCATCACAGTCCAGTGGACTGGACTCAGAGGTCAGTTCAGGGAAGGACTCAGGAGCTGATGAGATTCAAAGCTTCATTACCATCATCAAGTGGAGACAGATGTTCTCTCAAGTGGCTTCAGCCTGGGAGAAGGAGGTCAAGCTACAGAGACCTCCACCCTGGGAGGCAGGGAGAGGTGAGCCTCTCCAAGCAGACCCAGCAAAACAGGATGTACGCAGACCAAAGTTGTTGCCATTATATAGCACCAGTACATAGATATCCCTAAAATATATTAGTTACATAAATCAATAAATTCCTACTGCTCCTCCCCCACCATTTTAAAGTTGAATTTCTGTCATTTGCAACAACAATAAAAAATAATCTTAGCCAATGCAATAAAAATCCATTTTGCACATAAGACAGAGAGAAGACCCAGTGCTCTTCTTGCACCCAAGGTTACCTGCAAGGACCCCTGGATGTCCTTCCCACCGATGATCATGAGTTCTGCCATGTCCTCAGCATGGGGAGTCTGTGCGTGCACAAACAGGTACCTGCCCACTGCAGTTATGTTTCTCAGGGCAACTAGGCTGCCATCGCTGTTCACCCTGAAGTGTGGGCTTAACACCTCATAGAGCAGCTTGTCATTTCCTTTACAGTCACTGAAGGTCACTGGGAATAGAAAACAACAGAAAAGCATGGGTAGGTTGGTACCTCTCACCTATCAAGTGCAGGTCACCTGGAGGGTTCCCACCACAGCCCTTCATCCTACAGCAGGCCACTTATGCCTGGGTGACTGTGACTGTGTGTTGATGGATTTTACTCAGTCAAAACACACCCTTGATCGCCTCCAGTTCTGAGCTGGTGCTAAACCCTGAGGATGCCAGGATGCAGGACAGGCCCTGCCCTGAGGGCAGTGGGTGGGGTGAACAGTCAGATATGGAAGAGTGACATTTAGGGAGGTGATCTAATTCTGGTACGTTCGAATTGCTGGGCAGAACCACAGAGCCCTGGGGAACATGGTGGACGGCTTCATAGAGGCAAAGTTTGAGCTGGAACCTAAGATAATTAGGAGGCTCTCAACAGAGCCGAGGGCATCCCAGACTATCCTGAGGCATGGATTCAGGAATGAGAACCAGGCAACCAGGAGCACTTGGAGAGGGGCCAATTGGAAATGGAGCAGAGATATTGGGAAGTAGAAAGAAAGTCTGGAAGTGAAACCAGGTGTGTTTTGAAGACAAACTGGGGAAAGCCAGTAAGTTGTGGTGCTTCGTGACAGGCTTGGGCTATTTTCAGTGTGTCTCGGGTCAGGATCCCATGTGTTCTCTGGTTCTAGTGGACAGCAGAGTTTCCCAAGGGTTGAGGTGCACAAGGAGCACACGGGGAGCCTTGTGAAAACCCTGAGATTCTAGTGTGGTGAATCTGGGTTAGAGCATGGCAGATGGAGAGGCCGGGAAAGCCAGGGGCCTGGTGTGTGCTAGTGATCCTGGCTGGACCATGGTGGTGGTGGTGGTGATGTGGGGAGTGAGACAGGAGCTGAGTTTCTGCAGTTATGGCTCAGCCACATGTGGGAAGGCAGACCAAAAGTGGCTCCTGGATGAACCACGAGGGACCTGTGAGTCCTGCTGCCAGCACTGGTGTGATGGCCTTTGTGCTCCCCTCTGGGAGCTTCTGTGTCTAGCACACAACTCCATTGTTAGGGCCTCCACCACCCGCCCGGTGCTGCCTGCCTGTCTGCCTCTGCTGTGGACTCAGGGGCCCTGGTAGGTAAGCCGAGGAGTAGACTCACTCCCTCCAGTAGAGAAACATATGACCATAGTTCCCCTTATCTAAGGGGGACACACTCCAAGACCCATAGTGTATCTCTGAAACCTTGGATAGCACCTAAACCTGAATAGACTATGTTTTTTTCCCTAGGATAAAGTTTAATTTATAAATTAGGCACAGTGAGAGATTAACAATAATAAAAATAATAAAATAGAATAATTATAACAATACACTAGTATAAAAGTTATGTAAAAAGTCTGCAAATCAACATACTGTGAACAAAGTTATGTGGACCAAACCCCCACCCCTTTTCCCATTGAATTCAGCTCATGGTTGACCACAAGTAACCTAAATCAACTAAAACAAAAGCAAAGCCGTGGGCCAAGGGGCTACATGCTCTCTGCTGAGATGCTAACTTATTTGGCAAACTTTTAATTGAAGTTTAGCACAGATACAGAAGAGTGCATAAATCAGACTGTGTGACCAGTGAATTTTTACAATATGGGTGCTCTAGGACCCATCACTCAGACCACAGCACATTACCCTCCCTTCATGGGTAGAATTCCACCCTCCTCTCCAGAGGCTGAGTCCACAGGTTGGGTTCACTTGAGTGTGCATGTCACTGATGTGGCTTCACTCAGCATGCCCTTGTGTGTGGCTGCTTTCATCCTACATCACATTTTGTGAGATTCATCTGCAAGGCCGCAAGTCACATCCTGACCACCAAACACTCTGCAGTATCTGGACCGTTGCACCCCAATCCACTCTGTGCCAGGCTCAGTTAGGGCTTACTTATTCTACTATCAATGGGCACCTGAGTTGGTTCCAATTTGGGTCACTTAAAACATTGCTACTAGGGACTTTCTGCTATGTCTTTTGGTGACAACATCTACATAGGTCCCAGTTCACTGTAAAGCCTTATAAATATTTGGTGAACTGAGCTGATCTTTCTGCTCTGAAAAGATGATGGTAAAGGCAACAATTGCCTTATCCCATGGTGATATGGAGAGCGTGGACGGGGCACTTTCCACGTGCCAGGCTCAGTGACATGCATTTTACAGACATTCTGATTCAGGCCTCACGATGACAAGGAATAAGATCTATTCCGATTCCTTCTCCTGACCGATTCCTTCTCCTGACAGTTTCCAGGTAAGGTAACTAAAGTTTGAAGAGGGGCCAAGCACACAGGGTTTGTAAAGGATAAACAAGATCTGAGCCCTGATCCACGTGCCTTTCATCACCACATGGTCTCAGTAAAGGGACACCCACGCGAGCTGAGCCTCCTGGGTCCTCTCAGACCTGAGGGGCTGCACCCTGCATGCTGTGCTCAGTCCTGCCCCCACCTTCCCACCAGCCCTGAAGCACCCTGCACAGCACTGCCTGTGCACCCCTGGGCAGGGCTCAGAGGCATCTCTGCATAAGCACACAGCTGGATGCTGGGGCAGCTGCAGTTCTCGGGCACTTGCTTGCTTTCCCTCACCGCCTTGGTAGCCAAGACGATGCAGGCATGCCTGGTTTGGACTTTTGGAAATGAAGGGGCTGCTTTCATTACCATCACCAATTAGCATTTGTCCACTGGAAGCAAATTAAATGGCAAGGACTGCTGGGAATGTGTTGCTCCTGTGGTCAGCATGGGGTTTTGGCCGTGGCTTGTGGATAGGGAGGGTTGGAACAAGGGAGAGGAATACAATATGTGTGAGGGTTTTCATTAAACAACCAAATTCCTTCCTTCCTTCCTTCCTTCCTTCCTTCCTTCCTTCCTTCCTTCCTTCCACAGATACTTAGTGAGAGCTTGATAAGGTTAGATGCTGAGGTTATAGCATTGGACACAATGAACACAGTCCCTAGTTTAAAATCTAATGAGGGAGACAGACATTAATCCAATACCTTTATAAGTAACAGGGTCCTATTTCACACAATATGCAAAGGTCCTGTGGCACCAAGGGAACTGGGCACCAGCCAGTGAGATTAGCACAGAGGGCAAGGGAATGCAAGAAGCAAGGAGATAAGCTTCCCACTTCATAGATAAGCTGTGCTCCCGTGAAGTGGGACCTGAGGGCCACAAGGCCTTGCTCCTTAGAGAAGGCCCCTAGCAACTACAGGAGGTGCCTCCACCTGATTCTTGAGAGAATATGGACCCTGATTGCCAAAGGACCCGGGATTTCGGGCCATCTGCGCTCCAGGCCGTCTGGCAGCTCCCTTGCCCTCTGTCTTCACACCTCACACCTCACACCTTCCCTGCACCTGCCCCCAGGCCTACCATTTCATGTGCTTGTCGTGGTCTGGGCAGGCAGAGGATGCTTCTCATCTCCTTGGCCCTTGCTAACTCTTGATCATTCTTCAGGATTCAACTCAAGCTGTTCTCCAAGTTTCCAGCTGTTAGGGCCCTTTGTATCATGTTACACCAATATGTCTACTTTGTGTCTCTGTTTTCCCACAGACTCAGGAGCAGAAACTGAGTCTTATTCTTTAATTCATCTTTACATTTTCAGCAATAAACAGAATGCTTTGCTCCATACAGGAGGCCATCAATAATGATGCCACTTAGCTAGGTTTCTCTCCAGTGGCAAAATGATGCTCTCACAGTGGTGAATGGAGTCCTCTCTCATGCCATCAGTCGGGGAGGCTACAGGCAAGACTGACAACCGAGAACAAGGCTTCCAGCAGCCTCCTGATGTGGTTGAGCCCTAGAGTACAGGTGGGTAGGGACAAAGGAGCAAACCATGCTCACTCTCCTCTGCATTCTGGGCCCTCCATGCACAGATTCATGATGGCACTTGGCCTCCTATTTGGCCTTGACTTGGACATGGATGAAGTCCTGGGTGGGTGCTTATCTTTCTCCAGAATTCCAATAAAGCTTTGTGCAGCTCTGAAGCATAGGTGGGATGAAAGGGTGCTTGGACAAATAACAGCTTTAACTCCTACTATTTGCAGAGTGGCTCCTGAGGGCCTGGCTCTGGGCCAGGGACAGTATAGTCCATCCATGCAACCCCAGCCTCAGGGTGATGCTAAACTATAGCAGGGTTTCTCAACTCCCATTTTTTTTTCTTTTTTAAATTACCTATGCCCTTAGGAGCTTTCCAGAAATTTCCTCGTAATTGCCTCCACCCTCGTGAAATTTTAATATCATAGATACACTTAAATCTGCTTATATATTGCATGTGAATCTTATTCTTTTTAAGAACAAATTTTGCCCTTCCCCACAAGAACCTAGTTCATGCCATTTGGGGTAACAGAGTCCCACTGAGAATGTACAGTAGAGACTCTCTAAGCATCATTTCCACTTTCTAGAAGAGACTGAGCCTCAGGGACACTGACTAAGTTGTTCAAGGCCACATATCCTCGAAGGGATACAGCCAGAACATGCCCCCAGCCTGATCTGTCTCGAGATCCCAGGTTCTGGGCACTCTACTCCTAGGAAGAGATGAAGGAGAAGAGAAATGACAGTTGCCCATGTCAACCCCCTTGGGCCTCTCAAGAATCCTGTGGGTGAAGGCACACTGGGGGCCACATCCACCCCCAGCATCTGGCACTTCTTAGGCCCTGTGTGTCACAGCACATCCCTGACAGGCCAAGGAGCTGCCTGCCCTGCGGGGAGGGGAGGCGTTTGCCTATTTTCAACACCACCTGAACTCAGGAGCAGATGCTTGGACCAGGGAATCTTTCTCAAGGCCAATATCTATGACACCATCAGGGGAGCATTGAAAAATCTCTCCCTCCAGAGAATAGACAGAATGGGGCTGGCTGGGCGCTGTGCACCTGGATCTTTCCAAAGCCCCCCTAGTCAAATGAAGTGCAGACAGAACCAAGAACCAAGACCTTAGGTTGGAAACTGTTTGACAAGGTGCCAGGTTTTCACACTTACCCACCATTCCTAGCACTGAAGGGTGTACCTAGCATGCCAGCACCTGCTCTTCCCACACCCTGAATAAAGTAGTTCTACTGTTATTTTTAAGCCCTTTTCGAATCCTGGATCAGTTGGAGGAGCCCTGTGACCTTGGACAACTGAACCCCACCCAATCTTACTCCTCGATATGTTCAGCTGTGAAATTGTGAAATGGGCATAATACCACCCCCCCTTATGGGCACCATCATCCCAGTGGGATGCAGAAACCAGACAGTTTGTGCCAACACACACGCAGCTCTTGGGTCATGGCTTCTGCTCCACCAACGGGAATCACCATCAGTGTTCTCATAATTCTGAGCACCAGGGGAGGCCCCTTCCCTGCCCTACAGAGCTTCCCTCTTCTGGCTGGTGTCCCCCTGCCCTGTGTCCTTTGGCTTTGTGCTGGTCAGGCACCCGTGTTCCAGCCTGGCCACATGCAGTTACCATGGAGACAGGGACTCCAGGCAGAGACTCCGGCTGATTCCGATCCAGCCCTGCCCACCTGTGAGTGCTTTGGTCTTACTTGCTCAGGCCCTGCCTTCCTTCCTTGCACCAGAAGTTGTAGAGGGAAAGAGCAGGAGAGGGTGAATCCCAGTGTGCTGCCCACAGTGCACCCGACCCAGTTGTACTAAAATACTCCAAATGGACTGTCTGTAAGGACGACTTCATGTCAATCTAAGGGATGATCTTTCCTAAAATAGCACTGAGCTTGGCCTTCATGATCGCCCTGAATCTGCCCATTATCACCTGGCATCAGTTGTAGGCAAGACTGTTTTCCTCTCTGGAAACAGAGGATTATCCTTATTCTCACGTTGAATATGCCAAGTCTATTTTTCCTAATATGTATTAAAATAAATCTAAAGAGTCAACTAAAAAATAAATGTCCTTTTATCCATGAAAACCATCACAGCGACCTTCACTGCATCCTTGGGAATGTGGGTGGGGCTGCTTTTCTCCTGTCATTCCTAAGCCCCACAAAGACCTGTTTGGCTCTACTGACCAGATTTTGACCTGCGGGGCTCTGACAGCCAGATGGCTGGGGTGGACCAATACACCCAACATAAAGGAAGAAGGCTTGGCAGATGCCAACCCTAGGAAAGGCACCCATGGTGGTCACCCTGTGGTGGTGACTTTGGCAGTAGCAGATCTCACATATAGGAGGAATCATTCAGCAAAAGAGAAAGAATTCACCACACCTTTACCCATCTTCTTCCTTCTGGAGAACACAGACTAATTTCCTACCAATCCTCTCATCTTCCATTCCCTAAAGGGTTCAAGGGACAGAATCATCACATTGTCTCACAGTATTAGCTTGGTGGTCAACACCAAAGTATCAGTGATTTGCCAGCTTTTCAGCAGAGATCAAGACAAAGTGTGTTTGGAGGTCCAGAGTTCAAAGAACATACTTAAGGATGAAATTGAATGGATGACTATTTTAAAATATTTGTTTCTATAGAGACAGCCTCCTAAGTAGCTCTAAATGACACCATGTGGATAACATAAAGGAAAAATTCTAATAAACAATTAAACTTGTGAGCAGCAAATATTTGGAACCTCTATCTGGGGGACAATGACTAGCTGAGCTGTTCTGAACTCACAAATGACTTCGGCATGTTGTTTATCATGGTGGCATTTCAAATAGCTTCTGGAAAGGAAAAAAGTGATACTTATAATACACTGAACCTGAGGATTTATTGGAATCAATTGCATAACATCATTCTTTGAGATAATCTTTGAGCACCCCAGGAGGAGAGAGGGGGGAGCGAAAACTCCCCACCTGGGGGAAAATGCAAATTAGAAGACAGGCACCACTCAGCATTTCAATTATGCTTTCAGCATGTTTCCACTCAAAATGTCCTCTGGGCTTAATGCAAATGTCACAAAAAGACAAACTTTAGCTGGGAGACAAAACCACAATGGAAATGGTAAGTTTGGCAGGAGAATTAAGGGGCTTAATCTTCCTGACCTTGATTTTCTGCTTTTCTATTTCTTTCTTTTGAATATGATTCTTAGGGATAAAAATCCCAAAGGCATAGATTTCTTTCCATTTAGAAATAACAGGTGAAGGAGCAAATTAAGCTGTATTATGATCCCAGGAAACATGAAAATGCAAGTGGATTTAAATTATCTGCAAAATAAAGACTAGTTCTGCTCATACAGACAGGTATAAACCATACATGGATCCTGTGCTCTTCCGGTGTGTTTGGTCCATCTGTGAGTCATACACTCTCACCTGAGGTAGACAGATGGTCTTAAGGAAAGGCAGAATCTGTCCCTTGAGACTTCCGATTGAGTTTGCCTATAAGCTGTAGAGCCTGCCAGCCTTAGTGCTCAGACTGCTTGTTTGCCTGTGCTGGGACTTGAGTAATTCTGTATCTGTCATCTGGGATCTGGAGCCTGTCCACAGGCAGGTGTGTGGGTTCCTCCAGGATCTCTGGACCCACACACAAGAGGATGGCTAGCTACAGCAGTGGTGTGCTGGCCATAGAATAACCCGGATTTGTAGCATATGTCAAGTTTAACCATGTGAATGCACTATTTAGAGCTGACCTCAATGTACCCAAGTGCCTTCACGGCCTTGAAAATTCTCTATCATCTTCATGGGCTTGCAGAAGTACCTGTACTAGTCATCTTCAGAGACAAGGCACTGGCCCTGCATAGCAGAATGTAAATGGCTTCTTCTGTCTCAGCCTGAAGGGAATCCACCATCCCTGTTCCCCTCACCTACTCACAAACACAGAATTCAACTGCCCGTCAGCATGGAGCGCCTGCAAATTGGTTGATCTGCAAAGTGTTTGCGGGCACAGAAAGCCATCTCGTGACTCAAGTAGCATTTAGTTCAGAAACATCAGATGGACTCTCCCCAGGATGCAGACCATCATTTAATTGCTTTTCACATCCCTCAGCATCCCACTGGCATCCAGAGGCACTAACTTCGTTTTAAAGAATTCACAAAGCAGGATCCTGGGGCTCCTTGGACCTGCCCGGATGAGAGGAACAGAAAACCAGGCCTCAGTTTCCCTGATGCCCCTTCCTCAGGCATTCTGGCGGGGCAAGCTTTCACCAACATGGCTCAGTCCCTCCCACACTGGGTCAGACTGGGGGAGGAACAGTAAGCACATCCCTTGGCCTTGACTCATCCACTCTCCTGATTCCCGAATGCTCTGGACTGTGTCCCAGCTGAACCTCTGGCTCAGAGTCAGTGCCGACACCCACCACTTCTGCAGGATTCTGGGAGTGCTGCTAACCATGATGGATGGACCCAGGCATGGATTTCGCATCCAAAGACTGTGTAAATTTGATAGGTGCACACTACACATAAAACAGTCTTAATACCATCTCGTGTCAATTCCAACTTTGATATAGAGTTTCAATTCTATCATGACAGCAGAAGATATAATGAATGATTCAGTCAAGTGATCCTCAGCCGAAACCTATTTTTGCCATGTAAACCCTTACGGGCTACCTCTTTCTTAGAAAAAGACAGAGCCCACATCTGATTTCAGGGGAATTTTTCTGTCTCTTATTAAAAATGGAGCTGTAAGCTCTGATGCTGCTCTTTTCTGTCAAGGTGTTACAGTCTCCTCGTGCTATAGATTCTTCAAAATGTAGCAGTTTGCTTTCTGATAGGACGCTGTGAATTGCCTACCCGAGAGTGGTTCTAATCACTATGAATTGGGTATTTCAAATTGGAATCACTTTATATATCCCACAGTGCCTGACACAGTACACATTCAGCCCTGTTTGTTGAATGCATAAACAGCAGATCTGAAACTTGGCAGCTAAGCAAATTTAAAATTCCCCAAACAAAACTGAGAACGATGGCAAATTCATGTGAAGATATGAGTAAGTCAATTTGAAAGTCACCTGCTCAGCGAAACAGAAATCATGGTTTCAGCAAGTCTGAGAATCACCAAATCTTGGATTTACAGAGATCTTCCCTTGATTTTTTTTCCTCATTGCTATCCATGTCTCTAAAAAAGCCCTTCATTTCTGATGTACCTAGAAATTATATGCACGCTTGCCTTCCTCCTCCGAGCTTCTCTGGGGTGAACTAATGGAAGGAGAAGTTTGCTTTACTGTAACTTCAAAAGTATTTAATCTCGTGTCTGTAGTTGTTCAGACACCTGTGGCAGTGTGTTGGCTGAGCCTGTGTTGGGACACAGAGCTCAGTTGTGTTCTATGACTGCAGTCTGGCGATTTCCCAAGTACCTGTATGTGAGCCTGCAGAGGATGGGGCCTAAAAGGAGGGTGATTTTTGGATGAGATCCAGAGAGGCACAGAGTCAGAAAGACTCTGTGGGATCCACAGATCAGGGGAAGAGGAATTTATAAATACAAGCTCAAAGATTCATAAACCACAGATGACATCAGTATTCTCGAGCACCATTACAGAAGTTCCCAATAACTTTTGGTTCCCAATAACAAACTCTTATGGTGAATGGCAGCTTGGCTCACCTCTCTCTGAGTAGAATACAGCTTGGCCTGGCCCTGGTACAGAGATGACAGAGGAGACAAAAGCGGCTATAGGGGGTCTTCAGTTGTCTCGAGGGGTTAGCCGCCTTGGGGATTTTTAGGAAGGACTTGTCACACAGAGGGAAGCAAAAAAAAAAAAAAAAAAAAAAAAGACTCCCTCCAAGACCTTCCCAGGAATGTCAATGAAGGAGAAGACATAGGAGCACTTGTGGGTTCATTTGAAGATGCCCCTAAGTTCTTCCAGAAATTGCACAATAAAGGATGAATTGAGGTCCCATAATTGTGCATTTGGGGGACTGTGAGTCAGTGCAATGCAAATATTAATATCTATTTAACCTCAAATTTGCCAAAATACTGGAAAAGCCTAAAGAAATTTAGATTTCTATTTAGAAGGTGCCTTCTGTATGAAATAATTTGCTTTTCATTGGACACTTCCCAGGGGGGCCTAAATGACTATTTAGCAATAATATTGTGAAATACATTCCAGTATTAGAGGATGTCTCTTACAATTTGGAAATTCTATTATTCTAAGGCTCAGTGTATTTATCCGGTAACCCATTGAAAATGTCATTTGTTCATTTACATTGTGAAAGACAGTAGGCATTAAGGGATGAATGTCAACATAAAAATGAATAAGTTCACTATCTACATTCATGATATTTAGAGTCTGAAGGCTGACCCCATGATTATCTGGAGAGATGCCATATTGAAGAATCAGTGTTCCGTTTTGTCATCATGTCAAAAGGCCAAATAAGTGCCATATAGTAGAAATTACAAGCAGACATATCATAATTCAATATAATAAATTCTTTCTAGCAGTGAGAAAAAGTCAACCAATGAACAGGCTTACCATTCCTAGAGGCATCCAAGGAGAGGACTATCAACTCTACTGAAGACATGAGCTCTCAAAAATTGCTTAGAAAGCAAATTTCTAATTTTCTCTTGTTATAAAAATAAATGTGTCATTCTAGATAATTGACCTTCTATGTTATACATTTTATTATAAAATTGGATTTTTTTCACATAAAATTTAATAAGCCAATTTTGGTGAATTTGTTTCCAAGCTACTATATCCACAAAATTGGACAAATTAACTGGGTATAAAAATATGCAAATCACCAGGCTTTGGTTTATTTTGGTAGCTGAGGGTACCTTCAAGACCACATCTACATCCATTCCACACTAGATTGGCTTGTGTAATGACGGTGGCCACCAAAGGGTTCATGAGGACAGACACTGGTGATTACCCAAATGATCTCCCTAGGTGCCCCAGTCATTTTATGAAACATACAATGTTGTCTATTCATGTTAGAAGTTTATCTTCTATAACAGTTGCCATTTGTAGAGCATTCTCTATTTGTCAAGCTGTGGGTCAAATACCTCATGAACATTATTTCTTTTAATTCTACTACACTCCCACAAAGGGAGTATTTTGTAGATGAGGAAATCCAAGGTTCAGAGAGATTGAGAAAAAAAATATGGTCAGATAGATATATATAGTAAAACTGTAGAATTGTTTTCTACATCAATCATAAAATCCTGTCTCATGACCCAGGAGAGAAGGGAAGAGGTGGGTCCTTTCAGGATGGTGGAATCCATAATAATTGTTGAAAGTTCTTCTTTAGATGTGCATGACTCAATGGGGGGCGAAAGTGAGAAGTGGAGAGAGTTACAAAAAACTCAGTGAAGTAGAATCTTGGTGTAAGTGATTAAACCCACTGGGAAAACCCTAGGAGTGAAATCCAGAAGACTTTAGGGGTCATAGTTTAGGGAAAGGGCCCAGATCAATCTTCATGCAGCCCAAAACACCCAAGCATAGTCAATGCCTTTTATTAAAATGGTTTGTTTAAAGACTGGAAGAAAATAGAAATGTATTGTTGGTCTGTACTTGGCTTTTATCAAAGAACTCTTAAGATGTGGGTTAACTGCAGGTCCATACTTGCTGTTCTGCTACTTAATCATCACAGATATTCATATATGATCTTCAGAATGTCAAGTCTGGTTTTCCCAGAAGTTGTAGATCATCTGTAACCAGCATGTGGATGAACATCTTTTGTAGAAAAATCCAAAAGCATTTTGAACATCCTACCCTTCATTTTCTGGGGAAGCCTGAAATGCTTCTAGGCAGAGATGGGCTTGTGCTTCCTGGATTGCAAAGGAGGGTCTAGAATGTTTCCAGAAGGCAAAGCAGCACTTGGGTCCTCATATATATCCTCTAGGGAGGCAATGGGTTTCCTTCCTAAGGGTGTGTACCCAAGTCGTGGACAAGGTTGGTGGCTCAGGAACATCCATACCCAGCAAGTTACTACAGTCTGCAGGGCACCAGCTTCCACACTGTGAAAACAGTCTCCTTCCACACTGTGAAAACTTTCTCCTTCCACACTGTGAAAATGAAGGGTAGGATGTTCAAAATGCTTTTGGATTTTTCTACAAAAGACGTAGAAAAAACTTGGGAGTGCTGTGAGGACCCGAGCTTCCTACAACTTCATCTCTGTCTCTCTGGCTCAGCACTAGACCTGGTACAGATTTGGTGATCAAAAAATGTCAGTGGATTCTTTTTGAATGTAACCAATTAATTCCTTCACCTCCTCCCTAATTACAGTGAATGAGACGCTCATCAGCTGTGATTACAAATTGGTTCTGTCTAGTTGACAAGACCGTATCTGGAAATTAAAACACAACGGTTTGGCTTGCAGTACATGAAGGACAATTAATTTTTGTATGCATATATGGGCTTTCTGATGTAAGCAAGAAGATGATCAGCCCTTAGGTCATGCCTATTTATCCTCCAGTTGCCAGTTGCCAGGTTGGCCTTAGTCTATGCAAGGCTACAATAATATAGTCACTGCAGGTATTTCTCTCAAAAAATGGCTAGCCATGGAGCAAGGGAGCCCAGAGGAAGCTGAGTTTTACAAATGTTTGTGCTCTCTGACTTCTCTTCTAAACTGATCCTTTTAGTCTTACTCCAGGCAGAATTCAGGCTCAAAATGTATATTAAACTCAGTTGAAGGAAAATCAGACTTCAATGTTGCCATCCAGGTTTGAGTCTTCTCCAAACCACCTACCAAAACTGCTGAGAGACAGAGATACACTGACTACTTCCCAAGGGATTGAAAGGCCATTCCTGTTCGTATAATTCTGCGCAAATAAAGAGATAACATCTCAGCACTTTGAATAATGATTTAGAGAGGTCTTATTATTTTAGAAGGCCCATGTAATTAAAATTTGAAGAATCAAACTCAATTTTTTAGCATTAGAACCCAATAAAATTCTGGTAATCAAGCACACACATTCCAGAGACAGTACATTATTCAGCTCATTTAAATGGAGATTCACAAGGTAAAAAGATCTTTTCATGATGAATTCAAACCTTTCAAGGTTCTAGACACAAAAATATCCAGAGCATGTTCACATGTTGGCTCAGCCCTCACACAAAATCCTTATGACTATGGTCTAGAGAGATGATTCCCAAAGTCTGATCCCTGAGCACACTAGAACTTTTACTTTTATACATAAGCAAGTTTGAGGAACATCAAAGCCACAGAGTTGATGCAGTATCATTGGATGGTGAAGTCTATATTCCTTACCTGGGTATAAGCTTGTTAACAACCAAGGGACACTTAGCTCATATAGCTTAGGTACTTCTACTGCATTAAGGCTAAAAGGGGACTATTGTAACCCATTTTTTTTTGTTTCCTGCTTCTGATGCCATGGTTATCTTGCAGGTACTTTCTAACCACTGCAAGCCTTTATGGTTAAATCTCAGTAAACAGAGCTGCTGTTAGGAAGCAGGATATATCACAGCCTTTCAGCTCTTAAACAGCTGAGTTTCCATTTACCTCTACAACAAAAAGCTATTTCTGAAGAATTCCTTCACATGAAAGAAGAGTAAACAACAGTCAAATGGGCCTCCTGGGATATCTTCTCTATGCTGTCTTTTTAAAATGGGGGAAAAAATCACATTTCTCCAGATGGACATTCTCTATATTAAGAACAATCCAGACTTTGATGAGCTTCAAATGAATTTTATGCAGTTCTGTACTGGGCAGTTCTCAGCTCTGACTTATGTTCTTGAGGGGTCATTTGATATCTAGAATATCTAGAAGCCTGTGTTTTCTCATGTCTACAATTGGATGCTTTTGGAGGACACAGTTGAACAATGGCTCCAGGAAAGGTATTAATTTAAGTAGGTGCCAGGCCTCCACAGCTGACAAAATGCCTTGAAGTTACTGTGAAGATACTGCTTAACTATTATCTTATATCCCACATAAATTTTCTTTTAAGAAGCTTATAACTTTGTCACCATGAACACTCATGTCATTCACATGTCCAAATATCCTATGTCACACATTCCTTGTCTGAAATTCAGATTCAAATTCTCTGATGATTTATTGTACTTCCAATAATTATATATCCCTACTTGGCATTCTTTTGCTATATGCTCTTAATAATACAATTTTCTGCTGCTTGCCTTTCAAACATAGGACTTGGTGGTTTCTTATATTCCTCTAGATCAGCTTGGGTCTATAATTGATAAACCCTTAGTAAACTTTCCACATTTTCAATATCAACCTATATATTGATGTGTAAAGAGTGTGTGTGATGGATTCTAGCTAGTGTTTGCCCTTGATGTTCTTATGCCCAGGCTATATGGGTAATGACCAAACACTCCATTTTACCCTGAGACTCCATATCATGTAAGAAATGCTTCTCCCATGGGAAAGCCCCACCTCTGTACCCATTAATAACATACTTGGCAACACAAAATAGCAATTTTTATACAATGTAAAATTGGTCTCTTTTCTTTTCATTATTCTTGGGAACTGTAACTTGTCAAAGATTAATCGTGTAGACATTAGTAACCATTTTCTAACTTGTACTCAACTAGTGTCATTTTGACCCACTTCCCTTATGCTTGTTTGCTGCTATGCCAATTGGCAAGTCCTATGGGAAATACCAAGGTACCCATTGCATTGTGCTGTTAAGTGCTCAATTCGGATTCTGTACTTGCTTGCTTACATTGGCTAAACTCCTAAACATCCCTTTCCTGTTGTTTTTTTAGGGGGGGCTTAAATATGAGGCCAGCTGAAGATAGGCACGTCACACTGACTATCTCCTTCTTTGGAGAGAAAAGTGAGTGTCACTGCTAAGCACTAAAGGCTTAATTGGAATGGCAATGTGTGGTGTGAGAGTTATTTGGGGGTTCTTGGTATAACAATGTAAACTGAACCAGGATTTCCAGGATCTGGAAATAAGAGGTCTGCAATGACTGAGATATATGAAATAGTTCTGTTCATATTATACTAGGTATCACATTGGACTGGATTTTATATACTTATATCACAAATTCTGCTATTTTGAATAACTGTCATTTTCAAAATATGAAGACAATAAGGAATATTTCAAGTTTCTTGTGATCTGGTGGAGGTATTTTTGCCTTTGCAATCAGACACAGCTTATTCTGAGTCCCAGTCCAGTAGGTTATTAGTTGTTGGACTTTGTCCACAAACAGAAACAGATTTTACATCTCAGCCATTAGGTTTGAGGCCAAATTCCAAATAAGAAATTTGCCTTTAATGTGTATAAACTGTAGATTCAAGGCTGTGGACAGATAACAGGGTATGTGTACCCAAGCACCTGGAAATCCACCTTCCTTTTTTTTTTTTCTTTCTGATCACTACAATTAGAAAGAGCCTGTGACCAGCACCAAGTGAGAAGACCTTTCTGTTGAGCTCCTCGCTCTCACTCAGGGCATTGTCTCTACTGCTCTTGGGCCTGAGGAGAAATATTAGTGAGGAATTTTATCCCTCCACTTGAGCACATAAAAGGATAGACCAGGGGCTTACCTCTTGGACATTAGGGAACCCACAGTTCTCAAATTTGGAAGTTGGCTGCTGTGCTCATATATTCTGGAGAATTTCAGATTTGAAATTTAGTCATATAAAGGTAATATTATAAACATATTGGTTTATGTGATTGAAATTAATTTCAGCTGTTTATTTTCACTTTTTAAATGTGAGTTCCAGAAAATTTTAAATTACCCTTGTGCCTTATGCTTTGTTTTTATGGAACATTGTTGCTTTAGGGGGTTGCTTTCCAGCTCAAAGTTCTATCTGTCTCTCCAAAAGACCAGAGAACAAGAAAGTTAAATAATTTTTTACAGTAATTTTTATTTTAAAAAAATTTAGGAATAATATGCAAGCATATATAATCCATAAACTGAAATGATCTTGTATGCAAGGTTAAATGCCTATATTTTGCTGATTGGGCTAGATCCCACTTCTGGGAGGAAATCTTGCCCTAAAATAGCATCCAGAGGCTCTAAGGTGCATTTCCTAGGTCTCAAAAGATAATTAAAAAAAAAAAATCTGCCACCCTGCCATTCTGGCCTCATTCTTGCCTGAAGTGGATATCATCCCCTGTGGCTCAAAAAGAAGGGTCTCTGGGCTCAGGCTGGTGGGGTGGAGTGGGGCGGGGACTGATTGAAGCTCTGCCCAATCAGGAGCCCTTGCTGAAAACTGTCCAATCCTAGGCGCAGCTAGAAGGAGGGAGCGGGCTTCCGCACTCGGTTTCTGGATCTTTTTTTCTGGAGTTTGCCATCCCGCTGGCTTTGCTTCCCTCTGGGCCCAGGATCCTGGGTTACTCTGCTGTGCCTGTGCTGAAGTTTACAAGGGAGCAGCTCTGGCTGCTGAGCACCAGGAAATGGTGAGTGTTCTGTGGCACCTGGAGCCTGGGCAGGGAGGCTGGAGGAGAGAGATCTTCAGGCGAGATTGGCTGTGGCGGAACTGGAGCTGGCTGACCCAGACTCTAGGAACTCTCAGAAGTTTGCAGGCCTAAGCCTTACTCAGGGCCAGTGTCCCTCATTCCCACTGGCCAGCCTGGTGTGGAGCATGTTGGTGGCCAATACTCTTGGCAGCTTCTCCATCCCCTTGTGTCAGCCACAGGCCCTGCTCAAGTCCTGTCTTTCAGGTTGGTGCAGCAGTCTAGAGTCTTCCTGGGCTGTGGTGATTGACACGTGGGCCGAGTCTCAGAATCAAATCTCCAAATGTGGTTTTCCTGCAGGAGGGGAGCAATGCTGTATAGGGTCCTTGATTATTTATAAGCTAGATACTTTTCAGTTTTACCATCTTTGTTTTCTTTTCTTTTTTCTTTCCTTTTTTTTTTTTTTTGTATTGGAGGTTTTAACAGAAGGGTGTTTTACCACTGACCCATATCTTTGGTACTTTTTATTTATATCAGTGTGTTAGGTCACTGCCATCATTAGACAGGTTACAGAGTTAGCAACGTTATGCAGCTTAATCCTGTTACTAAATTGTAATGTGCAATGTTAGTTGCTTTGCACAGCTCTCAAGAAAGTCCATTGTTTAAAGTCACTGTTATGTGGGCAGGTCTGGAGCAGCAGAGTTTGGTGAAACATTGTGGTTGTCTAAGAAGAGAGTTTCTTTAGTCCAAGGAACTGAGTGTCTGAGATTATAGTTGAGGCTGATAAGACACTAGCACAGATCCTCATGGAGGGCTGGCTATCACAGCAGCTAGCATCCTGCACTTTTGTACAGAAACTTTCCCAGGCACTGAGCGTGTCCAGCCATGAATTCATAAGAGGCCCCAATCTCAGACACTGCTCTCCCATTCTCTGTCACCCCTTTCCACAATCAGAGAAAACTTGCTGTTCTCTACATTTCCACAGTCAGAACCCTTACAAGTTCTCAATATTACTTCTTTTTTCTTTCTTTCTTTTTTTGGTACTGGAGGTTGAAAAACAGAAGAATGGTTTACCACTGAGCTGAATTCCTTTTTCTTTCTTTCTATCTATCTATCTATCTATCTATCTATCTATCTATCTATCATCTATCTATCTATCTATCTATTTACTTTGAGTCAGAGTTCAGCTAGGTTGCTGAGATTGGCCTTTTTATGGTTTAATGTATATTGACATTCCTATTGCAATCAAATATATCATTTTTACATACACATGGATTCACCTATGGATTTTGTTTAGATTGTGATTCCTTGATTATTGTAATAGTAAAGTTTCATAATACATTTGTGTCAGGTGATGAAAACTCCTTCTTTTTCTCTTATAATTGAGAAGTGTCTTGGCTGTGTTTACATATATTTAACATTGTGTATGGATTTTAGAACTGTATGATGTGGTTTCTTTTTTCATTTAATGTAAAGCATGTTGAGCTGGGGGTTGTAGCTCAGTGCTAGAGTGATTGCCTCACATGTGGAAGGCAGGGGTTAAATCCTCAGCACCACCTAAAGATAAGATATGTATATATATAAGTAAAGAATGCTTTTTATTAGTTAATTATGGTTACACATACTATTCAGGTTCATTTAGTTATAATCGTACAAGCATGGAATATAATTGCTCCACTTAAGTACCTAGTACTTCCCTTTCCCTCTCCTTCTATTTTTCCCTTTCTTCTATTTATTTAGAGGTTTAAAATTTATTGCTTTATGGATACACATAAAGGTAAAATTCACTGTGATTTATTCACTTATTTACATAGAAATTTTGATTAGAAAAATTGTAAGTTAATTTTGGGGAAAATTATCATTTTTGTAATGACTTTTATCATCTACACATGGGCTAATTGAGTCTTTTATATGCTTCTTATAATTTTATTTTCTCAAAAAATTTATATATATATATATATATATATATGCATATGGCACCTATATAAAACTTAAATACATATATGTGTGTGTGTGTGTGTGTGTGTGTGTGTATATATATATATATATATATATATATATATATACGCCATATGCATATGGCGTTTCCCATGTATATATATATTAAACTGGCTATTCTGTGACCAAAAATGTTCCTGGTCCCTGGTGACCATTTTTCCCACAATTTGTTATGTCTCATTTCCAAAAGGTACATTCCTTTAAAATTTTTTTAAATTTATATATGAAAGCAGAATGCATTATGATTTTTATTACACATTTAGAGCATCATTTTTCATATCTATGGTTGTATACAACGTATATTCACACCATTTTTTTTCTTCATACATAGACTTTGGATAATAATGATTACTATGTTCCACTATTATTTCTAACCTCATCCCTCCTCCCTTCTCCTCCCAACCCTCTGCCCTATCTAGAGTTTATCTATTCCTCCCATGCTCCCTCTCCATATTCCACTATGAATCAGCCTTCTTATATCAAAGAAAACATTTGGCATTTGGTTATTTGGGATGGGCTAACTTCACTTAGCATTATCTTCTCTAACTTCTTCCATTTACCTGCAAATGACATATTTTATTTTTTTTTAATTTCTGAGTAATATTCCATTATGTATATAAGCCACATTTTTAATTTTATCTATTCATCTATTGAAGGGCATCTAGATTGGTTCCACAGTTTAGCTATTGTGAATTGTGCTGCTGTAAACATTGTGGCTGTGTTCCTGTAGTATGCTGTTTTTAGGTCCTTGGGTATAGCCGAGGAGAGGGACAGATAGGTCAAATGGTGGTGCCATTCCCAATTTTCCAAAAAATCTTCATACTGCTTTATATATTGGCTGCACCAGTTTGCAGTCCCATCAGAAGTTTATGAGTGTACCCCTTTCTTCACACCCTCACCAACACTGATTGTTTTTTGTCTTCATAATAGCTGCCATTCTGACTGGAAGGAGATGAAATCTTAGATTGGTTTTGATTTGCATTTCTCTCAGTGCTAGCGATAATGAACACTTTTTTCTATATTTGTTGATTGATTGTATATTATCATCTCAGAAGTATCTGTTCAGGTCCTTGGCCCATGTATGCCCATGATGTGGTTATTTTCTTCATTGATATTTAGCTTTTTGTATTCTTTATATACCCTAGAGATTACTGCTCTATCTGATGTGTGAGGGGTAAAAATTTGCTCCCAAGATGTAGGTTCTCTATTTACCTCACAGATTATTTCTTTTGCCTGGAAGAATTTTTTTTTTTTAGTTTGAGTCCATCTCATTTATTAATTCTTGATTTTAATTATTGTGCCAAAGGGGTCTTATTTAGGAAGTTGAGGCCTAATTCCATGTGATGAAGATTAGAGCCTACTTTTTCTTCTGTTAGACACAGGGTCTCTGGTTGTATTCTTAATTCCTTGATCCATTTTGAGTTGAGATTTGTGCATGGTAAGAGATAGGGATTTAATTTTACTTTGTTGTATATGGATTTCCAGTTATTCCAGCACCATTTGTTGAAGAGGCTGTCTTATCTCTAATGCATGTTTTTGGCACCTTTGTCTAATATAATATAATTGTAATTTTATGCGTTAGTCTCTGCATCCTCTATTCTGTACCATTTGTCTACCAGTCTGTTTTGAAGCCAATAAGGTACATTCTCTTGAACCATCACCCTGCATTTTACGTGTTTGGATGAGTACTGCTGTATTCCTATGGGTTTTCATGGTTAGATTTCCAGTAATTTCATTATGTCTCTGTTTCTGGCAGGGAGTATTATGTATCTTCATTATCCAAAGATTTTCCAATAATAGAAAATAATAACCTAAACTCCTTGAATTTATGAGAATGATTTTTTCCTACTTTTATCATTTCATTTTATACTTCTCTAATTTTTAAAGATTTCTTTATGATTACTCTATACTTGGATATCTCTTGTATAAATTGGCAGTTTGTTTTTTGCCCATATTTATCTTGTGATTTCTTTCTTCCAAGATAAGAAAATAGATCCTAAGAGGCAGATGAAGTTTGAGTTTACGGAAAAAAATGTATTTACTTTTAATTATTAAAATTTTTATTTGCCTTTTTTACTTCCCCTAAATACATATTGTAGATTTCTTGTCTGTTTTATTTTAGAGGTTATTTCAAATGAAGTTTTAGTTTTGTTTTTTTTTTTTTGAAATTCTAACACAAAAAAATAAATAAGAAAAAAACTCTCTTTCTTATGGATGCAGAAAAATGAATATTTCCCCAAAAACATATGGTAAGTAAATTGTTGAAGGACACATCCACTAAAACATCCACTCTACTTCTTTGAAGGTTTTTTTTTGACTATTTTTGACAGTGAATTAAATCTTATTATCTGGGTTGTGGAGTTTAATACACAATCACATAGGATACAATTTGGGCAATCTTAGAAATATTAAGACATAATTTTTTACTTAAGGAGTGATATATTGTGGAGACAGCAACAAAAAGATATCTTTATTTTTAGAAATAATTACGTATTTTTTTAAATATCTTAAAAGTTCTTTAGATTATTTTCTTCCTTGAGTCATACTTAGAATTTGGGCCTGTGATATGCTTTTTTGCACCTTGTAATCTTCAAGTATTTGCCCCCATCAAGAATCTGGGTTGAGGGCTGGAGTTGTGGCTCAGTGGTAGAGTGTTCATCCAGCATGTGTGAGACCCTGGGTTCAGTCCTCAGCACCATATAAAAATAAAATAAAGGTATTTTGTCCAACTACAACTAAAAAAATTAAAATATATATATTTTAAAAAAGAATCTGGGTTAATAGCTCTTGCTTCTCAAGAGTTCCTTTAACATGAAAGAAGATAAATCAGTGTTTCTCCTGAGATATGTTCTTGAGGCACAAATGAGGAAGAAAATAATATTTCTCCAGACTGACATCTTTTATATCAGGAGCAAACCAACATTTGTGGAGCTTTGAAGGAATTTCATACTGTTCTGTCTTAATATAGTTTTGTGTGTGCTACTGAGTTGCCATTTAATGTCCAGAAGGATCCTGTGCTTCTTATATTTTCAATGGGAATAACTTTAGAGGACAGATGAACAATGTTCTTCATGGAGCCTACAAATACATGTCTGTGCTGTAGCCCATAGCTGACAAAGCACCTGGAAGACACCATGCAAATAGTAATTGTTTATCTATTATCTTCC
Organism: Urocitellus parryii; assembly: GCF_045843805.1. Lineage (NCBI taxonomy): Eukaryota > Metazoa > Chordata > Mammalia > Rodentia > Sciuridae > Urocitellus > Urocitellus parryii. The sequence goes on from NW_027551777.1 coordinate 3,843,305, forward strand.
ACTCACATATATTTTCTTTCAAAAGATTGTAATAACCTTTTGAATTGGAGGCCCCCGGGTCATCCACATGCACATATATAAAAAGTTGAGTCCACCATGTCTAAATTCTAGATTTCATTCTCTGGTGATTCAAGATGGTGTGACTAGTTGCATATTAATTTTTGCCTTCCTTTTTCTCTATGTCCCCAATAAGAGTTCTCTACTTAGAGGCATAAAAATATGTATAATACATAGTATATATACATATATACTATGTGTCTATATAAATATTTATATGTGTGTGTGTTTGTTCTTTGTACATATATCCTATGTATAGTATATGCATATATACTATGTATTATATATGTTTACTATATATACTATAGTATACACATGCTATTATATACACAAATATATATTTATATTATATAGTATACATATATAATACATGTTACCTATACTATAGTATACATGTACACATACTATATTATATATGCATATACTATACATAATATCAACATATACCATACATACATATATAATGCATAATCTTATACACACACACACACACACACACACAAAGAAGTCCCTTACTGTTTTGAATATTTGTCACTAACAAAGTCCTAAAATAATAAGAAAAATTTGTATGAGTTATGTGGTGTGGTAGAGGTATTTTGGCTTTTAAATTAAGTAAAATTTATTTTTTGTTATTTATTTATTTATTTATGGTATCAGGGAATAAACCCAGGAGTGCTTTACAACTCAGTTACATTGTCAACAATTTTTTGTATTTTGTTTAGAGACAGGGTCTCAACTAAGTTGTTTAGGGCCTTGCCTCACTGTGTTGCTGAGGATTACTTTGAAGTCGTGTTTCTCCTGCCTCAGCCTCTGGAGCCACTGGGGTTTTAGGCATGTGACATTATACTTGGTGATACCTGCTTACTAATTAAAGGGGCTTTAATCATGGAAGAGAAAAAAGTCATAGACTGGTCATTATGTCTGAGGCCAATTGCAAAATAAGGAGTTTAACTTCAATGCATTTAAATAACAGACTCAAAGCTGTTGTTAGATTTGAAGACATGGGCACCACTTTCTGGAACTTCATCTTTTTTTTTTTTGCTTCTATCTGATATCTGTAATGAAAGGGTCCATGACCAGCATTTGGTAGGAAAAAGTCTGGAAACTTTCTGGTTAGATCTTCCTGCTATCACTCAGGGCAGTGTCTCTCCTATTTTTTGGACTTGAAAAGAAATGGTAAGAAATTGGGAAGAACATGGCCGCCGGCGAAGAGGCAGCACATTCAATGCGTCCGTGGTAAGGGGATCAGAGAGACTCATTAATACACCCACAGGCGTCAGGCTGAGAAACTTCAAGCAAAATTCCACTGAAAGAAGACCTACCGGGAACTAGTAAGTTTAATTGGAGGTGTCTGCTTGTCACAGACTACTGAATCTCGGCAACGCAGATCAGGGGCACAGCCCCTCCAGCAGCCACCAAATGGCTGCTGCTCACTCGTAGCAGCAATCCAAGGAGCGGGCGTGGCCTGCCTGGGCCCACACCGGCCCGGCTCCGTGATCCACCACCGGCCGCTGCCGGGTGGCAGCAGCGAACATAGGAGCAGACATTGACCACCTGGGCCCCCGCCGCCCGGTTCTGTGAATCGCAGCCAGCCGCTGCTCACACGTAGCAGCAATCTACCGGCCTGGCTCTGTGAGCCGCTGCTGGCCGCTGCCGGGTGGCTGCAGCGAACGTAGGAGCAGACATTGTCCACCTGGGCCCCCGCCGCCCGGTTCTGTGAATCGCAGCCAGCCGCTGCTCACACGTAGCAGCAATCTACCGGCCTGGCTCTGTGAGCCGCTGCTGGCCGCTGCCGGGTGGCTGCAGCGAACGTAGGAGCAGACATTGACCACCTGGGCCCCCGCCGCCCGGTTCTGTGAATCGCAGCCAGCCGCTGCTCACACGTAGCAGCAATCTACCGGCCTGGCTCTGTGAGCCGCTGCTGGCCGCTGCCGGGTGGCTGCAGCGAACGTAGGAGCAGACATTGTCCACCTGGGCCCCCGCCGCCCGGTTCTGTGAATCGCAGCCAGCCGCTGCTCACACGTAGCAGCAATCTACCGGCCTGGCTCTGTGAGCCGCTGCTGGCCGCTGCCGGGTGGCTGCAGCGAACGTAGGAGCAGACATTGACCACCTGGGCCCCCGCCGCCCGGTTCTGTGAATCGCAGCCAGCCGCTGCTCACACGTAGCAGCAATCTACCGGCCTGGCTCTGTGAACCGCTGCTGGCCGCTGCCGGGTGGCTGCAGCGAATGTAGGAGCAGACATTGTCCACCTGGGCCCCCGCCGCCCGGTTCTGTGAATCGCAGCCAGCCGCTGCTCACACGTTGCAGCAATCTACCGGCCTGGCTCTGTGAGCCGCTGCTGGCCTCTGCCGGGTGGCTGCAGCGAATGTAGGAGCAGACATTGACCACCTGGGCCCCCGCCGCCCGGTTCTGTGAATTGCAGCCAGCCGCTGCTCACACGTAGCAGCAATCTACCGGCCTGGCTCTGTGAACCGCTGCTGGCCGCTGCCAGACGAGTGGCCCACACGGTGCACCGAGCTTAGGAGCGGGCGCGGCCTGCCTGGGCCTACACCGGCCAGGCTCCATCATCCACCACCGGCCGCTGCCGGGTGGTTGCAGTCCATACGTCACAGTGAACGTAGGAGCAGACATTGACCACCTGGGCCCCCCCCCACCCGGCTCTGTGAACTGCCGCCGCCCACACGCTACAGCAAACCTAGGAACGGGCGCTGCCTGCCAGGGCCCACGCCCGCCGCGGCTTTGTGAACCGCCGCTGGCTGGCGCCAAACAGCCGCTGCCTGCAACCTTGCAGTGAGTGGGGAGCGGGCGCTGCCTGCTCGGCACCGGCCGGCCCGACTCTGTGAACCTCCTCTGGTGGTTTGGAGCTACAGACGACCACCCCCCACCTGCCAGCCCCAGTGCTGCAAACGACCCCTGACCAGCTCTGGGAAAGGCCCCGCCCACAGCAGGAGTGGAGACTCGCCCAGTCCGGGAGGAAGAACTGCTGCACAGTGATTGACTCCCGCCTACTGAGAGGAGAGACTTGGCCCGAGGGGGAAAATATCAAAGACACAACAATTTCACCAAGCAGAAAGAAACGCCAGCAGTATGAAACGACAAGGAAAGAAAGGACCACAGGCAATGCAGGTCAACTCAACTTTAGAAGAGGTAATAGCTGCAACAGATGGAATGTCAGATAGAGAGCTCAGTACATACATGCTTCAGATGATCTGGAGTCTCAAGGAAGACATGAGACAGCAAAATCAGACAATGAAAGATCACATTGACAAACAAATCCAGGAAGTAAAAGATCAATTTCACAGGGAGATAGAGGTAATAAAAAACAAACAAATAGAAATACTAGAAATGCAGGAAACAATAAACCAACTTAAAAACTCAATTGAGAATACTACCAGCAGAGTGGATCACTTAGAAGATAGAACATCAGACAATGAAGACAGAGTATTTCAACTTGAAAAGAACATAGATAGCTCAGCAAGTCTACTAAGAAATCATGAGCAGAACATTCAAGAGCTATGGGATAATATCAAAAGAACAAACTTAAGAGTCATTGGGATACAGGAAGGCACAGAGCTCCAAACCAAAGGATTAAGCAATCTATTCAGTGAAATAATACAAGAAAACTTCCCAGACTTGAAGAATGAGACAGAATCCCAAATCCTAGAAGCCTACAGGACGCCAAATGTGCAAAATCATAAGAGATCCACACCTAGACACATTATAATGAAGATGTCCAACATACAGAATAAGGAGAGAATTTTAAAAGCTACAAGGGAAAGGAAGCAGATTACATTTAGGGGTAAACCAATCAGAATAACAGCTGATCTCTCAACACAGACTCTAAAAGCTAGAAGATCCTGGAATAACATATTTCAAATGCTTAAAGAAAATGGATTCCAACCAAGAATCTTGTATCTGGCGAAATTAAGCTTCAGGTTAGAAGATGAAATTAAAACCTTCCACGATAAACAAAAGTTAAAAGAATTCGCAGCTAGAAAACCATCTCTTCAAAAAATCCTTGGCAAAACATTACAGGAAGAGGAAATGGAAAATAACATTGATAACCAACAATGGGAGGTAGGACAGTAAAGGGGGGAAAGTAGTCAAAGAGGATAACAAATCAGGTTTAGTAACATCAATAAACAAATATGGATAGAAGAACAAACCATATCTCAATAATAACCCTAAATGTTAATGGCTTAAACTCACCAATTAAGAGACACAGGCTAGTAGAATGGATCACAAAACAAGACCCAACAATATGCTGTCTACAGGAGACGCATTTGATAGGAAAAGATGTACATAGACTGAAGGTGAAAGGTTGGGAAAAATCATATCACTCATATGGACCACAATCATATCACTCATATGGACCACGGAAACAAGCAGGAGTGTCCATACTCATATCTAATAAAATAGATTTCAAGCCAAAGCTAATCAAAAGGGATAAAGAAGGACACTTCATACTGCTCAAGGGAACCATACACCAACAAGACATAACAATCATAAATATATATGCCCCAAATAATGGTGCAGCCGTGTTCATCAAGCAAACTCTTCTCAAGTTCAAGAGTCTAATAGACCACCATACAGTAATCATGGGAGACTTCAACACACCTCTCTCACCACTGGACAGATCTTCCAAACAAAAGTTAAATAAGGAAACTATAGAACTCAATAACACAATTAACAACCTAGACTTAATTGACATATATAGACTATACCACCCAACATCAAGTAGCTACACTTTTTTCTCAGCAGCACATGGAACCTTCTCAAAAATAGACCATATACTATGTCACAGGGCAACTCTTAGACAATACAAAGAGGTAGAGATAATACCATGCATCTTGTCTGATCATAATGGAATTAAACTGAAAATCAATGATAAAAGAAGAAAGGAAAAAACAAACATCACCTGGAGAATGAACAATAGGTTGCTGAGTGATCAATGGGTTTTAGAAGACATCAAGGAGGAAATTAAAAAATTCCTAGAGTTAAATGAAAACACAGACACAACATATCGGAATCTATGGGACACATTGAAAGCAGTTCTAAGAGGAAAATTCATTGCTTGGAGTTCATTCCTCAAAAAAAGAAAAAAACAACAAATAAATGATCTCATACTGCATCTCAAAATCCTAGAAAAAGAAGAGCTAAACAACAGCAAAAGAAGTAGAAGGCAAGAAATAATTAAAATCAGAGCTGAAATTAATGAAATTGAAACAAAAGAAACAATTGAAAAAATTGACACAACTAAAAGCTGGTTCTTTGAAAAAATAAATAAAATTGACAGACCCTTAGCCATGCTAATGAAGAGAAGAAGAGAGAGAACCCAAATTACTAGCATACGGGATGAAAAAGGCAACATCACAACAGACACTTCAGAAATACAGAAGATAATCAGAAATTACTTTGAATCCTTATACTCCAATAAAATAGAAGATAGTGAAGGCATAGATAAATTCCTTGAGTCTTATGATCTGTCCAGATTGAGCCAGGAGGATATAGACAACCTAAACAGACCAATAACAATAGAGGAAATAGAAGAAACCATCAAAAGACTACCAACTAAGAAAAGCCCAGGACCGGATGGGTATACAGCAGAGTTTTACAAAACCTTTAAAGAGGAACTAACACCAATACTTTTCAAGCTATTTCAGGAAATAGAAAAAGAGGGAGAACTTCCAAATTCGTTCTACGAGGCCAACATCACCCTGATTCCGAAACCAGACAAAGACACTTCAAAGAAAGAAAACTACAGACCAATATCTCTAATGAACCTTGATGCAAAAATCCTCAATAAAATTCTGGCGAATCGGATTCAAATACATATCAAAAAAATTATACACCATGATCAAGTAGGATTCATCCCTGGTATGCAAGGTTGGTTCAATATACGGAAATCAATAAATGTTATCCACCACATCAATAGACTTAAAAATAAGAACCATATGATCATCTCGATAGATGCAGAAAAAGCTTTCGACAAAGTACAGCATCCCTTTATGTTCAAAACTCTAGAAAAATTAGGGTTAACTGGATCATACCTCAACATTGTAAAAGCAATCTATGATAAGCCACAGGCCAGCATCATTCTGAATGGAGAAAAATTGAAGGCATTCCCTCTAAGATCTGGTACAAGACAGGGATGCCCTCTCTCACCACTTCTGTTCAACATAGTCCTCGAAACACTGGCCAGAGCAATTAGGCAGACGAAAGAAATTAAAGGCATAAAAATAGGAAAAGAAGAACTTAAATTATCACTATTTGCAGATGATATGATTCTATACCTAGCAGACCCAAAAGGGTCTACAAAGAAGCTATTAGAGCTAATAAATGAATTCAGCAAAGTGGCAGGATATAAGATCAACACGCATAAATCAAAGGCATTCCTGTACATCAGCGACAAAGCCTCTGAAACGGAAATGAGGACAACTACTCCATTCACAATATCCCCCCAAAAAATAAAATACTTGGGAATCAACCTAACAAAAGAGGTGAAAGATTTATACAATGAAAATTACAGAACCCTAAAGAAAGACATAGAAGAAGACCTTAGAAGATGGAAAAATATACCCTGCTCATGGATAGGCAGAACTAACATCATCAAAATGGCGATATTACCAAAAGTCCTATATAAGTTCAATGCAATGCCAATCAAAATCCCAACAGCATATCTTGTAGAAATCGATAAAAGAATCATGAAATTCATATGGAATAATAAAAGACCCAGAATAGCAAAAACAATACTAAGCAGGAAGTGTGAATCAGGCGGTATAGTGATACCAGACTTCAAACTATACTACAGAGCAATAGTAACAAAAACAGCATGGTACTGGTACCAAAACAGGCGGGTGGACCAATGGTACAGAATAGAGGACACAGTAACCAATCCACAAAACTACAACTATCTTATATTTTATAAAGGGGCTAAAAGCATGCAATGGAGGAAGGATAGCATCTTCAACAAATGGTGCTGGGAAAACTGGAAATCCATTTGCACCAAAATGAATCTGAATCCCTATCTCTCGCCGTGCACAAAAGTTAACTCAAAATGGATCAAGGAGCTTGATATTAAATCAGAGACATGGCATCTGATAGAAGAAAGAGTTGGTTATGATCTACACGCTGTGGGATCGGGCTCCAAATTCCTCAATAGGACACCCATAGCGCTAGAGTTAACAAATAGAATCAACAAATGGGACTTACTCAAATTAAAAAGTTTTTTCTCAGCAAAAGAAACAATAAGAGAGATAAACAGGGAGCCTACATCCTGGGAACAAATCTTTACTCCACACACTTCAGATAGAGCCCTAATAACCAGAATATACAAAGAACTCAAAAAATTGGACAATAAGATAACAAGTAACCCAATCAATAAATGGGCCAAGGACCTGAACAGACACTTCTCAGAGGAGGACATACAATCAATCAACAAGTACATGAAAAAATGCTCATCATCGCTAGCAGTCAGAGAAATGCAAATCAAAACTACCCTAAGATACCATCTCACTCCAGTAAGACTGGCAGCCATTAGGAAGTCAAACAACAATAAGTGCTGGAGAGGATGTGGGGAAAAGGGCACTCTTGTTCATTGCTGGTGGGACTGCAAATTGGCGCAGCCAATTTGGAAAGCAGTATGGAGATTTCTTGGAAAGCTGGGAATGGAACCACCATTTGACCCAGCTATTCCCCTTCTCGGTCTATTCCCTAAAGCCCTAACAAGAGCATGCTACAGGGACACTGCTACATCGATGTTCATAGCAGCTCAATTCATGATAGCAAGACTGTGGAACCAGCCTAGATGCCCTTCAATAGACGAATGGATAAAAAAAATGTGGCATTTATATACTATGGAGTATTACTCTGCATTAAAAAATGACAAAATCATAGAATTTGGAGGGAAATGGATGGCATTAGAGCAGATTATGCTAAGCGAAGCTAGTCAATCTTTAAAAAACAAATACCAAATGACTCCTTTGATATAAGGGGAGTAAACAAGGACAGGGTAGGGACGAAGAGCTTGAGAAGAAGATATACATTAAACAGGGATGAGAGGTGGGAGGGAAAGGGAGTGAGAAGGGAAATTGCATGGAAATGGAAGGCGATCCTCAGGGTTATACAAAATGTCATATAAGAGGAAAGGAGGGGCAAGACAAGATAATACAAATGGAAGAAATGATTTACAGTAGAAGGGGTAGAGAGAGAAAAGGGGAGGGGAGGGGAGGGGAGGGTAGGGGGTACAGTAGAGAATAGGACAGACAGCAGAATACATCAGACACTAGAAAGGCAATAAGTCAATCAATGGAAGGGAAACTGATGTGATACAGCAATCTGTATAGGGGTAAAAGCGGGAGTTCATAATCCACGTGAATCAACCGTGTAATATGATGTATTAAGAACTATGTAATGTTATGAACGACCAATAAAAAAAAAAAAAAAAAAAGAAAAAAGAAATTGTACCCCTCACCTCTGCATACAAAAGGAACAGTGAGGACCTTCATCTCCTTGAGGTCAGAGGAACAAACCATAGCTCTGAAATCTGGAATGTGGTTCTGTGAACTGAGATATTCTAGATTCTTGACATCAGTTTTGAGGGTACAGTTCAAACAATGCATATCCTTTTTTTTTTGTAATATTTTATTGGTCACATAATTGTAATATTCCCATAATTAATATATTGAATTAAGTTATTAATATCAATTTCTACTATTTATTTATGTGAATACTAAAAAATGACTATATTTGTGTTTCACATATTTTTACCATTGGACATCACTGCCTTAGGGGATTGCTTCCCAGTCAATTTTTAATCTCTTTTTTTCAGAAGAGGAGAAAGCAGGAAAGTCAAATACATTTTTACATTATTGTTATTTTATTATTTCCATTCATAAATAATATACAGACATATATAATCCACAGATTAAAAGGGCCTTATGTGCACAGTTAAATGCAAATGTCCTCTTGGGTAGGCTGGTTCTCACTTCTACAAGGAAACCTTGCCTTAAATTAGCTACAGCCAGAGGCTCTGGATATTAATTTCCAGCAACTAAAATAAAAAAAAATATATAAAAAAGCTGCAACCAAGAACCTGTCATTTTGACCTCATCCTTTTCATCATTTTATGCCATCTCCTGTCACTCAAACAGAAGACTCACTAGGTTCAGTCTGAGAGGGTGAGGATATAAACCCTGTCCACTCAGGTGTTCTTAGGTCAAATCCAGCACATGGCCAGTGATGAGAGGCAGGCTTTGACTATCTGGTGTGGCTTTTGTTTCTAGAGCCTGCAAGCATTGGTTCCCTCTATATTATATATGCATATACTGTGCATAATATCTACATATACCATACATACATATATAATTCCCTCTCTAAGATCTCTCTTTTATGTTCAGAGGATCTTATTTTCTCTGCTGTGCAGGTGCTGAAAGATTTACCGCAAGAACAATGGGCCCCTCAAAAACTAGTGATTATTATGCTCTGGCATCCTAAGACTTGCAGGGGGTGGGGATGCTTGAAATTGGCTGGACTATAGTGGGAACTGGGAATTGTGGGCTGGAATTTTTGGAGTAATCTCTAGAGTCTGTAGGCCTTGGTCCTCATCTGGGTCAGGTTAGCCCTGAGTTCTTACTGGCCAGTCAATTTGGGCATGTGTCAGTGATAGGGACTCTGGGAGCCTTGTCCTATTCCTGAAGAGTATCTTCAGTCCCTACCTGAAGTACTATCTGAAGTTGTAGCATTCTAGCTCTTTCCCAGATTGTGTGTTGGGGTGAGGAGAATTATCAGAATCACAACTCCATTTGTTTTCTTGCAAGAGGGGGGCTGTGGTCTTTAGGGAGTCTCAGTTATTCCCTCCCCTTAAGCTTGCTATTCTTTCTTTTTTTGTGTGAGGGTGGTGGTACTCTGGATTAAATCCAGAGGCCCTATATCACTGAGCTACATCCCTGGTACTTTTTATTTTGAGACAGGTGCTGAGTCTGGCCTTGAACTTGTTACTCAGTCTCCAGAGTTGCTGGGATTACAGGTGTGTGCCATCCTGCATGGATCCCCCTAAATATTCAAAATGTAAGGGAAGCAAAATGTCAAATTTAGAACCCCATCTATCAGCCTAAACCATTATATATCTTTCAGTAAATTTTTAAAATGCCAGCTCCCTGTTCACATTCCTAATGACAATGTCCCTCTCAATTCTTCTCTCAACTATTTGTTTCTTATGCTATATTTCAAATGGGCACAGTATTTTTAAATTCTTTTACCAAGAACTGGATGGACGTTTCTAAGTGATTTGTTTTCTGTCTGGGTGCAGTGGCACATGCCTGTATTCCCAGAGATTCAGGTGGATAAGGCAGAAGATTGCAATTTCATGGTCAACCTTAAGAATTTATGTAGACTGTGGGCAAGTTAGGGAGCCCTATCTCAGAATTTTAAAATAAGGGCTAGGGATATAGCTCAGATTTAACTTGCCCCTGTGCTAAATCCCCAAAATACTACAGAAAAATAAAAAGCAAAACTTATTTTTTTTCTGTTTCTGAGCATTTCATGTGAGAAAAAGTAGAGGAGAATCACTTGAGCTTTGTGAAATTGTGTATATGTGTGTTCTTTCTTTGTATCTCCCAAGCCAAAAACCTTTTCAGAATATCTTTGGGCTGAGAGTCTGCCTTGTGGACTTTATGTCATAGGGATCTCATACCGTCTCTTATATTTTCCTGGTCCCATGTTTCAAAACAGCCTCACATGAGGATCCCATACCTGACACATGTAAAGTCTCTAAGGCATGAGTTCAAGGCCAGACTTAGTACCTGGATCCTATCCTGTTAGAGAGCAGTCTAAGTTTAGAGAGTTCCATTTCTTATTGATTCCAGTTCCATTAGAAATACATCCAGAATTATTTTTACTATGTTAGCTTTTAAAAAGCTATCATGGTACTTAAAAAAATGGCTGTTATTAAATTTATATTTTACTTCAGTGTGAAAGTGTTTCTTTCATATCCATCTAATTGGAGTACTAGTTATCTTTTATCTTTTCAGTAGTAACCACTCTTGTTTTTCTTTAACATTTATTTTTTAGTTGTTGTTGTACGCAGAACCTTTATTTTGTTTTTATGTGATGCTGAGCATTGAATTCAGTGCTGCATGCCTTCTAGGCAAGGGCTCTGCCTCAGCCCTGATAGTAGTTATTCTAACAGATGTGCTCAGACTTCAGAATGCCTTAAACTTGGATGATGAACTAAATTATTGATGTAAGTTTGTTAGCATTCAGGTTGCCTTATACTCACTGGAAGTAGGTGGTGTAAACTTTTCTAGAAATAAGAATCTTTTATTTTTACCCATTGTCTTCACTTCTGATGGGAATTGTAGCCCAAGGAAGTACTCACATATCAATGTGAAGCCCTTCTTTTCTGATGCAAGGAGATTTTCACATGCACAATTGCCATTGCTCCGAAAACTTAGGGGTTAAAGATATAGTGCATTGGATAGAAAATTTAAACTTTTTAACTTTCTCAGTTCATGAGCAAAATTCTATGGGAAGAATTGGTTAGGTCTGGAGTTATCACTGAGGTGAGCTGGGAGAGAGGGCTCAAGCAGTACTGAACTCCCACTTGGGCTGCCAGTTGTGGATTGTGTTTCTCCTAATAATTTTTTTTTAGTACTGGCAGGATAGAAGCTATGCTGCGAGCAAAAGCATTTTGCAGAGTATGCTGGTAAATCCCTTCCAGGGATGAACTGGGGCCCTTGGAATTTTACTCCTCCTCTTCCCTGGTCTTGGGAAATAAATAGTCCATGGATCTTTCATGGCCACAGAAAAATACTTTTTTTTTCCTCTCATTTCTTGATAATTGTATATATCTAGTCCCTTCCTCTCAATGCACCAGATAAATTAAAATCCAAACTATGAGAAATTTAGCATAAAATATGCTATATTCATGATCCCAATTAGGCTTCCTCTATTCAGAGTGACAGTGGATTTGGGCATTCTGTCCCAATTGTATGGCACATTGCTTAAGGCAGAACCAATGCTCAAGCGTCCACTAACTTTTTCTACTCATCTGATGGTAGATATTTTCTCAGTTCTCCAATGTACACAAGTTTCTCAATTTATTTATGACTTTATTTAAGAGTGATTTAAAACAGAAATAAGTATTTATTTTGTGTATCCATGAATGGAGGGAGAGTCAGGAACCTCCTATTCTGCTACATTTTGAAAATTATCCCTCTTAATATCTGTTTTTTGGGGGTGCCAGGATATAACCCTACTACCACACATAGTCTGTGCACAAGTCCTGGCAGTGATCTGTGCCTCCAATTCTAAAATCTATCTTTATTTTGGGTTTTACCATTCACTCATTTCAAATATTTTTCTTGATATGCTTGCATTTCTGCGAACCCTTTTATTGCACTTAACAATGATTTGTACATGTATACAGATTTATCTATGGTATTTTCTGTATTATGCTTCCTTGGTTTTTAAATATTGCAGTGTTATAGTTTTATAATATATATTAGTGTCAGGTAATGAGTGCTGGTGCTTTTTCTCTTATTATAAAAGTCTATGGCTAATTTTTACATATAAGTAACATTCCAGTAGAATTTCAGAAATTTTTGTTTTGGTGTCTACTTTAGTTAAAAATAAAGCATGTTAAAATTTTGGTGGGCTATTATTATAGATTAACTTGGGGGAAATGTCATCTTTATAATGAGGAGTTTTTTCATATACACATAGGGTGTTTAACTGAGTGTTTTATGTGGTTCTATGTAATTTTATGTTCTCAAATTCCACATATTTCCTATTTAAATGTTTTCCTATGAAATACAACATTCATTTCACACACACACACACACACACACACACACACACATACACACTCTTACATGGTATTCTTGTGGATTGAACCCTGTGCTTCACATGTGTGAGGCAAGTGCTATGCCACTGAGCCATAACCCAAACCCTACATGGTGTTTTATACTATTTCACTTAATTTAATATGATAAAAATGTGTCATTTTGTAGAAACCCTTATTTACCACAGTTTAGTATTTATCTCTTTCTAAATGTACATACTCTTTAATCAAGATGTTAGGTTTCAACGCTTCAAAGTAATACTGTTGTGTGTGTGTGTGTGTGTGTGTGTGTGTGTGTGTGTGTATGCTATAATTTTAGTCTGTTTCTTTTGGGGTGTATCAGGTATCTTCAGTAGAAAAACAGCTTGCACATATGGAGAGCAACAACTCAAACTCCATCTTTTCTTCATGATAATTATTTCATTCCATATGTTCATCACTAGTCTTTAATTTGGTGTGTATCATGTGATTTTATTTTATTTTACCTAATTTCAAGTTTTTTTATGATCTTTGCAATCTCCCCCCCCCCCACACACACAGGTTGTTTAATTATATATGAGAAATTAGTTTCTTTCACCCTGTCATTTCACCTTGCACCCCTTAATGATATTTGATGAGCAGAATTTTAATACTATAAAATTATGAACTTAGAAATATTTTATGTAACTTTGAAAAGAAATAACTGTCTAATTTTTGTTGTTGTTTTGTTTTTTGTTCTTTTTCCCTTTTTTGATATTAGGGACTGAAACCAGTATGTCTTGTTACTGAGCTATATACTCACCGTTTTTTATTGCTTTTTAAAATTTTATTTTGAGAAAAGATTTTGCTCATTTGCTGGGATCACCCTCCCAATTTAGATTCTTTTTCCTGAGCCTCTAGAGTACTGAATATTCATGTGTGCACAACCACAAGCACCTAATCCCTTTTCCTCTTTCTTACATTAACTTTTGAATGCTTTATGTTTTCTTTCATTCTTTAGTATTACTTATTCATAATTTATACATTCAATATTTACTATATGAAGATGAATTGTTATGTGATGGGTACAATACCATTATGGAAGGGGTCAGGGATTAAATCCAGGGGTGTTTAGCCACTGAGCCACTTAACAGCTTTGTTTTGTATTTTATTTAGAGAGAGGGTCTCACTGAATAGCTTAGGGCCTCATCATTTCTGAGGCTGCCTTGGAACTATTTTTTAATGCTTTATATTTTAGTATTATTTATTAATAATTTTTATATTAAGGATTTAGTATGTGAAAATAAGGTGTTATGTGATAAGTAAAGAGTACCATTGCATTTTTAATGTCACAGAGATGTCCCTTTATCCCAGCATCTTTCTTTGTATAGAATGCTATCTTTCTTCCCTGCATTGCAATCTCTATGATTTATCATCATCTAAATAGCAGGGACTCATTAAGAATTTTGTTGTGAGTTTCACAGTCTGTGTATTTTGAGGGTTAAATGTCCAAAATCACAGCATCTGTTGTTGGTGTCATCATGGTGTTTTGTTCAGTGGTAGACTTTATGTACACCAATGCCTATAGAAAATATCCTGGATGTGCAGTACTTTGTTTTAGTATAGTAGTCTGGGTGTATAGTAGAGTGAATGTAATGGTGAGTCTAGATTCTTGTCATTACACTGAGTTATTTGAAAAATGGAGGAATCATCTTTATATAAAATATGCTGTCTAAAATGTATTCCCATCAAGTGGAACATCCTTGAATATATACATACATGTGCCGTTATATAGTATATAATCGACATGATTTTTAATTGTCAAATATTATAGTACTATTTCAATTTCATTTGCTTTTTAAAAGCACCTACATTGACATTGGTGATTTTTCCTGTGGCATGCTATTTATTTATTTATTTATTTGATTAATTAATTAATTAATTAAATTGATTTTATTTTTTTTAAAATACATGGCAGTAGAATGCATTACAATTCTAATTACACATTAGAGCACAATTTTTCATATCTTTGTATATAAAGTATGTTCATGCTAATTTCTGTCTTTATACATACACTTTATTTTTTTTGTATTTCAATTCTTATTACACATATATACCACAATTATTCATATCTATGTATATAAAGTAATTTGACACCCAATTTGTGTCTTCATACATGTACTTTGGATAATGATGTCAACCACATTCCACCATCCTTGCTAGTTAGTGAAGTCTGTAGAATTTCTTTATTTTAACAAATATTTTGTAGTTGTCAATAATCTTTTCTTATATGCCGTGATGAAAATCAAGTCCAGTGCCTCACACATGCTAGGTAAGTGCTCTACCACTGTGCCACAAACCCAGCCCTGTATGTTTCTTTTTTAAGCTCAGTTTTAGATGCTTTGTCGCTTTTACAGGTTTGCTATAGTATAAATTACTTATAAAAATCTGCATATACTTAAGGTATGCACTTTTATCTTTTGACATCTGAACACTTTTTAATTATCAACATAATTAATATATGCTTTGCTTGGTGAGTGGTCATCTTAATTGTTTTCAGAATATGGTTGTCCCCCATTATCAAATGAGTTTATGCTAAGTGTGTTGAAAATTTTGATTCTAAGTATTTCATCCAACCCCATATTTCCAAGACTATTGAAAGCAAAGAAAGGACAATATTCATAACCAATGTATCCCATCCAGTGGAAACATAATACCAGTGTCCAACCTGAACTGAAACCCAGATGTGTCAGTAGTAAGGTGATGTCAGAATCACCATCTTAGGTTTTTGGTACCCTCTAAAAGCACCATGAACAACTCTGAATTTTTTACTTTCATTTTAAATAAAATTTCTGAAGCTTGCTTAAAGATTAAAGCACTATGTATGAGAAAGGTGAATGAAAATTAAATCCTATGGAAGCACTGATTTTGATCTTTAATTCTAGTGGATAATTAGTCAAGTCAGGGGTTGGGGCTTGCAGTTGTCTCATCTTTCCCAGCTATTTCAATAGAACATTTAGATGTACTGACCTGAAATGACAAAAATGCATTTCAGGGAAGTGACATCACAGAAAATTTCAGGCCACAACTTTGAAAATGTGGGTAAAATACAGGCACATACATATACAATATAGAGAAAATGATAAATGACAAGTGCATAAACATGGGGGTAAATTTAGTGTGCCACATGCATTGTAGGTAGAAAATGATAAAAACATTCAAAAGATAAAGATAGTAGTAATGGATGTCAGCTAGGATTCTATAATTGTAGAAAACATTAATATGATATAGAAAAAAATACATTTAATCCCTTTGGTTATGCCTCTGCCCTCTGCTTTTATTCAAATTTGATTCCCTCAAATGAGCTTATTTGGATATGGTGTTCTCTGATTTTGTTGTTGTTGTTGTTTGTTTGTTTCATTTTGTTTTCAGAATTTCATGATCTGTGTCGTGCAATGCCCTATCCCAAACTCACTTTTGTGGCTCTTTTTTCACTTATTCTGGTTTGCAGAGGAAGACACCCACTTAACTTATTCTGTCCAAAGAACTGACTTTTGTCTATGGTTGCAAACAATGTTCTAAAGAACAAGACTATTGGAGGTCTTTTATATCATATAACATGGTACCCAGATCTTGTGGGGTTTGAGGATTACTCTCTGCTGGTTTACCACCATCTTCCGCATGAGATGGACTTATCTGTCTTTGTCTGGGGCCTCCATTAACATACATGTGAAGCATTGCAGTCACAAGCTAAGGATTACCAGAGATTTGAGAAAATGCAAGGAATAATTCTCTTAAAGAGCTTTTATACATAGTATAAAACTCATCACCTTGATGAGTCCATTCATAATCACTCACACTGAAAGTCTTCTATTAAAGTTATCCTTAATGGTAAGAGAAGAATTTCTAGTTATTTTATCCAAAAAGTGTCTAATATTTTTAGGTGTATTAGAAATCAGACATTATTGCAAATTAAACATGTGACCAAATTTTCATCATGATAATGTGATCAACATTAAGTAGAAATTATCAGTACATAGGAAAAAGCTTCTCAAAAACATGATAGAAACTTTGCTGACTTTTCTGATTGTCAGAAACAACTTGATCAGGTAGCTAGTAATTTCTAAATTATATGTAAGTTTATTTGTGATTCTTTCACTAGTACCAGCTTTCTTGAGATGTGAATTATTGATTTTCCTTGAGAAATTATTCTGTTCATATTAGACATAAAGATGTTCCCTTTGCTTTCTGATAACTTCTACCTTAAAAATTATGTCATTTTTAACCTAATGGAGATACATTTTATTATTTGTAAATAAGAATACTGATTTTCACAAAAGGAGGTTTTCTACTATTATAGATTTCCTAATCACTGCTGTTGTACATTTTGGAGATGGGGTGATATCTTTTTAGCTCTTAAACCTAGTTTAAACCTGGTCAATTTGATAGCTGTTTTTCTATTATCTATTTGCATTGAGTAAATGAAATTTGGTCAATTTTGGTTATCTACTTTTTTTCTCATTGTTATTGGTGCCTTCAAAGTCTTTGACTTTTTTTGATGAGGGTAACTGGGGATTAAACTCAAGGGTACTGGACTACTGAGTCTCATCCCCAGCTCTATTTCTTATTTTATTTAGAGACAGGGTCTCATTGAATTACTTAGTGCCTTGTTGTTTCTTAGGCTTGCTTTGAACGTGCAATCCTCCAGCCTCAGCCTCCCAAGCTGCTGGGATTATAGGTGTGTGCCAT
Source organism: Urocitellus parryii (assembly GCF_045843805.1). Taxonomy (NCBI): domain Eukaryota; kingdom Metazoa; phylum Chordata; class Mammalia; order Rodentia; family Sciuridae; genus Urocitellus; species Urocitellus parryii. The sequence goes on from NW_027551777.1 coordinate 3,860,910, forward strand.
CTTGTCCATCTATATATTGCATCTTTTAATTTGTGTTATGGATAACTTGCACATAAAACCATATTATACTTGGAGAAATATATTTTCTTTTTTAATATTTATTCTTTTAGTTTTTAAGGTGGACACAATATCTTTATTTTACATTTATGTGGTGCTGAGAATTGAACCCAGTGCCTCACACATGCTAGGTGAACATGATACCACTTGAGCCACATTCACAGCCCCAAGAAATATATTTTCTTTCAGTGCATATCTACTAATATGTCAGCAAAAGTTCTGTGTAATATGTTTCTATGATTTTTCAGTATTACCTTCTAAAATAATATATATGACATATCATTATGTGAGAGTCATGTCCTTGATAGTGTCTTACAAAATTGAGTATTTCTATACCTATACTGTAACAAAAAACAAATAAGCTTATATTTCTTCAAACTTATGTGACCCCAATGTAGTTACTTTTACACACACTTTTCAGTATTTGTACTCACACTTGTTATTTTATGATGAATAATATAATTATAAAAGTTGGATTCCCAAAAAAATTCAATTTCATTTATCCAGCTCATTAATCACTCTGACAAGCCTATAAGGAACATAGTTGTGTGACTTTATAAGTTGTTTCAGTTCAGTGCTGCTTAGTAGTTTGTGTGTTACTACGATGTGTCTATTATAAGCATAGCTCATAATTCATTCAGTATATATTATTTAAACATCAATTTTTGAGTGAATCTTAGCATGACAGGAAAAGAAATCCATGAAAATTCAGCCCAGCAAAATTAATAAACATAAAAACAATACCAACACAATTCCTATTATTATACCTTCTGGTCCAGAAATGTAGAGCAAGAAAATGGAAAAGTAAAGAGAAAAACAAAATTATAAAAGGCTATTGAAATACACATTTTTCTTCTTTCCTAATGGATATTTAATGCAACATATAAAACTGCATACGTGGGCTATATATCCTTAGTACCAGAAAAATAAAAAGACCTCACATCATGTAGAAAAGATTCTCAGGATTCTTCCTGATCTTCTTTGACAGGTATTTTGGGTTTTCTGAAGAAATCTGTGTAAAAGAATAGGGGACTGTGTGCAGTCTGAAGTGTTTAACATTTTTATTCATCACTCACACACAACAAACATTTGGCTTGGTTAAAAAATCCTGATGTAATTTTACCCAATTTATGCTTTTTTGTTATAAAATCAAAAGCTTCAGAATTGTTTCTTGCAGGTCACATTAGTTATTCACCAATGGAAATCAGTTCTTATATGGTTTCAGTCATTTTCAGTTTATTTAACTTATTTCTTGTTGAATGTGTAGGAGTAACTCTCACTTGTAAATTCTGTATATCTACCAACTAAACTAAGGAATTAATTGTTTAAAAAAATTATTGTAAACATGACTTTAGGAAATTACTAGTTCTCTCCCTACACTAGATATATTATCTTATGTATTTTTCATGGTTGTATGTCTTTATCTCCATTCCAAACAACTTTTATCTTCTTCTTCTTCTTCTTTCTGAGTACTGGGATTCAAATCTACAAGTGTTCTATCATTGCACAATATTATCTCTGTCTAAGTTACCCAGTTGGTTTTATACTTTTATTAGTACCAGGGATTAAACCCAGTAGCACTTAACCACCAAGTCACATCCAAACCATTTTTGTTGTTGTTGTTGTTGTTGTTTTATTTTTTGTACCAGGTACTGAAACAACAGGTGCTGCATATCAACTAAGCCACATCCCCAGGTTTTTTTGTTTTATTTTGAGATAGGGTCTCAGTAGGTTGTTTCTATCTTTTCTAAATTGCTGGTGCTTGGTTTTAACATGAAATCTTCATGGATCAGTCTCCTAAACCACTGAAATTATAGTCATGCACCATCATGCACAGTTTATTATTTATTTTTGTGACAGGGAATGGCTAAGTTGCTTAAGCACTTACTAAATTACTGGGGTTGCCTTTAAACTTGAGAATTTTCTCCCTTACTTTCTGAGATGCTGGAATTATAAGAATTTACCCTCATGATCAGGGGTCTTGGTTGGCCTCAGCATCCTAAATTACAAAAATAATAGATATACACCATCATGTTTAGTTCTTGCTGAGCATGTGTGAAGTACTGAGTTTGATTCTCAGCACCACATATACATATATTATATAAAAATAAAGGTCCACTGAAAGTTAATACATACATGTTATAAGGATACTGTTCAGAAAACACTCAAAGACCAAATTTGAAGCAAATTAGAGAGCTTTATTACCTGGCCAAGGGATGCTTCTCTCATGCCTCAATGGCTTTCTGACAGAAGTGTACCAGGCTGTTTGTGGTTCCAATACTTAAGAAAACTACATTCTATGGGATCTGCAAATTGCAAGCAAGCAGAGTATAGGGACTGAAAAACAAAGTTAACAGAGCATAGTCAAACAACCACATCCTGGGTCAGAGCACAGTTGTGGTTTTATATCCTGGGTTCAGATGTTTGAGGCACAGAATATCTTTTTTTTTAATAATTCTTAAAAGCAGCTTATATTATCAGTTTCACTTGGGAACCATAAAGATGGAGTCACTGTGGCTATACTTACTATTTTATTAATCAGTATTTTTAAATATATAATCTATAACTTGTTAATTGTATTGATTAATTCAGATCATAATATTGTGTGTGTATGTATATGTATATATATATATATATATATATATATATATATGTGTGTGTATGTATGTATGTATATGTATGTGTGTGTGTATGTGTGTATATATATATACCTGAAGCAATATAATACATTCCTGATTAGTGCTTCAACATTACTGAGGCTGGTTTTTAACTCAAATCCTTCTGCCTTAGTGTCCTTAGCCTCTTGGATTACAGTCGTGCACAACCACACCTGGCATTTCTTTATTTTCTATGGCTCATAGGAATCTGAAACAATGAAAATGCATACTCTGTTACATTCATTTTTTTTTTTTTGCTTTTGCTTTCCAAACCCTGCTGTGTCCAAAATAATGAGCTCACATTAGAGAGTTATCAAAGCAGAGAATCAAGGTGCCCATGTGAAGGATGATAGCTAACTCTCTGAAGTTCAGAAGTCATCAGATAACACCTTCCTCCTGAGAAATCTAGACAAGTCTAGATGAATTGATAAACCAGCTCAATAATGATTTAATAAGCTCTATCTAGAAGAAGTCATTCACCAATTATATAAGTGGAAACCAGGATTCTGTCACATATTGTGAATTCTCTGGAAAAACGCAGTTGTCTTATTGGTACAGATTCTCTTCTAACTTAATTCTGGAGCGTTATTGAGATTATGTTAATTTATGACATGTGCACATAAGATTAGTGCTAAAACTTTAATAGTACCTCATATCAAGTGAAGAAACAGACATCACAGCCTAGGCATTAGATCAAAGGCAAAGTTGCAAAATAAGATGTTTGTCTTTAATGGATTTAAGTTCTAGAGTCAAGGCTGTGGAAAGATATACCGAAATGGGACCTCCAACTCCTGAAACTCTCTTCCTTTTTATGCTATCTGACATCTGGGAAAAAATCTGCATCCAGCATCAGGTGGGAAACGATCATCTTCTTTTAGGCCCTTTCATGTTTGGTCTTCTTTCTCTTTCTGAGGGCAGTGCCACTCCTCTAATTGGTTTGGGGAAGAAACATTGATTAAAATGTATATTCCCACACCTCTTGTCTAGGCTTTTTGACCCCCAAGGTCAGAGGAGACATAACTCTCAAAATGAAATGTTATCATTATAAATTAAGATCTGCTGGAGGCTTCAAATTGAGGGAGTTTTGAGGATGTAGTTATAAATACATATATATTCTTCATTAGTAATTTTATATTTGTCACTTAATAATAGTATTATTTAAATTTTTTTTTTAGTTTTGGTTGGACACAATACCTTTATTTTATATATGTTTACATGATGCTGAGAATTGAACCCAGGACCTTGCATGTGCTAGGCAAGTGTTCTACCACTGAGCCACAACACCAGCCCTAGTGTGATTTGTTTTTAAATTCAACTTAAGACAACTTTTTCAGGTTTATTGATATATTTACTATACATATTTTTTCTGTACTTCTGGGGATTGAACCCAGGGCATTGTGCATATGAGGCAAGAGCTCTTCCAACTAAGCTATATCCCTAGCCCTAATTATTGTACATATTTAAGGTATATACATTAATCTTTTGGTGTACAAACACATTCATAAAACCAGTTTAATAATCAATTAATTTATCCATTACCCCAAGGTATTTTCTACTATTCTTTTAAAGTCTCTTTCTTATGCTCTTTCCTACCGCCTTTCATGAAATGAATTTGATCTTATTTAACAAGGCGAGTACTGGACCACTATCAAACTTATACAGATAAATTAAGTTTTACAAAGGGAACATACTACATAACTACTATTTTTATTAAGAAATAGAATATTAATGGTGCTACAGAGAATAATTTCATGTCTTCTTGCTTTCACCATACCCTCTGGTCTCCCTGGAGGTTTTGTTTTAACTAGTTATTTTAAAGTATTATTATTTGTTACAACAAAACAAAAAACAGAAGTGGGACCATTTATTTATTTATTTATTTATTTATTTATACATACAAAAATGGGTAGAATATGTAACTCATTAATAGGAAACCAAATCAGACACCAATCATGCTTGATATTTTGTTGGTGGAGCAAATTGGAGGGTGATCCAGGAGTCAGAATAAAGAGGTACAGCTCAAAATGTCAGGGTTGCAGCATTAAGAGTTCAGTTATGAGAGGTTACCTGGGTATAAAGATTGGTGAGATAGATTGAAGGGAAAAAAAATAGGTATGTGTTACTAGAGAAAATCTGAGGGAGCTCAGATAGAAGAGGTCAGGAAGTGTAGCAACAGCAAATTTATGTTTGATGAGCAGTGTCTGAGAGAAAGAAATTCCAAGGCTTGAGAGAAAAGAAAGAGTGTTACATCTCTGGTAGAGCTCTATGAGCAGGGAGCCAGGTGTGTGGCATACTTGTTTTATTAAACCATTTTACAACTACATCTTGGTTTTTAGGAATTTTTGCATAAGAAGCCACTGACATAAAATTATTCTGTCACAATATTACCTGTTTTCCCTCTCTTGGGATACACTTTTTTTCTCATCTAATTCATCCTCAGCAGTTTCTTGTTCCTCCTAAGATCCATTCACCTAGTCTTTCACAACCATTTTTTTTCTGCTCTGTACAGTTTGCCTTTTCTTCCAGTCTCCTCCTTCAGATCCTTGATTTTCAACTATGCCACATTCTCTATGCTATTCTCTGACATTGTTATGTGGATGGGCATAGGTGGATGGGAGACTTGGTTAGTAGGGCCCTGACTTTAAGGGACATGGACAGTGGAAGATGGTGAAAGATGCAGTCTACTTTGGTGGTGAAAGCAGTGGTGCAGCTCTCTGTTGGAATATTCTAAGAATATTTTGGTGTGAAAAAGTAGAATCGATGACTTATAAGTTATGCCTATGTAGATAGTACCACATTTATGTAGATAGTACCAAATAAATTTTCAACCTGGCTCTAAAATTTGGCATGACAAACAGAAGATGACAATTCTAATCAATTAACATGTTTGTAATTTTAGTCTTATTTGATCTTTTGCCTTTTTGTTCATGTTTTCCTTCTTGGTGAGTATCAAATAGTGAATTGGCTTTATTATTAACTTGTTTTATTAATAGGTATTTACACTCCTTTTTGTATATTCATGTAAGAGTTGAATATTTCCTTCTTTGTTAAGTGCATTTAGAAATATTTTTGACACTGCATTAATTTTTTGGTATGTCTTTTTTTTTCCTCACAAATATAACCATGTCATTCATTCTGTCATATCAACTTTTTGCTACATATGTACTCTGCAAGTATTTACTCCCACTTTATGTTTTAGTTTTAATGACTGGGTGTTCTTTGACCTAAAAAAAATTTTTAAAAATGATCTTCAGATATATAAATCCATAGAAGTATAAAGGAAAATGTCTTAAAATTTGAGTAACAGATATAACTAATGTAGTAGTTTTGCCCTTCCCAATTTTCAAATAAGTACCATGAATATTTATTGCAAGAGGCTGATCAAGAACAGACAGAAAGTGTGAATAGATTATTCATTGGAATAATCCAAAAATCCATGGGATTGGGAGAGTTTCTAGCCTTCAAAGAAAAAAGAAAAATAAGACCTGCACTGTGCACATAGTTCTTTCCTCTGCTTTTCATTTTGAGACAGTGTATAATGCCACTCTTTTTTATCCATCTCTCTCACTTTTGTGGAATGTGAACCTATCTAGCTTTATTCTGCTGGCTTAGTGTCCCCTCTTTCTTCATCCACTGTGCATGAAATTTTCTTTTGTGTAATTCTGTCAAATACACTGTGCAAGAATAAGAACAAGCTCAGTGAAGGATCTGCCATCTATCTTGCTATGGTTTTCAGATTCTAAACAATTTGAATGTCATAACCTTTTGTGACAGCACTATGTTCTATATATAAAAAGATAGTTTGTTTCTCTTTATGCTTTTGAAGGCTGCATCACCACAAGGAGAAGGAAAACATTTGCAACCACAGAAAAATATACCAGTAACCACTAAAAGCTGGAATGATTGTATTCTAGAGCATCTGGAAGGAATGTGGCTTTGCTAACACTTTGATTTTAATCCTGTGTTATGATAATGAAAACATCCATAATTATAAAAAATGAGTTTCAGTTATTTTAAGCTGCTATATTTGTGATTATTGCCTTTAATAGAAATATGAATCTCTAGGGATTTTTTGCAAGTTAAATTGATATGTGACCAAAGTGAATCCTGCTAATGTGGTAGGTATCAAATATAAATAGTGGTTTTCTAAGTTGTGTACATATTTGCAAATTATGATTATAATTATATAATTATAATTATATATGATTATACCCTGCCTACTGTATAGTCACAAACAGCAACAGCTTGGTCAGGCAAATTCTTAAGTATTTTATTTTATTAACTACTGCTTATTGAGAATGTGACCTATGTGGTTTGACTTCAGGAAGTATTCTATTATATAATTGACTTCTCATTACTTATTCTTTATAAAATATTTTGTTCTAAAATATATTTGAATATATTTATTACTTGCAATGCTCAAAAGTATAGGGCTGATTCTGAAAAATTTCCTGATCAGACATGTTTTTATTTTTGAAGATTGTCAGATTTCTTTGTTGCTTCTATCTTCTACTTAATTGAGAACAGGGAATTTGCTGGTTCACGTTTCTTTACTTCTTGTGCTGAGTGGATGTATTTGTGTCTGTTTCTAAATTGTAGTTTTGTAAGATTCCCACCAATGATTTTAATATGGTCAAAGTAAGATATTTACAATGTAGCTTCCTTTTGTCTCTTGCTTTTTAATTTTGTTCTTTCCCCAAATGAGAAATAACAGAGCTTGAAAAGTAGATGTTTTTAAGGTCACCAAAAATGAAATGTGTAAAAAAGGGAAAATTTGATGAAATGGAAAAGCCAACATGGGCTTCTGATGAATGTGTTTAATGTTATGAATTTCTGCTTGAATATTCTCTAAAGTGTATTTTCATTTTTAGATAATAAATTGAGAGTCAAGACTTAAATTCAGTATGTCCACATAGAACTGTTTTTCATTTTGAACAGGTCTTGGAATTCTCACTGGGGTATTAAGGGATCTCTATACTCCTTCTTTTGTAGTGTTCAATGACATTAAAATCACTCTTTAATTCACTTTCTGAAACTTAAAAAAACTGAGAGCAAAATATCCTGTATAATGTACAACAATCAGTATAAAAAGTAATATATCCTGTTCTTTAAATGGTTTCTAAGCTAATAAATAATGACATTGAAAATTTTAACTTATGATTATGTGGCACATAGGAATGAAAATTTACCAAAAACAACATATTTACTAATATTGTAGCAAAAATGTCACTAATAACATTATAATTTCTCAGTACTACCTATTAAATTAATTACATGCTATATCATTATCAAGTTTTACCACACTGCCTAAGTTTTTTATATGTGTGTGTGTGTGTATACACACACATACACACACACACACATACACATTTGTTATATAGTATACCATTGTTTGAATCTAGAGACACTTAAGCACTTAGCCACATCCTGATTTCCTCAGCCATTTTAATTTTTTTTTTAATAGAGACAAGGTTTTGCTGATTGGCTTAGAGCCTTGCTAAGTAGCAGGGGAAGTATTTGTACTTGTTGATCCACCTGCTTTATCCTCCAAAGTTACTGGAAATATAGGTGTATACCACTATGGCTGGCATATATTAGCAATCTTATGATTATTACTTTTTTCTCTTTGTTTTATGATAATCTATGATTATTTCACAAAATTATACAGTTATTTGGGAATCTACAATGTGTAGATAAATATTTATAGTAGTTGCAAAAAGGATACAAGAAAATAAATAGTCTGATATGGTTTTTATTTTATATTTAGTAAACTCATATAATATTGACCCTAATTAAATTGATATGACAAGATAAAAATTATAATCTTCAAAACAACCAATAAAAGTGGAATACTGTGTCATTGAAATACTGGGAAAAAATAAGATGAGTGGAATAGTTATTTGTTTAAGAATATTGATGGTCCCAGTAGCCTTAATGGTCCAAAAAAGGAAATAACCGTAATGTTCCTGAATATTTAAATGAACAATTTGTAGTACATCCTTAAAATACAAAGCAGTCATCAATAAAAAGAAACACATTACTGACACACATATGCTTATTGACTCTCACAAATACTGTACAGTATTTAAAATTATATTGCATAAAATCAGGCAAAATAAAAATATGGCTAAATATCCATCCCTCTGGGAACAAAATTTGCATGTAAAAGAAAATAGTTTTCTTGGAATGATATAAATATTCAGTACTTAAAAGCAGTGAAAGTTTTTATCATTCTATTTGTCAAAATTGTAAATTAATATCTGTGACATTAAACACATGTACATATAACCTCACCAGAAAAGAAATATACAGCAGGGGGGTTGGCCTACGTTGCAGTATGGTTAGAAGTGTAGAAAAAATAAAAATGGCATGTAATAAGCAGATATTGAATCTGGGTAACTGGTTTAATGTTTACTTTATTTATATACATTTTATATTTATATACTGATGCTTTTTCATGCTAGACGTTAAGAACCTCTATGCTTTTGGGGATCATAGATAGAGAAAGTGATTTAGTCTGTCCTGAGCAAGGCTGATTCAAACTATGTTCACTTTTGGATAATTTCTGAACCTTTACATATATGCTTTGTGTGTTTTTATATGTGCATTGTACTTCAATGTAAATTTTAAAAATTATGTTTGTGAATTATGTATATCAGAATACTAGCAACAATTAGTAATTTGGTTGAAATCTCAAATTAGTTCACTTTGGATTTTAATATTCTTAGGCATTCATATATGTTCTAACACTTGGACATAAGTTTTTTGTTTTTTTTTATTTCAGCCACACTTCATAAACATTAATTTTTATTCATTTATTTCTTTTTCTCACTGCTGGGGATGGAAGCAAGCATCAATTTACCATGCAAATATATATATATATATATATATATATATATATATATATATATATATATAAATTGAAAATTCAAGCTTCTAGCACCAACCCTGTTTGATCTGTAGCTCTATTTTCATCCATATCTATAGTATTATATTAAGTGAAACCTGAAATTTTAAATTGCTCCTGTGTGCAAAGCGTTTAACCTGGGAGTCCCAACCTTTGACTAAAAAGTGGGTTTAGTGTAGGGTGAACCTACACTATATATATATATATATATATATATATATATATATATATATATATATATAATTTTACTATATTACCAGGCCTGTCATTGAACTTGCTATCACGCTGTATCAGACTCCTTCATTGCCAGGATTAATGGCATGCACCACAACACATTGCTTAACTTTCTCCAATTATATTATTCTTTTTACAAGTCTGTTGTTCATGAACAAGGAACTTAGAGCTCTGCCCAGTGCCTGGTGTATTCTCAAAAATTTTAACTGAATTGAATGGCCATAAATGACTATCAAAGATTATTTTATCCAAAGCTTATCAATGATACAATGCAGGTGCTCTGGTTTGGATAAACATCCTGTAATGGTCCATGTATTAATTGCTTGGTCCTCAAGGTGTTGTATTTAGTGAAAGCTTTACAAGGTAAGGCATAGTGGGAATTATTTATTTCATTGTACAATATGTACTTGAAATGAATTTTTGACACCTGGAGCTTATTTTACTTTTCTGTTGCCATGTGTTCCTGCCATAATGTGCTCGTACACCTCAAGCATAAAGCTGTAATATCAATCATTTATCAGCAAGAATCTCCAGAACTTTAATTCAAAATAAGATTTTTCTGTTTGTTAGATAGGTATCACAGGTACTTTTCATAGTTAAAAAAATCCTAAATGACAAATTTGGTTAGCCTGAGGGGCCAAAGTCAGAGCACATATGTTATGTGTCTTTGCAACTCATTTATCATAAGATGTTTATCTAAAGCAGTGGTTTTTGGTTTTGCAACACATGATAATTTATTTTCAAATATTTTTAATATTTATTTTTTAGTTTGAGGTGAACACAATATCTTTATTTTACATTTGTATGGTGCTGAGGAATGAACACAGTGCCTCATGTATGCTAGGGAAGCATGTTACCACTGAGCCACAACCCCAAGCTATTTTCAAATCTTTAAAAAAACATTGATGCCTGGGTTTCTTTCCAGGGATTTAGATTTTATCATTTTAATGCAATTTTAAATTTGGAAATTGAAGAGTCCTTCAGGTGACTGCCCACTTTAGCCAAAACATGGAACCATTGGTTCACAGGTGAAAATGCTTTAACTCTGTGTGGTTTCTGTTTGTGGTATGTGGATGTGTCCACTTTAGCCTTTCTGTTGGGAGTTTATGGTAAACAGATTTGCCATGTTGAGAAGAAAATAAAAGGATTATTTTCCTATTTACTCAGGTGTTTAGACAAACTGCTGGTGGAGAAAATGTCTTCTCATTATATCTATCTTATTCTCATTTCATATTAAGAAACTGTTTCATAAAAAGGTCTAAGTTTAGTCTACATTAAAAATCATAAGTAGACTACAAATACCAAAAATAAATTAATGACTAAATGAAAGAATATGCAGATATACTGCGTGTTATGCATATTTTTACTATTACGCCATGATGAGAAATTTTTTAAAAATCATTTAGCCTTCACTTTTTAAATACGTCATGAGTCTATTTACTCATAATTCCCTATTTAAACAAACAAGCAATAAAACAAAACAAAAACAAAAACAAAACACTTGAGTGTTTTTTAAAAAATATTTTAATAGTAAAAATTAGTGAAGGGATGTCATTCTTCAGTTTCTTAAATTCCTAGAAAAATTGCATGATTGTTGTGGCCTACCAAATGTTTTGATAATTTGAAGCAGGCAGTAGAGATTCTGAGTCTAAACCTGATTTGCCTCTGTGGTTTGGTAAAATTTTATGAATTGTAGTACTCAGACAAATGTCATCTGAAAGAAAAAAAAAGGTATAAATTGTAAAATTATTTTTAATCATCTGTCTATCTATCTATCTATCTATCTATCTATCTATCTATCTATTTTTCTGTATCGAGGCCATTGGCAATGTTCTTTTATAGCTGTTCTTAATGACAGGCAGAATGTGTTTGCCGTGACATAAAAAAAAGTGGTTTATATACTACAGCCAGTAGAATATAGTTATTATGAAAATGTATGGGTAGTATGCCTTGGTCTGAAATGTCTTGAATCCTTTCTGTTTTTGTCTTTGTACACCCCACCATATCAAGATGAAGAAGTTCATATTAGGCTTTTGAAGGATAAGAGATGGTGTGGATGAGAATTAAAAGACCATATTGGACAGCCATCTCTCTTCCAGAAACAATGTTACCATGTCAAATAGCAGAGCATACACTTGCTTGAAGGATCTCTGCTGAAATTAGAATAATGCAGCTAAACCCAGTTTAAATAGGGCTTACTCATAAACTGATCATTTTAAGAATTAATGATTCAGTTTGGGGGCAGTTTGTAATACTTGATAGCTAATCAACAAATACATCCAATGCAAACAGGACGCCAAAATTTAATACATGGTGATTTCAAGTTAACTGAATAGAAGAAGGCATACAAGTAAAAGTGATTTTATTTTTGTTTATTTAATGTTGAAAATACTATTAAATGATTTTTAGCTATGCAGAAATGCATGTAGACATAAAAATGTTATTAGTCCTTAACTCACAGCATACTCTACTACAAAGAGTGACCAGACAACCATAGCCAGATCACTAGGGTGAAGGCCCAGAGGCAAACACAATAGATAGATAGATAGATAGATAGATAGATAGATAGATAGATAGATATATTTTCCTTCACAAAAAATTATGGTGTCAAGGTATAGACAGATTTGATTATATGAGGACCATTTCCTCTGGGTTTGCATTATCCTTTGTTCATTGTTTAATATCTGAAAGATAAACTGATCTTGCCAGGTAGCAGTTGGGAAGTATGGCCTGCCTTTGGGCACTCTAATATCATATCACTCTCTTGTGTATAATGAAAATAACTTCTTTCTCATTTGTTTCAAAGTAGGAATACTGGTAAGAAAGACATGTTTTCTCACCTCTGGTTGAAAAGGAGGGTTTTAGTCATTCAATATCATGCAGTCCAGGGAATCAGAATCCTCAGATATATAGTTGCAATGTGGCAACCATTTGCCACATGTGAGTGATGAGTTTTTGGAATGTGGCCAATATGTATTCAGAAGTATTAGGAGATTTGAAAGTTTAATAAAAAATAAATGTAGCTAACTAACAATATTTGATGTTCCTATATTAGAACAATAACATTTTGGATACATTTGATTAAAAATATAATATTCTTTTTTTAAAGTCATTTATTGAGGAATAATTTACAAATAGTAAAATTCACCCTTTTTAGTCTAGTTAGGGAATTTGACAAATGGTTACTGTCCTGCATTCTCTACCATGGTCAAGGTTAGACCAGTTTCATTCCCCCAGAAAATCCTTTCATCATCATTTATTGTCAATTTCTCTCCCTACATTTTTCTGCTTTTCGTTTTACAGAATCACATATAAATGGAGTCATGGCCTTTTTCATCTGGCTTCATTCATTTAGCACAATGCATTTGAGATTCATTCATGTTGTTGCTCATATCAGTAGTTTATTTCCTTATATAGCTTTATAGTATTGTGTGCATGCCCTTTTATACATTCACCAATAGAAGGATTTTTACATTGTATCTGGTTTTGGGCAGCATTTTGTTGGTTTAGTTTTGTGTACCAGGGATTAAACTCATGAATGCTTAACCAATGAGCTACATTCCCAGCCCCTTTGCTCTGTTTAAAAATTTTTAATATTTATTTTGAGGTAGGATCTCACTAAGTTGCTTAGGGCCTCACTAATTTAATGAGGCTTGGCTTTAAACTTACAATCCTCCTGTCTCAGCCTCCCAAGGTACTGGGATGGGCCACTGTGCCCAGTTAGTTTGGGGAAGTTATAAATAAAGCTACTACATACATTGATGCACAGGCATGTGAACGTAAGTTTTCATTTCTGTTGGGTAAATTTTTAGGGATGGCATTGCTGAGTCTTAAGGTAACTGTGTGTAGAACTTTATAGAAAATTACCAAATTTGTCTACTAAAACAACTGTACCATTTTTAAATTCTACCAGCAATGAATGAGAATTTCAGTTGCTCCACATCCTCACCAACACTTGACAATTTTTAATGGGAAAAAAGAATTGAGCAAACACTTTTTACCAAAGACCTACCAATGACCAATAAGACATGAAAATATGCTCAACATCATTACTCATTAGGAAAACACAAACTGGAGCCTTAAGGAGATACCACTATTCATTTATTAGACAGGCTTCAATTAAAACACAAAAAATAACAAATAACAGTGTCAAAAATATAATATTCTTACAAAATATAATCATAATTTTATTATATAATAACATTTTAATAACATTTAAATTATTATCAGTTAAAAATTATTTGTGATAACAAATTATAACCATTATAGTAATTTATTTATAAATTATTATTATTTATTTCATTCGTTTTATTTATGACTTCTAAAAGTTTAGTTACATATTTTTCATTTTATGTCTATTGAACTTTGGTGCTGTAGAAGATTTTTTACTTTTTCCCCAATCCACCTGCACTTCAAAAAATTCTTAAAAATGAACTAGGTGTGTTGTTTCATACCTGTAATTCTGGTGACACAGGAGACTAAAGCAAGTAGATCACCAGCTTTGGGCCTGCCTCAGTGAGTTAGTAAGAACTTGAGAAGATATAAATTTCGAAAACAACTGGGGATATATCTCAGTGATGCATCACTGGAATGTATCTCTAGAACCAATCAAACAAACAAACAAACAAAAAAAAAAAACAAATATCATGAAACCAAAGTATGGAGACTATGGAACCAAAAAAGTTTAGTAATTCTCTCTGTATGATTTGCAATTGTTAATCTGTCATTGATATTATTGTCAATGATAATTGGCATAATATTATATTCAACATTAAATTCTTATTTCCTCTTTTATATCTAGGTCTTCTTGCACATAGAAAGCTGTGTCTGAAAAGGAATATAATGAAGATCCTGTCAAATCTTGGGTCCTGCAGGCTGAGCTCAAATTATGTTAGTGGGTTTTTTCCCCCTATTCAGGAATGAATATATATATATATATATATATATATATATATATATATATACACACACACACACACACACACACACACACACACACACACACACAATCAGAAGTGATTAGGGTAAACAAACCAAGAACAGAGGATAGGTTCCAAAATCTGGGAGACATTTTTCTTTCTCTCTGGAAAATCTTTGTGTTTATTTTCAGGTTTTGTGATGCCAGATGACTCTGTCACAGGCCCTTTCACTCTGACCTTTAGGAGCTAGAGAATTTGTAGAAATGATAAGTCTGTAGAACTGGGCACTGTGAAACAGAAGATAGGGGCTTGATGATAGTAGTTAGAACTGAGTGTGGAGACCTGGGCTCTGCTGATGTCAGCTTTCTAATCTCTTAAATGTAGTCCAAATTTGAGAGAGCTCAATATTCGGCAACCTCTAATCCACATAATGGGATTGATAGTCAGGATACTACTTTTTTGTCCTGTGCCAGATTGGTGACCCCAGCCTGGTCTAAAACTAACTCTGTACCTTTTTGTCCAAACCCTTTTAGAGTGAATGTTAAAAATAGTGTCATGACATGAGAATTCTGATTGATGTAAATAATTCATGTTTGGAAGTAGCTGTGGCCCATGGGGTTTTTAGTTTCTCTATCCTTCTCAGGCATTTCCCATATTTTTAGTGCATTTTTCCAAATGTATGGTAAGCATGATTTTCCTAAATGCCATTTTTTCTCAGCTAATTCATTATATGAAAGATGTTTCTCTGTGGTACATTTCAAATAACAGCATTTTAATTCATTTTTTTAATCTAAGTTTTGATGGAATTTAAAAATTTGTATTTGAGCCTGTGTGTGCATGTGTGTTTGTGTGTGTGTGTGTGTGTGTGTGTGTGTGTGTGTGTATACTTTCCCATGAGAGGAAATGAGAATTATAATGTGAAGCTCTGTAAAAAGTACTTGTACCTAATGCCACTTGTAAAGATGTATGTCCATAATCTCAGCATTTTAGTAGGCATAATCTCAGCATTTTAGTAGGATCACAAGTTTGAGAATAAAAAAAAAATGGGGGGATATTACTCAGGAGTTGAAAACTCCTGAGTTCAATCCTTGGTAATAATAATAAAAAGATCTTTGAATCTCTTCTTTATTTGTCTTTTTAAAGCATAGACAGCAAGTTTAGGGACCATTAAGAAACTTTAGACTGTGATCTCTCTTCAGTATCTACCATGTCTTTGACTGGTCATTACTGACCCAACATGCTCACAGCTGCCATGGTTTCTGAATTAGCTAGAAAATACCATCCTGTGTATAATCATCAATTCCTAAAGAACAGCTTGAGTTTGGGGAATGGAGCACCTTGTTGGACTAGCTGGCTATTCTAGAACTACAGAAATATCCTGTATATGTTTCATCTAAATAGATCATATATTGGAACATTAATATCATTTTTCTCAAATATTATGTTCAGATACCCAGAAACACATTGCTTGTCAGCCACATTGATTCTGCAACTGAAGAGAAAGGCAAATATGATCTATATCTTCTTTCCTCTTACCCATCTAGGAAAGATAGATGATCAAGTGTCACAATTTAAAAGGAGAGTAATCTATATCAGATAATCAGGGAAAAATTCCTAGTGTGTTCAGAAGTATCCAAGGGAAAACTCGCTACATGCATATTGGAAGACATTGGGGTGGTCACTGAATATTTAAGCAAAAAAGGATGGTGGAAGAAGAATGTCTCATTTTAGTCTAATATTCTCATTATCTATGAAATGTAATTTATGCTGATATTTGAAAGATAAAGAATATTTCCAAAGAGAAAAGATACAAGCAGATTTAAGAATAAAATTACATTCAAACTAAGATCAATTATTAATTCTGTAAAAGAACATCATTAATGGTTAAGTTCTTAATTCTATTGGTGGCTATAATTTTCATCATTGTGGAACTATTTCTAGACTGTCAGATTAGAAAAATTCAGATATGGGTAATAAGTGGCTTTTTTTTCCCTAAATATATATTGCAGTACTGGGAAATAATCAAATATAAGATATGGATGCATCTCAAATGTTAGACTGTCAAGGGCTTGATTTTAGAAAGAACAGCAAATAAAAAGGTGAAAGGGGAATGGATCAAAGAAATATAGAACATTCATATTTTGCTGGGCATATTAGGACATGCCAGTAATCACAACTACATGGAGGTTGAGGCAGAAAGTTCAGTAGCTCTAGCTTACTGGAGCAACATAGCGAGAACCTGTATCAAAAGAAAAAAATAAATTACAAGTATTAGGGATGCATCTCAGTTGTAGAATGCCCCAGCATCACAAAAATAAATCAAAATTTCAAATGAAAGAATCTTTTACCATGAAGTCAACCAATATTTAGGAGTTTTAACAAAAAAAACTGTGTGTTGGTTTTGTCTCAAATGAGATGGCTCAATGGTTCATAGGGGCAAGACTTAAGCTCCATTTTGTCACAAATATTTTGTTCTGAACACTGAATGTAAAAGCATTCAACTGAATATTTTTTTATGTAAAAAAATGGGAATATGCAGAGTGAGTATCTGAATCACCATATTTAACATAGAGAAGATTTTCTAACTCATAATGAGAAAGGGGGCTTTTTATTGCTATAGTGGGACACAAAAATTGGAGATAATATCTTCAGCCAGCTATTTTCTAAAATGGCCTATGTAGTGCCTCATCTTCTGATGTTTTTATGTTCTATGCAAGTTTTCTATTGTCATCTTCCTGATTTATGTATTTCATAAAAATCTGGTATACATAAATAAAATGTGCTTTTTTTGTTTCAGAAGTAGTTCTATCAGATGATGTAACTTCAGTGTATAGTTATAGAGACCCCCCAATTTATAGGAAACTGATCATAAATACAGATGTTATTCTGGGGCTTGCAACTGGCACTTTGTGTAAGTGAATTTTATAGGAGTGAACCCCAAAGTTGTGTTATCTGTATTAAAGGGCATCAGAATTGAATTATAGGTCAACTATTTTTGGAACATTGATTGTTTGCAAATATGCACATTTAATATCAAAAGTAGTTGCATAGTCAAGTGTGGTGACATACGCCTGTAATCCCAGTGATGTGGGAGGATGGCAAATTTGAGGCTAATCTCAGTGATTTAGAAAGGTCCTAAGCAACTTGATAAGTCTCTGTCTTAAAATTAAAAAAAAAAACAAATATTCTGATATAACTCAGTAGTAGAGTTACCCTGGTTAAATTCCTCATTCAAAATAATGAAACAAACAAACAAACAAATAAATAAATAAATAGATAAATGGTTGTTCCAGAAAGAAGACCTCAAAGATCAGAACCTCAAATTAACTCTAGGTATGTGTTTATTCACTAGTGAAAATTGAGACCCTGAAAAAGGGAGTACTTTCCCACTGTCAGGGAGTTCTTTATGGTGTAAGTACATTTTAGAATTTTTTTTTCTTTTCTGGCTTAGTATTTTCTTATTTGCATCTTCAAAAATAGCCATGTGCAGATACAGTTTCAGAGTAAGAATAGTTCTACAAATCTGGGAATGTTTAATCTGATATGTTAGGAACTGTGGGGTTAACAATCTATTCACTTAATTTGCTTTTTTCATTTTTTTCTTTTTTATAACTCTGTGCCCTATAATTCAAGTGTGCCCAAGTACTAAGTGTTTTGTAAGAGTCTGCTAGTTAAAATATTTATTTTATTGTTTGGAAAGTGAGTTGTGGTGTTGTGGTCTGAAGAAGATAAAATATTTTTTTAATAAAATACTTGTTATATGGTATGATTAAATAAATAATGAGAATATAGACAACTTTAAAGATTACCATTCAAATAAATATGTGGGCCATTGGAAATTTGTGTCTCACTGATCTCATGTCTTCTACACACAGAAATGACCACTGTAGTATGAGTCTTGTTATTACTTATAATTTTGAAATGTATATCTCAAATATCATGGAATTGTTTTGTGGTGCTTCTTCTGAATATTCTGTAACTTACTGCAACTGTTACTTATCCATTAGGATTATGTTGGAATTTTTTATTACTTTTTGCTTCAGTATTTTGTTTCACATGTGTTGCTCTCTGGGTTTTATTATACCAAATTTATTCACCAATTTCATTGCTTATAACTAATTATTAGGGCTGGGAATATGGCTCAGATTGTAGTGTGCTTGTCTTGCATGCACAAGGCCCTGGCTTCAATCTCCAGCACCACAAAAAAGAAGCTTTTTGAATGACAGAGGCCACTTCTTTACTGAGAGTCTGCTCTTCTAACTCTCATCACAACTTCTGTCAAATGAAAAACTTTATCAATGATCTTATAGTTGACATGATATTTATTGATTTATT
This sequence comes from Urocitellus parryii, assembly GCF_045843805.1. Lineage (NCBI taxonomy): Eukaryota > Metazoa > Chordata > Mammalia > Rodentia > Sciuridae > Urocitellus > Urocitellus parryii. Next base: position 3,880,019 of record NW_027551777.1, read on the forward strand.
TTTTATTTCAGGAACCTTTGACATTCAGGGATGTGGCCATTGATTTCTCTGAAGAGGAATGGAAATGTCTGGACCTGTTTCAGCAGACTTTATATGGAGATGTGATGCTAGAGATCTATAGAAACCTGGTCTTTGTGGGTGAGCATAAATGTCCTTCAGAATTATTAATTCATGGCCAATATTTAAATTCATAATTTGTTTAACCTATTTTTTCAAAGTAGTGTTGACAATCTGGAGATTGAAAATGGTTCCAAATTATTTTAGTGGTTCTCTCAATAGATAGATAATTAGATACATACATACATACATACATACATACATAAAAAATTAAAAAATGGAAAAATAATTGTCAAGAATCCTCTATGGTACCTCCTCTTTGTTGTTTCCTAATGAGGTAAGCATTAAGAAACATAAGTAGTTACCAAAAATGTAACAAAATGAACCGCACTCCATTTTCCAGCAAGCATGACTTCCTGTCTTTAAGTCATCCTTAGTCATTTATTTTCCCCATAGCAATAACCTTGGAATTTGCAGAGAAAAGTGACAGTAGCCATATATCCATGCTATTAGAAGTCCATGAAGCAAAGAATACAGATAAGACATCCAAATGTCAACAAGGAAGTCTCATTTTAAAATATTAAGAAGCTAAAATCCAACAAAAATCGTGTTTCTAAACTTAGGTTTCTTTCTTTTGCATTCATTAAAGAGCATATCCTGCCCTATGTTTGCCATGCTTCCCAATTCTCAAGCTACTTGTTGTTCTCCAGTGATCTCCCTACATTCAAATCAACAAAATACTCCCTAACACCTTTGAGGATTTACATAATCTCAGCCATCTGTTGATCATGGGGGCTCCCTAAAAAATCTGCATTTTTCTGAATATCTCTAGTTTAAACTAATGTAATATTTTATTCAAAGAATAAATTCTGTAATATAATTCAAATATTTATTCATTCAGATTTTCTTATCAGAGCTTTTTATGAATGCTTAACCTAGATTTTCTGTGAATTTTTTTTTTTTGCCATGTAATGAATAGCAGTGATTCAAAATGCCTGTTCCTAGTGAGTATAAAAGTATAACTCATAAATGTGGTTTAAAGAAAGATTTCTAGGGCTGGGGCTATGGCTTAATGGCTCAGGGCTTGTGTTACACATGTAAGGCAGTGGGTTTTATATATGGTAACACTTAAAAACAAATAAATAGAATAACTTACTGTCTTATATATTTTAAATGTACTGTTAGGTAGTGTTGATTCACATTGTTTTATACCATATTCCTAGAAAATTTGAATCACATAAAAGCAAAATTTATCTCTCCCCCACACAAGTGCTCATTTTTCTCTCACCTTTTCATTTATGATTTTATTCTTTTTGGCCTGTATGTTTTTCTCTATTAGATATCTCTTAAGTAGAATCACATGGTATTTGTCTTTTTGTGAATGACTCATTTCACTTAGCATACTATTCTAAAGACTGATAATTGTAGGTCCTATATAATTTCTTATCTTTATAAAGTTTGAAAAAAAATTTTTTTTGCACCAAGGATTGAACTCAGGGACATTCTTACCACTGAACCACATCTCCAGCCCTGTTTTGTATTTTATTTAAAGACAGGGTCCCACTGAGTTGCTTAATGCCTCACCATTGTTGAGGCTGGTTTTGAACTCATGGTCTTCCTGTCTTAGCTACCCAAGCTGCTGGATTACAGGTGTGTGCCACCACACTCGGCTAAGTTTCAAAACTTTATATCCTATTCAAAATTGCATTCATATACTCATGTGAAAGAACATTTGATTGGCTTTCCACATTTATCTTTATTGAATATTTTTGTAATAAGCATAGATCTGTAAATATATTTTGAATTGACCATCAATGTGAGGACTGATTTATGTACTCTCAATTTTGTTATGTATAGCTTCGTCATCTAAATTTGTGTTAACATACAAGTATGTATTATTTTTATATGAGGAAACACTTTTTAATTTTTTAATATGTTTACTTATTTATGTACTGTGGATACTACATAGAATTTTTAAAATAACTTTTTATTTATGCAAAAATAGTATTGAGCATTTGGTTGGCATTATGTATAATTCTTAGACTGCTTTGGGTGTTTTATTTTATTTTTTTGTTTTGTTTTGTTTTGGTTTTTTTTTTTGTGTGTGTGTGTTTTGTATCATTTGCTTAACCTCTTAGCCACACCCACAGCCCTTATTTCTGGGGTACTGGAGATTGACATCAGGGTCACTTGCCCTCAAAACAACATGATAAAACCCTATTTTGTATTTTCCTTAGAGACATTATCTAATTGAGTTGTTTAGCACCTCGGGTTTGCATAGACTGCCATTGAACTCCCAATCTTCCTCTCTCAAACTATCACAGAGCTGAGATTACAGGTGTTTACTACTGTCCCTGGTCTACAACACTTGTTATAATTTATTTTGAGATTGCCTCTTTCTAATTTGCTTAGGGCCTTGTTAAATTACTATAATTGGCTTTGACCTCATATTTATGAGTTTTTGGTTATCACATCCACTTTTGATTTCCAATTAATTACCTTATGTTAGAAAGCAATTTTAATATTTTTAATAACTATTATCATCTGTTTTGTGCTTTTAACTTGGTCTCCTTAAGACAATATTTCTTATACTATTGAGAAGATGGCTTCTTTTACCCTAATTGGTTGATAATAGTTGTTTAAGTGTTCTAATTCCTGAGTACTATTCCAATGCTATTTTGTTCCTTTGCATTAATTGGGAATGAATGCTATTACTTTTTTTGCTTTCAATGATGAGTTACTTCAATGTTTGCTTTTTTTATTTGAAAAATATGATTTGAGTTAACCATATATTTACTACTGTTGTATTCCAGAGAATGGAAACATTTATCTTTATATAAAATTCTATTTTCTCTAATTATTTTTATATAATTATTACCATCTTTGTGATTTTGAATATAATATTCCAATCATCTATTATTGTTTTAGTCTATTTATGACATTAGTTCTAAAGAGAATCTTCTGTAGATTTAGATCTGAAATAATTAACATATTTTTACATTTAATCTTTCTCATCATGTTTGTGTTGTTCTGAATAGTGTTTCATAATAGTTCATTTGTATTTAAATTCCTGATGAGAAAGAAACTACTATTGTAACTTTGGAAGTTTTTGTTGATCATTATACTTTTGTCTACTATTTAATAACGTTTTAATTTGTGATTCAAAGACTTTTATGGTGATATTTATATTCCTCTCTATTTCTGTTTTTATCTTCTATATCTACTTTGTCATTACATTGAGATTATACTAAAATTATTTTAAAAATGGAAAATTAATTGAAAGTAACTTTCTGATGTCCATAGATGAATCACAACCAGTATAATTATCACATCCCATGACTAAACACTTAAGGTCACCCCAGGAAAACTGGACTGGGATGAAATAATCAAAGAGAGATTGAGAAAAATTCCTTATTCTTTGGGTCCTGTGATGGCTCCTCTGACTTTAGGGTTCAATGGAAAAAAGGAGTGAGGAGCCATGCTGAACACTTTCATTGAGGAGAAGCCATTCAAATGAGGCAAGAGGTCAGGTTTCAGGGGGTTGAGTCTAGCTTTGTAATGTCTTTCTGTAAGCAGGTTGATTGACATCTAGGAAGGCCACACTCATCTCATGTATTGATTGGGTATCAAAAGCAGAGCAAGAGACTGGGATACACAAAGGAAATTTCCATGGAACATTCTATTGCTGGAGTCCTGCCGTAGCTGGGTCCAGGGAGTCCTGAAGGATGAGTGGTATCCACGAAAAAGATGAGATAGGAGTCATTCCATTAGAGCAATCTCCAGAGAGAGAGCTCTAATGCAGCTTTCTCTGGGTCATCTTCTATTGCAATTTTTATCATCATTATGGATTCAGAATACATCATTGATTATACAATTTGAAAACTTTGCCAAGATGTGACATTTCCTTACCCATCACTAGGGGCATAGAAAAGTGTAACATCAATTTACATTTATCCAGGATGTATCCTTTATTTATCAATTGTTAAGGGTAAAGAATCATCAATAAAATGTGTTACTAATTTACATTTTTCAGATTTTTCCAGGATGTAGTATTTTCCCCAAGATATATTAGTTTCTTATTAAATAATGCCAAACTACATAACTAGACTCTAAGTCTCCTAGCCTTTAATTAACCTTTAAGTTTAAAGTATATCTGCACTTTATTTTTAATCTAAAATTTCCATATAAAAAATCCACTTGTATTATACTTAAAATATCCTAAAGTTTATAAACCATTCTTAAAGCATTAATGAAACCCATACAACTAAAAACTTAAGAATTCTTAGCCCAAGAGTCTAAATAGAATAATATTTCTAACATTTTTCTAAAAATATTTTTTATAGTGCTACTTTAATTAATTCCTACATTTATTCTCATGAAACTGGTTGAGCTGCTTTCTCAAAGAGTTTGTTTCTTAGTCAAGGTGCACTAGTTCTTATATCTTTGTAATCTCAGTAAAAAGTAAGTTCTATACATCAGTCCACTTAATACCAATATTAAATATGCTCATCATAAATCCCTATGTGAAGTAAAAGAAAGTTTATAGAAAAGAGAAGAATGTATCTTTATATATATTAACTTTCCTAAGTGTATAACACAACTTTCCTTAATTGAGGATGAAACTACATATGGTGGGCTTTGTGTAATAAGCCTAATGATTAGGCTTTCTAAGGGGCCAGAAATATGGGCCTGGGTTCTTAGTTGATATAATCAATGTGGTGCCTGAAATTCTCGTGACCTTTTGGAGAATGATTGTTGTCCATTATCAGTTTTGTCCTCAGTATGCTGTGGGGTAGTAGAACAGCCTTCTAGGTATGAACTACCTGTTATGTTCTAGCTATCTGAAGTTTAATTTGGTTTAGTGTTTAACATACTCACGCCTCCTGTCAGGAACAGGAGCATGAAAATGAAAAGTCCCAATTACATAAAAAAGGGTCTCATGGTTTCAGTTACCCACCAACCAGTGTGGCTTTGCCAGAATTCATCCTTACTGTGACCCTGTCAAGACAGTGGGAGAGCAGCTTTGCCAGCACTTATCTTCACTGTGACCCTGTCAAGAGAGTGAGAGAAGGATCACCTTCACCATTATATCCCAAAAAAGGGCAAAGGGGTAGAATTATAAAGAAATAAGTGAGTGTAACTTAACTCAAGGGTATATACCTACTTCTGAAGCCATGTCTTGATATCTGAGATGGGCAATGCTGAAGCCACTAGATAATAGAGGTTGGTCAAAGCCTTGTTCATCAAGACTTAAACATGTGTTCATTCAGTGTGACTCTCCACATGTAACTTCATATCATATACAACCATAAGAATGGGTAGTTATACTTCATGTATGTACGCTATGTCAAGATCATTCTACTGTCATACATAACTAAAAATAACAACAAAAAATTAAAGTACTTAGTTTACACTGTATTTTTAAACTGAACTAACTTTGATTCTCTAAAATAATCAGTGTCTTTACATGTCTTGTCAAGCTGATGTCAAGCTGCTTATATATGTTTTACCTATTAGTATAGATTTATGATAGTTTTTATGCTTTATTATTTCAAATTCCATAGCAAAACTAGGTGTTTTATGTACCATAATGAATTTATGTACCAAAATGGAATTTATTTTTATAAATATTTAGGTTTTTCACAAAAGCTTTCAATTACTATATGATTTGTGTTTCTGTACAGATTTATTATATTGGAATGACTAAATTTAGTATTTATTGATTTTTTTAAGACCAGGTCTAGAAGTAAAAAAAAATAGCACTTATATATCTTGAAAGTCTGTATTTTTCTTAAGGTTCAAAATAGTCTTGCTGGATATAATATTCTATATTGATTTTTTTCCCTTAAGTACACATGACTATGTACTCTAATTTCTGTCTGGAATTGTTCTGCTAAGAAATCAAATGTTAACCATATAGAAGTATCTTTATAAATGAAATATCTCTATTTCTTAGTCACATCATATATTTTAAAATTTTCTTTATTAGTTTCTTACTTTAACTATTTTAATTGATTTTCTAATATTTGATATATTTTCTCTTCACATTTCTAATTCATCTGATATTGTTTTCTAAAGAATATTTCTAGTATAGTTCTACTTTTTCTGTTGCATTTTTTTCTGAGTTGCATTCAATCTTCTCTTTCAAATTAGTTTAATAAACATCTTTCAAGTGTTTTTGGCATTGCTTAGATAATTAACAAATGTCAGTTTTCTAATTTTCAATTGCTAGTGTTATGTTGTATCTTTGCTTGAGGTGATTTCCTTTTTTTTTTTTGCATGTGCTATTACTTTTATTCCATTTAAAATCTTCCTTAAATAGATTATTATAGTCATTTTGGGTAATGTATGGAAGTTACTAAATAAACAAAAATAGGTCAGGTGGGGTGATAAATGCCTGTATCATTTGGGAAGCTGTGACAGTAAGATTGTAAGTTTAAAATGACCTTTGACATCTGTGTGACATTCTGTCTCAAAACATTTTTTTAAAAAGTATATATATAAGGGTCTGTGGAGTTAATTTAATGATAAAACACTCCTATGTTCAATCCTACTTAACACTCCCTACTAAGACATAATAAATTATTTAATGGTTAAAGTACTTTTCTGCAACATTGATTTGTGGGTGTGTGTGTGTTGATGGGGATCAAACTCACTTTAATGAACTAATTAGCATGCACTCTACCAACTGAGCTATATTCCCAGTCCATTCCTGCAAATTTTGAGTCAAATGTGAAATCTGAAAAACTTGAACAAGTTGCTGTAATTTGACATCTTTGTGGTAACATTAGCTGTTTGAGTTTTATCTTCATAAGTGGCACTTTGAAATTGCAAGATGATATTCAAGGTTTTCAAACTTTCGTCAGCATTCTGTTGTAAATTTTATGTTTCTTGATTAAGAATGACCTTACATTGTACTTACTGTTCTCTAGCTATTTCCCTAAATTTGATGGAGTTTTATATATTTGCAGAGTATATTCACCATAGTGTAGTAAGTGGATTGTGTATTATTTTAATTTCTTTCAGGTATGTCTTCTCAGCAAAATTCAGAATTTTCAGAAGAGCAGGAAATAAAATGTTTTTTGCAAAATTTGATTCAGAGAAGGTATGGAAACTATACATAGTTAGAGAGAGAGAAGTTCAGTAAATTTTTTAATGAACAAAACAAAAATGCAAATGCATGACAGTATTTATAATGAAAATTAAACTGTCATCAGGTTATGTTATCATATAATGTATGGCAGTCACTTTTTTAAAAATAATACTTTCAGTTACATAATGCTAATTATACAATTTTCACTATCCAGTACTTTGTGTAAAACCAGTCACAATAAACAAGATTTTTAGAGGCAAGAAGATGTATCAAAGTACATAATTGTGAAAAGCTTACAGGCTATTATGAAGCTGTATCTTAAAAATGCCTTTGGGAAATTAAATAGTCAACCAGTTTTCTCAGCTTTAAAAATACTATTTGAATAGAAATTTACATTTTAATATAAGAAATGAAAACACTGGTTAAATCATGATTAATCATTATTTTTTAAAGCTTTTAATGGCATGTACATGAGTGCATATAAAAATAAAGATACCAAGCCAGAAATTACTTTTGAAAGAGATGGAGCATCTCATAGCTTCTCAAGTCCACATAGGAGCTGGAACACAATGACTAGAAAATGGCTAGTTTTTTTTTTTTAATTGAGGGAGAGTATATCAAAGTTATGAGTAAGACTTTAATGAGAAGAGTCTTGCTGCGGACAGGTTGATTGACTTCCTAGCAAGACACACCCATCTTGAGATGCTAGGTGACTATGTGTCTCCAATGAGTCATTCCATCTCCAATGCAGGGCTGAACATAGGTAGGTGGAATATCATATGTATTGGGAAGTCTCAAACAAGCAGAATTGCCATTATGAGTGCCAATATACCAGGCTTTGCTGCATAATGGCTTCCATATTGTTGATTTTCTTGTTTCACACATATTTCAGAGATGTCTTCCAGCATCTCTACTTGACATGCACTGTCTCATCTTCCACAGCAACAGGACTCCAAGATGAAATCCAAGAATACTTGAACATTTGTGGTTTGTGGTAGGATGAGATTTGTTCTTATACATAGCAGGATAATTTTTTCAAGTGTCAGACCCAGAGACTTCCTGGATCCTACACATGTTCCCAGTAAACTTAATACTCTTGCTCTTAGGTTTTTCTGAGGTTCTAGTCCTAGTCATCTGTGAATCCTAAGGAATATTCACCCAACAACTTCAAAGTGTCTTATGACTCATTTCAGTGAGATAGTTACATACAGAGATTTTTACCAGATCAGATGTTTGGTGGCATTCTGGTGATGCAGGGCATCAGCTGAACTGGGGAGAAACAACTGCACATATGCCAGTCACTTTTGACAATCTGTGGGCTTTTCAATTATCTGCACAGCATTTTTGGAATCATATCCTTCCTCTAAAGAATGGGAAATTTGCTCTGGCATCTATTATATGCTTCAGTGTATTACTGGAATACTTTGAAATGTACCATTGGGTAAACATCCACAAATATTTCTGTAGAAAAAAGATTGAAAAAAAAAAGTTCTGACTGATTCATTTAATTGTTACTTTACAAAAGAAGTTGCAATGAACAGTTACTCTTTTTGCTAATGCAAAGAATTGTAATTAATGTGGAGAGATTTGTACTTTCCAACTATTGCTTCATCTAAATATGCATATAGATACTTGTAGAGAGTTCTGCATGTATGATAAATATTTCAAGATTTGTAGACAGATCTTTAACTTAAGTAATTGGATATATAATGTATATATATATATATATATATATATATATATATATACATATATATATATATATATGTGTGTGTGTGTGTGTATGTGTGGGTAAATTAATATAAATTCAGAAACTCATAATCATTTCACCCTCTTTTAAATTCTAGGAAACATCCTTGTGATCATTTTAAAAAGCTTTATAAAGATAAAATTAAAGAAGTTCTTAATCCATGCTTTGATTTTCCACCTAACTTTTCATATTCAAGAAAATCATTACAAATGTAAGGAATGTGTAACAGCTTTGAATAAAACTCCAAGCATTACTGAACACCAGAGAATTTATACTGGAGACATGGCATACAAATGTAAAGAATGTGGCCAAGCTTTTACTTTTAGGGAAGACCTTATTGTGAACCAGAGTATTCACACTGAAGAGAAACCATACAAATGCAAAGAATGTGGCAAAGCTTTTAATGAAATATCACACCTTACTCAACACCAGAGAATTCATATTGGAGAGAATCCATATAAATGTAAAGAATGTTCCAAAGGTTTTACGGCTAGGCAAAGTCTTGTGGTGCACCAGAGAATTCATACTGGAGAAAAACCATACAAATGTGAAGAATGTGGCAAAGCTTTTACTCATAGAGAAAGCTTGATTGTGCACCAGAGAATTCACACTGGAGAGAAGCCATACAAATGTAAAGAATGTGGCAAAACTTTTTTAACAGAACCTCAAAACTTACTGATCACCAGATAATTCATATTGGAGAGAAGCCACACAAATGTAATGAATGTGATAAAGCTTTTACTTTTAGGCAAAACCTTATTGTGCACCAGAAAATTCACCCTGGAGAGAAGGCATACAAATGTGAAGAATGTGGCAAAGCTTTGAAAGTAGCTGTCCATCCAGCTAACAGCAAGTGCAGAGCGAGCCAGCGAGGGGTGGACAAGGAGCTGGGGGACACCAACGAGTTCATCTGGAAAATATCAGTTGGGACCTGGCTCAGGAGAGGGTGCCATCCAGGTGGTCCCGGCCTGTGGAGATAATTATTTGTGGCAGGAGGTTTCTTTTGATTTTTGAAGGTTTGAGGACAGTTGTGTCAGCTTTTCTTTTAGTGTTGCTGTTTCTCCCCAGGAACCGGGATGAGTCCCCAGAGCCGTGGCAGCCCCCTGCCGAGCTCCTTGCAAGCTAGTGATCTGTGGGCTCGGCAAGCTGCTGGGACAAACACCCCCAAGTCTCAGTGATGTGACACAGCGGGTCAATGCTCCTTGCTGGTGGGTCTCCTGGGTCCCTGTCGTCTTTCCAGTGTCTGACTTCTGGGCTCTTGCTTTTAGGTGACCCTGGCCCTTGGTAGCCCTGCCTTTCTGTTTTCTTGGGTAGGGCAAGAGAGAGGGTCCCGCAGGACATTTCAGGGACTGGGCCTAGTAGAAGTGACAGTCCCTCTACCCTCTATCTGTGGGCAAGTGCTTGGGAGGTCCCATGGCCCCTGTCACTTCAAAGGAGCCAGCAGCACAGCATGTGGCACCATTGTGACACATGTGGAGAAAGCAGGGATGGTTCTTGGCTGTCCCAAGGTCTAAAGCATGGGTGGCCACCTCAGATGCCTGAAGGGCCAGGCGAGTGGCACCTGAGTGCAGTGAGCAGGAGCAAGGACAGGGCCACAGGTCAGCGCCAAAAGGCCACTCCACATAACCTGGTGATCCAGCTCGGTGACACAGAGCTCTGGCCACACTGGCCACATCATTCCACTCGTGCCAGCTGGCAGCCTGTGGTCTGGGAGAGGAAGAGCACTCCAGAGTTGGCTCCGCTCTCAAGTCAGTACCTGTCAGGATAAGTGAGCCCAGCCCAGCCTGCTATTTTTAAAACTGAAAGTTCTGTGCTGCGTCAAAGAAATGGAAGCTAAAAAGAGAAATGCGGGTGACGTGAGGACACGCTCAGGAGAGGACATGGTGTCCTTTCACAGAAGCAGCCCAGATGCAGGCGTCCCTGACCTCCTCACTGCCCAGCTGACCCCACCACGCCAATGCCCTGCTCTTCCCCTCATTAAAAATAAACTCGGAATGCCCACAGCACATACTCTGGCAGAGGTAAAGAGGGCTTGGGGAACAGCATGTCTAGGTCTTCATATGTGTAGTGTCTCATAATGTTGGAGAAGGCTTCCTGGCTCTGGCATAATGTCCCAGGGATATTCTACCACAATGAGGGTTCATGCTTTATATCTCCCTCCCAAACTTAGTGGGATTGAAATTGAAGAGTGGCTCTCCATGCTGAGTTCACAAACGGACACTGTTTTGAATCCTGCTAAGTTGTCAAGGGGCGATAGAACTTAGAACACTCCACTATGGCTGGCCAGCAAGAACTTCAGCTTTGGGAAGCCCTCAGTTAGTCTGGATTCTTTCTCTGAATGCAGTTTTGTAATCCTGGAGATGTGCTACCTGATACAGGGCTTGATGGTTCAGGATAAGCTGCCATCCCTCTGCTTATCCAGCCAGTCCTTACTTTTGATCTCAAGGAGGGAATATCCCTTCTGCAGGTGATGCCCTCGACACCTCTGTGCCAGTTTGACATGCTCCCTAAGGGACTGCACCTTCCTTTCAACTTAGGGATTCGTTTCTGTTAGCTGATTAATTACGTAGGATCTGCCCAGCCATGCTCCTCTTCTAGACCATGATCCTGTAACTGATCATCTGTTGACCACTCTTCCTAGGCACCGCCTTCCTAAGTGTGTTCTGTGAATCAGCCTATCAGATCCACACAGCCATGCACAGGGCCCCCAACCTTCCTTGATAGATGAGAAAACCCAGGTCCTGCTGAGCAGCCATGAAGCAAGCCACATCACATGGTCTGTGACGGGTGGAGCCAAAATTCAAATGGGAACAATGGCTTGAGAGTCCTTGCATTGAACTTCAAGATTTTCACCCTTCTTTAAAAGTTTCTGGGCAGCATCTGGCAAAGCCCTAAGTGAATTCTAGGAGTTTAACAAGTCTTCGTGAGTGAGCGAGTGCATGATTTGACAAGCTCTTACCTCACCAAGTCACCCTGGTCTACCTGCTGAGTACTTTTATGTGATGAATATTTAAGCTGAATTTTGACTGGTAGACGGACTGACACAAGAATTTGCAGACAAAACTAGGCCTGTGGGACATTTCTGACCCCACCCTCCTAAGGGTCAGCAGTTGGAGAAGGTTCATTTTTGTGCCCCCTCTTTACAGTTGTAGAGAATCCTGAATAGACTGTGGCAGGGCTTTATGATGGACTGAGTCACGGGAAGACAAAGATGGAGAAAACTCCCCCACGGAGCAGTTAGTTCCTCTCATGCTTGGAGAGCTAAGCGCGGCATCCCTGGGGAAATTGCATCTCCCTTAATATGTACAGGGAGCAGAGCCCATTGGTTAATGGTCTGGGATTTGAGGGCAGAATTAGCCAATTAGAAGGTAACGTATGGTTGTAGGCACAGGGGCCTGGGATAACCTTCACCTGCTGGCTACTTAACCAAATTAGCATCAGCCAGTTATCGATTTTCTGCTTGTAAAATCGCAAATTTTTCTGAGTTCTGAAGCTGTCTGAGATGGTGTATATGCCACTTAGGATGCCAGTGGTGCCATTGCTTAGGAAGCGATGTGTCAGAGCCTGGTCTCAGGATGAGGCGAGGTTTTACAAGCAGATCTGCAAGACCCTGTACTAGAGCACCCTCCGCCCTCTGATCTGAGAAAGATGATGTCGGGCGAGGGGATGGCACTTTCATTTCAATTCTCTGATGTGGCTCAGGCCGGCTGCATCATGAACCTTCTGAGAGGGGTTCTTACCCCCATTCCTTGGGGTTCAGTGGATTTCAGGAGGCTGGTATTTAGAGAGATGCCCTGATTCCACAGCTCCCAACCTTTGGCACCCTCCTCTGAGTTTGCCGGCAGGGATGATAATGAGCTTTCTTCAGCTGCCTGTGTGCAGTGGTTGAGAATGGGGTCCAGTGTCAGAGTCTGGTTTCCTGAGAAGCAGATACCCAGTCAAGGACTCCAGCACAAGCTGTCTATGTGGAGGACTGGTCTCGGAAAAATACTGACGGGGCGGGGAAACAGGCCCAGGAAGAGAGAGCTAAGGAAAGGTAACTCATGCCAGATACACAGTGGGGTTGCAGCTCAGATCCAAGCGGGGACTGGGAGGCAGCTTGTGCCCCCCAGTCGTCTCACCTGAAGGGAGAGGGAGCCGGGTATTTAAGCACCCTTCCACCTGTCAGTGATTGAGGGCTGCTCCTGCCATGTCAGTTTCCCAACACTTGTTACTGGCACCAATCTCACAGTGAAGTAGTCTTCCACGGTTTTTAGAGAAATATCCAGGGAAAAAAAAGAAACCCCAATGTCCTCCCTGGCGGGGCCTAAGGGGAATGGACAGGGCTTAGACTGTGTACAGACTTAGAGGAAATTTAGACCTGAACTCAAGTCCTGACTCAACCCAGCCTAACTGTACATCTGGGGCAAGCTGGTGACCTCTAAAGCTTTAGGTCCCTGCTCTGTAAACTCTCTCTTACATTACTACACACTTCTCAGAGCCACCGAAGACAGTAAGTGAAATCATACACATATAGTGAGCTTAGCACAGCTCTTGGCATATGGTAAAGACTCAAAAATGTCAGTTTTCCTAGTTAAGTATTATGGGATGTTTTCTCTGTGTCAGTGTGTGTGGTACTCAGTGTAAACAGGCAAGGAAAAGAGCTAAGGCCTATCCTCATGGATTGTATGATCTTTGTTTACTGGACTATAAGTTCATTTCTTACCCGAGTTACACCTTGCCGGGAAGGGTATCATATACTTTGATATTTCAAAGCTGATAACCTAACTTTCTGACTGATAGATAAAGTAAGTAGCCCAAGTATTTGCAAAGACAAATTTGAGCCTATGGAAGTAATTGTAAATTTAAAATTATATGGTAGCCAAAACTCACAAAAGTCAAAGAAGCAAGAAAAATTAATTTTAACAATGTATGTATTTTGCCCCACACATATAAATATGTGTGTGTATGTATTAGCAGTTCAATGTGTAATTAATATAAAATTATAGTTAGGTATTTTTTTATTCTTGTTCAGTTACCAAAATCCAATTGTTTTTTATTCTATCAGTGTCTAAAATTGGGACTAGCTGCATTTCAGGTGCTCAGTAGCTACCCCTGGCTTGTGACCACCGTAGTGGGCTATGGTGCAGAGGCCCAACAGGCCTTAGGTTCTATTAGAAGTCATATCCAAAGGGAACGTCTCCTTCTCTTTTCCTTCCTCCTCAGAGATGACAACGCTCCTTTGCATGTATGAAAGTAAAGTTGGTTTTAACTCGGGCATCACAGGAAACTGATAGTTTCTATAATGAAGTTTCACACATGGAGACCATGGTGAGATTCTTAGCAGGTGTAAAAATCTGACGATGTTATTTCTTTAACTGCAACTTAATGGAAGCTGCAGCAGCTGTTCCCCTTTGTGGATTTTCCAAATCTCATTGCCAAAACGCGTTGTTGGCAGACCTAGGAGAAGTATCAACTTGCCTCTTCATTTGGGAACTGAAATTAAAACCTCAGCTCATTTCTATAAGTCGCATATCTGGTAAAAAGTTAACAGTGCAAACACACAAGCCGCTATTAAAATATTGATGGCCTTGGTTTCCTCAGGTGCTGCTGCTAACATCTGCAGAAGATTTGGACTGCACTCCTGGATTCCAGCAGAAAGTCTTCCGCATCCATCAGCCAGCAGAATTCATCGAGGACCAGTCGATTCTAAACTGTAAGCAGTATCACTTGAAGATGCTTTTGGCCTAGCCTTATATTGGGATTCACTAGTGTCGAGGAATGTGTCTCAGGATGCAGTATTTCCTAAACTACTGTTTTCTGATCATGTTTCTTCTGTCACTGACAGACCCAGGGTGGAGCACCTGAACCGGACACTTGCAGGCTTAGAGGTTAATAGAGTGGCGTGTCTCTCTTTTCAGTATTTCATCATCAGCGGGCGTTTCTGCCGTGCTCCCAGGAAAGGGTCTGCCAGCTCCTGTGTGAGTTCTACAGTATGTAAAGGAAATGAAATCCATTTCCCCTGGGCAGACCCCAAGAGCAAAATCTCTGCCTTCCTGTAGATTGCTGTCCTACCTGTAGTTTCTCATACATAGCATGAGATGGGATTTTTAGACATAAGCATTAAAAATTCTGATTCTTGAATCTGATAAGATCATTCTCAGAAAGATTCAAAACCTCTCCGGTTTGTTCTGTGGATTAATTTCAAATCCCCCCAAATTCCGATTGATTTCCTTCAAATGTGCATCCTCCAGATCTGTGGTTATGATCACGTCCTATTTTTAACACTAACGTCACTTTACTCTATGTTTAAGGGGGAAGAGGATAGATTGCTAAATGCACATCAAGCGTGGTTTCTTCACAGAAGCATTTGAAATGGATGGTGGGTGTAACCATTTAATTGTGGGCTCTCGAGCACCGTTCTTTAATGGATGGAAATAAAGGGTATGTGGACGGTGGTCTAATGTGGTCGGATGCTTCAAGGCCCCTACAACACCTCTGCACCGTTGACCGTGAGCTTCATTCCTTTATTCCTGTGGCACGTGACTGGCGTGTTAAAAGAAAAGGAGGCAGACAGACAGACACCCACACATAAGCACACGCACACGCACAGTGGCCCTCCTGATTTCGAGGCTGGTGAGCACTTCAAGAGTTGAGAGCAGCACAGTAATGAAGATGCAGTGCAGAGCGTTGATGGGCATCGGAGGTGCAGCCCGTGCACATCCTGATGCAATTTCACCAACGAAATCATCTCTATAATTAGAGTCCGTCATGGCAAGGTGCAGGATGGGCACAATAAGTGAATTCCAATATGTGATTTCCTGGTAATTTGATCCCTGCGCGTGACTCTGGGGTCAGGCCACCAGGAGACCTCATTTGTCTTTTGATTTTTGTATTTATCAGAATCAATATATTTCAAATGGAACTTGGTTTGTGAGAACGATTTTTTCTGGCTCTCCCTTCCCCTCTTCTCCCTTCTTGTCTGCCTGATTTTGTCCATCTGTCTGTCTCTCTGCCTCTCTCTCTTAATTTTTTTCCCAGTGATTATCTCAAATTGCATCTATGTTAACATGCTTGGAAATGCGAAGCCACCCTGAGTATGGAAATTAATAGAGTTGGTATGCAAAGCAGGCCCGTAAATGTGATTGCTTCTGTAATCTTCACGACACCAAACAGCTTTTAATTCACCACTGAGAAGCTGGAAACAATCATACTTTGGGGGATCTTTTTAATTTAAACTAGGCCACACTGTACATTCCAATATCATAGCTTTGTGTGTGCCCGTGTGTATGTGTGTGTTTAATCCCCTAAGTAATTAAGAGGGTTATGGCTGCTGCTTCGGTGTAACCTAGTAAACGCTAAATGACACTGGGTTGATAATCAATGATAGGAAAAAGCCAGTGACATAGGATTTGAGAACATTTACAATTTCATGCTGTTAGGTGTGCTGTTAGGTCAGCAAAATCTGATTAGCCCCTGTCGGTGAGATTGTGTGTCCACTTGTATGACTAGAGTAACACAAAGCCAGCCGACCTGGTGAGCGAGTTTTTAGTTCATTCCAAGGCAAGGAGCACAGGTGGTTGTGAAGCCGTCTGTGCATGAAGTTCGCTGCCTAAGTGAAGAAGTTGTCACAGACTTGAGGTGAGTGTTGCTGAGAAAACCTGGGTCTCCAGAAATAGCACAATTTCATGCACAATAGGAAATAAAGAGCCCAAAATATTGAGCATGCTTTCCCACATATCCAACCAAGGTTTTCAGCCAGCCACTCCTACCCCATCTACCCTTCCTTCCCATCATTCTTTGTTTTTTCCCTTCATTTACTTACAAATAAACACAAAACCTCTGTTTCTGAGATAAGTGTGACTGACCTAGAGAGCTATGATTGGGGTACACTCTTGGAACACCCTCTGATGTAGGCTGACACCTGGGCAAAGGACGGAAAGACTCAGACAGAACCAGACCACTTAAGAAGAACATGGAGCTGCCTATTTGCATATGGAAGACCCAGGAGATGGTTAGGGACACTTTCCTGACATAAATACAGGTCCCTGTTGCAGGGTGGTGGAGGTTAAGAGGAACTAGGTAGGTAATACCGTCTTGGGTTCCCTGCATCATATTTGCACTTTATATTGTTCCTTTATCTTTGCAATATTGTAGAGTTCTGGTTGCGATCACTGTTTTTGTTTCTGAAGGCATGAACACAGCCTAATTGATCAATTTATGTCTACGCTCTGCACTGTGCTATCAAGTCATCTGCAGGTGTTGCCTCTGTGCCTGACAGATATCCTCTACCTGCCCATACCCTAGACTTGAATTAGCCAATTCTGTGTTCGGCTTTCAGCCGGTTACAGGGAATGTTTATTCTGTCCGTGGCTTCCCGCTCCCTTTGTTCCGACAGTAATATTTCCTTTTATACTTTTTTCATCTTCTCCCTCATTTCTGGGTGACTTATCTCTTTCTGCTTTAACTGTTACTAATGGCCACCTCCACTCCTTTTATTTCCCTAATATTTTATTCACTGTTCCCTCCGATACATCTTTCCCTCAGTTGTTCTAAAGCCTTTTATTTCCTTCACATCCAAATAACTCTTTATTCTACTCTCCTTTCCACTAACTAGACTTGCTTTCTTCTTTAAAAGACCATTTTTCAATAAGCTGCCAGGATCAAAACATAGTGCCCCACTATTTCTTCTAATGTAACCAGCAGAATTCTTTCATTGCATCTTTCACAGTGTGATGCAAAGCCCCCGACTCAGGATAACTTGGGCAGAACTTTCTTGGCTTCATCTCAGTCTTGAAAGGAGAGCTGGGAAGACATGGCTATTCCTGTTTCTCAATGAGAATCACAGGGCAAAAGGGGAAGACAGCTTAGGAAGAAAGACTGAGAAAGGAGGCACTCATCCAAGATCTTGGGCTCAAGGTAGGAATCTCACCAGAGAGTCCCCAGAGGGCCCTGGGACCCAGAATCTCTCACACAGCCTGGTGGTTGCTCTTTCTCCTCCTACACATGAAAATCAAGTTATTCCAATAGTCACCTGGACGTTGTTGGAGATGGCCAATAGCCCTGGTTATGGCCTCCCAGCTGACACCCAGATCAGAAAATCTCCAGGCCTAGAGAACAGCTCATCTGGACAACTGACCAAATACCAGCCAGAATAGATAAAATGTTAATTGACAAACCCTTGCTATCATTAAAACAGAAGATTCTACCCTGCTCCTATCAGCTCAGACAGCCGTTCCTGATACTGGGGGGCAGGCTGTGATCACTGAAATCCCTAGGGACACCATACTCACAAGCATCCAGCCTGTGCTAGGGGTAGATGAGTCCAGCCTCCAGTGTCTAGAAGGGGCACCTAATTGGCCACCCAACCTCTACCAGGACTGGACTATTCTTTTCCATTTATAACATTGTGATTATTCTTCATCCTTCATGTGGGTCACTTTTCTTAGTCCACACAAACAGAGACACATAGAAAAAAAACACCACATCTAAGTTTATCTATAATTTCAACTTATATAATCACTTTTAGTAAAGAACCTGTATTGGTCAGAATAGGCCATGTTATGCTGTGATAACAAACAGCCCCAGTGACCTAACATAAGCAATGCTTACTTCTCATCCAGGTCATGCAGATGCAGGCCAGGATGCTCTCCTAGATTTTCCCACTCCCAGTGTGAGCTGGTAGATGGAGTCAAGGAAGAGAGTGCTCAACCATCAGCTCAAAAGTGACATGTATCATTTCTTTCCATTCGATCAGCAGACCCAGTCTTGTAGCCAACCTACTGCAAAAGGGGCTGGAAACTGTGGAGGAGCTCACTGGAACTGGCCAGTCTCTATGTAGGCACATGACATAACCCTAACAAAATGGGGTTGCCTGGCTCAAAAGGAGAACCTGAGAAAGATAGAAATGGAACATAAAGAAGGCAACTGTCTCTGAGGAACCAGGGTCCATGCAGGACAGAGTTGGTCAGTGTAAGAAGGAGAGCAAGGTCATGACCTCTAAGGATGCCCTGTGGCCCACACAGTGTGTCCTCTTCCTCCCTGCTCTTCTTAGAAATACCTGGGGAGGGCCCTCACCTTCTGAGCATTGTAATAAAGATGGGCTTCAATTGCTTCCTTCTGAGGATTATAGCATTGTAGCTAAGATCACACAGCCTTAAACTCACATTGACTAGGGTTCAAACACCCAGTAATGTTAGCTGTGTGACCATAAGTGAGTCATTTGAACCCTAGTCTCTGCCAGAGGGTGACAACAGTCTCAGCTTAGCTAAAGCTGATCTAACGAGGGTGGAGACCAGGCATAGAATTGACCTCTGAACAAGCAGGTGCTGCTTTAGCCTGGATGTCATGTGTCCATTGTTATCATCATCACTCACAGACCTTGGGTAGATCAGTGCCCTTACATGGCCCTCTGAACCCAGCATTCAAGAGGATGAGTCATGCTGACCATTAAAAATCTGAGCAGATGAGGCAGTGTCCCCAGCAGTGGTCCTAGGACATTGGAACTTCATGGATAAGTAGAATTCTTATATATCTTTTTTAAATCTTGGATTGATGAGAGTATTTTTTTTAATTGCTAATCCTGAATATGAGAAAAAAAGGTGAGTAATTGGAGAGAGGGAAAACACCACAATTTACTTTCAATAAGAATTATCTCTTAAAGGTCATTTGTCATCAAGAAAAATAAAAGGATTAGGGACTAATTACTGAAGAAAAGGCAGTCAGTCCTTTCGTTGAATTGTGCTGTTTGAAAGCATCCCAGATGTCCCCACTGACCACTTGTCACGGGAAACCGCTGGCCTGTGGCATTGGGATGTCACTCTGCACTCTTTCTTGGTGTTCTTCTGGAGTTTCACTATTGTTTAAGTCAGCTTTTTCATTACTGCAAACAAAAGACCTGACAAGAACAATTAGAGGAGGAAAAGTTTATCTGGGGCTCTTCGTTTCAGAGGTCTCAGTCTGCAGACAGCTGGCGCCATTCCCCAGGGCTCCAGATGAGGTGGCACATCATGGCAGAAGAGCATGGTGGAGGGAAATGGCTTGGGACATGGCACCAGGAGGCAGAGAGAAACTCCACTCTCCAGATACAAAACATATATCCCAAAGGGACGCCCCCAATGCCCACTTCCTCCAGCCACACCCCACCCACCTTCAGTTACCACTCAGTGAATCCCCATCGGGGTATTAATTTACGGATTGGATCAAGGCTCTCTAACCCAATCATTTCCCCTCTGAATATCCTTGCATTGTCTCACAGTGAGCTTTTGGGGGACATCTAATATCTAAATCAAAGCAACTCTGTTAGTTCTCCTGGGGAGGCAGGGGTAATTCCTAGGAAATTTCTTTATGAAGTGCCACAGGCCGGTTCTGGGGACACAAGGTACAGCTGGTGCTGATCCGTATGCTGACCATGGCCTTGAGAGTTGACCTTGGCTGTGTACCCCCCAGGTGCTGTGAGCCTCCCAGAAGCACTTAGGGGAAAGGTATCTCAGGTGCCCATTTTTACAGAGGGGACATCTAAGGCAGAGCCAGGTGAAGAAATTTTCCAGGCTGGCATCACGTACAGCTGATGGGGTCAAGATCTGAACCCAGGACTTCAGGGCACTGGTGCTTTCCCTGAGTCCTCTGGTCCAGAGTCCCTTAGTTTTTGTTGATGTTGGTGGCAATTCCACCAGGAAATCTGCCACTTGATTTTTCCATCACTTCCATCAACCTGGGTGAGACGGAGAACTTGCACTGCATATGTTTTCTGTTTATAGCCAGGTTCACTCTTCCTCTGTAATATACACAAAAGGAGCTGCTTTTCTTTGTTTGGGATGGACGAAGTGCTGCCTTGTCTATGACCCTCTGCCTCCCCATGGGTCCTTCTCACCAAACGCTGCCTGGCCATGTCACCGAGACACTGACCTTATTTAGCATCGAGGTCGTCCCCTAGTGTGTGTGGTTGCATTAATCACATTTGTACTTAACATACATGACTCATGGCTTTTGAGGTGTTTTTAATTGACTATAAATCAAACAGGGACTTGAAAAATGAAGGCAATTAATTAAAAAGCGATGTGAGGGGTGTTTTGCATCCCAACACAGGAAGTGCCTCGACCGTGAGTTAGATGTCCCAACAAAGGCCCTGTTGACCCTGCAGAGAAGATTTCATCTGGATGGTAATACACAGTGGACTTTCCCACCTGGCAGGTGGAGAAATTCGTTTCCTGAGTTCACTCTGACTTAGGCGTTTGGTATTTTCTATTCTAGAGATCTTCCCAAATCTTTTGCTTTGGCTTTCAGATTTTGTGGCTTTAAAAAAAAATACTGAGTTTTTAAACAGAATTTCCTTCCCATTTTCTGGCCCTCCTTCACCCTAGCTTATATTTATTTACTCTCTGGTTGGGAGACTGATTAACTGATTAGTGAAAGTATTTAATGTTACCTGTCCTGCAATCTGGATAGAGTTGAACAAGGTTGAGGTTTCAAGTGGCACATTTGTTTTAAGCTGTCAGGATGTGCCAAGGAAAATTACTCTGGTGCCACCTAGCTCACTCCATCATTATGAAGTTGATTATACTTTGGGTTACTATGTAGCTCCTTTTTTGCATTATTAAGACTTTTCTCTTAAGATCAACAGAGCTCTGCAGAAATACAATGTTTCTATAGGTTCCCCCCATGTATTTGTAAGAATCTAAGAATCAATTAATATTTATTAGGATCCTCCTATGTGCATTATTATTAATTACCTGACAAGTGTGAAAATTACAGTTCACGGACTGAAGGATAAGAGAGGATGGCTCGCACACACCAGCAAGAGAGGTAATGGAATCCAGAGAGTCTGCCCTTGGATGCGGGTCCTAGGTTGCACTTTGTGGTGTGCGGAATGCAGGGGGAACAGTGAGAGCCTCACCAGATGATGACAAGGAAGCAGATGGAGTGCCTGGAATAAGTCATCAGTAAGATAAATAAGTCACTCTGCCATCCCCGAACCAATTGTCCCACAGGTATGTCCTGTTTGGAGGCACAGTGAGGGATCTAAAGCATTTAATGAAGGAATTGGTCATCAACATTGCAAATTTCACTACTTAAAATCCTCAACTTCTGAGCAGGTTTGGGCCTCCAAAATAGAGCCTGGATGCAGAACCCCCTGGCTTCGAACACAAGGGCAGCCCATTATCAGCACAGTCAGACATACTGAGAAAAAAACAAAGCCAAACAAACAAAAATCCTTAGCCTCCCTGTCCCTAACAGCAATCAAAGTCACCTTCCTGCAGTATCCACTGCTCCTAAGAATGGTGTGTGGGTCCAGTGACATGCCACCAGAGATGCAGCAGCACATGTGCTTCTTCCATCAGATCAATGTTGTTAGTCACAAGAGCTGTCATTCATAGTCAAAGGAGCAGAGGGCAGTGCTAAGAGATGAAGGGCCTAGACTGGCTGCCATTGAGCAGGGGGCTGTGTGGTCAGACCATGTGGCTGGCTTTCTGGGAGGTCAGAATAGGAGGCAGACAAAAGGGGAGAGTGGTGTGGCTCAGGCTGGCCTAGAGATATTTCAGAAGTTCAGAGATGGGGTGGTTGAGATGTTTCGGAGGAGTGATGAGAAGGTGGCAACATGGTGGAACATGAATGACAGAAGAGCCCCAGAGAACTCCCCAAGACTGAGCAGGCAACTAGGAGAGAGGTGTAACTAAAGACAGGCGGAATCACTGGAGTCTGTTCCCAGTTCAGACACTGACCTTTGTGATTCATTTTCTCCTTGGACCTCTGTTACCTCATTTATGTAATGAGAATATCAGAGAGATTTTGGTTATAATTAATAATAAATCAATTCCAGTTTGTTTCAGCAAAAACATAAAAAACTATCATCTCATATGGTGGAAAATTTAAAGGTTTGAGTTGGCTTCAGCAACATCTGGATCTAGAAACTCTAATGGTTGCTATGCCCCGTCTTCCCTCAGCTGTATTTTCTGTAGTGCTGATTTCAGTCTTCACTCTCAGAGGGCTTCCCTCCAAGATGGCTGCCGTTCAACAGTCCAGAGCCTCTCATTTCCAAGTGTTCTAGCAAATATCTCATGGCTAATTCTGCACCAGCTTGGGTCGTGTGTCCATCCTTGAGCCACAGAGCCTGAGAAGATCTGGTACTCCTACTGGTGTAGGGAAATGGAGATGCTGTTTCTTAAGATAAAGAAACAATGCTGGGCTGTCGTAAGCAGGACAGTCCCTCAGGATGGTGCTCTACTTCCTTTAGTACCAACATCCTGTGACTGCAGGCTGCACTCCATGCATGAGAATTTTGAGAATCCAGAACACACACAAATGCAAATGTCTTTTAGGTAGCAGGGGACAGGGACAGCTATCGCATCATGCCAAGTTTCTCGCTGGTGATGCTGGTGAGCAGATTGCTTAATTAAGACTGTCAAATTCTAAGTGCTGCCATATGGCCTCACTCTTCAACCTGTTGAGTATCTTCACTCACATGGTCTTAGAGCTGTTATAAATCTCTTTTATTTCTGTTTTTCTTCAAGGGATTAAGAATACAGTAACATATGGATATACAGGAGCATCTCTTAATTTAAGGTATTAGAACCACATGAATTGGGCTGCTTAATGAGGAAGGCAGCAAGATATAAATTGGGAAAGATTAAGCATGACTTTAAATAGTTTGAGCAGCAGAAGATCTTATTATCCTGTTGCAGATCTACTTTACACATATGCTAATAATCACAGTGCCCTCGGTCTGTCCTATTTGCCTTGGTTTTCATGGAAATTTCTTGTTTGCTGGAAAACAAAAGGGCAAGGGGTGCAAATTCTTGAGAATGTTTCCTCCCACATTCTTGTATTTGAGCAAATTCATATATGGAATGTGAACAGGCAAGGGATGAGGATGGTCCAGGCTGTGAAGGAAGGAGGACGCAGTCATGTGATAGAGGTTGCAAGGGACTGCTGCAGAGTGGACAGTCCAAGCAGCTTTCTCGAAGAAGTCAGGATTTGAACTCCGAGAAGTTACCAACCAGTTAAAGACAAGATGGAAAGACACCCCGGCAGAGGGACCAGCCCTTGCAAAAGCCCTCAGGTGGAAAAGGCTTTCCAGGTGAAATACCATGATCCAGAAAGGGTTACCATTTTATCCACAGAACCATCTCAAATGCCTTATAAGCAGGATTATGAACCCCTGTTAAGAGAAAAGGGCATAGAGGGGGACTAGATTGTGCAGGTGGTGTCAGTGGTGGAATGTGCTCTATGGTCACCTGACTCTGAAACCCATGATCCTCCACGTGGAATGCTTCGGCCAGTGCTATAGGCCCTCCCACTGGGAGGGGCTCCTGGCTTTTCCTCCCAGACTTTGACAGCTGTGCAGGGCCATTGGTGTGAGCTCTTGAATCTCTTTGCTTGTCTTAAAACCCACAATGGGTGGTATTTCCAGTCTCCCCACCCTCCAGCTGCTCACTGTCCTCCTCTGTAAACTGGAGGTGATATTGCAATGGTTAAACAAGTTGGCACATGCTGAGTGCTCACCTTGGCTCCTGCCACATGCAAGCTCCATTGAAAACTTAGTCAATTTTATTATTTGAATAGTGGGGATGGGGGATGGGGTGGGAACGATGCCATTGGGATGGACAGTGCCAGTGTCTACCAAAGGTGGAGCAGAGAGTTTGGCTCCTCTCAGAGAGCCCGCTCTCCTCCTAATGCCCAAGACTCTGAGTCTTCAGGCCCTGTCCTCCTTATTCTGCTCCCTCATGCTTGGTCTCTTTGGGCCAAATGTTTTGTAAAATCATGATCTTGGAAAAGTGTTTTAGAAGTGATTCCTCCCAAGCACGGGTCTGGATGTGCTGGTATTAGAGAGATTGTAAAGTGCCCAGGCTGCATATCATCACCGCCGGTGGGTCTGGGGCAGCACCAGGTCATAAAATAGATTGATATTTCAGCAGTAATACTTGAATGTTTACCCTAAGCAGGATAAATAAATAGCACAGATAGCATCAGGTCAGCTCAGGTTGGGTTTTGCTGTCAAGTGAATTATGGAAACACTCTTAGTAGGCTGACCACCTGGATTTTGGAATTATAGACTGCACCCTTGAGGAGACCACTCTTGCGAAACGCCTCCTGTCTCTGCCTACAGAGATTCAGGTGGCCTCTTCACAGCCCAGCTGTTTCTGGAGGAGCAGAGTGCAGGGGGGGGGCAGCCTACCCCCACAACCCCTCTCCTACTGGTGAGCAACTTGGTAAATGACATCTTGGCAGGCCATCTCTGTAAAGTGGCCAACTGGTGTACCAGCCCATTTCTTTCCCATTTGAAGCCAACACAGTTGTCAGCCATCCAGGTTCCGCTGAATTGTGCCTGTCAGCTGATTCTGAAGACCTCCCAGTGGGTCTATTTTTAGCTAAAACTGGTTTTAATTTTCATATGTATACATTAAATTCCATGGGGGGAAGGATGGATTCCAAATGAGGAAACATTGATTCTGAATAACATGAAAGAAATAATTAGTGCTTGAAAAACAGTTCAAAATATGAGTCAAACCCTCTGAGGAATATGGTTAGCACTGCATTTTTCAGCAAAAGGAAGTTTGTTGAATTAAAGCAGAGACTGAGGGTAAATGGGGATAATCCTGCAAGGAAGGCACTTGGCATCAAATTCGAGGTGCTAAGAAAGGGCAAGAGACTTGGTTCAGGGAAGACCCAAGTTAGGAAGCAACTGAGTCTGTCATTGTCAGAAACTCATGGGATGCTCGGTCAGGTGGCCAAGTCCCGTTATCCAGAGGTGCACAGAGGAGGGTGGAGGGTGTGGCCAAGCACCAGACCTTTGTCCACACTCAGGGAGGTGAGAGAAGCAATAGCTCCTATGCACAGGCATTGTTAGAGTTCAGATATGAGGTGTCCCCCAGAAGCCCACGTGTGACATGATTCAAGAGTTTTTGGAGATGAAATGACTAGTTTAAAAGAGGTCTGACCTAATCTGCTGATTAATTCACCAGTATAGATTAATTAGGTGGTAATTATAGGCAGGTAGGACGTGGCTGAGGAGGAAGGTCCCTGGTATTGCCCTTGGGGTTTACATTTTGTCCTTGGGGAGCAGAGCTCTCTTTCTGCTTCAGGGGTGTCCTGAACTGAACTGATCCTCTGCCACATCCTTCCACCATGATAGTCTGTGTTCCTTCTGCCCAGAGCTATGGGTTCTGTAGTCCATGGATTAACCCTCCGACACTGTGAGACAAATCTATAGTTTTTTCCTCTCAATTGTCCTTGTCATGCATCTTGGTCACAGCCGTGAAAAGCTAGCTGGAACAATCATGGAGTCTGTGCCTGGAACGTGACACCCCTTCTAGATCTCCCTTCTGTTGGGAGAAGAGGAGGCAGCTCCAGCAGGAGAGGGCCTAGGCCAACAATAGGTGCCTGGAGTTTGGGCTCATGTTAAACTGCTGCTCTGCTTTCGGCCCAGGCAACTTCGGCCTTCTGTTCCCATCACTCGCAGTTTGGTCATGCACACCTCTCTGGAACAGCACATCCTGCCACCTGCGTCTAAGGAGGGGTGAGCTGCTCCGTTACAAAGTCCTTTGTTAGCTACATTTGCTGACTTAGTGAGGGTTCTCACAAACCCTGACTAACTCAAGACTTTGAAGAAAGGGATTTAATTAAAATGAAAGGGAATTGTGTTGCTCACAGTTTCATCCAAAATACCTGAACAACGAGGCCTCAGAAAGGCTGAACCCTGGAGCGCCCGAGTAATTCAGCAACAGGAACTTAGAGCAAACTCTGGCTCTTCCAAAGTTTTAGACTGAAAGGCTAGAGCCATTTCATTTTGTTTTATATCAAAGCATTATGGCCTTATTCATTTATTACAAAAAAAGTCAAACATAATTTTCAAAAAGTCAAAAATGTGACTTACCTACCAATATAAACTAAACACATGTCAAAGATTTTGTTGAACTCAACAATTAAAAGGCAAACCAATAAAATAAGTATGTTTCACAAGATATATGAAGAGCTTGATATTTGTTAAGTAATTTAATCCTAAAGGAAGGGGTGTTAGAGGCAGTTTGCAAGGTCACCTACAAATCTGGTTAATGTCTTTCAGGGCAAATAACTCTAAGCGCTGGGGTTATCTTTCCTACTGAATATTACTTGACTCTCTAGTAGATAGAATCTGCAAATTAATTTCAGTAAGTCTGCAGTCTTCAATGAGTAGTAAATGTGGGGTGAACAGATAGTGTTATCTATCTGTAGATGATTAAATAATCCTTCAATGAATGCATTGGTGCCCTGTGTATGACATTGAAAGAATATGGCAACCACCTTTTTGTCTTATTCTCAATTCTTAGTTTCTTTTTATTAAGAGTATCATAAAATTTAATTATTATAAAAGTTAAATTAAAAGCCAAAGACATACACAATATAAGTTTCTTAAAAGTGAGATTTGATAGGCGAATGATTACTCTGCCACATTGCTTTCAATTACTGTACTTATCTTGCTA
Organism: Urocitellus parryii; assembly: GCF_045843805.1. Taxonomy (NCBI): domain Eukaryota; kingdom Metazoa; phylum Chordata; class Mammalia; order Rodentia; family Sciuridae; genus Urocitellus; species Urocitellus parryii. The sequence continues at coordinate 3,907,356 of NW_027551777.1, forward strand.
TGGTTCCTTCTCCAGAGGTCAGACATTGGTCTGTGGCCCACGTTGTTAGTCTTAGGATGTCTTTACAGGACCAGCTTGGCCCCAGATAGCTTTCAGTTTGGGGTGTCTCCAGTTGAGCTTCTGGAAGAGGGGCCAATGGCCTTGGTATTGGGTCAAGAGCCCATTCTGTGGTCTAGTCATTGAAAGCTCCTTCCTTAAAGAAGAGGTTTCTTTAAGGAACAAGCACAAATCAGCATTCAGACAGTCCCCAAGTTCTGAGGGCCTGGGCAGGGCTGAGTTCTGGCAGAGGGAAAGGAGCCTGCCAGCCACGTGCAGGCACCATTTGACTCCCACATGTGAATCTTGTGCCCAGCAGCCCACATGTCCATGGCAAGGCAGCAACTCCCAGGAGCATCACCAGATGATTCGCGTGAATGAAACAGTTGGAACCCACGTCCCCAGGAAGAACAGCACCTTGACAGGGCCTGGCAGTGCTGTCTGAGCTGGAAGTCAGAGTGGGCATCCACGGGTCGCTGGGGAGTGCTCAGCCGCTGCTGATGGGCATTGGTAATGTGCACAGCATACTGGCATACTGTCGCAGGATTGCTAGATATAGCAGGGTGCGATGCAGACGTGAGCCTTATAAGTAGGTTATTGTTTGATAAATGAGCTATTAGTCTAGCTGAGCAGAGTGTTGATGCAGATAAATTGATCTGCATGAATTTCCTGACACAAATAGCCAAGATTTTTCTGGTTTAGAGTTTTATCTTTCTTGCGCAAAGTTTTCTGAGAAGGAACAATGAAGTCAAGTTGACAGAGGCCATCTCAGTTCTTGGGCTGAAGACCTCCACCATGAGGATTAGGTGGTCTCACTTAGTTCCTGGCAGTTTGTGTTGTTTTAAATTAGCATTTCTGGAACTTCAACTATGGAACACTGCTCTCAGAATGGATATAGGAATGCAATAGGGGAAATGTTTGGTTAAATCTGAGGAATACTGAGGGTTGATTTTCCCCCCCATCTGTAGACCTTTGCAATGTGAAAATGCACAGTGAACATTCTAGAGGGCATGCAGACAAATCCTAGAAACCAATCCCCTTCTAGTCTAAAAAGAGCTCATTCGGTCCTCCCTAAACCACAAAATTCTACCCATGCCCACCCTTATCCATATTATAAAACCTTCCAGAATCCTGGGTTTGCAAAAAAAAAAAAAAAAAAAAAAAAAAAAAAAAAAAAAAAAACCTTTGCACTTGAGCCTCTGGGACTCAACCCCTACCTGGTTTTCAATCCAGGTGGGATTATTCTTCTATTTTATTCTTTGTCATTCTATTGAGCTAATGGGAAATAAGATAGAATAAAAAGTTTGAAACTATGTGTAGCTTTAAAATGTCTTCCCCAGCACGGTGGCCCTGGCTTGGGCCTTTCCGGAAGGCAGGCTTCTGATACCCAGGACCCTCTATACCTTTCTCCCTCTGCAGCAGAATTTCCAGCCTCTGTCACCCCACTGAAGGGTCCCTGGTGAAGGAACTTCTCCCTCCCGAAATCTTGAGTGAACTCTTCCTAAGGCTTACAGTGACATGTTTGCAATTAGAATTCGCCCAGTACAGGAGCCTGTGAACCCTGGCTTGGAAGACTCTTGTTTCATAAAAGTCTTGAGGTGAATATTGAGTCTTTGGCTCTCTTTGCATTTCTGTCAACACCCAATCTTCCCTACAGGTAGCAGATGCCTCTGGCAAAAGAAGGGAGAGGTCAAATTGAAAAAAAACAGATCAGGGCACCCAGAGACATTCCAGAAGGCTTGCTCTGTTCTTTGAGGACAAACCAAGCCCCCCAGAAGGAGGAAGCCCTTCTATAAATGCTTGCGAGTTGAGAGCAGGGTGATTTATTCCAGAGCTTGCCTGGGCTGAGGCTTGCAACTTGCCTGTGTTGGTCAGAAGTTTCTTGGGGACTAGGTGAGGTTATCTGCCAACCTCATCCAGGGTCTGCTCCTCCTGCACTTTTACCCTCCTCAGAATCAGCTCTAACTGGCTCCATAATACTCCAGCAGAAGGAGCAAGCGTTTCCTGAAGCTGATGATTAAAATGCTTCCAGTTATTCCAAGGAGACCCAAGGCTTGGTCGTTGGTGTCACATATCCAGGAGGCTAAGGTGGCTTGGCTGCTGAACGTTTCGCCTGCCAAGAGCCTTCGTCTGCTTCAGCCCAAGCATATATAAAAGGGTTTGAATGGGAACATTTGCTGTTATTTTGGTGATGGATTTAGGGAAATGGAAAGTGGCAAATTGCCTCGTTTGTGGACCCCTGCCAGCCCCATCCTGGTTATGGCTAGTGCGGGGATGGTTGATTGGAGAAGACCAGCTGCTGCTCTAACAGCCCAAAGCAATGGCCAAGGGTGGCTGATTAGCAAGTGCGTCATGCTCATGGTAATGAAAAGCATCTTATAATTATAAATTAGCAACTTCCATTGTACATAAATATGATGCCGTGTTTTTAAAGTTGATCAGCCCTTCATGCCCAGTGTGGATATGAAGGTCAGCCCTATTTTCAGGGTGATAAGGCAGAGAAGATCCTTTGAGAGAGTTAGGTGCAAGTCCTGGCTTTGAGTGAGGACCTCACTCTCAGAGCCTCAGTTTCAGCATCTGTAAAGCAGGGTGAATCGTGCCCAACGCCTGCAGCTATGAAAACCCAACAAGGTGAAGTCCATGAGAGCATTTGCCCCCTGATGTCCAGCACTGCCTAAGGAAAGATTTCCCTCTGCTTGTATTGAACTTTCCGATGAAAAGTGTGCTTCCTATTTTCAACACTGGTTTCCAGTACTTTTTTATTTATTTATTTTATTCTTGGGTAATACGTTTGTGAAAGTGTGACTAGTGGCTGGCCATCCAAAACTTTCTGCCAATGTTTGTGTCTGTGGAGGCTTCAGTCTGCAGTCCTGGGCCATCTTGTACAGGTGGATCGTGGGGTAGGTCTGCAGAAAGTTGAGCAGGAGCTAGAGAATGGTGTGCAGGAAGTTTAAGAGAGAGGGTTTTGGGGGTCATCAGCTGTTGGGGGGTGGGTAGAGAAGCAGGTAGGAAGAGAGGAGAATCAGGATCTGCCAACATCTCATAACCAATGTCCCAGGGGACTCAGAGGCCAGGACGGCCTGGTGAGGGTTCTGAGCTGGGACAAGTGAGCCAAGACTTTAGCCTCCCATGGTGAGTCCCTGGGATGTGGGCTACAGCAAGGTATATGAGCACAGAGGAGAAGGCTGTCTTTAGGCAAGGCAGTCCCCTAAAAGTCTGACTCCTTAAGGCTGTCCCCAGAGTCTGGGAAACACAGCCCTTTGGTTCTGAAAAGGAACAATGGGCACATTACAGAATCCACACAGGCAGGTAGGAAACAGAGCCATCGGTGCCCACTAAGGCAGCCCCCACAGTTACGGTTGCTCCGGGGACACCCGCAGTCCTGCCGTATTACCTGGCACAGTGATGGGTTGGAGGGGACAATGGTCTCAGTTCTCCCCCATAGTGGCAAGGCAAATTACCTGGTTGGTGCCTCAGTCCCCTTCTCTCCCCAGATGTCACCTCTGAGCCTGGGACCACCCAGACAGTGCTTGCTACATGGCTGTTGTGTTTAACCTGTGACCACAACTAACCCCCACCTCTCCTTCCTCTCACACTCTCACGTGCTGTCTTGGGTGTGTGTGTGCCACTTACACATCACGTGTTGATTAAGCTATGAGTGTGTCAGCTCAGCCCACCAGCAGCTCCTGGTGTTTGTGTTCAGCCTGAGCACTCTATGAAGAGAAGGTGCTGAAGCTGAGCATGGAGTTTTCTTCAAACAGACAGGATACCTGATTCATCTCATCTACTTGTGGTTGAGGACACCTTGTTCTGTTCTGTAGATGTGATCTGCTGGACTGTACCACACCTGATTGTGTGCTCTGTAGACCCAGTCAGTACTGAAAACACTCAGAAGGAAAGACCTGTGCAATACGTTATGTGCAAGTATGTTACTCAGAGCATGATTAATAATAGAGGAATTCAGAAACAACTCCAGGAATGCTGCATAAATTTGGGGTATTCATATGAAAGAGTGTTATATAGGCACAGAAATATGTTTCTGGAAAACTTCTAACTACACAAAAGATGCCATGATTGAATGTTAAGTTAAATAAGCAGACAGATCTTAAATGCTATATTTGTTTATAAATAGCCTGTTATAAGAATATACTCCCTGGCAATTTGTCAACATTAATATTAGGCTTATTTGTTGAATGCTGTTCGTTAAATGGCTCATGTTTTTAAATAGCCTAGTGAGTCTATGAAGGTTCACCCCATAACTGTTTTCTTAACGAGTGTTTATTGTTGAAAGTAAAGGAAAACCAAACTGTATTTCCTACACGAAGCTCCACACCCTGTGCACTTAGTTGTTGTCCTCATGTCACTGAGTTCCTCTCCACTCAGGTCTCACAGGGTGATGCCATGTGCAAGGTGGAGCCCTCTCAGGAGGCAGCATGGCCTGCCGGATAGCCGTAGGCTCACGGCAGGCTGTGTCCCTCACTAATGATGTGTCATAGGCAATTCACCTCCCTTCTGTGCACCTCAGTGTTCCAACCTGTAAAGCGGGCATACACCACTTGGACCTGTTCTCCACTTGTCTGGGAAAGACCCTTGAAGTAATGCGCCAGTGCAAAGCACAGAGAGCGAACACCAGGTCCTCGACAGCTGCCTGCTAGGGTTGCCCTAAGTGCTCTTCCTACCTTTTCATTAACTTGCGTCCTCCACTTTGTGGACAAGCTGTGACAGGCGGGGATACATTCCCAAGAGATCAGGCAGCCCCTACACCACCTTACCAGGCACAGGGGCAGCTGAGGCCCTGGAGCGTCGGTACAGGGGTCACCAGGTAGCAGATGGAAAGCCACCACGTCTGTGTTTCTCCCTTGACCCCTCCTGCCGTGTTCCACAGGGGTGTCCATGGAGAGAGCCCTCCTCACATGGGCCATGGGGAGTGGGAAGGGTCTGAAAGAAAGCTGAGTGGCTGTCACACACAGGTGCGCATTGTGTCATCTGGGGTCAGCGGAGAACTCCATGGTCACCTAGTGCGTCAGTCTCCCTGGTGACCAGGGGTCTGAGGGTTTCCTCGGAAGATGCTCTGGATGGTGCTTGGCATGTTTCTTCAGTAAAACACATCCTATACATCAAAAAGATACAGATGATGGGGAGCGGCATGTCAAAATATTAGCAGAGGTTATTTCTGGTTGATTGGATTATAGACGAGATTGGCTTTCTTCTTTGACTTCCTTTTATCTCTATTTTTTCCTTTTTTTTTTTTAAATGAGCCTGTGCTATTTTTATTTTAAGAAATGCTTCTCCATTTTTTAAACCTTGCATCTAAAAAACCTCTGGGAAAGACCTTAAGTTCAGCAAACTTGGTTTAGAAAAGTTGAAATGTATAACACAACACGCTCACACAAAAGAGGTTGTCTTTTTTTCTTGTGTGAGATTCACATCAGAGGTTTTTTGAAATAAATAGTAGGAGTTTGTAGAACATGTAAATTATGATTCAATTGACGCTTCTCTCCTTGTGCGTTGCTGCGTGGTGTGAAATACGTCTACATGTGTTGCAGAGACATTAACCTAATGATAAGTGCCATCTTTACTACAGAGTGTGACAGGGTCAGGCAAGGGTCCCCCGCTGCACTGGAGATCTTCCCAGCCTGACGCTGACCTCATCCCTGACAGACGGGGAGACCAGGCACTGGAGTCACTCACCGCCTCAGGTCACACAAGTCCAGGCCCAGGTCTGCTCTGGAGTCACCACCTGGGCTACTTCTGGCCACCAGCAGTGAGACCCAGGCAGACCTTGAAGGCACAGATGGCCCTCCGAGGTCATGGCCAGCTGTGATCAGAGGTGGCCTCTGTGGCATAGAGGGAGGGTGGGAGGACAGGCAGTGTCCTCTCACTTCTCCGTGCCCTGGAAAGCTTGGGCTGGCATAGCGGTGACCTTGATTTCCTTGGGCTTCCTTCCTTGGTGGTCCCCTCCTTCCCTTCCAGGCTCCTCATTTCCTTTTTTCTTCCCTTCCTTCCTCCCTTCATTTTTTTGGGGGGGAAAAAAAGCCAAAAAGGTAGACATAATGTGGTCTTTAATTTTTAAAAACTTTCATTTATACTCTTAGTAGGATTTTTACGGAGCCCGTTAGGTTCCCTCTTGCTGCTGTGGATAAAGCCTGCTCTTTGTTGGAGAGAGTCCTGGGGACAAGTATATTTGGATGCTTTTAAAACAGCAGTTAAGATGGAGGGAACCTGGACAGGCTGCTCCTTCAGGCAGCCACAGGTGAGGCCCAGCTCCTGCCTCCAGCGAGTGTGGGGGTCTCAGGTCCATCCTGGGAGAGGAGGGGCTCATTTCAGGTGTCTGGGTTTTACTACCGCTTTCTGTGGACTTTAGGGCATGCTGTCACCCAGGCTGTGACAAAAGGGCTTCACACCATTAAATTCAGGATGCATAAGAGAAGAAATGAGGGGGCTCAAGAAGCATGCCGGTTCCAATGTGGAAATGTGACCTGCCGAGGAGGAGGAGACGAGAGGGCAGGAAGGTCCACTGCTGCTGGCCAGCTGTTGCAGGAGGAGTTCAGTTCTCGTGGTCGTGCTCATCCTATCACTACCACAGTATCCAGAAGCAGGAGGAAGCAAACGCAGGGCGTAGGCCGAGTTCTCACACTTGAAAGTGTGTCAGAAGCAGCCGGGCCCTTGGCTCAGAGATGCAGATTGCACACAATCAGGTGGAACAAAGGAATCCGCAGCTGATATTGATGCTAAGGAGCCCAGGTGCATGGGTTGAGATCTTGTCTTCAGCAAATCATTTAACCTCCTGGTGCCTCAGTTTCCTCATCTGTAAAACAGGCATACTTATAATCCCCACATCAAAGGCATCGGGTGTATTAAATACACTAGTGTTAGTAAAACTCGATAGGGTGTGCCACGTGAGCATCTGTTGCATGAGCAAATGCAGACGTGTTGTGTGACTACGTGCACCCACGCACACTCGGCTCCTCTCCTTGCCCTCTTTCTTCCCAACATAATGCAGATGTATTCCAGCAGCTTACAGACTTCGAGAGGAGAGATTACTTTTAAGATCCTGAGCTCCCAAGGGAAGGGAATCTGTGGGTATGAGACGTTTGACAGGCGGCAGAGGTGGCTGTGCAGAAGGGAGGCTCCCTGGGGCGGGGTGTGGGGAGCCAGCTAGGGATGCGGCTTCTGATTGGAGAGCTTGCAGGCAAGGAGCCGGGCTGCTCAGTTGTCTCCTGCGGCAGACAAAGCAAGAGGTTTCATGAGAGCAGCAACCCAGTGCCTGTAATCTTCTAGTCCTTGGAGGCCAGGGACAAAGGGAAGTGAGAGAAGTCAGGGAGAATCTATTTCCCACGTCCTTGTTGGAGGTGTTTGACTCACCTGAAGTTAACACTAATAGAGCATTTGCTCAGCAATGTCATCGCTGAAATAGATGTGTTAAATTTAAACTCCCACTGCCCCATGCACGCGTTCGGCGATGGGCCTGGAAACAGCTCTGACTTCAGCGCCCTCTCCCAGCTTTTCCCAGCCAACAAGGCTTAGGCCACTTTGTTTTCTCAGGTTTAAGCCTTGTCCAATTTTTAGATGACAGTCCTTTGAAAACTTGTGCGACCATATTGTTTTTCTTCCAATCATCAACTTACAAGGTAAAGACAAAGCTGTGAAAAAAATTTATAAAAAGCAAAGTTCCTTCAAATCCTTGTTTTCCAGCCAACTCTGGCTTTAGTCTAAAGCTCTGTCTTTTGGGGAGAAAATCCCATTTGCACATTTCCTCCTAGCTGGCTGGACTTGTCACGGATTCTTGGGTGATGTTCAGTGGGCTGCCTTGATCATTAGCGGAGTGCTGGAACCCTCTTTTGGGACTGTGTGAGGCATAGAGGATGACTGTTGCTCACTCCTGCTCCCCCATAACTAGATCACCCTTTTGCAAGAGATGGATAAAAAGACCGTTATGGTTTTGAGCACTACATCTTTACTTTGCATTCTAATTAATTTTAATATAAACATGTTTCTGTTACAGAAGCAATATATTATAGAAAAATTGGTTATTCTTCAAAAAGCACAAAGTAGGAAATAAGACCATAAAAGAAAGAAAAAATAGAAGTTGTGTGTTTCTTCTGTGCAGACACATTTGTCCATCTTTCTGTCCATCTCCTATCACACCTCTTCTTTCCTTGCTTCCTTCCACCCTGCCCGCTTTCCATCCCTCTATCCTTTCATCATGTATCCATTCAAGCCAGGAGGAAATAGTAGCACCTGAGGAACACAGTGCAGCTGGGCCCAGGTGGTGGCATTACTGTAACCACAGCTACTCAGGGAGTTGAAGCAGGAGGATCTCAAGGTCAAGGCCAGCCTGGACCACTCAGGGATACCCTGTCTTAAAATTTAAAAAGTAAACATCCCTGGAGATGCAGTAGCTCAGTGGTAGAGCATCCCTGGTTTCGATACTCACTACTGCAAAATAAATAAGTAAGCCAGCAAATCCATGAAAGCAGAGCACCATGGTTGAAAACACAAGCACTTCAGTGAATTCCCTTGTGCATCCGAATCCTTCCTGTACCATTCAGTCTCTTTGGAACCTTGGGCAAATTTTTATGGCACTTTTTTTTTTACATTTATGAGATGGGGTTAACAGCAGTGCCTACCTCCTGTGTCTGTGTCAGGGTGTGATGACATCATCCATATAAGATGTTGGCAAAACGCCTGGCCCGGAGAGGTTCTCATTAAACACCAGCCATCTTCATCATCTCTACCCTCTTTCTTACTTAACAGAGCCTCCAGCTCCATCAGAAAGCATGATAAAAATGCTTAATACAGTGTGTAGCTGGTATAATTATAAATGTAGTAATAAATATGCACGTGTATTTTTCGTTCATGCTACTGATATCCATTTCATAAACTCATATTTAAATGGTGTTTTAATGGCTGAACAACATTGTATGATACAAACCAGTCATAACCAAGTACTCTACCTATTTCCTTAGACCACATGACATTTCTCTCATTGTGATGCTGTGAGAAACATCTGTATTCACACTTGTTTCCTTCGCTAAGGTTCTAGAGGTGGGACTGCTGGTTTTAGGGCATATGCACTTCAGCGCTTAGTAATGCCACCACAGTGCCCAGCAAACCCTGTGCTACTCTGCCTTTCCAGATGGGCTCCACGGCCTGCTTCTCTGCACTCTTGCCAGCCTTATGGGTTATCTCTGCAAACGCCTGCCATTCCAGTAGGCAAAACATAGATCTCATTGCTGCTTTATTAACTTGCTTTTATTTAATTAAAGATGAACTTTGCCTTATGTTTTTTGACAATATTTATTTCTATTTCTTAAAATTGTCAGCTGGTAATGCTTGTGCATGTTCTCCACTGGGACGTTTGTTCTTTCCTTAATGATTCTGCCAGGGCTTAAAATTTTGACTTTCTAATGAGAAGGTTTTGGAATTTACTCTCTTCCAATTTCTGAAACTTGGACATGGGCTACGTGCACTGTTCTAAACCTGTCTCTGAGTTCTGGAATTCCCTCAAGCTTGCTGACAGTGCCTGTCAGTCAGGACCCTGGCCAGCCAGGCACTCATGTCCATGAGCCCATTCCTAAGTGCCTCTGGAAGACTCACCTCCCATCTTGTAACGGGTCTCGTTTTTGTCACTGTGATTTTCCTCGGTCCTAAATTTCACGTTCATTCTTCTCATTGAGAAAAAATAGTAGGTGACAATAGTAGCAACTTCCCCTTTTATTATGCCTTTTATGTGTCTCTTCTTGGTTGTGTGCGTCTCTTTCTTTGTACTTCTTTTTAAGCTTGTGCTTGTTAGACAGGCTGTACAAACCCCATCTGTGCCTTTCCTCACCCCAGAAGCCCCCCTTCAAATACAATGAAGAAGCTGCCAAAAGCTTTTCCTTTAATATCTGGAGAAAATTGCTTTAGACTTTGTGTCTAAAGATTCATCTCCATTAATGGTACAGTGCACAGGTCAGGAAACCTCTCCTTACAGGACCCAATGATACACATTTTCAGCTTTACAGGCCCTACGATTGCTGTTGGTGTCACAACCACTCCACAAAACAAGGCAGAAGTCCAGTTTGGTCCAGCAGCTGTTGTCTGCTGGTTCTAAATGAGAGAGGAGACTGGGGCAGGGATGGCGAAGGAGGATGGGCATTCAGACATACTGCTGTCAACAGGAGAGCCCTGGACTACCAGGCTCTGCATCTGATAAGGTCAGAGACCTTTCAAGAGAATGAATGACTGAAGACACTTAATAGGACCCTTTGACATTAAAATCCTCTGTATTGCACCATCGGAGACATATCTCCCTCTGAGGCTCGTCTCCTTCTGAGAACAGTCGCCAAAAATCAGCCCTTTCAATGGAAGCTCAGAGGATCAATAAGAGCTATTTTTCATTTGCTTAGATTATGATGTGTATTACAGAGAAGTGCAGTGCACTGACTACGGTTCAGTTGATTACTTTAATAAGTAACACTTGCAACTCTTTTAGATGTCTTCCTCTATAACAGGTGCTTCACAGAATCTTATTTCCTGAGATAATTCTAGGCAGTAGGTATTATTACTTCCATTTTACAGAACAAGAGATTGAAGGTCAGAGATGTCATGCAAAATCTTGCAGAGCTGGGAGGGAGCACTCTTCATATCCGAACCTAGGATCACTCTGGCTCCAAAGCTGCTATTCTCTTCTTGTAGTTAATGAATATTCATTTTTAAAAAACTTAGTATTAAATAGTACTTATTTAAAATCGGATAATGGGTATTTAGCAGACTCATTGAACCAGTAGCACAGATTATCCTGAGATTTTCATGCCAGCTAGGAGATCACCTATGGAAGGTTGCACATCCCTTATTTGAAATACTTAGGATCAGAAGTGTTTCGAGTTGTTTTTTTTTTTTTTTAATTCAGTTTGGCATATTTGCAAACACATAATGAGATATCTTGGCACAGGACCCAAGCCTAAACATGAAATTCAGTTAGGTTTCATAACCAACTTTTATGCATATCCTGAAGGAAAATATGAACAACAATTTTAATGTATCTGGGTATGTTACTGCAACCCACCATGCACGTGAGGTCAGGTATAGAATTTTTCCCTGTGACATCATGTTGGTTCTCAAAAAGCATTGTATTTGGGGGCATTTTAGATTTTTGTATTAAGGATGCTAACCTTGTCTCAAGAGTGATCACACTTGAATGTGAACAGATTGCCAGGTTCCATCTCAGAACTTCTGATTTAGTAGAACTCTGATGGGCTCGAGATCCTGTACATCTAATAAGCTCTGAGGATGCTCAGGCTGCTAAGAATCCCTGGTCTATGCTGCTCTCATGCTGTTTGCAATGAACAAATTGAAGATCATGAGACAATACGATCTTCAATGATTACTAAACTGACCCCCTTCACCGCCTGCATTCATTGTGACCAGAAGCATTAACTACAGGGGTCTCTAACTAACCCTCAGGAATGGAAAGTCCAGAGTCTCTTGGCCTTTTTGCTTGTTTGAATTGAAGATCATAATCCCCAGGCTGCTATCTTTGTTCTTACATTTTCTCCCAATCTATCCCTTCTCGAGAACTTAATCAGGAGGAACTCTACCCCTCACACAGCTTCCATTCCTCCTGCCCTATTCTTTGTGCTTTTCCATTTTGAAAATTGTGTTGTATTTTGTAGTTACTCAGATTTTTCAAAAACAATCACTTCAAGGGTGAATCTGCTGCAAACAGGGCTGCTGAAGGCACTCATAAGAGTACCAGAAATATTATAGGATTATTGACTATTGACCATATTAATTAGTGGATGCGTATTGATTGAATAGTGAAAGACTATAAGCAATGTGTCCGTGATGTAATGTGAACTGCAGAACTTGGATAGATTTAAGTTAGTGATGTAAGAGTCTACCCCAGACCTCACCCAGTTATCAACTGCAAGCACAACTGAATTAAGACTTAAAAACCCAGACTTTGGGGGGGCCAATGGGACTAACAGGACCCAGACAGAGAGACGGAGACCTCCATTGCTGTTTACCCCCCTGTACCAGACTCCTCCAGGCTGGATCAAGTTCTAATGTCTCAGACTCTAGACACATCACAGGTGAGTTTCTGGACCCTTGGATGTAGGCTCAATTAGGACTTAGAGTTAGAATGTGTGTCTGAAGTGTGATGAGCATTAATAAAATAGATTTGATTGAATCTAACTGCGCCTGAGACTGAGTCTATAATAACTGCTCATGACAGGCTCTTGTGGCATCTACCCAGAGCCCTGCTGAATCAAAGAGAGGCTTTTCTCTAAAGGAATTAGCACTGGCCTATGAACCTGGATCAGCCACATCTCCTAGGGAGATCTTTCTGTCCGTTTTTAATGTCAGTCTCAGAGGTAGAGGACCACTTGGGTTCTCATCCTCCAGGGTGAAGCAAATGCCTTCTCTCTGGCTCTTCATGGTTCAGCTCAAACTGGAGAACTTGTTTCTCCCTGAACCTGGCTTCTCACTTCTACTGTCTTCCCTGTGGTGGGACACTGTCACCTTCTTTTAAATGCTGACTTGCTGACCGACTGCTCATCCTTCAGGATGGCTGTCACTGTGTTCTGTGTTGGGCATATGGAATCCAACACCCTTGCCGAGCCTGAGTTTGCAGAGTGGGCGAGAGACAGGAGCTGTGAGCTTTGAGCGATGCCCAGGTCTAGAGAAACGGGTTTCTTACACTTGTCCCACAGCCACCCTTTAGGCTCAGTTTCTTGTAAATTGGGAAATAATAATAGTGTCACACACTGTTGTGAAACACCAGCAAGATGATGAGATAATGCATGCCTTGCCTTAACACGATGACACCTTGTGGAAAAAGCTACATAATATTAAATAGAGATCAGAAGTTTGTGGTCCACTGAATTCTCAGAGGCTAGTTAAAAATCAAGTTGAGCCCCCACGCTCTGTAATCGAGACACTCAAAGCCCTCTCTCTAAACTCCTACAGACTTGTGTCCTCATGGTCCCTCTGACCTTGGTGTCCTGGGTCTCAAAGGCCATCTCCTTTTCCAACCTGGGTCAGCCAGGCAGGAAATATGGCTCCTGCCCCAAGTTGCCCAAGAAATACAGCATTCGTGAGCCAAGTCAAGTCACTGAGGGTTGGAAAAGAAGGAGGAGAGGGAAGGCCGGGAGGTCCCACATGTGTCCCTTCCTCTTCTCCTCCTCACCCCCCTTGCCTGAGTTGTTCTTCTACAGTTTATCTTTCCTTATACAGAAAAATCTCTTCCATAATCACTGTACTCCCAAAATGCCCACCCTCAAACCCAGCCAAAGATTCTGCAGAACTATGGATCTGGCCTTTAGCTGGGTCTGCCTTCCAGAGGGGGACTGGGGGTAAAGGAGAAAACATCTATCCCTCCTAGCATTGATAAGATTTTCAAAGTTGTTCTTAATGAAAGAGGGGGTGAGACCTGGCCTCGCTCTCCTTTTACCTCCACCCACCTGTGATGAGTTCAGCTCACCTGATCTCCTTCCTGTGCCCCTTTCCCAGACTGGAACTGCATACTTGATACTCAGGACCTTTGAGTGTTGAAAGAACTCCTAGCCATGACACTTTAACTTACAAGGCGGCAAGGAAGACCACGGAAACCATCCAACATGAACATACAAAATTACAGAGGAAACTGTGCAGTAGTTTAAGTGGGTGTTTTCCTGAGCTCATTGGTTTTAAGTACTTGAAATACAGAGTGACCATTATTTTTCATGTTCTGCTGCAGCATCTGGCTTCATGGAGACATTTAAACATTTTTTTTTGGTTGCTCTCTTTCCTTTCATCCCTTTGCTTAAAAAAAAAATTGCTTTTTGTTAATGAGCCAAACCCTCACCAGAGGGGAAAAATAAGTAGAATCACTATTTCTCTGTCATTTTTTGGTTAAATAATTCCTGTTAGAGTCCTCATAGAAAACTAAATTTTCAAATGGTTTCACTTAGAGAATGCAGAAAAAAAATCATACATGGTAGTCCTTTGGGGGAAAATAATGATAGACCCCCCTACAAGAAAAGAAACAAAAATTAATGATAAGTCACATTTTAAAATGATGAATCACTTTAAATGTGAGAAACAGACCTTGAAGACAAACAATTTTGCACCTGAACTTGATCAAAAGCATGAACAGCTAATTTCTTAGCTCTAAATTAAATTATTGCTTTAATTACATAAAAATATAGATATACACAATACCCATCTGCTCCTCAGGGTATATTCATCCTTTCTATGAGTGCTTGTCCATATATTTAATGATGATAATGGATTTTAAAAGAGTATTTAAAAACCTAAGCCTCTTGAGATTCTGTTTTGAATGGAAAATTTTTCCCAGAAGATTGTATCTTAGAAAATGAAAGGCAAAGCACAAGCTTGAGAGAGCATTTAGGCAAGTGTGTGTGAGTCATTCTCCCTGTTCTGCTGATTGTCTTTGTGGTTAATCATGAAACGCAGAGTGTGAAATATGAGTTTTCTTGCCTGAGCACTGGAGTGGGTTAGAATAGGTCTCTTGGAAAAAAAATATGACCTTGGTCTAAAGCAGGGGTCAATCAACTTTTTTCTGCACAAGGCCAAACAGGAAATATTAGGGTTTGTAAGCCTGGCAACCCATGGCATGTGCATGCATAGTGTGACTGTGTTCCAATAAAGCTTTATTTATAAACATGACTGGTGGGCAGGATTTGGCAGGCGGACAGTAGAGTCCCAATTCCTGGCTTAAAATGACACGTGGTGTTAGCCTGTATGAGAGTGGGTTCAGCCCCTGAGTTGAACATCTCCTTGGGTCCACTTTAGCCAGCTAGTGAGCTGTCTTACTTTCCTATCTACACAGTTGCCACAAAAAGCCAAACTGGGTATGACGCCCACATATCTACACAGCAGCACTTCCTGTTCACATGATTTCTACACACCTCAGTCCCCAATCCAGGAATATGGGATTAAGGATCTCAGTCAAAGCTCTAAGGAAATCTGCCTACCCTGCTCATCTCACCAGACAGAACAGAAAAGCAGAGTCAAGAACAAGAGTTGACCTCTCAGAGTTTGACACTGGCATGGCATCCATATGAAACAGTTCTCAGATCATAAAGGACTGACCCTTGGAAAGTGTTTGTGGCATGTCCATGTATGTCAGACTCTGTGCTGCTGCTGCAGATGCTGACTAGGTTCCTGTGAGCCTGGAGGTTTTGCTCTGGTGAGGAAGGCAGATGATAGAAGAGGGGAGAATGGAGGGCACTGAAATAGGAAAGGATGGGGTGAGTTGAGCTGTCCCTTTAAGCTGTAACTCTGCCAAGTAACCATGTTGTGGTAGAAAGAAGGTCAGCCTCATCTTCAAAAACAGATATTCAGTCAACAAACACACACATACCTGGCCCCTGCTGAGCCCTGGAGAAAGACTGGTGCACAGGGTGCTTCTCTGCCTTCTAGAAGCTCAGCTTGGAGAAAAGCAAGGACAAGTAAACTCCTAAGTATCCTGACCACCTAGCAGTGCCCCCAAAGGAATTAGAAGAGCAGTAGGTGAGATGACTGACCTAGGATTCCTTGAAAATGCCCAAATCCACCCTGTACTTTCTTCCAACCATCAAACTGGCAAAATAAATGGATGCTTTGTTGTCAAGAATTGGTGTGAGAGAAAAGAACTCTCATACTCTTTAGATCAGAGTCCAAATTGATGAAACCTTGCTCATTTGCCAGGGCTACAGATGTTTTAAAGGACATTTTATTTAAATCAACAAATGGGGGTCAGGACGCATGCACCAAATGTAGCACATCAGGATTGACCTTGACATTGCGGGTCACTATGAAACAGAAAACGCCTCAGTGCCCAGCAGTAGGGGACTGTTTTCATGACCCCATATCTACACGAAGCAGCACTGTGAAGTTCTGGAGAAGAATGCAGAGATCTAGCTCCTGACGTGAACGAATCAGAATCTATCTAACTGGTGCAAAATATTAAGATCAAACCTACACACTAAACTGCATATTTATGTATGTAATTTGTAAATGCATATATTTGATAGAATATATGTCAACTGTGTGTCTAGCAGGGGAAGTAAGGGCTAAGTGGGATGTTAAATGGGTATGTTTCCCATTTCTCTCAACTACAGTTTAATATTTTTGCACTTAAAAAGACTATTAAATAATACATATTACAGGATGGGTTCTACCATTCCACCCAGCCCTCACTTTCCCCACTAGCTATAGGAATTGACTTAAGGTCTCTCAAATTTGCAAATGATATACAGAGATGTGCAGTTTATATATGTTTGATCTTGATATCCATCAAAAACATTTTCCACCAGTTAGATAGACTCTTATTCATTCACATCAATAGACAGATCTCCCTCATTCTTCTCCAGGGCTTCACAGTGCCTCTTAGTATAGATAGGGTCATGAAAGCAGCCCTCGATTGCTGGGAATTGTAAGTTCTCTCATAATTCCAGAGAGTGCTGCAACTCAGTTATCAATAGAGTGACCAAATCGACACATCCTTGAAGTTCCTTGGGTGCTTTGAACACTGCTTCTTTAAAGATAGAAAAAATGTCTTCCCTTTATGCCTGCAATCTTCCAAAATATGTAAAGTCATATCCTAGCGATAGTATCTGAAAATCAACATAATCCAAAGGTCCTCACTCTGTAATGTTTGCAATAAGACTCCAGCATCTTAGCATTTAAGTGTTTTCAGATTACATCCATTTAAACATCCGTGATTCATTATCATAAATATCACAGTTGAGCGAGACTGTAGGCTTCAGCTTGAAGCACACACACGTGCGTGTGCGCACACATACACACATAAATATAAAGAAGAAGCACAAGCAGTAAATCTCAGGAACCTTAGGTCTTAACCTGCCATGGGTCTGTGCAAAAATGTACATTTCTAGACACGTGGGGCCTCCTATGATCACAGTCATATACCGAGATCCCATGTAAGAATCCTTCAATTGCAAAAGTTGCCCCTTTTGATGGAAAGCTACGGTTTACATTTGGTTCCCATACTTCCCATGGCCATTCAGGTGTGTGTGTTGGGGGGGGGCACAAAGCCTTCAGCTGCACTGAACTTCCCAGGGAGTGTGTGAGCACTGCTTTTGTGGAGAGAAGCAATTGCAGGGAGGTGGGATACCTTTAGCAAGTGACAAGATACTCTTGGCAGGCATCCTCCTTCAGTCCCATGAGGCTGGAGCTAGAGACGATGCCATATGGCATCAGGAATGCAATAAGAGTCTCTTGGCAACTGGAGGATGAATAGGCATGACCTGAGGGCTGATCATCTTCTTGCTTACATCAGAAAGCCCATATATGCATACAAAAATCAATTGTCCTTCATGTACTGCAAGCCAAACCATTGTGTTTTAATTTCCAGATACGGTCTTGTCAACTAGACAGAACAAATTTGTAATCACAGCTGATGAGCATCTCATTCACTGCAATTAGGGAGGAGGTGAACGAATTAATTGGTTACAACCAAAAAGAATCCACTGATATTTTTTGATCACCAACTCTGTACTAGTTCTAGTGCTGAGCCAGAGAGACAGAGATGAGGTTGTAGGAAGCTCGGGTCCTCACAGCACTCCCAAGTTTTTTCTACGTCTTTTGTAGAAAAATCCAAAAGCATTTTGAACATCCTACCCTTCATTTTCACAGTGTGGAAGGAGAAAGTTTTCACAGAGTGGAAGGAGAAGGTGTTCACAGTGTGGAAGGAGAATGATTCCACAGTGTGGAAGCTGGTGCCCTGCAGACTGTAGTAACTTTCTGGGTATGGATGTTCCTGAGCCACCCACCTTGTCCATGACTTGGGCACACACCCTTAGGAAGGAAACCCATTGCCTCCTTAGAGGATATACATGAGGACCCAAGTGCTGCTCTGCCTTCTGGAAACGTTCTAGACCTTCTTCTGCGATCCAGGTAGCACAAGTCCATCTCTGCCTAGAAGCATTTCAGGCTTCCCCAGAAAATGAAGGGTAGGATGTTCAAAATGCTTTTGGATTTTTGTACAAAAGATGTTCATCCACATGCTGGTTACAGATGATCTATAACTTCTGTGAAAACCAGACTTGACATTCTGAAGACCATGTATGAATATCTGTGATGATTAAGTAGCAGAACAGCAGGTGTGGACCTGCAGTGAACCCACATCTTAAGAGTTCTTTGATAAAAGTCAAGTACAGATCAACAATACCTTTCTCTTTTCTTCCAGTCTTTAAACAAACCATTTTAATAAAAGCCATTGACTGTGCTTGGGTGTTCTGGGCTGCATGAAAATTGATCTGGGCCCTTTCCCTAAACTATGACCCCTAAAGTCTTCTGGATTTCACTCCTAGGATTTTCCCAGTGGGTTTAATCACTTACGCCAAGATTCTACTTCACTGAGTTTTTTGTTACTCTCTCCACTTCTCACTTTCGCCCCCCATTGAGTCATGCACATCTAAAGAAGAACTTTCAACAATTATTATGGATTCCACCATCCTGAAAGGACCCACCTCTTCCCTTCTCTCCTGGGTCATGAGACAGGATTTTATGATTGATGTAGAAAGCAATTCTACAGTTTTACTATATATATCTATCTGACCATAATTTTTTTTCTCAATCACTCTGAACCTTGGATTTCCTCATCTACAAAATACTCCCTTCATGGGAGTGTTGTAAAATTAAAAGAAATAATGTTCATGAGGTATTTGACCCACAGCTTGACAAATAGAGAATGCTCTATAAATGGCAACTGTTATAGAAGATAAACTTCTAACATGAATAGACAACATTGTGTGTTTCATAAAATGACTGGGGCACCTAGGGAGATAATTTGTGTAATCACCAGTGTCTGTCCTCATGAATCAATGCCCTTTGATGGTCACCGTCATTAGACAAGCCAATCTGGTGTGGAATGGATGTAGATGTGGTCTTGAAGGTACCCTCAGCTACCAAAATAAACCAAAGCCTGGTGATTTGCGTATTTTTATACCCAGTTAATTTGTCCAATTTTGTGGATATAGTAGCTTGGAAACAAATTCACCAAAATTGGCTTATTAAATTTTATGTGAAAAAAATCCAATTTTATAATAAAACGTATAACATAGAAGGTCAATTATCTAGAATGACACATTTATTTTTATAACAAGAGAAAATTAGAAATTTGCTTTCTAAGCAATTTTTGATAGCTCATATCTCCAGTAAAGTTGACAGTCCTCTCCTTGGATGCCTCTAGGAATGGTGAGCCTGTTCATTGGTTGACTTTTTCTCACTGCTAGAAAGAATTTATTATATTGAATTATGATATGTCTGCTTGTAATTTCTACTATATGGCACTTATTTGGCCTTTTGACATGATGACAAAATGGAACACTGATTCTTCAATATGGCATCTCTCCAGATAATCATGGGGTCAGCCTTCAGACTCTAAATATCATGAAGATAGATAGTGAACTTATTCATTTTTATGTTGACATTCATCCCTTAATGCCTACTGTCTTTCACAATGTAAGTGAACAAATGACATTTTCAATGGGTTACCGGATAAATACATTGAGCCTTAGAATAATAGAATTTCCAAATTGTAAGAGACATCCTCTAATACTGGGATGTATTTCACAATATTGTTGCTAAATTGTCATTTAGGCCCCCCTGGGGAGTATCCAATGAAGAACAAATTATTTCATACAGAAAGCACCTTCTAAATAGAAATCTAAATTTCTTTAGGCTTTTCCAGTATTTTGGCAAATTTGAGGTTAAATAGATATTAATATTTGCATTGCACCGACTCACAGTTCCCCAAATGCACAATTATGGGACCTCAATTCATCCTTTATTGTGTAATTTCTGGAAGACCTTAGGGGCATCTTCACATGGACCCACAAGTGCTCCTATGTCTTCTCCTTCATTGACATTCCTGGGAAGGTCTTGGAGGGCGTTTTTTTTTTTTTTTTTTTTTTTTTTTTGCTTCCCTCTGTGTGACAAGTCCTTCCTAAAAATCCCCAAGGCTGCTAACCCCTAGAGACAACTGAAGACCCCCTATAGCCGCTTTTGTCTCCTCTGTCATCTCTGCACCAGGGCCAGGCCAAGCTGTATTCTACTCAGAGAGAGGTGAGCCAAGCTGCCCTTCACGATAAGAGTTTGTTATTGGGAACTTCTGTAATGGTGCTCGAGAATACTGATCTCATCTGTGGTTTATGAATCTTTGAGCTTGTATTTATAAATTCCTCTTCCCCTGATCTGTGGATCCCTGGGGCTGGCCAGGCAACCATGCTGTGTTATTCTCTCCATCTTCTTTCTGACTCTGTGCCTCTCTGGATCTTATCCAAAAATCACCCTCCTTTTAGGCCCCATCCTCTGCAGGCTCACGTACAGGTACTTGGGAAATCGCCAGACTGCAGTCATAGAACACAACTGAGCTCTGTGTCCCAACACAGGCTCAGCCAGCACACTGCCACAGGTGTCTGAACAACTACAGACGCGAGATTAAATACTTTTGAAGTTACAGTAAAACAAACTTCTCCTTCCATTAGCTCACCCCAGAGAAGCTCGGAGGAGGAAGGCAAGTGTGCATATAATTTCTAGCTACATCAGAAATGAATGGCTTTTTAGAGACATGGATAGCAATGAGGAAAAAACAAATCAAGAGATCTCTGTAAATCCAAGACTTGGTGATTCTCAATCTTGCTGAAACCATGATTTCTGTTTCCCTGAGCAGGTGACTTTCAAATTGACTTACTCAGATCTTCACATGAATTTGCCATCGTTCTCAGTTTTGTTTGGGGAATTTTAAATTTGCTTAGCTGCCAAGTTTCAGATCTGCTGTTTATTCATTCAACAAACAGGGCTGAATGTGTACTGTGTCAGGCACTGTGCAATATATAAAGTGATTCCAATTTGAAATACCCAATTCATAGTGATTAGAACCACCCTTGGGTAGGCAATTCACAGCGTCCTATCAGAAAGCCAACTGCCACGTTTTGAAGAATCCATAGCACGAGGAGACTGTAACACCTTGACAGAAAAGAGCAGCTTCAGAGCTTACAGCTCCATTTTTAATAAGAGACAGAAAAATTCCCCTGAAATCAGATGTTGGCTCTGTCTTTTTCTAAGAAAGAGGAAGCCCGTAAGGGTTTACATGGCAAAAATAGGTTTCGGCTGAGGATCACTTGACTGAATCATTCATTATACCTTCTGCTGTCATGATAGAATTGAAACTCTATATCAAAGTTGGAATTGACACGAGATGGTATTAAGACTGTTTTATGTGTAGTGTGCACCTATCAAATTTACACAGGCTTTGGAGAGGAAATCCACACCTGGGTCCATCCATCATGGTTAGCAGCACTCCCAGAATCCTGCAGAAGTGGTGGTTGTTGGCACTGACTCTGAGCCAGAGGTTCAGCTGGGACACAGTCCAGAGCATTCGGGAATCAGGAGAGCGGATGAGTCAAGGCCAGGGGATGTGCTGACTGTTCCTCCCCCTGTCTGACCCAGTGTGGGAGGGACTGAGCCATGTTGGTGAAAGCTTGCTCCGCCAGAATGCCTAAGGAAGGGGCATCAGGGAAACTGAGGCCTGGCTTTCTGTTCCTCTCATCCGGGCAGGTCTGAGGAGCCCCAGGATCTGGATTGGCTTTGTGAATTCTTTAAAACGACGTTAGTGCCTCTGGATGCCAGTGGGATGCTGAGGGATGTGAAAAGCAATTAAATGATGGTCTGCATCCTGGGGAGAGTCCATCTGATGTTTCTGAACTAAATGCTACTTGAGTCACATGATGGCTTTCTGTGCCTGCAAACACTCTGCAGAGCAACCAATATGCAGGCTCTCCACACTGATGGGCAGTTGAATTCTGTGTTTCTGAGTAGTCGAGGGGAACAGGAATGGTGGATTCCGCTCAGGCTGAGACAGAAGAAGCCATTTACATTCTGCTATGCAGGGCCAGTGCCTCGTCTCTGAAGATGACTAGTGCAGGTACTTCTGCAAGACCATGAAGATGATAGAGAATTTTCAATGCCATGAAGGCACTTGGGTACATTGAGATCAGCTCTATATAGTGCATTCACATGGTTAAACTTGACATATGCTACAAATCTGGGTTATTCTATGGCCAGCACACCACTGCTGTAGCCTTCCTCTTGTGTGTGGGTCCAGAGATCCTGAAGGAACCCACACACCTGTCTGTGGACAGGCTCCATCTCCCAGGATGACAGATACAGAATTACTCAAGTCCCAGCACAGGCAAACAAGCAGTCTGAGCACTAAGGCTGGCAGGCTCTACAGCTTATACGCAAACTCAATCGCAAGTCTCAACAGATAGATTCTACCTTTCCTTAAGACCATCTGTCTACCTCAGGTGAGAGTGCATGACTCACAGATGGACCAAACACGCCGGAAGAGCACAGGATCCATGTTTGGGTGTATACCTGTCTGTATGAGCAGAACTAGTCTTTATTTTGCAGATAAATTTAAATCCACTTGCATTTTCATATTTCCTGGGATCATAATACAGCTTAATTTGCTCCTTCACCTGTTATTTCTAAATGGAAAGAAATCTATGCCTTTGGGATTTTTATCCCTAAGAATCATATTCAAAAGAAAGAAATAGAAAAGCAGAAAATCAAGGTCTGGAAGATTAAGCCCCTTAATTCTCCTGCCAAACTTACCATTTCGATTGTGGTTTTGTCTCCCAGCTAAAGTTTGTCTTTTTGTGACATTTGCACTAAGCCCAGAGGACATTTTGAGTGGAAACATGCTGAAAGCATAATTGAAAAGCTGAGTGGGGCCTGTCGTCTAATTTGCATTTTCCCCCAGGTGGGGAGTTTTAGCTCCCCCCTCTCTCCTCCTGGGGTGCTCAAAGATTATCTCAAAGAATGATGTTATGCAATTGATTCCAATAAATCCTCAGGTTCAGTGTATTATAAGTATCACTTTTTTCCTTTCCAGAAGCTATTTGAAATGCCACCATGATAAACAATATGCCGAAGTCATTTGTGAGTTCAGAACAGCTCAGCTAGTCATTGTCCCCCAGATAGAGGTTCCAAATATTTGGTGCTCACAAGTTTAATTGTTTATTAGAATTTTTCCTTTATGTTATCCACATGGTGTCATTTAGAGCTACTTAGGAGGCTGTCTCTATAGAAACAAATATTTTAAAATAGTCATCCATTCAATTTCGTCCTTAAGTAGGTTCTTTGAACTCTGGACCTCCAAACACACTTTGTCTTGATCTCTGCTGAAAAGCTGGCGAATCTCTGATATTTTGGTGGGGACCACCAAGCTAATACTGTGAGACAATGTGATGATTCTGTCCCTTGAACCCTTTAGGGAATGGAAGATGAGAGGATTGTTAGGAAATTAGTCTGTGTTCTCCAGAAGGAAGAAGAGGGGAATAGGTGTGGTGAATTCTTTCTCTTTCACTGAATGATTCCACCTATATGTGAGATCTGCTACTGCCAAAGTCACCACCACAGGGTGACCACCATGGGTGCCTTTCCTAGGGTTGGCATCTGCCAAGCTTTCTTCCTTTATGTTGGGTGTATTGGTCCACCCCAGCCATCTGGCTGTCAGAGCCCCGCAGGCCAAAGGCTGGTCAGTGGAGCCAAACAGGTCTTTGTCCGGTTTAGGAATGATGGGATCAAAGCAGCCCCACCCACATTCCCAAGGATGCAGTGAAGGTCACTGTGAGGGTTTTCGTGGATAAAAGGACATTTATTTTTTAGTTGACTCTTTAGATTTATTATGATACATATTAGGAAAAATAGACTTGGCATATTCAACGTGAGAATAAGGATCATCCTCTATTTCCAGAGAGGAAAACAGTCTTGCCTACAACTGATGCCAGGTGATAATGGGCAGATTCAGGGCGATCATGAAGGCCAAGCTCAGTGCTATTTTAGGAAAGATCATCCCTTAGATTGACATGAAGTCGTCCTTACAGACAGTCCATTTGGAGTATTTTAGTACAACTGGGTCGGGTGCACTTCGGGCAGCACACTGGGATTCACCCTCTCCTGCTCTTCCCCTCTACAACTTCTGGTGCAAGGAAGGAAGGCAGGGCCTGAGCAAGAAAGACCAAAGCACTCACATGTGGGCAGGGCTGGATCGGAATCAGCCAGAGTCTCTGCCTGGAGTCCCTGTCTCCATGGTAACTGCATGTGGCCAGGCTGGAGCAAGGGTGCCTGACCAGCACAAAGCCAAAGGACACAGGGCAGGGGGACACCAGCCAGAAGAGGGAAGGTCTGGAGGGCAGGGAAGGGGGCTCCCCTGGTGCCCAGAATTATGGGAACACTGATGGTGATTCCCGATGGTGGAGCAGCAGCCCTGACCCAAGAGCTGCGTGTGTATAGGCACAGACTGTCTGGTTTCTGCATGGGGGGGTGCTATCATGCCCATTTCATAATTTCACAGCTGAACGTATCGAGGAGTAAGATTGGGTGGGGTTCAGTTGTCCAAGGTCACAGGGCTCCTCCAACTGATCCAGGATTCGAAAAGGGCTTAAAAATAACAGTAGAACTACTTTATTCAGGGTGTGGGAAGAGCAAGTGCTGGCATGCTAGGTACCCCCTTCACTGCTAGGAATGGCGGGTAAGTGTGAAAACCTGGCACCTTGTCAAACAGTTTCCAACCTAAGGTCTTGGTTCTTGGTTCTGTCTGCACTTCATTTGACTAGGGGGGCTTTGGAAAGATCCAGGTGCACAGCGCCCAGCCAGCCCCATTTTGTCTATTCTCTGGAGGGAGAGATTTTTCAATGCTCCCCTGATGGTGTCCTAGATATTGGCCTTGAGAAAGATTCCCTGGTCCAAAGCATCTGCTCCTGAGTTCAGGTGGTGTTGAAAATAGGCAAACGCCTCCCCTCCCCACAGTGCAGGCAGCTCCTTGGCCTGGCAGGGAGGTGCTGTGACACATGGGGCCTAAGAAGTGCCAGATGCTGGGGGTGGATGTGGCCCCCAGTGTGCCTTCACCCACAGGATTCTTGAGAGGCCCAAGGGGGTTGACATGGGCAACGGTCATTTCTCTTCTCCTTCATCTCTTCCTAGGAGTAGAGTGCCCAGAACCTGGGCTCTTGAGATACATCAGGCTGGGGGCATGTTCTGGCTGTATCCCTTCCAGGATGTTTGGCCTTGAACAACTCAGTCAGTGTCCCTGAGACTCAGTCTCTTCTAGAAAGTGGAAATGATGCTTAGAGAGTCTCAGTGGGACTCTGTTACCACAAATAGCGTGAACTAGGTTCTTGTGGGGAAGGGCAAAATTTGTTCTTAAAAAGAATAAGATTCACATGCAATATATAAGCAGATTTAAGTGTATCTATGATATTAAAATTTCAAGAGGGTGGAGGCAATTACGAGGAAATTTCTGGAAAGGCTCCTAAGGGCATAGGTAATTAAAAAAAGAAAAAAAAATGGGAGTTGAGAAACCCTGCTATAGTTTAGCATCACCCTGAGGCTGGGGTTGTATGGATGGACTATACTGTCCCTGGCCCAGAGCCAGGCCCTCAGGAGCCACTCTGCAAATGGTAGGTGTTGGAGCTGTTATTTGTCCAAGCACCCTTTCATCCCACCTATGCTTCAGAGCTGCACAAAGCTTTATTGGAATTCTGGAGAAAGATAAGCACCCACCCAGGACTTCATTCATGTCCAAGTCAAGGCCAAATAGGAGGCCAAGTGCCATCATGAATCTGTGCACGCAGGGCCCAGAATGCAGAGGGGAGTGAGCATGGTTGGCTCCTTCGTCCCTACCCACCTGTACTCTGGGGCTCAACCACATCAGGAGGCTGCTGGAAGCCTTGTTCTCAGTTGTCAGTCTTGCCTGTAGCCTCCCCAACTGATGGCATGAGAGAGGACTCCATTCACCACTGTGAGAGCATCCTTTTGCCACTGGAGAGAAACCTAGCTAAGTGGCATCATTATTGATGGCCTCCTGTAAGGAGCAAAGCATTCTGTTTATTGCTGAAAATGTAAAGATGAATGAAAGAATAAGACTCAGTTTATGCTCCTGAGTCTGTGGGAAAACAGAGACACAAAGTAGACATATTGGTGTAACATGATACAAAGGGCCCTAAGAGCTTGAAGCTTGGAGAACAGCTTGAGCTGAATCCTGAAGAATGATCAAGAGTTAGCAAGGGCCAAGGAGATGAGAAGCATTCTCTGCCTGACCAGACCATGACAAGCACATGAAATGGTAGGCCTGGGGGCAGGTGCAGGGAAGGTGTGAGGTGTGAGGTGTGAGGTGTGAAGACAGAGGGCAAAGAGAGCTGCCAGACGGCCTGGAGCGCAGATGGCCCGGAATCCTGGGTCCTTTGGCAATGAGGGTCCATATTCTCTCAGGAGTCAGGTTCAGGCACCTCCTGTAGTTGCCAGGGGCCTTCTCTAAGGAGCAAGGCCTTGTGGCCCTCAGGTCCCACTTCACGGGAGCACAGCTTATCTATGAAGTGGGAAGCTTATCTCCTTGCTTCTTGCATTCCCTTGCCCTCTGTGTTAATCTCACTGGCCGGTGCCCAGTTCCCTTGGTGCCACAGGACCTTTGCATATTGTGTGAAATAGGACCCTGTTACTTATAAAGGTATTGAATTAATGTCTGTCTCCCTCATTAGATTTCAAACTAGGGACTGTGTTCATTTGTGTCCAATCCTATAACCTCAGCACCTAGCCTGATGCAAGCTCTCACTAAGTATCTGTGGAAGGAAGGAAGGAAGGAAGGAAGGAAGGAAGGAAGGAAGGAAGGAAGGAAGGAAGGAAGGAAGGAAGGAATTTGGCTGTGTAATGAAAACCCTTACACATATTGTATTCCTCTCCCTTTTTCCAACCATCCCTGTCCACAGGCCAGGGCCAAGGCCAGGGCCAAAACCCCCATGATGACCACAGGAGCAACACATTCCCAGCAGTCCTTGCCATTTAATTTGCTTCCAGTGGACAAATGCTAATTGGTGATGGTAATGAAAGCAGCCCCTTCATTTCCAAAAGCCAAAACCAGGCATGGCTGCATCGTCTTGGCTACCAAGGTGGTGAGGGAAAGCAAGCAAGTGCCCAAGAACCGCAGATGCCCCAGCATCCAGCTGTGTGCTTATGCAGAGATGCCTCTGAGCCCTGCCCAGGGGTGCACAGGCAGTGCTGTGCAGGGTGCTTCAGGGCTGGTGGGAAGGTGGGGTCAGGACTGAGCACAGCACGCAGGGTGCACACCCTCAGGTCTGAGAGGACCCAGGAGGCTCAGCTCGGGTGGGTGTTCCTTTACTGAGACTATGTGGTGATGAAAGGCCCGTGGACCAGGGCTCAGATCTTGTTTATCCTTTATAAACCCTGTGTGCTTGGCCCCTCTTCAAACCTTAGTCACCTTACCTGGAAACTGTCAGGAGAAGGAATTGGAATAGTTCTTTTTCCTTGTCATTGTGAGGCCTGAATCAGAATGTCTGTAAAATGCATGTCACTGAGCCTGGCACGTGGAAAGTGCCCCGTTCATGCTCTCCATATCACCATCTGATAAGGCAATTGTTGCTTTAAGTGTCATCTTTCCAGAGCAGAAAGATCAGCTCAGTCAGTCAAATATTTATAAGGCTTTACAGTGAACTGGGACCTATGTAGATGTTGTCACCAAAAGACATAGCAGAAATTCCCTAGTAGCAATATTTTAAGTGACCCAAATTGGAAGCAACTCAGGTGCCCATTGATAGAAGAATAAATAAGCCCTAACTGAGCCTGGCACAGAGTGGATTGGGGTGCAGCGGTACAGATACTGCAGAGTGTTTGGTGGTCAGGATGTGACTTGTGGCCTCGCAGATGAATCTCACAAAATGTGATGTAGGATGAAAGCAGCCACACACAAGGGCATGCTGGGTGAAGCCACGTCAGTGACATGCACACTCAGGTGAACCCCACCTGTGGACTCAGCCTCTGGGGAGGAGGGTGGAATTCTACGCATGAAGGGAGGGTAATATGCTGTGGTCTGAGTGATGGGTGCTCTAGGACCCATGTTGTAAAAATTCATTGGTCACACAGTCTGATTTATGCACTCTTCTGTATCTGTGCTAAACTTCAATTAAAGGTTTGCCAAATAAGTAAGCATCTCAGCAGAGAGCATGTAGACCCCCTGGCCCACGGCTTTGCTTTTGTTTTAGTTGATTTAGGTTACTTGTGGTCAAACATGAGCTGAATTCAATGTGAAAAGGGGTGGGGGGGATTGATCCACATAATTTTGTTCACAGTATGTTGATTTGCAGACTTTTTACATAACTTTTATACTAGTGTATTGTTATAATTATTCTATTTTATTATTTTTTATAATTGTTAATCTCTCACTGTGCCTAATTTATAAATTAAACTTTATCCTAGGGAAAAAAACATAGTCTATTCAGGTTTCAGTGCTATCCAGAGTTTCAGAGATACACTAGGGGTCTTGGAGTGTGTCCCCCTTAGATAAGGGGAACTATGGTCATATGTTTCTATACTGGGGGGAGTGAGTCTACTCCTCGGCTTACCTACCAGGGCCCCTGAGTCCACAGCAGAGGCAGACAGGCAGGCATCACAGGGCGGGTGGTGGAGGCCCTAACAATGGAGTTGTGTGCTAGACACAGAAACTCCCAGAGGGGAGCACAAGGGCCATCACACCAGTGCTGGCCACAGGACTCCCAGGTCCCTCGTGGTTCATCCAGGAGCCACTCTCGGTCTGCTTTCCCACACGTGGCTCAGCCATACCTGCAGAAACTCAGCTCCTGTCTCCCTCCCCACATCACCACCACCACCACCATTGTCCAGCCAGGATCACTAGCACACACCAGGCCCTGGCTTTCCCGGCCTCTCTGACTGCCATGCTCTAACCCAGATTCACCACACTATAATCTCAGGGTTTTCACAAGGCTCCCCGTGTGCTCCTTGTGTACCTCAACCCTTGGGAAACACTGCTGTCCACTAGAACCAGAGCACACACGGGATCCTGACCTGAGACACACTGAAAATAGCCCAAGCCTGTCATGAAGCACCACAACTTACTGGCTTTCCTCAGTTTGTCTTCCAGACACACCTGGTTTCACTGCCAGTCTTTCTTTCTACTTCCCAATATCTCTGCTCCATTTACAATTGGCCCCTCTCCAAGTGCTCCTGGTTGCCTGGTTCTCATTCCTGAATCCATGCCTCAGGATAGTCTGGGATGCCCTCGGCCCTATTGAGAGCCTCCTATTTATCTTAGGTTCCAGCTCAAACTTTGCCTCTGTGAAGCCGTCCGCCATGTTCCCCAGGGCTCTGTGGTTCTGCCCAGCAACTCGTACATACCAGAATTAGATCACCTCCCTAAATGTCACTCTTCCATATCTGACTGTTCACGCCACCCACTGCCCTCAGGGCAGGGCCTGCCCTGCATCCTGGCATCCTCAGGGTTTAGCACCAGCTCAGAACTGGAGGCGACCAAGGGTGTGTTTTGACCGAGTAAAATCCATCAACACACAGTCACAGTCACCCAGGCACAAGTGGCCTGCTGTGGGATGAAGGGCTGTGGTGGGGACCCTCCAGGTGACCTGCACTTGATAGGTGAGAGGTACCCACCTACCCATGCTTTTCTGTTGTTTTCTATTCCCAGTGACCTTCAGTGACTGTAAAGGAAATGACAAGCTGCTCTATGAGGTATCAAGCCTACACTTCAGGGTGAACAGCGATGGCAGCGTAGTTGCCCTGAGAAACATAACTGCAGTGGGCAGGACCCTGTTTGGGCACACAAGGACTCCCCACGCTGAGGACATGGCAGAACTCATGATCATCGGTGGGAAGGACATCCAGGGGTCCTTGCAGGTAACCTTGGGTGCAAGAAGAGCACTGGGTCTTCTCTCTATCTTATGTGCAAAATGGATCTTTATTGCATTGGCTAAGATTATTTTTGTTATTATTGTTGCAAATGAGAGAAATTCAACTTAAAAATGGTGGGGGAGGAGCAGTAGGAATTTATTGATTTATGTAACTAATATATTTTAGGGATGTCTATGTACTGGTGCTATATAATGGCAACAACTTTGGTCTGTGTACATCCTGTTTTGCTGGGTCTTCTTGGAGAGGCTCACCTCTCCCTGCCTCCCAGGCTGGAGGTCTCTGTAGCTTGACCTCATTCTCCCAGGCTGAAGCCACTTGAGAGAACATCTGTCTCCACTTGATGATGGTAACGAAGATTTGAATCTCATCAGCTCCTGAGTCCTTCCCTGAACTGACCTCTGTGTCCACTGGACTGTGATGCTCTAATCAACCATGTCAGGGACATGTTTCTTTTCTTGAAACCAGGGTGGGTTCATCCCCACCCCTAAACACATGGACAGGGAATAAAGGAAGAGTAATCCCTCAAAGTAATGCAGAAGCTAGCTTCAGAGGAAGAGACATGGACGTGGGGCAGGGAAGAGCACAGTGTCCCATTGGAGTTGTGTAGCAAGGCCATTGCATATGAAGTGGCTCCCTCTTTTGCCACACACCAGCATCTGTTCCCATCAGATGCATGTGAATGTGGATCCTTACCGTCCCCCACACGTGTATACAGCACATGAGTGCCACACACTGCCTCTTGGCTTCCCCGATTCTGTCACTCAGAGTCTTTGTGCTGCACACAACTGACTCACCTATCCTCCTTCACCAGGAGCTTAGAGTCTCTGGCTTCTTGATTAAAGGATGTTTTGAAAACTACTCAGCAAACTAATGATGATGACAGTGTGGCCCGCACTTGGACTGCTTGGCCTTTTCTGTGTGACCCTGCATTTCCTCAGTCTTTCTGTGCCTGGGGTTCACGTATCCTTTCTTCATCTGCCACCTGTGACCCTCCTTGTATGTGATCTGGGGTCTGGTTCAGTGATCGGGAGAGTCTTATAACTTCTTGGTCTGCAGACTGGAGGGTGCACAGGCTGGGATGGCACCTCAGTGGCCATTGGCCTGGGAGCTGCCCAACTCTTCACCATGCTCATGCCGACATGGCTGATGACCCCAGGCATGACCTGAGTGTCTTCCCAAAGCAGTGCTTCAGGAACCTACTATCGATTCAGCATTTAAAGATATTTCTATGGATGGGATTAGGATCTATTTTCCATCACAGAACTAGATCCACTCAATAATTCCCCTTCCTACCTGTGAAACTGTAGTTAAGGGTAATTCATAGCCCAGCAATGAATCTACAGCGTCACTGATGTTTTAAAAGAAAATGGAATGCTGGTGATGGTGCAGACCATCCATGAGGCCCATCAACACCACAGAGGCAAGATTTTCTCTTCCTTCCTCACTGCCATTTCCACAGTGTCTCACTCATCTGTGACGTAAATGACTTGGCAAACACATAAAGAAGCGGAGTCACCACTATGTGCAGCAAAACGTGCTCCTCAGAAACATGAGGCAGGGTAGAGACTCAGTCAGTGGCTCCCTAAGGGACCGAATGCGTCTCATTGGCAGATGTTCCTTGTGATTGGTGGCTCTTTATGTCCAGAAAAGACAAGGTCATAGTGTTTTTCTTGAAAGAGGACAGAAGGGATTCTGGGTACTTCCTAGGATAACTCCCACTTGGTGGGCTGGGAGGCCGGGGTTCACAGGAAAGGGGCTTGACCAGGAAGGCCCACGCCTAGAGGCCCAGGAGACATTTCACAGCAGCAGCTCATCCAATTCCTGGCTGGTTTTCATTCTCCTGCATCCACAGACCTTGGCTGCCATCATCTGTTTCCTATAAGCAGAGGCTGCTGCACCCCTTGGCACACCATGCTCAGCTCCACCCTTGGTAATTCCATGAGGTGTGAACAGTGGCCTTGTGAAGGTGCCCAGCTGTGTCTGTGCATAACAAGCCCCCAAAAAGAAAAAAAAAAAAAAGAAAGAACAGGAAAGGAAGACAAAATTGGTAGCAGATGAGCCCCTCTGAGGAGAACACAGATGTGGATAGATCTGTAGTTGGTGATTTTTAAAGCCATATTGTGTGTGGCCCAGGGGTCTAACAGGGTGGGAGTCAACTCAGCGCTGGCTGGGGAGGGACAAGGAGTGTGCCTAGGGGTAGGTAAGGCAGGGAGGCAGGTGCACGCTGCTCTGTGCCTTGGGCAGGGTGGGACAGGGAAAGTGGGCAGTGCTGTGAGCAGGGAGCAATAATGGTTAGCTGATGGCCACACCACAGTGAAGTCCAGCCCTGATGCTTATGGACACCTGTGACAGCTCAGCCTGCTGGGTTACTCTTTCAGCCCACAGAGAGGGGTGTTTTTGGTGCCATTATCACCTGCATTCATGGGTGAGGAGACCCAGAGGCATGAGACTGCCTGACACTGGTCACAGCAGTAGGTGGCAGAGCCAGGGCTAACCCTAGCAGCATGGCTCAGGAGCCTCCTCTTGACCTCTGGGACAGAACACATATGCCCAAAGGTCATCTACCACAGACACAATGATACCAGTAGCAAGCAGGGCCTGAGACCCAGACTGGCAGATTATCAGAACCCAGTCAGGGTCCTCTCCCCATGGTGGAAGGTGGCAGACCCTCCCTGTAAACTCTGGTCCCACTGGGCATGGCTCCTCTTGGCCCCTTGCATCCCATTTCTGCTCAGGCCGCTATGATGGGCGGGGCCACTGTGCACCCTGGGAACACTCCCTCCATACCCTCAGCTAGGAGCTCTGCAATTGCAGAGGCAATCTGCCACCCTCCATCCCCCAAGGCTCATCCTGCCTGGTACTCACACAAGCCAGCATCTGGTGCCCCAGGGCCTGTCTCTGGGTCAAGGAGGCTGGAAGGAAAATACTGAGTTAAAATCCTGGAAACAGGTGGGCAGACCGTGGGGGTCTGGATTGATGTGACATGCAGCAGGAACTGTTATAAGGTCTTCCTTCCCTCCTATATCCACCCATCTGTGAGTTTTCTACTCAACCCTCAGCACCCAGCACAATGCTTGGTATACAGTTGGTGCTCAATAAATGTCTTCTGAACAAATGGAAGAGCAGGGCGGGATGAACACTCCTCCCTAACTTACTCTGCCTCTGCAGTACCATTGCTTTCTTGGATTGGCCCGGCTTTCCCATCCCTTCATGCTGGCCATGCCTCTGTCTGGACAGTGTCCCCTCCACCAGCAGCCAGCAACCCTCTGATCCCCCAGGACTGGCCAAGTTTTCCCTCGTTGGGGAGCACCTCTTCCTCCACGCCCCCCTAGCCTGCCTGGCTCTCCCCTATCACACTCTGACCTGAGCAGTCTGCTTACCTATGCTTGTGCCCATCTCAGTCCGAGCCCTGAGCTTGGGGACTCTGCAACTATGCAGGAGACTAACAGGAGGGTCTGGAGCCAGAACCCTTGGGTGAATCCCGTGCTGCTCTTGCCTCAGCTCCGGCTTCCTGAGCTATGTACAATATGGGCTTGCGTGGTACCAGCTGGTAGAGGTGCCTGGAGGACAGAAAGACTTAATACATGCAGAGCCTCAGAACAGTAACCCGCATGTTTAAGTGCCATGTTGATGGCAATTATTCCTCATAACAGATTGTCAGAGGCAGAGCTACCGGGCACATTCAGTGAACCCAGGAGGCAGGGTGAGATGACATGAACTTCACAGATGGAGTCATGGTTCTGATGGACCCACTCTCCTGTTGGAAAATGACCAATGAACAGAGGAGGAGACTGGACTTATATAGGTTATACTGAGAGGTGACTCAGTTAATGCCAGAGTCTGTCTAATGGAGGGTGTGCAGTCAGCAGTCAGTGGGCCAGATGGAGGGTGTGGCGTCAGTAGTCAGTATTTGTGCGTGTCCCTCTGTGGTATCATTGTACTTTTCCTCAGAAAGGATTTATTTGGGGAAGAGCCAATACTTTAGCTTCTTCCTGGAGCCTGCCAGTCTAGGCTTGGAAGGCTGTTTTTCCCCAGGGCCTGTCTTCTCACTGGGAAAGGTTGTCTTGGGAGAGGATTTCTTTTTCACTCCCTTTTCCCAGGGCTTACTATTTGGGGTTTGTCATTCTCTGTATCTAATATTGGAACTCAGGAACACAGCACCGTGGTTCTCCCTGCAAGGTGCTGACTGGATGCAGGGAGAATGCAGGGTGCCTGGTATGGGACAAGTGCCCGACAGCGTTTCCTTGGGCAGACTTGGCGAGGATGCCAGGTAAGTGCAGGGTTAGGAAGGTCAAGGAAGCCACTGATGTCATCTTGAGTCTTGAGGCTGGACAATAAGCCTCAGAGTCTCCTACGGAGACTTGGTTCCTTCAAGTCAAACCCAAAAAGCATCACAACTGTGTATGGAAACACCAGTGGCTCCCGCTGCCTTGGGAACAAGTGTGGCCTTTTTACCTAGACACACGAGGCTCTCCACAGAGGCCTTGTGACCTCTGGAATCTCCCTTCTGCCCCAGTGTTCCAGCTTCTGCAGGGCTTGGCCATATTAAAATCTCTCCTCTCAGCGGACAGCTTTGCCTGAAACTTGGGAATGAAGGAGAGAAGCTGGGGCTTCTCATAGGATTGTGTGGTTTTTCTCTGGCGTATTATGCAACACAAAGACAGGGACCAGGAAGCCAGAGGGCCTGGGCGTCCCAGGCCACGTCTCGCCTGCCTGTCTGAGTGTTGGGCTGTGAAGGTCCCAGCTGCTCCTGCTCTATGTTCAGGTGTGGAGATTCTCTGCGGGGGGCGGGGGGTGGGGTTGTTGTCCTCAGCTGGGTACCATGGGAGCGAGCAGTGAGGACCAAGACCTGGACTAGGTCCCAGCCATCAGTGTCAGTCCAGAGCAGGCATCTCACCATTCTCCTTGAGTCCGGGGACACCTTGTCCAGTTAGTTCACTCTGCACCTTGACAGGGGTCACAGGGGGACTCTCTGGAAACAGACTTGTGACTCACAGTTCCTGAAGCAGGAAGTATGCTGGGCAGCGGGGAGGAGGGCAGGAAGGGGCAGGCAGAGGCCTGGTGAGGAGCAGCCTCGTGCTTGCAGGAGGCCAGTGCTCCCTGGAGGGCGGTCCCACCTGGAGGCCTTCGAGAGCCCCATAACCTACCAGTCATGGGTTTTGCTGCTTCCCTTCTTGTTTCACAGTCCCCACATCAGCAGTGAAAAGAGGCCCAGTCCATGAAAACACCATGAGATCATAATGTCTTCTGAATGCCCAGGGCAGATGCAGGCACACGGCCAGCAGGGGACTCAAGTGGCCAGGGTGGGTGAGCAGGGCAGGGATGGCGAATGGGCAGGAGGTTTCTTTCAGGGTGGTAGAAATGTTCTAAAATTAGCTGTGATGATTGGGCAACTCTGGGAATTTCCTAATAACCATTAGGATTATTTGCACATTTCAAACAGGTGGATTCTATGGTATTTAAATTATGCTTCAATAATACTTTTAAAATGTGAGGGGGAGAAGGCTCCAGCAGGGGAGCCCACCCTTCCCTTTCTGCTGATCCCATGCTCAGCTTCACGGCTGGGGAGGCCCCGGGTGTTCCTGGAGGTCGGGGTTGGGGAGAGTAAGAAGTGCTCGCTTCGCTCCGGCTTTCAGTCTGACCACTCAGTGGTCATGATTTTTCTTGTGGTCAGGGCTCCATCATCCTCTATTCTCAGCCTTCCCATGGCTCACATGCACCTCATGCACAGTGAGAGCAGAGCTGGCTGCACAGTGGACACAGCTGTCCAGGGTGTCCAGCCCCCTCCCCGGGCCTGCTGCCTCCTGCCCTCCCAGCACTCTGCTCAGGCCAGGTGCTGCCCCACTGTAGCTGGGACCTGCCTCTACTGACCCTCCTCCTGAGGCCCACGGGCTCCTCCTCCTCCATCCTCCAAGCCTCCTTCTCGGCCCTTCTGGGCCCCATCCTGAGGTCAGCACATCTCCCCTGCACACTGCCAGGCCCTCTCCACAGGGGCTCCTGAGCTGTGTGTCCCTGTCTTCTCTGAGTGCCACCCCACCCCGACTCTGAAGCGCAGGCTCCCTGAGCACAGAGGAGGGCTTGTTCTGTCACACTCTGCCCCTCCCGGGTGCCTCAAGGGCACAGTAGGTATTTTTTGAAGACACTGATGAATGAATTAATCAATAAATATAAATCTGGTCCCTTTTCATGCTCTTTCTCTATTCCTGCCTCCCTCCTCCCCATGACTCTGACCCTCCCCCATCACCCCAGCCCCTTTTCTGTCCCTCACAATTTCAGGTCTCCCTGTATTTCTCATATCTTCCTGGAAACTGTATAATGGGACACCTCTAGGTAGCCTCCAGTTCCTCCTGAGCTTGGGGAATAGATAAAACAGGTGAGGCTATAAACCCAAATTCATGAGATTAGAGGATGAAGGTCAGGGAAACAGGGGCTGTTCGGGTGGGGTACATTTCTGCAGTAGCCTCTGGAAAGCCCTGTCCTGTGCCTGGAGCAAGATAGTCAGCGGCTGATGCTGGCCTCTAGGTGGCCCAGGCTCCAGCACTCAGAGGGATCACTATCCAGAGAGAGCAGAGGCTCAGGGAGGATGACACGGCCTGGTGGCAAAGGTGTCCCTAGCAATCACTCTCTTCTGCTCACCTCTGTGTGCATGTGACTCTTCTATGGCCAAGTGGCCATGATAATTGGGTTGTGTGTTGTAGGAAGTGTGTGGGAAGGTGTGATGGGTGTTGTGGGCATGGGATGTGGGTCTGTTGCCTATGCAGGTGGTCGTGTGGGTGAAACCCTATAAGAGGATTCTGGTATATGTACCTGGGTGTGTGTAAGCCCATAGACATGTGAAAGTTTGTGTTTGATGTGAGAGAATATTTCATGTCCCCATGCATCTAGCAAATCTGGAAATCCAGAAGTGGCTGCATGTAGGCAGGTGTGCTTAGATCTGGCTTTAGGCCTCCCACAGAGA
This sequence comes from Urocitellus parryii, assembly GCF_045843805.1. Taxonomy (NCBI): domain Eukaryota; kingdom Metazoa; phylum Chordata; class Mammalia; order Rodentia; family Sciuridae; genus Urocitellus; species Urocitellus parryii. The sequence goes on from NW_027551777.1 coordinate 3,944,086, forward strand.
GTGACTCACTCCTAAGAGGGATGCAGTAGTCACCCCCACTTCCTCCCTCCCGTCTCCTATGTTAAGTCCCATCCATTGCTTTTGTGCAGTTCTTTGGAGTGCACCGGCCATGCCCATGGGCACTTTCCCTTCCATTCCAGCATGTGAGGGAAAAGGGGGATTTGCTGTGCTCTGGGATCTGGAATGAAGCGAGAAATATATGTGGATGTAGACTGTGCTCTCTAAAGTGACGTTGGTGAGCATGGTGGCACCTGGATCTGCCTATGGCCCGTGGCTGTCAGTCAAATCAGATTTGATGCTCCTAGTTGACTCCCATCACACAGAGGTTCATGGCTTCCAAGCACACAGACAGATGCATCAGCACAGAGCTGATCCCAGCAGACACCTCAGGAGCATGCGTGTCAGCAAACATGCAGTGACAGACACACACACACAAATCAGGCAGGCAGAACCACGGACCTGAAATTCAGTGATGGACAATACCAAGGTTCTGCTCACTACGTGGGAAGAAGGTAAGAGTGGGCGGAGGGAAAGGGTCCTGCGCCAGCCACAGTCCCAGGTGCACACCCTGGTGACTCAGTTGCATGCACAGGGAGCCTCTCTGGATCACTCACCACCCCACAGCCTGTCAGGGCCAGAGGACCTTCCCATGGCTTGGAGCCCCCTCCTCTTCTTGGCACTGCAGATTCAGGCTGACTGTTTGTGCTTGTCACTCACTCCTGGGGTACTGTGAGGGATGGGCCAGTGGACTGGGAGGGGGCCTGGTGGGTGGCAAGGACAGCAGAGGTGGATATGGGTCTCTGGCCCATGAGGACAAAAGATCCCTCATCCACAGGGGGAATGTAAGCAAGCCCTTTGAGAACAAGCCCGGAGTGTGTCCTGAAGAGGCAGCAGGTCATCTCCCTGTTCCCATGGGAAGCGAGTGAGCCCTGGTGGCTCCCTGCATTTGCATAGGACTCAGATCTCTCCCAGACACTCCCAGACACTCCCTCATCCAAGGCTTGTGATTTTTCAGCTGTAAAGGAGCCGTGTGTGTTGCACATGTTTCCCACTCTCTCTCCACCCTGGATATCCCAGTAGGATCTGACACTGGCTGCACAGCAGTTTAGGGTGCATAGAGCCCACTCTGTTTCCCATCATCTTCTCTGTTTCTCTGTTTCTACCTTCTGTGCTTTTTCTTTTATGCTTGTTTTTTTAAAAAATGTTTATTTTTTTAGTTGTAGTTGTCAATCCCTTTATCTTTTTATTTATTTTTATGTGGTGCTGAGAATGGAACCCAGGGCCTTGCACCTCTAGGTGAGCACTCTACCTTACTGAGTTCTCTATGTTCCTACATATTTTATCCTCTACCTTCTCTCTCCAGTTGGGTGCCTTGGATGGACATATGATCTCTCTGAAGTCTCTTCACTGATTAAGGAGGGTTATGATTGGCTCGGGGGTCTGTTGTGTGAGACCTCGTCTCTGAATTGAACACTTAGATCGTTTTTCACTTTTGCACCTTATAAATTATGTGTCACTCAGCATCTTTCTGCACACAGTTCTGTTCTTTGGAGATGATCATTTGGATGTATTCTCAAGTGAAATTACAAAGTAAAGGATGTGCGCGTTTGCAAGGCTCTCAAAAAATAATGTTGCTCAATTGCTTCCACGAGAAAGTGTCTAGTTTATGCTCCAGCAGAATCAAAAGAGGAAGTATTTATAGAAGCATCCAGAGACCTAGCTGATCTTGGATTTTTTAAAGGTAAATTTTCTTTTAAAACTATACTGTGCACACACACCCACACATACACACACTCACACACAGAAACTCCTATGGGGCCAGGGGATAATGATGGCATGGAATTATTTTTTACCATGTGACTTTGATAGAAACTTGCCTAAAGTTTGAGGTGCTTATTTGTAGTGATATGGAAGAAAACTATAATTAGTATGCTGTGTTTACATTTTGAACATGATACTCTATTCATCTCTCTTTCAGTCTTCTGCTGGGGTCAGGGAGAAAGCCTGTGCTTGGTGCTGATGCCCCTGTAGTACCACCCAGACCCTTCTTTGCTCCTTCTAACAAGAAAGCTCTCTTTCCATATGCAGAGGTTTCTGGCTCAGCTATTTTCATATCTGTCGGTCTCCAGTGTACTTATTTTTATGTTTTTTTTTCTTTTTTATATAATGTGATACTGGTGCTTGATCTAAAATAATTATATAAGATTCCCTTTTTTAAACACATGTATTTAATTAAAAAGGTGGTTTACTGACAGCGCTAGGCTGGGAGATGCCACTTGGGGAGCACATTCCAGCCTCTGCCCTCCAATAGCGCGGCCCTTTGAAGAAGCCTGGACTGTGCAGCTGCCTGACACCTGCCGTGGCTTGGAACTCTATGACTGCCCCTTGGTCCCTGTCCACTTGGGAGTCTAAGGACCTTTCAGGTGGTCATGGGAAGAGTCAATCAGTGCAGTTCCACCCAGGTGAATGGTCCCCTTCTTCAGTGGATTGAGAATGGAGACACAACCACTGAGGATCAGGAGTGTGCTATGAACGGAGGGATCTCGGGCAGGTATCATAGCTCAGTGACAGCTACCGTGAATCATGAGACTGGTTCTAACTATACCCTTGGAATGCCAAGGAGTTGAATTGGCAGGGTTCAGCCATGTACTGGTACAACAGAGGAGCCTGCTCTCAAGGCCAAGGGCTGTGCCTTTTCTGTGGGAGATTTTAATCCGTTGGTTTCCTTTTCTTTTTCAGGATATATTTAAATTTGCAAGAACTTCTCCTGTCCCAAGACAGAAGAGGTCCATTGTGGTGTCACCCATTCTAATTCCAGAGAAAACATCCCAAGGGATGTTGGCAAGGTAAGTCAGAGGAGTGACAGGTGGGAAAACACACTTTCAATTAAGGGACCCGCGCGCAGGCCAGGCTGGCCGGTGACCAGCTGAAACTGGCCTCGACTTCTGTACACAAGAGGCCAGAAGGATTTAGGTGAGAAAAAAAGTTCAAAAGATCATCCAAAAGGCAGGGTGGGCACGTGCGCAGACAGCACAACAGCTCCGAGTCTGGCAACCTGGAGATCTGCATGGTGGGAGACATGCTGTGTGACATGGTTGGGTGCCCTCGGTTACCAAATGGACTCTGTTTCTGAGACACAATGGCCAGGTGAACAGCCAGACAGGGCCCTCAGGACAGCAGTGTTGACATGTGACTTCACTGAGATCCTTATTTTTCCAAATGTCTAGGTCTAGCAATTCCACTGGGTCAGCTCTCTAAAAACTGAGCCAGATCAAGAGAATCCAGTCACCCTCCAAAGATCCAGAAACACCTTTGCACAAATCAGAACAACTGTGCTGGAAAGATGTAGTCCCTGTGAACCTGGCCACAGTCCCCCTGTTGACTTGTTTCAGAAACAGAATTTCAACTGGTTGAGTTTAGCGATGGGGTTGGTTGTTATTGAAGATTCATAAATCAGGTGGCATCCCACCTAGGAAGTAGCCAGGCGTCCTGCGGAGCTGGCACAAAGGGTTGGCAGTGAATACAGAAAAGGCTAAATGAGTGGGCATTTAATGACACTAAATGAGTGGGTATGTCAAAGTCACATGCCTTGTAGGGTTGCTGTGACCTGCTGGCTTGGCGACTGGGCCCCTTAAGCCTGGTTGCCATTTATGTGTTTGAAAACAGTGGCATCTTAAGGTTGACGGCGATCGCGTGGCATGAGCATGACTCACTGTCTTTGGTCTGGTCTGTTGGACCAGGTGCAGGAGCTTAGTCCAAAATATTGTCTTCCTGTAAATTTAATTGACCATTTGCCAATATGTGTTCCCCCCATTGGGCAGTCAGCCTGGAGAAGCACATTTTAACCTGTGAGTTATTTTCGGGTGAACCTGAAATTTGAACACTGGCAGTTACTTGAATGAATGATCTTAATGGCTGGTGTAATTAGTCTACTAATTCATTTATTAAATAAAATGGATGGCCTGTTACACACCAGACCCCATGCTGGGCCTGGGCAACTGTGGCTGTGAGCAAGTGGACAGCAGCGCTCAGGTTCTACTGGGGTGACCGGCACTCATTATCATGAATAAGCAAATAAGCAAGAGAATTAGAGAATTCAGAGGGCTGTGAAGACAGAGCATGGTGACATGAGAGCAGGAGCTGGTGGCAGGACCTAGGCTGGAGGTGGGGGTGTCTGCACAGCTGGTGGGGCTGCTAGGGATGGTGACATCAGAGAGAGCTGGGAGGGTGAGACAGGGACAGCATGGAAGGCCTGGGTACACACGTCTTGGCAAAGGGAACTGCAGGGGAGGCCTGCGGTGGGCAAGGAGGAGAGCCTGAGGGGGCAGCGCCTGGGGACCCAGCACCCTAAGCAAGGTAGATGGTGGAGGGGGTGAGAGGCCAGCTTCCCGGGGAGGCCCTGGAAGGGGTTTCCACAAGGGAGCAGTGGAGGCTCCCCAGGGAGTGAGTGGGACCAGTAGAAGGGAGGGGAGGGATTGTGGTGGGCCATGTGGGAGATGAGGGTGACTTGGAAATCTGTTTCTATTAGAAATCAGAAATTTATGATCCAACATCCTGGCAATCGCTATGAACTTCAACTGCTCCTGAGCAGAAGGTGGCATTTAATTCTGTGTCCCTAGTATAGTTTCCTTCAGTCTCACAGTCAGCCCACAGTTTCTTGCTGGGTGGCTTTCCCAAGAGTCGTTCCCAGAGCTGCTGAATGGCCCCGTAAGTAAGGTGCAGCCACCATGGGCCCCTGCACCCTTTCTGATGTTGCAGCCTCCAAGGGCCATGATGCCTTCACACTGAGGTTCACCTCTTGACCCTTATGTGCACCCACTACCTAGACTCCACAAAGCCACTGCCTTTACAAGTGTGATAGGTGACTAATGTCACAATGTGTACGACCCCAAAACCTCCAGGGATTTCTTACACAACAATTGCTCTGCCTTGCAAAAATCTGGTTTTCTTTTTTTTCTACACCCCTGAAGCAACACGTTTTCCTCTCTGTGCAAATGATTTTCATTCACTCACCTGATTCTTTAAGTCTTCCCTCTTCTCCTCAACAGCTCCGCCTGTACCTGATAAGCTGAGCTCATTAGAGCCATGCAGGAACACATAGGTGGTGTCCCCAGTGAGTGCTAGGGAGTGGGGACAGGGCACAAGGGAGGAAGTGCTCTGGCCCACAAACACCTCCACCTTCACAAATAGGACATTAGATGCAGGTTTAGAATGAATGCTTCTTGGAGAAGAGATTCTGTGTCTAACAAAAATGTAAACCCACTTCGGTTCCTTGGCTTCCCCCAGAAGCAGACCTTCAGCAAGAACTCAAACACAGAGAGTTCATTTAGAAGGGGGAGGGGAGACCCTGTAATGAAGTGAGACAGGAGGGGCAGGAGCCAGGCAAGAAGCTCAGGTTCCAGCCCTCGACCATGTGGAGACTCCAATCTCAAGGGGAAGCTCCAGCAAGTGCTGTGAAGCCACTCTGGACTTACCCTGCCCACAGGGCAGGTGCAAGGATTTGTACACTGCTCAAGTATTCACCCCCCCAGCAGCCTTGGGCCTGGGTGTGAATACTCCAGCACACCCAGCCTGCCCTGTGCTCTGTGCACAAGCACATCAGCTTCTGAGGCTTGGAGGCAGGCTCTGGGCAGAGGGGCCAGGGAAGTCTGTGAGGAGTTGGGTGGGGCCAGGGAACAGGTTCTGGCCCTGGTGAATCCAGCTCCATCACTTAACCTGATATAAACCTTCCTGCTGCAGCCTGGGATTTCTGTGTCTTTGTCTTATTCTCTGCTCTCCTGTTGTCTCTTGAACTGACTTTCTTGTGTCCTTGGGCCTTTGAAGCCCAGTGTATTCCCCTCTGTCCATGTCACATCTCTGAAATCAACCCAGTTCTGGCCAACACACACACACACACACACACACACACACACACACATTCAACCTCTGCTCCCTATAAGGCCCTGTGTGGGGAACTGGAGGTGTATTGACCGCCTGGGCTGCAGAGCAGGGGCTGTGTCAGCCCGTTTGTCCAGCAGCGTGCTCAGCACTTCCCATTTCCTTCATTCAGTTCCTGTGGCCACCCCGGAAGGGACATCTCCCAATGCCAAGGAGGCAATGAGCCTTGGAGGGACAGGCAGCCCATCTGAAGCCACAAGGCTGGTTAATAGCAGAGACGAGCTTTGTATTGGCTCTTTGAGATTTCAAAGTCTCTGCTCTTCACCAATAGGTGCAGGGGCCACTTAAGCCAGGCTGAGAGACCTCTCCCATGTGATGTAACGTGCTCACTCGCTGACAAACGCTCCCTTTAAAGCAACATTAAAATAAGTGTAATTCTTTGGCATGCACCAAAAGATAAGATGCAGGATGCTTGGTACTCAAAAGAGAAGTACACTAAATGGTATGGTAAAATGGCATGGTATGGTGTAGTTGGCGAACATGGGATTCTTGCTGCAAAATTCTTTCAGCTTTCCTATATGAATTTCATAATTATTAGAGAAAATTAAGTTTAACTAAATATCAGACTGTACTAAATGACACAGGAGTTAGCATGATGATATAAAGACACTTATCTTACATTTCAAGAGGGTAAATGGCAACTAGGTATCTGTTCTTGATTTTGTTTTTGTTGTTTTGATCATTCACAATCTGAATTTCTTTGTTTATGTTTTTAAGTTTTTATTGGTGGTGCAGCATAACTATACATAACAGTAGGGTTCATTGTTGCCTATCCATGAATTCCTGTAGAAAGAGTTCCTAGTACCCAAGGTTACAGACCCCAAGAGCAAGGTGCCTAGGAAGGGTGCCCATGGAGAACTAAAGACCCACAGAGAAGCTGGAAGGCTGTGCGGTGGCTCCAGGGATTGAGAAACTCCCCATGATTCATTTATCTGCCAAATCATTAAATAGGCAGGGAGCAGTGGATTCCTGGAATCGGGGGGTGCTCCCCATCCCAGAGGGATTCCTCTTCCAACCTCAGTTGGCTGTCATGCTGCTTGCCCTGCCCGTTGGTCAAGAGCACGGGATGAACCAAGCTTTGGGGACATGGCCCAGCAATCCCAGCTGTGGGAGAATGGTTTGCCTCTTTGTTTCTGGCTCTTTCCCATAGTACTTCTGCCTTAGGAAAATCTCTCCATGTTTCTGAAGAAAGGGGAGACACCCTGGACGGCACAAATGCACTTCCTCAACCTCCTGATTTCCCTGGTTTTTAAATTGAAGACGGAAGAGAGGAGCTGGGGTCATGTGCCCTGAGAGACACATGCTGCCTCCAGCAAGCACCTCCCCCACCCTTCAAAGTGTGACTATTTCAAAATTTGGGCCATAAATAATTCCTCAGTCTTTCCAAATTCTGCTGATAAATATTTGATTGCGTCTTTAGAGATTTTTTTATTTTGGGGGCCTGACTGATGGGGAACAGGGGACTGTAAGTCTTGTGTGACAGCACAGAGGTCTGTGGGAGATGTATTTTATTCTGTTTTATATTAAGTTTGAAAGACAAGTCATTTATGAAATGCTTATTAGATATTCTACTTTCATCACAAACCCTTTTCATCAAAACCAATGAGCGCACATTTTACTGAAAATCCTTTTTTTATACACCTATAAATTGGTAGAATGGGCATTTGGAAGGACATCTCTAACCCTGGATGGAAGGAATATGTAATTGGATCATGTGCTCTCTGAAAAAGGAATCAACATAGATCATTAGACCAAATCGTGGAAATCACTCAAGCAGGGCTCTGCTTTGATTGTGTCATGAGTGTGAGCCCTACAGGAGGATGATTTACCGCAGTTCTGGGAGATTCTGCAGAGGTCTGGAAGTCCAGTTTATTAGAGGCCTCCCCACAGCCAAGGATTCCTGTGTCCTGCTATGCCTACTGCTACAAAGAGGGGCCATCGAGTCGAATTTGCTTCCCTCCATTTCATAGGCATTTGCATCTTTGGAACCCATGGTGCCAACTGCAGCCTCAGAAGCTGGACTGGAAGCTTAGGCTGGGTCCCCAGCGCCCCCCTCCTCACTCTGTGCAGAAGTGCAGGCTCAGCATGGCTGGCTCTTTCGGTGGACTGGTGTTTTTTATGCAGTCAGCTTTAACCCTCTGCCCCTTTTAAATCCATTGCTTCACACCCTTTGACAAAAGCTCCCTGCACACTTGTCAGAAGTCTCCCTCTATTCAGTTTTCCCTTTTAAGGAAACTAGCAATAATTATACACCCCATATAGCTAGTACACACGAGAGAAATTAGAATACAGGGGATCCAAGATGCCCAGGGGCTCAATGCTCAAAAATTCTTCTTGGAATGAACCTCAGTGTTGATCTCTGCATTCAGTGTGCCAGTTTTCCATATGCCTTTCTGCTTGCATGTCCTTGAACTCTTTCCTCTTCCTGGACACATTTGGAGCAGCCCTTGCCTGTGCTCTAGGAGCACTTACACCACTGCAGGAAGTTCTGCACGACGCCGTCCAAGACCACTCCCCACGTGTGGCTAGTGACCACTCAAAGAGTGGGTGGTGCAGTTGAGGAAGAAGATTTTTAAAACTTAGTTCCAACTTGAAAACTAAGACTTGATGTAATTATTGGGAAAACTATATAAACACAGATCAAATATAATGCACTAATTGGGATGCCCCATGAAGGTAAGATGCACGACAGATTCAAAAACTGTACACACGCAAAGATTGGAAGACATCTCATTTGTAATGTTCGTATTGATTTCCTATTAAATTAAATATTTTGGATATATTGGTATAATTAAATTCAGTACCATTGTCTCTTTTTATCTGTTTTGAAATGTAGCTTCTAGGGGAAAAAATGATTTAAAATGCCCATTGTCTTTCGACTGGACAGTGTTGGCCAACAGCCCAAAGTCATCCCTCCGTGGAATTTTTGTTCGATCCCTTCTATGTATGGCCTCTCATCTCTGATGGCACTTACGTGTTTTGAGCCGCTCTATAATTTCTTTTGCCCTTTCTTTCCCTTCCTCTTGACTGCAGTTCATTTGGCATGGTGGCCTGGTAGAGTGCCTAACACAGAGAGGGGTCCCTGCTTCTGTCCCCTTGAATTCTAGCCATGTCTATGGCTGGCTGCAACAGCATTCACTGGCTACTGATTAATTAAAGTGATCATAGCCTGGTTTGTTGTTAGAATGGAATTAACAGACCATTATATGATCAGTCTGGATATTTCCAACAAATTTTAATTTTCTGCAATGGCATTGAGGGCACCAGTTAAATTGCTTGGCTGTCAAGCATTATGTCAGGTCATAGAAGCATTCTCAACAGATGGAGGTGAATTTGATGTTGATGGGTTTTGCACATGTGTGAGCATGTGCATGTGGATGGGGGGGGGGGGGAGAGAGAGAGAGAGAGAGAGAGAGAGAGAGAGAGAGAGAGAGAGAGAGAGGTGTGCGTACCTGGGTTTCTGGACTTACTGGTACATATGATGATATTTTAAACATGAAAACACTTAAAGCTTTCACAACTGAACAGAGTCAATCCTGTTTTGGCTATCTAATAAAAGCTGTATCCACCATTAGTGAGTGTTGCCCTCCTTCTGCAAAGTTTAATTAATGATAAAACAAATTGAGTTGTTTTGGTTTTTTTGCCAAATGCATGTATAGGCAGAAACGTCCTCCATGATACACATCCAGCCAGGAAATGCCTCTGAGTGGAGGGAGGAGGCAGCATTTTAACCCTGAGTTTATCACCTTTTCAGTTCTCAATTGGAAAGCTTCCTAAGGCTTTGATGTTATGCACATTTGGCCTCAGACTAAATTTATATTTAATTATTTGTGAACATTAAAGGAGCTGGTGTTTCAGCTTGAATCAGCATCCTGGACTTGGGGGACGCTGGGAAGCGTTCACATTCAGCCAAGTGTTCAATACCTGATGAGTGTCAGATCTAAGTGGAGCACGGCCGGCCCTCATCTGTTTTTCCTCACGCCAGCCCTGTGGCGTGGGTGATGCTACACCACTCTCAGATGAGAGGCTGAGACTGAGAGAGGTTAACTAGCATGCCCAGGGTGACCCAGGAAAGGGAGTGGGGCTGAGACCCACACCCAAGACTCTCCAGGTCTGAGTCAGTGGTTGACCCACCACAGTGAAAGGGACTCAGTGTCCTTGGGCCCCTGCTGTGTGCATCCCACAGTCACAAGGATTGCCATCCGACTCTCACACACCCCAGCAGTCAGTATTTTGTCTCAGTGAGGAAATTGAGGCTTAGAGGTGTGGCATAGCCTGGGTCAGCTTGTGGGGCAAACGGGGCTCCTGTACAAGGTGAGACCCTGCCATGTCGCCTCCTGCACAGTGGAGTGCTCTGGATGGATGTCACACCACGTGGCAAGTGTTAGAGGTTCTGTTGGGGAAGGGGAGACGAGCGAGGATGGAAGCCCAGCTCACCATTCCCCAGCGCCCAGAGAGTCGGCCAGGCGAGGGCCCCTCCCAGCGCCCCCTTGCCCTTGGCCAGCCTACCTACACCTTGTCGGTGATAGGATGAGCTGCAGGGTGTCTGGCAGCCTGGACACAGATGGTCACACTCCCAGGAGTTGTCTGATATTCCGCAGCTCATAGCCAGGTGCCTCAGGCAGCGACATCCTTGTGACTGTCTCCAGAGACAGGTGACCCTGACCTGGAGTGTTTTCTACTTTCTTTGGTATAAACACTCCCAGAGTGAACAATTTTAAGCTACCAGCTTGCAGAATTCCTGAATATTTAACAACAGGTTTTCCAGAAGGAGCAGGAGTTGGTCCAGCGCACTGAGCACTGACCTCAGGGCCCATAGAATGTGACCTCAGTGGGGGAGGGTGCTCTGGCCCCAGGGGAGCCATGCTCAATGGCATGCACCCTCCAGCTTGGAGAACTACCTGACCCTCCCACTGGTCTCCCCAGGACCCAGTTGGTCTCTTTTGCAGGTGAGCCCGAGGGTCACTTTTGGACAACCCAGCTGCTTTCAGAGCCTTGAGTTTCTTGTCCAAAGCCACAAAGCATGCAGAGTAGATGTGGCCCCTGAGCCTTCAGGATCACATTTCTCCCTTGCACAGAAGCCCTCACTCTGTCTCCTGAGGCTGCCAAACGCTATGGAAATTGCCCCCAATTCTACCTGGAAAACGAGGACGGGAGAGACGGAATCCCCCACAGGGAGGAGCCTGAGGAGCACCTCGCCAGCATTCCCTTGATGTGTGTGTCTGCATGAAGGCTCAAGGCCAGAGGTCATGTGGACAAACGGACAGCAGCCGCCTGTGCCTGGCCAGGAAGGCTGCCTCTGGCTGCAGACAGCATGCAGGTCCAACTCGCTTATTTTTCTTGTCGTGAAGGCACGGCTGACTCAGTCAACAAGGCTGTGGGGCAGCAAGCCCCAGGTCACAGTGGGAATGGACGGGCCCTTCCATGGTCACATTTCTAGTCCCAGATGAAGAGGAGGATACAGAAGCTGGGCAGTGGAGAGGTTTAGGGATGGGGCATGGGTCCGGAAAGAATCCCTGCATTTCCTTCCCAGGCTTGGAAGTAGCCTGGCCCCTGGGGTACAGCTGTGACATGAGGCTAGCCACTGGGTTGAATACTTCCCAGGCCCCATCCCCTCTGTGAGTGGGGATGGAGCAGACACAAAAGCCTCCTGTTACCAGGTGAGCTGCTCCCACCTGTGGGTGTTGCACTGCAGATACTGGTGTTTCCTGTTGCACTGGGGGAGTTAAATGAAGAGATGGAAACAAAGCCTCCACTTAGGCCTCTTGAGTTGGAAACCGCTCCTCTGTACCTGAAAAATTGGGCTCCACTCTCCCCATTCAGTCAGAGATTTATTGAGCTACTACTATGAGCCAGGCACCATGTTATCTGATGCTCTTGGATTCCCCCTCAAAGAACAGCCATTCAGGGGAGGACAGACCTGTGCACAGGCTAATGAGTCCTTGACAGGGAGCTCCAGGGGTCTGGAGAAGTCAAATGGGCAAAGGAACAACCCCCAAGGGAATTCCCGCATGATGAGCAGCAGTGGACAAGTGAAGGTGCAGTGGAAGGAAGTTCTCCAGGCCATGGGAGAATGTGATCCAGTGTCTGACAGCGAGAGAGGACCGGGTGTGTGAGGAGTGGAGAATGAAGGAATATGGCTGTGCTAAATAAATCAGAAATGAGTCTAGGGAAGTAATCAGGGGCTGGAAGAAAAAGAACTCTCAAAACTACTTGACCCAGTTTGGACCTTTTTCTACAAACCATGGAAGCTAGAAAACTGGGGAGGGATGTGATCTGATCTGCATGCCAGGAACCTAGTCTGGTTGCCATAGGTAACACCTGAGGCTGAGGGAGCCGGGAGCAGGGCACATAAAGATGGAGGCTGCAACCACAGGCAACAAAGGGCTGGTGGGCAGGGAGAGGTGGGGTCGGAGCAGAAGGTGCCAGGAGGCTTGGGTGGGTGCGTGGATGGTGGGGTGAGACAAATAGAAGGGTCCCTCTTAGCTGGGGACATAAGATCTGTATGTTTCTGGAGAGTCACCTGCGGAGTGTCCCTCTGGACCAGGGTTTGGCTGTAGGGAGGCAGACATGACATCTAGGTGTCGATCCCCACCTCCCAAAGCTGTCTTTGAGGAGGCTGCTGTGCGGCCCTGCTCTGAAGTGCCGGAGACCCTCCCAGAGCAGCAGACCCACCTGCAGGCTTCGGGTTCTGTGCAGGAGGGAGTTCAGCTGGCTGGAGGATGTTCTCTAGGGAATGGACTCACGCCAGGTGGCAGCAGGCACGTGAGACCTGGGCTGCCCAGCCCATCCCCTCCTCTTCCCGGGCTGGAACACAAGCCCGGGCTGATGTGCGTCTAAGGATTTTACTTTAGTCTTTCCTAACGGTGGATCTTTTATTTTCCCCTTTAATTCCAGCTCAGAAATGCACAACAGCTGTATTCGCTGTTGGCCTTCTAGCCTCAAATTCATTCTAAATACATTTCTTCTTCATAATTTCTTCTTTGAATGCTGATGTTTGGCTAGGCATTAGTGTACACAATTCAGATGCTCTGTGTTGCTCAAATTTCAGTTCATTTATTTGACAACTTGAAATTCCTCATGAGTGCTGCTTTTGTTATTTACATCTGGATTCATTCCTAACATGCCACAGGAAAAATTTAAAAATGCCTTGTTTTTTTTTAAATAACATTTTGTTTCTCCTCATAAGAGTAATACATGTTCATTGTAGAAACTTATTTTAAAAAAAACACATGCATTTTAAAATAATAACATAATAATCTTCTCGGGTCCTTCCATTTGTGATAACGAGTTATGACCTCACAGGACTTTGCTTCTAGGCTTTTTAAAGTACACGTGAAGCTATGAAGGCAGGTTTCCTGACCTCACGCCCAGGTGTTTGCATTCCATGGTCTGATCTGGGGCCTGTGGACACATGTACTTCTGTGGCCCACTTTGGGCACTGTCTTAAACATAACTGTGTGAACACATGACCATATGGTATTCGTTGTTGCTTTTTTTTTTATTATTCAGAAGGTCTCAGAACCATCTTTCCTGTCCTTCAGCCACTTTTCCAGTGCAATCTGAAAGAACATGTAGCATGGCCACCATGTTATGGCCACCATTAGTCTGGCCCTTTCTCAATCCCAGGGCTTCCTGATTGGAGTGTACAGACCCCAAAAGGACACATTTATGGGTCTGCTGTCTTTGTACCCTAAGCTATCGTATTCTTACTTTGAAAATATTGTTAATAGAAGCATCCCTCTCAATTTACCAGAACATCAAAGGATTCCATGACTCCAAAATTGTTTAAAACGTCTTAAACCATCCCTTATGAATGGTATTTAGTTGTTCCCATGTGACATCTCCCAGTTGGAAATCTAGTTACCTTACCTGTCACCACTTGTAAACCTCGACATATCTACACATGCACGTAGGTGTGTCTATCTTATGCTTATATGTTTGATGTCAGTGTCTACCTCAAAAGAAAACCCCAGCCCATACACGAGGGCCAAGAACTGTCTTAACAGCAAATCTCGGGAAAATGAGAAGTTGGCCGTGTTAGTCAGCTTTGCATCGCTGTGATGAATACCTGAGGAAAGCAAATTAAAGGAGGAAAAGTTTATTTTGGCTCATAGTTTCAGAAGTTTCTATCTCTGGTCCCGGTGGCAAGGCAGAACATCATGGCAGGGGACATGTGGCAAATCTTCTGGCCTCATGGCAACCGGGGAGCAGGGAAAGAGTCAGGGAGCTCACCTTTAGAGCCAAGCCTCCCCCAAGCCCACCAAGCCATGAATCCACCAATGGATCAATCCATTCTGAGGTCAGAGCCTTTATGACACAGCCACCTCCCCAAACCCCACTTGGAACCCTGCTGCCTTGGGAACCAAGCCTTCACCATGAGTTTTGAGGGGACATTGCAGTTCCAACTGACAACGTAGACTCACTCTGACCTGAAAGCTTTAAATCCACCTGTCCCTCTCTAAGGAGCCCTTTCCCTGTCCATGCACCCCCGGTCCATCTGGCACCACCATCTTCGACCCCCTCAACACACCGTCCTGTTGTCCCTGGTCTAGAATGCCTTTGTTCTCATCAGCCTGGTCAGGGGTTGTTTGGGACAGCCTGTCCACAACCCTGATATGGGCAATTGAAGAATGGCTAATGGGGTGCAGACTTTCCACACAGCTCGGGGACGTAGAGGAGCACACCTGGAGCCAACAGCTCTTCCTATGGTCCCTCCGCCATTCTCACTCTCCTTCATCAATCAAGGCAGATTCCTTTGTGATGTCTTCTAAAGATTTTCTCTCCTGGAGAAGGGCACTGGGGTCAGTGCAACAGGACCCTCTTGTGAAGCCACTCTCCCAGGAGCCATGCACAGGTCAAAGGTCTTCTCATTGCCTTTACAAAGGAGAGCTGGGTGATTGATGGACTTGTCCAGTGCTTCAGAGAGGTGAAGATAAGACTCAAAAGACTCTTTATTGAAGTAGAACATGTAGGTAACCCAGATCATGAAGCAGAACATGACCAGCTCACCAAATGCTCCTCATGTCCCCTTCCAGGCCCCTATGGCACATCTCCCAGGTGGGACCAGTCCTGACTTTAATACTGAGTTAGTTTCCCTTGTTCTTTACAAAATGTAAGTCAAATCATACAACGTGCAGATTTGTGTGGCTGTTCACTTAGCCTTATGTTGATAAGATTAACCCATAGTGTTAGGTACACGTGTAGAATCATAAGTATGTGTTTTCTGAATATATCACACTTTGTTCTTTTTCCTGAAGAGTGTGTGGATGATTTCCAGGATTTAGTGACTGCAAACAGTGCTTCAGTGAACCTTACTGGACAGGTTTTGGGTGAATGTGTCTGCACATTTCCAGGGAGTATGTTGCTGACCATGAGAAGTTACCTTGGTGTTGATAGATTCTGCCCAAGGATTACCTAAGTAGTCATATAGAAGTTGAAATTTAAATTCATTCTTCTGACTCTGTAATATATTCTGGGACAGGAGTATTAATTTATTTTCTTCCATATATATATATATATATATATATATATATATATATATATATATACATACACACACACATACACACCAAGGCAGGAGCAGTGGTGCACACCTGTAATCTCAGCAGCTCCTGAGGCTGAAGCAGGAGGATTGCGAGTTCAAAGCCAGCCCCAGCAAATTAGGGAGGGCTTAAGAAAATCAATGAGACCTTGTCTCTAAATAAAATACAAAATAGGTCTGGGGACATGTCTCAGTGGTTAAGTCCCCCTGAGTTCAATTCTCAATACCAAAAATACACACCCATAAGCACATACACACACTCAAACACACACACACACACACACACACACACACATACACACAGTTTCTTTTCCATTCAGGGAAATAAATAAAATATATATTTATATTAAATATAAATCTATATCTATAGATAGATAGACTAGATAGAATGATAGATGGATAGATCTCCAGTTCTTTTCCCACTCAGGGACATGGCTGCCCAGGCAAGCCAGTGTAGGACCTGCTCCCTGAACATGGATCCCTTAAGAACCTGGTGCCACGAGGACTGGAGAGATTGGCTGTGGCCTTCATGGCGTCCATCCATGTCCAGGCTTCTGGGGTCCATTCCAAGGAAACAGGCTCTGCTCCAGCCCCCTCTCCACTCCAACATCCCAAAGGTGTAGCAATCTCTCAGTTTTGTGGGAATCTTGGCCAAAGTTAGAAAAAAACTTCTTGTTCTCAGCAGGCTTTCATTTAACTTAATTGGCTATTTTATAAGCCATGGAATGAAAAGTTTAGGATCCCAAGACCCAGGCACTATGTCCAAGTAAAGACCTGTTTCCTTTTCCTGGTCAAGATTCCACTCATGATCCCAAGTCATCAGCCACACTCAGCGGTCAACCCCCTGCTGGCGTGAGGACTGTGTACTCCTCTGAGCTGTCCTTCCTTAGGTGGGGCTTCAGAGCACTGGCCACACTAGACATTACAGTTGACCACCTGTAGCCTTTTGCCCCACCATGCTGGAAACCCAAGTCAGCAGGTGCCCAGTGCCTGGGCCACGGGCACTCGTCTAGACCTGGCAGACTCGGATCCCAATGAATATTAGCTAGAAGGATGAATGAACAAGCAAATCACCAGAAAAGGCCAGCTGCAGGGTCTCTGCCCATGCTGCACATCAAGGGCAGGGGGTCTTACACCCTCACCTCTGCTTGCTGGTGTGGGTATCTATCCTTCTACATGCTGAAAAGATCTATTAATTTGGGAATTGATAAAAATATTTCATTACATCAATCACTGTTAACAGATAAAATGAGGAATGGGATAGGAGAAAGGATACATTTGAAAGAGTCTCAGAAATTTAAGTGTAATATCTGATCACGTATTTATGCCCTCGTCACATAATTCATAGGACACAACACTTTACAGGAAGGATGTTTTGCGGGGTGGGTGCACTCCCTGCAGATAGCTCCATGCAGAGGATGGTGCTTGAGGTCAATATTACAGGTGACCGAGGCAGAAATGCTCTTACGGAGTGAGCCTTGCATGTGCCCATGTTTTCATACAGTGGTTTCATGCGGTCATTCCCTGTCTTAAAGTAAACCGAAATCAACACACCCATCTAGGAGTCAGAGGAGGCTTTTAGCATGTTAACCATCACCACAGAACTCTGCTGCACTCTCGGGCAGGGGCAGCTAAGATCGGATGCCGTATCCTTGGCTTCTTCTTCTGCTGTGGATCTCTGGGTTTCCTTCAGGTTTCCCGGTCTCCTCCTCCATTTCCAGGCTTTCTCGGCTGCCTCTCACTTTGCTGGCCCTCCACCTGCCTCTAATAAGTTGAACTCACCCTTAGAACTCACTGCTTTGGGGAGCTGCAGGCAGGATGCCCTCCGCAGACGTGCCCCCATCCAGATGCATCCTGAGGGGCTGAGCCACACCTGCAATTGGATTCCAGTCTGGTGACCAGCAGTTTGACTCTTGGACATGGCCCTGAAGCCCTCCAAGTCCTGCTTATTACATGAGACCAGGCTGGTAACACCTCCCTTCCAGGTTTGGGGGGACACGATGAAGTTGCCAGTGGTCACCTCCATAGCCAGTAAGTGCTATTTTCCCCCTTTGGGGGACAGTATCTAACATGACATCTTCAGGAAAGATACATTTATTTTGTTAAAAACTTTATAGTGCATCTCTTAAGTTGTAGGCAAAAAAAGATACACTTTGACTTTTTTTCTATTTGTCTACTTTTTAATCCATTCAGGGCTCAATTTTCCTGAAAATTCATACATGTCCCCAGCTGTCAGGACGAGTTCCCTGCCTGGGCTGGGAGTGTCCAACCAGTTGTCTGTTTCCAGAGCAGCACCCTGTTTGCAGCACATTGAGAGGAGTGGCCTTCCCTCCCCAGGTCACAGCTGCAGTCCCCCGTTCCCTGTGCTCTCTGGGGCCGTGGGGCCCAGCTCTCCACACAGAGTGGCGAATAGGTATGGGAACGTGATGCACCCCACTTTGGCATTGTGAGGCTGGCCATGCAGATGGCCCTTGCTGTGAATGTAGGCCCTCGCTCCTACCCTTGCTGGTACAAACTCAGGGACTTAGATTCAATTTGGGGTCTGCACCCTTATACTGCTCCTTGGATGTATTTGTCCACATGAAGGGGGATGAAGCCCAGAGCAGGAAGGCGGCCAGTGCCGTTTTCATCACCGTGACGGCTATTTGTCAGGGTGCCATGAGCCACAAGGCTGCTGGGTCGGCTGCCGGCTGCTCATCGTGGGGACTTGGGCAGCAGCACCATTTGGTTTGATTTTATTGCTTGAAACCCAACAGTTATGACTCCACCAAGCTTAATGAAAAGGAGAAAATCATTACCAGAGAGGGCATGAAATTGTGAAAATCAGGGGCTTTGAAAGTCTCTATGCAGGGATTGTCATTATTAGCGCTAACAATGCAGTCATTATTTTTGTGCTGGCTTAATTGTTGGATGGGAACCGAGGGGCCATGTCAACACAGTTCAGCAAACGGAAACAAACACGTCTCACTCAGGGCCCTGCCTGGCCTTCCTCCCCTGTAGCTGTTCAGTTTTCTGGAGGAACAGCTACAGATTGAAGGCATGATTCTAGACCCCTGGTCACCCTGGACTTTGTCCTCTCCCTCATCCACCCTCTGGTTCAGTCACTATTCATGGAGCAGTTATTGTTCTAGGCCCTGGGAGCACAGGGGCTCCCAGACCAATGTGTGCTCTGCCCTTGCTGATGCAGTGTATTCCACTGCAGAAGGTACCGGGGGAGGGACAGCATTGGCAGAGGGCTTTTGTAGTTGAGCAACTCAACCACATGGTTAGTGAAATGAGGCCTCTTATGTCCCATAGCAAGAAGCCCAGAGGAAGGAGCTTTAACTGGTTGACCTAAGTCAGATCAGACATCTCTGTGGTTTCAGTCTTCCTATGACCACAAGATGACCGCCACAGCTCAGGCCATCATTCCCAAGGTCAGGCAAGAGTAAACGGAAGGTAGTAGGCCAACTTTATCTGTTCTTTTATTTATGTGAAAAAGCAAAGATTTTTCCAGAAGCTCTCCCATAGATACTTGCTTGTATTAACCAAACAGGATCCCCTGGAGAGCACCTCTAGCTACAGAGGCAGCCAAGGAAGCAAAATTTAGATGAAAGTCCTGGCAACCCAACACTACTGGAGTTACAGTATCAAAGAGGAAAAGAAGTCCTGGAGAATTTTAAAAGCAGATATGTTCACAGTTGTTAAAGAAAAAAAAAAAAAGACCCAGTGAGACGGAACTCCAATGACAGAGAGAGTGCTGAGAAGTGACATTAGAGACATGGGAGAACCAATGGCCCTGCCCTCGACACATGTGAAAGTGTGATCCATCCCCAGAGGTTGGCCTGCTCCCCTTCACCCTCCTGGGACGTCCCCGCCCAGCTGAGGCCCGCCCTGCTCAGGGCACCCAGCAACCTCTAACTCGGCCTGTTGCCTCCAGGACCTGCCTGCTGCATTCCATCCACCATCTGCGGCTTTTATAAAGTAAAACCTCTTATACATCCCTTCCACCTCCAGGTGACTCACGTCCAAGCGTCTCCGTGGCCCTTGGAGTCACCGCTGACCCAGCCTCCATGCTGCTGCCCCTCACCCGCCTCCTGCCATCTTTCCCAGCGGCTCACGCCCTGAGGGTTCTAGAAATGGTCAATGTGAACACACAGCCTCCCTCGAGTCCTCCTCTTCTGTCAGTTCTAGCACCAGCAGGAGCCCTCTCTCCAGGCTTTTCCT
The DNA here is from genome assembly GCF_045843805.1 of Urocitellus parryii. Classification (NCBI taxonomy): domain Eukaryota; kingdom Metazoa; phylum Chordata; class Mammalia; order Rodentia; family Sciuridae; genus Urocitellus; species Urocitellus parryii. Next base: position 3,963,773 of record NW_027551777.1, read on the forward strand.
CACTTGTGCTTCACCCTGGGTAGGTGCACGTCACTCTGGAGGGCTCAGATGTCCCCTCGGTGTCCTCTTGCCATTGGTCTCTGAGGTGGTGGGCAGCTATGACCTTGGTTACTCTCACTGCTGCTCTGGCCTGAGCTCTAACCCTGACCTGAGCCATGGCTGGGACCTCACTGGAATCAATATGGACACCTGGAGCCAGCAGGAGACTCAGGCTTCACTCCTCCAGGGGCCAGAGAGACAAGGACAGGCACACGGTCCAAGATGACCCAGGCTGGGCTCACCCCTTTGTGACTGGCTGAACAAACTAAGAGGGCAATAGGAAGGGTAGGTAAAGTCATGGGCTTTGGGCACTAAGCAGAGTGGGTTTTGAGAGCATTCTGATTCCTGGTGACTGTCAATCATCAACTCTGTAATGCAGTGTTGCTATTAGAAGTATTAAGAGTATCTAATAAGGGTAATTTCTCCATACTGAGGCACTCTAGTGGGCCAGGTGTGTGGCTGTCATTTTGACTCAGAAATGGTTTTTACCTTTAAGCTTCTAATATTTATCCTCAAAGGTGCTATTTGGCACATTCAAAAATATGTCCTCATTTGTAAAGGCCCTTTTTGGCTTCCTTTAAAACGTGAAGAAGGTTGATCCCCATTCTAACAATAGTGGCTGGAAGAAAATCTTACTAAGCTCCTCATCTTAAATTAGGGAAATTGAAAACCACCATTGAAAGAGTGGACCCCACATCCACCAGAAAATTAATTCAATTATAGATAACAAGATTGGCCATTCTTGAATGTGCATGAAGCATCCGTAGTTAAACATTTAAGGAATCTGTCCTTATCTTGTTACTATGACTACAGGTTACTCCAAGATACATTGGTTCTATGGTAACAATGGACTTCCATTATTTCCTCTCTGTATTGAAATATTCAGCAACCAATTTCCTGTAGCTGCATAATAAATCATGCAAGTGACCCTGGAGTTGGACATCAAGGTGGTGAGACTGCGTGTGCTTAGGGTGATCCCACTGAGCAAACAGAGGGTGCACATTGACCCTCATTTGACTGAGAAGGGTAAGGAAGCCTTTCATGGAAAGAGATGACAATGACATCTCACAGGAAAGTGCTAGCTTCAATATCAAGCATTTAGTATTACTTATTCATCCAGTCTATGGCAGGATCACATTGTGAGGAAATTATAGATTTGCAAGGGCAAAGGCTGACAGGAAAATGGAAGAATTTCGTTCAGATCCTATTGAATACCCATTATGTGCCAGGCACATGTTTGATAGGACCCCCCATACCCTACTCTTTCTATTAAAATTATTATTATTTTTGTGCATCACCAAACATTGAAAACCATAAGAATAAGGAAGAATATAAGTGTCCCTGGGCTCCTTAAACCCTCTCGTCCATCTCATCCTCCAAAGTTCCTGGAGGCACCAGAAGACTAGGAGCAGTGGTGCTACAGCTGGTCTTGGCAGCCCTCAGCAGTGCTGTCTTTCCTTCCAAGTCTGTCTGCAGTGCTGTCCTGCGGGTGGCTGGACGTCAGCCTCTCGGTGTGTTTGCACCACAGAAAAGAAAAATGCTGCACATCCCACCTCCCCACTCGCTCTGCCCAGAGCTGGCTGCTAAACGCTCCCCAGCACTGCACAGATACAAGCAGGGATCTATGATTCGTCTTCATATTTCAGACTGTTTTCCCCTCTGTGTGTGTCTCTTTTCCCTCGCCTGAACACTTTCCACACGTTTGGTTGAATTTTGCCTCTGTAAATTAAAATGCAGTTTAGATAACAGCAGTTGGTGAGCTTCTCTCTACCTCCTTCACCGGGCACCAGGCCACCAGCCTCTCCTGCCTGGACTTTGTCTATGATTTTGTGACCAGTCTCCTTGTGTCCACTTATGTGGCCCTCCAGTCCAGTCTCCATGCTGCAACTGGAATGATCCTCTAAAAATGCAAGTCACTGAAGCAAACAGAAAAAAAAGAAACAGAAAAAAAGGTCAGGGTTGAAATTGATTAAAAATGGGGAAATAATAGAAAAATCAACAAAACCAAAACTGACTTCTTTGAAAAGATCAATAAAATTGATAAGCCTCTAGCCAGGCTAACTAAGAAAAAAAGAGAAGACACAAAGTATTAACATTATAAATAAAACATGGGTCCTTACAACTGATTCTGTGAGCATTAAAAGGTTAATAAAATAATAGTATAAACAATTTCTAGGCTCCAGAATCTGCTAAGTTAGATGGCATGAACAAACCAATTCCCTGAAAGACATAAACCATCAAAATTCAAATTAACAGCTCTATATTTATTAAGTAATTAAATCAATAATTAATAGCCTTCCAAAAAGAAAAGCATGAAGCCCATAGGGTTTCATTGATGATCTTTACTGAACATTGAAGGAACGAATAATATCAAGTATTCACCACATCTTCCAGAAAATAAGCAGAGAGAGTACTCCCTAACTATGAGACCAGCACTACCTGAATACCCAAATCATACAGAGGCTTTATAAGAAAGGAATCTACACCCCAATACCTGTATTAAGATAGATGCAAGATTTTTCAAAATATTAGCAAATAAAATCCAACTATATAAAAAATAATTATGGAGAACAACCCAATAGGATTAATTTCAGATATGCAAGTCTGGTTTAATACTTGACAATCTATCTATGTGATCCATTAGATCAACAGGATAAATTTAAAAATAATACATATATATATGACAAAGGATGTGTATTCAAAATATATAAATAACCTTTAAAACTTAACAAGATTATATATATATATAATCATGTCAATTGGTGCAGAAAAAAAAACACTTGAAAAAATCAAAATCAATTCATGATTAAAACTCTCAACAAACTGGAATTAGAGGAGAATTTCCTCAACTTGATAAAGAACATGTACCAAAAAACCCTGCAGAAAACATCTTACTTTGTGATGGCAGGCTAGATGCTTTCCCACCAAGATTGAGAAGAAGACAAGCTTTCTACCCCTATTCAACATCACACTAGAGTTCCCAGTTAATGCAATAAGACAAGAAAAGGAAATGAAAGGTATACACATTGGAAAGAAAGGCATAAAGCTGACTTTATTCATATCAATGACATGATTGTCTATGCTGAAAAAAAATCTTGAGCACTTTTATTTGAGTATAGCCAGATTATGGGACATAAGGTCACTATACATAAGCCACTTAGTTGCTTTCTAATTAGATTTATACTTAGGCAAATGTCCACCAACTATGTACAGGAAACATACATATGGAGAAAACTATAAAACTATCATGAAAGAATTCAAAGAAGATAAATAAGAGGAGAGATAGTCTGTATTCATGGATTAAAAGACTCAGTATTATTAAGATCTCAATTCCTCCTTCTTGATTTATAGAGTCAGTGTAATCCTAATCAAAAATATTGGCAGGCTATTTTGTATTGGCAAACTGACTCTAAAATTTATTTGCAAAGTTAAAAGATTTAGAATAGCAACAAAATCCTGAAGGAGAAGAGGAAAGTTGGAGAACTTAAATGACCCAAATCGAAGATTTAACTTAAAGCTTGAAATTAGGTAGTGTGGGTCACCAAGACAGTATGATACTAGCAAAAGGATAGCTCAGAAACAGGTACAAATGAATCTTTGAACATTTGTCTTTTTTTTTTTTACAAAGGTACAAAGTCAATTCAACAGACAAAATATAATATTTCCCACAAATCATTCTGGAACAATTTGATGTCCATGCAGAAGAATAAGGAGGAGGAATGGGAGGAGGAAGACGAAGAAAAGGAGAAGATAAATAAATGCAAAGTAAAAAGCTTCTAAAAGAAAATATAGGGTAAAAGTTCTGGTGACCTTGGGCTTGGTGATGAGTCTATAAATAAGTCACCAACAGAACATACGAGACATGAAACACAAAATTGATGGGCTGAGTTTTACTAAAACTTTCTGCTTTGTGAAAGGCATGTTAAGTCACTGAAAGAAGTTACAGACTGGGAAAAAATTGCCAAACATATATCTGACAAAGGATGTGTATTCAAAATAAATAAATAACCTTTAAAACTTAACAAGAACATAAAAAATGATTAAGTGCAAATGGTTTGAGTAGATATTTCACCATGAATGATACTCAGACAGGGGATGGGTATCTGGAAAGATGCTCCACATTCCATGTCATTAGGGAAATGCAAATTAAAACAATAAGAGGCTACTACATACTTATTAGTATGGTGCAGGAAAATACTAATTTGTGGCAAGTATGCAGAGTAGCACAAACTCATTCATTCCTGGTGGGAATGCAAACAGCACATGAAATTTGCAAGGCCGATTGGTGGTTACTTAAGCTAAACATTATCTGACTACATGACCCATCAATTGTGCTCACAGGGTATTGACCCAACTACTTGGAATACTTCCCTCCTCATGAAATCTTATACCTGAATGTTTGTAGCAGCTTTACTCGTAATCACTAAAAACTGAAAGCAATGAAGATCCTCTCCCATAGCTAAGTGAATAAACACACTGCCACATCCAGACAGTGGAATGTGTAAGGGCATGAGCTGATGTTAAGTGAGTGCTTCTGAGTGGAAGAAGCCAGTCCATGAAGGCTACACACTGCGAGATTTCATCTGCATGACATCTTGGAAGAGAAAAAGCCACAGAGGCAGAATAGCCATGATTCCCAGAAGCTTGAGGACGGGGATGGTGATGGTTGAATATGCAAAGCACAGGGGGATGTTTTAGGATGGAAGTACAGATTCTGTATGATACTGTAATGGCAGACACATAACATGAAGCATTTTTCAAAACCCATAGAACTTGACAGCCCTGAGATTCAAATATTTGCAATCTTTTTTAAAAATATCACTTAGGAATCTGGGAGATCTGA